>NC_081415.1:45900516-46519891 GCF_030272615.1 Cryptomeria japonica | reverse complement strand
CAAAATATGACATGTTGTTGAGTTCTATAGTGTATCCTACTTTATGGTCCCCAGGGGGAAGATCATCTCATATGCCAAGATAGTCAATAACAGCTTTGTTATTTTGGAATGTATCAAACTATGCTGGTCCTTCATAATCCCAGTCAATGAGTTGGTGGTGAACAAGGGGAAGGCCTTTAATGTTTTCGGGGTTTGCGGGGCTAAGAGTGAAGATGTGGTTATATTCAGGTATATCAACGCAATCGTCGAGGTCATCGATGGCACTCTCCTCATCAGTTTCGATCGTGAGCGAATCCAAATTGTCGTCACTAGTAGTACATTCTAGGATAGGTGTTCTCATCCTATGTGATTTCAACCTAGAACCGCGAGACAAAGACTGTGTGCAATCCTTATGGGTTGTTTCTTGACCAACTTTGAACTTTTTATAAAATTCCTCCTCTTCTGTGGGTTCATCTGGCTCTCTAAATGTCTCGGTGAGCTCATAATCACTGGAGGATTTGTCTGAACCCCATTCCCATTCGTTGGAATATGTGGAATAGTGATCCTCTTGTTGAACTTTGGCAACTTTGATTTGTGATGCCTCTTCTTTCCTTTTAGTGTGGATCTTGGAAGTCAGAAAACCAAGTCCCTTCGAGCGTTCCCTTTTTACAATCAATTCAGGTTGTAAGGGCTCCATAATGCCTTCTTTTCGTAACCCAAGAGGGCTTTTTCCATCATACCCAAATTTTTGTAGAATCTTGAAGCCTTTGCCATATTTCTCATAGGGTATATTGATCTGATCTTGTGTGTCATCTTCAATGTCTTTATAGAGCATTTTGTATAAACCTTCCTCTTCCAGTTCGCCCCATCTTTGAAAGGTAGTAGGATGCCATTTGAATACCATGATGGATATTTGCTTGTTAGGATGTGGCCTTCCATATTCTTTTGGAGAGCTCATGACTTGTCGTAAATACATGGTTTGATTTAAAGTGTATTCTCCCATGCCTTTGTCCTGAAATTTGCCTTTAAGCTCACCTTGTTTTGATGTCGAAGGTTTCAATGACTCAGGGTCAATGTATGTCGAAGAAGGAACAACTTCATGATTACTGGGAATGATGGTCTCAGTATGTGATCTCAAGTTATTGCAATATATGAATGGATTAGGATCACCGTTAACTGTTACCTCGACTCCATTGTGAGGAAACTTAATGCATTGGTGATATGTCGATGGGACTGCCCTCATTTCATGAATCCAAGGACGTCCTAGCAATATATTATAAGTGAGATCCAGATCTAGGACCTGACAAACCACATCCTTTGTGACTGGCCCAATTCTTAGAGGTAAGGTGATTGTGCCCTTGGATGAGCGTTCTTCATCATCATATGCCTTGATGGTGATTTGATTTTTTGAATTCACAGCTTTATCAGAATATCCCAATTGTTTAATGGTGCTCAATGTACAAATGTTTAGACCAGCTCCTCCATCTATCAAGACTCGCTTTATTCTATGTTTGTGTATGAAGGCTTCAATATGTAATGGTGCATTATGTGGCTGACTTACGGAGGCGTCATCGGCTTCTATGAATGTAAGGGAGTGTGGAATGGAAAGGTATCCCACCATGGCTTGAAATTGGTCCACGTTCAGATCAGTAGGAACGGTAGTGTCTCTCAAGATTTTGTCAAGAATAGCTTTATGAGCGGGGGATATGCGTAAGAGCTCAAGTATAGAGATAAGCGCGGGTGTCTTCCCTAATTGTTCTACAAGGTCATACTCAGGTTTGGTTGATGAAGAAGCGGTATTTTTAGTGGAGGCACCTGGAAAAGTAATTTTACCTCGACGAGTTGTAACATGACATTCAGAGGTAGGTTCGAAAGAAGATCCAACACCTTTTAAGACAATCTTGGGTCTCTGAGGAAGATTCTCAGGGTTTTTGTTCTTGATGGTAATAGTAGAGATATGATTGTCCATCGAGATGTGATTGATAGTTGAATCATAGTTGTAAGGTGCTCTAGTATAGTTAGCTTGATCATTTGTGACTTTAGCTTTTCCCTTGTCGTGCTTTGGGAATGGTTCCTTAAACATCTCATGTTCTTGGTTAGATAAGTGTCCCTCAATCTCAATGTCACCTCTATCAATGAGATCCTGTACGATGTTCTTCAGTCGATGACAATTTCCTGTCTTATGACCCTTGCTCTTATGAAATTCACAATACTCATCATCATTCCACCAATTTGGTTTGACCTTTGGTTCATATGGAGGAAAATCTGGAACTGTGATTACCTTGTTTGCCACTAACTTTTTGAAGACTGATTCAAGTGGCTCTCCCAATGGAGTATACTTCCTTTGTGATCTAGAAGTTGTTTGAGTATTCACTTGATTGTTTGTAGAAATTGATCCCGAAAAGATGAATTTGGGTCGCACCGTATTGGCATCAACAACACCATCATTGACTGTGTTCTTGTTTTTATTCCAAAATCTTGGTTTGTCTTTTCCTTTAAAGTCCTCCTTGTTTTCCTTGAATATCTTAATGACTCCTTGTTCAATTAGGACCTTTTCTGTTGCCAAGCCTTTTTCAATAACATCCCTGAAGGTGGACAAACAAGCTTTCCTTAGATCATAGCCAATGTCCTTGTTAACGTTTTGTGTGAACATTTCTACCATTTGTTTTTGTGGAATTTCACAAGAGCATCTACTAGCTAGATTTCTCCATCTTTGTAAAAATGATGCAAAAGACTCTCCCTCTTTTTTCTTAGTGTTACATAAAGTAGTGACTGATATGTCTGTCTTTATATTGTAGGAGAAATGTTGATTAAATTCCTCTGCTAAGTCACCCCATGACTTAATACCAGGTGGGAGTTGGGAGAACCATTCCATAGCTTGATCGCCTAAGCTTTGTGGAAATAATCTCATCAAATATGTCTCTTCTGAAGCTACTTCAATGCAAGCTGTGAAAAACTGTCTTATCTGTGCCTTAGGATCCCCTTTTCCTCTATACTTATCAAATTTAGGCATCACAAAGTGTGCAGGAAATGGAGGCATTGGAATGCTCTTGTCAAATGGATAAGGACATATGTCTCTCATTGTGTATGTTGGCTTCGGTGTATTTATGTCCTCCACTTTCTTTTGTAAGTCCCTAATTTGTTGCTCCAAATTGCTCTTAGGTGGAGATCGACTTCTTGAAGCATATCCCATGTTTGAGGCACCAATTGGAGGAGGAGCATATTGCATATATGGATGATATTGATCATACACATGTTCATATGGAGGAGGTCTATATTGATGCGGCATATATGGAGCACTTGGTATAGATTCATGTTGAGGAACACCATATTTATTTTGTGCATGTATGCCATACTCTACAGGTATGTCATGTTCTATTGTGTTGCCCCCAAATTTGACACGGGGTTTCCTTGTGTCCAAATTTTGAGCCTGCCTTTGAATATCCAATTGTTTTGGTTGATCCATAGCTTGAGCATATCTATCTGCATAAGATTTCCATAATGGTCTACGAAGGTAAGTATCATATGTTTGACCATGTGTATGTGGGACCTTTGGTTTTTGAAGCAAAGCTGATGGTGATTCAGGTACCATATGTGGTCCTCTATTTCCTCCACTATTAGGCCTCCTTTGATCCATGTTGGAGTGAGTTTGTTGCAAGGGTCGATTTTCCATAATTTGAGACATGTCAAAATCATGAGGTATCTTGGCTCCACTTTGTGCCATCATATGTAAGAAGTATTGTCTATCCCTCCTCATTATTTCCTCAACCAATTGATTGAAATGGGGATTCATAATGGATTCTTCCACATCTGCTGAATGTATTGAAAAGTTGTCCACATTGTCATTGTGTGTAGCATTATTGTTTATAGTGTCTGCATTTTCCACATGTGGAATGTTTCTATAGACATCCATGTCTGGCAATGTAGTGTGATTAGTATTGAAAAATAAATCGTTGTCATACTCATAAGAACTCATGTTTGCGGACTCTTGAGCCTCTTTAGTTTCTCTCCTAGATTTTTGAAGACGAGTTTCAACCATGAAGTAGGTATTGACCAAGATGTGTAAGACTAGATGAAAACTTGGAAAGAGTATGGAAGACCAAGAGTTGAATGGAATGTAAATGAGTCTGAAGTGTATTTGAAATGTCCAAAGTGTAAGACCAAGTATGTATGTAGTAGAGTAGGTGTGACTTCCAAAGAGAGGATAGTTTCTCTTGATGAGGTAAGTTGACCTTGACTCTAAGTAAGACCAAATGAGACCCAAAGATAAGAAACCTTGATGAGGGACCACTTAGCAAAGTGTTGTTGTATGTAGTGTGTTGACAAAGTATGATGAGGACAAGCAAGTGACCTTTTGACTCAAGTTTAGACAAGTATGAATGTAAAATGAGATGTGAAGCAATGATGGACTATGTGAGACCCAAAGATAGGTTGAATGCTAGATGAAACCTGAAGAAACAACCTAGGAAGCTCAAGAATTCCGAAACTGATTTCTTTTGTTTACTGGACTGTGCAATTTTTTTGCAATTCTGGACACAGACGCGCCTGTATACTTCACAGACGCGGTTATCCAACTCAGACGTGTTTCTATTCCACATAGACGCTGTTATAAACACAGATGTTATTCTGCCCTCCACGGACGCGTTTAGATGACTTAGATGCAGTTAAAACAAACACAAACGCGTTTCTGTAAACTTTGTGCAAAATTTTTTTTTTTCAATCTGTGAAGTCATTTTGTTGTGACCAAATCTGACTATTTGACTGTTTTTCATGACAAGAGGACACAATGTTGATGAGGACTCAATGTTTGCAAGTGTTTAGACTCCAAAATGACTCCAAGAAAAGTGTGTTGTTTGATGTAAAATTGTTTTGCATACACTTGAAGACACAAAAGACACAATGTTTTGCTGTTTGGTCTTGAATGTTTGATTGTTTAAAATAAGTCAAGCACAATTCTTATGGCTGGCCAAGACAATAGTTGTTGATCCCACATAGGGTTTTACCCCCGAGGCTACGCTATTCAGAGCGGATACTTAGATGCTTGACCTCACTGGCTCCACCCTCGACACTCACTTCTCGGGTCAGCCAAGCATCAGTCCCCATGAAAACTCCCCATGGTGAACTTTGTATCTCTACTAAGAACCGTATGTGTGTGGGCCACTACCAGAGGTCTGACCTCCTGCCCCAACAACTAGAAGGATTTGGGCTTCTAAAACAAAAAGGTGCTAGTAAGGGCATCCACTCGTGTGGCCATACATGCGACACTTTCAGCTCTGTAAATACAAAAGGCTCCCAGCCAGTAGGGGTTACGCCCTACAAATGATCAAATAAATTTGATCAAATGGGTTTATGGGGAGACATAGTGTTGGTATGAACTAATCAGCACACGTTATTCATAGTTTTCACTATGAATACATTTGATTATAGTGGTCCGGAAGAGGTGGGTTTTCCTCGCTACCACTTGGGTCGTTCTCTTCTCACTAGTAGTCCTAATGACCACACGGGAAGACAGGCCCTCTAAAGATTAAACAAAAAGAGCCTATTGCTCAAGACACAAAAGACAATGATTCAATTTTAGTGCACCAATGGAAGTGTTTGCTAGTCTATGAAAACAAGGCACACAATAGAAATCAAAAACTCTTGCCAAGGACCTGCAACAAAGAGTTGTTAGTAGTTTGGGTTGTTTGACATAATCACCCCTTCCTGCAAGCACACAAGTTAGGTAAATTTTAAAAAAACCCAAAAGACTTTGTGAACTAGGGGCCTTCAACAAAACGTTTTGCTTCCAAGATAAGCTGCACCAATTTAGTTAGCTAGATCTGAAAGTGTTAGTGCAAAATAAACCAGATCTGAAACCCTAAGTGCAAAATCTGAAAAACTGAATCAATGAAAACTTCAAAATTTTGAAACAGGAGATACACAGATGTTGTTACCCTTAACACAGACGTGGTTCTGTGATGCACAAACGCGATTAAAAATCACAGACGCTGTTTCCAGACATAGATGCGGATAGAAATGTCACAGACGCGTTTCTGCAACACAGACGCTCTTTTCTGAAACCTGCAAAATAAAATTTGTCGAGAACACAGACGCGATTTCAAATTCCGTAGACGCGCCAGAAAATCAAAAACGCGATCCGAAAGTGCGCAGATGCGGAAAAACCTAAAATGCCGTCGAAAATGTCCGATCTGCAACTTCAAAAACGCAAAATCTGCAACAAGGAGGTTAAATGCAAAAGGACAAGAGTCCCACCGGGCGTGCCAAAATGTTTATGGTGAAAATGGATACAATAATAACAAAATTGAAAGGCTAAATGAATTCAACCACCAAACCCTAGCCTAACAACAACAAAGATCCACCATAACATATGAAGATTACCTAAGACAATGCAAATAAAACAAAATCACAAAGATTATACCATCACATGTCCAATAGGGTTTTGATCTCCATTCTTCCTATCTCCATTGATCTTGCTTGATATATTTGCTCTCAGATTTTATGTGCACAAGAGCTCAACAAAGAACGAAATGTGGTTGCAAGTAGAATCGTAGTGTAGCCAAAATGATCATTAGGGTTTGATAATGAAGAAAGCATCTCCTTAAATAGAAGACACAATATGAAATGAAGGGATAAGATTGAGAGGTGTAAAAAGGAGGTCGGCTAGGATTAGAGAGTAGGTAAAAGAAATAATAAAATAATGAAAGAGGTAGGTAGTGTAGGAATTAAGAGATGAATGACATGTGTCATGTGTAGAAAAAGCTAATGAATTAATTAAATAAATAAAGATTTATTTAATTTATAGAAGAAGTGGGATCAATTAAATAAATAAGATATTTATTTAATTTAGGAAAGGGATAATTTAAATAAATAAATGTATTTATTTAAATGAGGAATAAGGCTAGAAGAGGATAAATGAATTAATTAAATAAATAAAGATTTATTTAATTAATAGAAGAATTAGGCTTAGATAATTAAATAAATAAAATATTTATTTAATTAGACATGACAATTTTGAGTGTCTACACTTATATTTATTAATAAGTAGATGAATGGAAGAATTTAATCAAATTTCTAATGAATTCAATTAAATTGGGAAAGGGGATTAATTAAATAATTGCTTATTTAATTAATTATCTTTAGACCATTTTTAGGTGTATACAATTTCCAGCACCGGATTAAGGTGCAGATCTACTCCCTACATCATTATCACTCTTCTTAACCCACGTCTTCTTCATTTGATTTCTGATCTCCTCCACTTTCACTTTTCCTTTTTCATCTACTTGCACATTCTTGTTCATGTCTATTGGACTATTCCTATTCATATTTTTGCTTCTTAAGAATCTTACAATGTGACTAGATTTGTTACAATTGTAGCACACCACACTTCCCTGTCTAGGCCTAAAATTCCCTTGATTTCCTCTTGATGTGCACTAGTTAGCAATGTGCCCAACCCTACCACATGCATAGCATCTAATGTTCCTTCTATTGAAATTTTTATTCATCATGCTTATGCATTCATTTGACTTATGTTCATACTTATTACATTTGAAACATTGACTGAAGAAAGATGGACCATTATGATTCATACTATTTCTGCATTGAATTGCTTTATGACCAAATTTATTTCAAACAAAACAATTATCATTGAACTTTTGAGCATTAGTTTGTCTTACCGGAGACCTTCTAGGTTTGTTCTTCTGATTTGTTGACTTAGGATTGTTTTGACTAGATCTAGAGATTTCACCTTTCTCAAATCCAAGACCTTGCTTGTCATCTCCATCTTTTGGCTTCCAAGCATTTCATTAAGCTAAGCTGAGTTGATCTTAAATTTCTCCTTGTACTCATTTGCATTAGCAAGTTCATCCTTGAGAACGACAATTTGCGTTTCAAGCTTTTCCTCATTGTTCTTAGATTTCAAGCTTCAATTGATTATTCTCACAATTAAAACTGCAGCATTCATTAGATCTATCTTTCAGGCACTGAGCAAGATTATTCGCAATCTTCTTCCTTTCTTCAATCTCCTTTTTCAACCTCATCATAAAAGATTCCATCTCATGCTTGAAGGCTACATTTTCTTTTGCAAGTTTCACATATTCTTTTTATTTTTCCTCTAGGGCTTGATTCAGGTGACCATCTTCCATGCATTTACTTTCCTTCTCTTTCAACATGTCACAAAGTTCCTTTCTCTTCTCTCTGTACTTGTTCAATTTGTCTTTCAATGATTGAATAAAATTTTCAGTGTCCTTAAGATTTCCTTGTAATTCTCAAACTTTGACCTTGGATTGATCAAAGATCATCTAGTGCAACTAAAAGTTGATAATGAAGACCACCAAAATGCATTAAATCACCTTCCTGGATCCTCAAGTTGTTAAAATTATTCTAAGGAACTAGGCTCTGATACCAATTGTTGGAATCAAGGAACACTAAGAGAGGGGGTGGGGTGGTGAATTTGTGTTTTGCAATCTTTAACTTTATAGAATTGTACTTTCAACCACTTAATGCATATGAACAAAAGAAAGATGCAAGAACATAAACAAAATAGTCACAACACCATAACACCAAGATTTTTATACATGGAAACCTAGTTAAGGGAAAAACCATGGTGGGGATGAACCCACAATATAATTATACTCTACATAAGTATAGAAATATTACAATAGGGAATGCACATGCATTCAGGCACACTGCCTAGAGCTCACTGCTCAAAAGGTTAGGCTCACTACCTTTAGAAAAATTACAGAAGATCACAAAATATTTTGAACTTAATGATAGCATCTACAAATGCCTAATAATAGTTCAGGTTAAGCACAATAATCAAACATTACATACTCTGCCTTATACTACTCTGATTCATTGTTTTGCATTAATCCAGAGCACAAATCTCCAAATTGCACATGTGAAAATGCACACCATCAATCACACAAACTTTTCTTGTATTCAAAATAATAAACTACATCATCCTTATATATCCATAACATGGAATCATATCGGCTACATCTCGGCTCAAGAACATTTAACATATTCATCAAACTTGTATGAATTGTCGGTTGAATCTGATCTCCAATGCCTATGCGGACCAAAAATAATTGTCCACATGCTTCCCAAATTTTAGTTAAACATTCTCGAACACAAAAATAATCACCAAAACTTCTCCATCAATTCCACACAATGACCAATCACACAAGTTGACCATACTACATTGTTCAACTCAAAAACCGATATACCAGATCTACTACCTTGCACAACAATTATCACCAAAGACTAAAATCATGGAATAAGGTACTATAGACATATACAAATCTTCCCTTAGCTCCACAACACAATATAGTCAACTAAAATGAAATACCAATTAATATATTGTACTCTGTTGGATGCTCTATTCTAACTTACTAGACTTAACCAAATCTTCACTTAGACTTTCGATATAAGAAAATCAATCACTGTAGATGGGAATGCTGACCTGAGTTTGTTGCAAATTGTGCACCCTTGGTCTCCTTGTGTTGTGTAGCACAAATCTCAGGTTTGTGGCATGGCTTAACCGCCTCCTGTGGATTCTATAACTCCAGTGGTTGTATGGGGCATTACTAGGTCGATCTTTTGATGCAATGGCAACTACACTTGTAACAAGTGGTATCAAAGCTTGGTCACAGGTTCAAACCCCTTGCTTGCATTGGGGGGTTGTTGCAAGGTATGCACCCTTGGTCTCCTTGTGTTGTGCAGTGTAACACTTGGGTTTGTGATATGGCTTAACCACCTCCTGTGGATTCTATAAGTCTAGTGGTTGTGTGGGGTGTTAACAGTTTAATCTTTTGGTGCAATGGCAACCACACTTGTAACAAAATTGCCATCAATGGAAACATCTGATGACCTGAGCAGTGTCTCTTGTCAACAATAGCTTCAAAGTTTCTTCAATTTTAGTCTTCAGGTGTAATTTTTTGATATGTTTTTCTAAGTTAGTCTATGTACAATAATGCATGATGTTTTTGGCTTCTTGTTTGGTTGCAAAATTTTGTATTTATTGTTAGGAGCTTTTTGTTGGGCTAAGAATCCTTGTCTATGTTGTTTGTGGCTTCATGTTTGGTTGCAAACTATTGTATCTCTTGTTTGAGGCTTGTTGGGCAAAATTTTGTATATGCATTTAGTCCTTAGTAGTGCTATGTTGGCACTTGTTATATCTTGTGACAATCCTTGAATTACCCTCCTTTATTGTAATTTTTTTCTCTAAAGATTGATTCAATACAACAACAATAATAATAATGATAATAATTCATCAAAATTATAATTAGTATTTGTTAGCTATACTTTAATTTCTCATCTTGATTTCAACCCATACCTCTTTGATAAAAACAACATTTATATAAGCCTCTAGGTCATCTTTACCAAGACGTGATAATATAGATCTTCGAGATATTTTATCTTATTTCAAAGAAGACAAAGAAGATTCATGACATGTCTAAGATGGTGTGTTAAAACTCCCATTGAGAAATTAGTACTAGAAAGGTCAAAAGTAAAAACATATTGTAATCTTAGATTTGAGAATCTTGAGTTAAATAAGCAAGTTAGAAATGGAGTATATTGCATAACATGTGACTATCAAATTGGAAAGAAGAATAATTATCACTAGGTCAAAGTCCATTGAGGATGACTTTAAACTATTATACTTTCATCAATATAGCAAATTTGGATTTGATCAAGGAATATCTACACCTAGATATACCCATTATACTAATAACTCACTTGGTTAAGAGTGGGAAACTACCATTTAGATATCCCGAGTATTACGCTTGATTTACCTCAAAATACTATTTTTTTCTACAAATACATACTTGGTGGGATTTAAACTATTCAAGAGCATATATAAGGTTTCAAGGATCCAATAATTATAAGTCAAATTCACTATAATAATATGACTTGTTTTAGAATTTTCACTATGTATATTAATCTAAAAATTAGTGCAAGTGGTAGAGATTAGTAAACTATTACATAAAATAATTAATTGAAATCAAAATAGTATAACATAATTAGTTTATTGAGAGAGACTTGTGTTAAATACCACAATAGCATATTTCATGTACATGTTAATAAAGAAGGAAAAAGTTATAATATATAGTCTCAAGTTATCAAATCTAATGAAGATGAGGAAGAGGTAGAAAATGAAAAGATAAGGGATTGCTTTAACTAAAATTTTAAATATATTGAGGATAAGGGAAAAAAAAGTAGAATATTGTGAAATAAGGAGAATGTGTGAAACTTGTTACCCTATCTTACTTAAATAAAAAAAAAACACTTCAATAATTAAAAAACTAGTGCAATGTCATACTTATGATAAAAAAATATCCAAGGTGAATAAAATAGTAAACTTTCAGGGGTTGATGCCACAACATGATGGTTCAGTTGTGGCATTGTTAATGGTGCCACCAAGGTTCAAATCCCCTCTGGGCTAATTATGAACAGTAGAAGTGTTAATGTCGATTGACAGGTGTTAAGGCCTATGCCAGTCCCCTATTGGACACTCGCAATCTTTGTGCCCTTGTTGATCTCTCGCTGGATTGGTTGTTGTTGTTGTATTAATGTTGAGGACGAGGTCCCCTATTTGTGGCCTCACTAGTTCATAGCTCTGGTAAAAAAACATTCACCTACCAAAAAAATTTACAAAAATAGTAAATTGTCAGATTGTAGACTATTTCCATACACTTTGGATGAGATGGATTATAGGTGATATCTTGCCTTGTCTAATGGGTTGATTACAAATTATAATTAATTAGAGATGGCATTTCTTAACTATTTTAGAGTTTTAATTGATCATATAGTGTTAAATCATTAATTTTTGACTACTCACAAAGAGATAAATGAACTAATGAACATGTTTAACATTGGATTTCATAAGTTGTACAATAGATTAAAAGACCCTTATACATAATATGGGGATTCTTCCATTCAAACATTGATCACATCCTTAGATCAATAAACTTCAATATTTGTGCGGAAAACTCCTATAACAATAGTATCTTTTAACGATAGTATACAATAATACTATAAAAAAATTGCATATGAAATAATGACTCAAAGTTGTAGTACTAGTCAATTACCATTATTAAGATGAGATTCTACATATAATCAAATACTAATGATCAACCAAGTATTGATGCAAAATACATCATTGCAATTTACTTAAGTTTCGAGTGTTATGTTTCCAAATTCAAACCATGCATATAATATGACAACTTTGAATAAATTCATGCCTTAGATTAATAATAAACAAGTTGTGCTATCATTTTTTAACAAGAAAGGAAATGCAAGTGAAATTTATAATCAAGAAACTACTCATTCTATATTACATTTATCTCAAAATACTCAAATAAATAACATGGTGCACCAAATTTAATCTCCACTTATAGTAATCTCAAAAAAATGGAATATATATGACACCACAAAAAAAATAAAATATAAATTTCAATTTTCAAATAGAAAATCACCAATACAACACTAACCCTAGTTTAAATGCGTATATTCTTTTGGATAACACAAATTAAGCAAACAACAATGTTGATACTCTAATAAATTTAGTTTATTTACCATTAATAACTTGTTTTTTTTTTATCTCATTACAAAATTCCGTTGGTATTGAATATAGTTTAGAAAGACTTCTAAAACTAGAAAATAGTACCCATACAAGATAATGCTACAAATAATAATTATTTGAAGTTTAAAATTGCCTTAGTATTAGAAACTTATGATTTTTAGGTGAAATTTAAAATGATTTTAAAGATAACTGGAATGAATTCCAAGCTTATTAAAAATTTCAAAGAGTAATTATATGTTTTGGAGTAAAGCAAAAGAACTGGTTACTATCCCAAGAACCTTTAATTTCCACTTGATGAAAGAGCAAGCGATGAATTGTCACTAGGTCTCATACTTTAATTAATTAATTATCATTTTGATAAGGGCGGTGTCTAAGGTTGTTTATAGAAGGATTTTAGATATGTAATCTATTCTGAATTTTATCAAAGTGGATAATACTACTGCTTCAAAGAAATTTTAATCTATATTTTTGTAAGTATAGAAGCAATGAATGTTATGATATTTTTTGGGAATAAATAAAAAATAAATAAATATAGCAAACCACTTTGAGGGGTGATCTCAAATAATAACATGTGAATTCAATACCTCTTCATCTTAATTATAGCAAACCACTTTGATCATATGGAAAGAGTTTTCATCCTTATTTATAGACTTAATTATGTAGGGACATACCTCTTCATCTTAATTAAGAGGGATTAGTGTATTAAGTAATATTTGTGTTAGGGTCAACCATGCAACAAGTGATTAATCATAATATATTTAGTCATATATCATAAATTAGAATTATAACATTCCCCTTTAGAAAAGCATTCCCCTCAATTCTTATCAGCTCTAAAATATTTCTTATGAGTTTTTCATCATTCCATGTTACATCTTCTATTAGAAAATTCTTCCACTTGATAAGAAATTTTAAGGTGGTTACATTTTGCACTCTAATTTTGGAAATTCCATTTAATTTTTGTAAATTTTGCATGAATATTTTTTCCATATTATTAGTAGGAAATAAACAAGACAACCCATAAAAATATGCATTCTTAATTATTTATTCATGAAAAGTAATTTCAATTAATATTATTTGACTTTGGTAACCACATAATGTAGCCCATTAATATTTTTACTTGTATTGGAATACCTAATACTTGTAAGAGGCCCAAAGTCTTTTTTCTTTCTCTTTTATTTTCTTGGCACGCCATGTTAGAATCAGGGATCACTAAGAGGGGGGGAGGGGAGGGGGGCTGAATCAGTGATCTACCGGAATTTAAATCCACAAACTTATTCTTTATCCACCGGTTAGCAATGCATAGCAAAAAAGAACATAAACATGCAACAAAGAATACACAAATCCACAACACCGAAATTTTTACGTGGAAACCTGAAAAGGGAAAAACCACGGTGGGGCGGGAACCCACAATATTCATATACTATGGCCAAGAGTACATAAATATTCCATAGATGGGGAATGCACTTGCATTCAGGCTCACTGCCTAGAACTCACTGCTTAATTACAATTGCCTAGAAGGCTACAACCTTCTGGGAAGTCTCATTGACTTACAATTTGATTACAATGAGGAAATACAATTAAATGAACTCTCAAGTAGCATATGACAATGCAAAAAATGAGTTCTGGTTAAGGATTGAATATCTGACTGTCTTTGCTCTACAAATACTCTATCTCTATCTCAATCAACTATCGGATTGAATGCACACGTGAAACTACACTCAATCACACCAAAACTGATCACCACACTACTAATATATCGAAAATCAATTGCCAATTCAATCTTATATATCCAGTCTTAACATAAATGCAATCTCCTCCAAGTCAGCTTCAATAAGTGTAACGTGTAGATCCAAGTCGGTTTCAATCTCGAACACAACATAGCACTGGACCAAAAAAGTGTTTTCACACGCTTCCTAGAGATCTTCCCATTCACCAAGAACATGAAAATAACCACAAAAATTACCGCAATCATCGGAAATCATTCTGGACCAAAACATTACTGAAATAACCTATTTTATTGGTTAACTACTTACTGGTTAACTCCATCTTCCAGATAAGATGAATCATGACTGTCAGATCAAATCACCAAGAAGATTTGTCATCAATGACAACCCTAGACAAATAAGCAACTACCGAAAGTCACCTAAAATCACTGGATGGGTGTCAATTGCCAACAATCTCCCCCTTTGGCATTGTTGGCAACACTTGTGAAAAATGGCTAAGTGTTGAAGCCTGTGAAACCTGTACACCAGATGAAAAAATAAAATAATTACAATCCAAAAATATGCATTACACCGAACTGTACACTCCATACATACAATCAATCTATACATTTTTCACCTTATCTCTAGGTGAACACACAATGTTGGTTCCCACTTTTTCATGCATCCTGATTTTTACTGAAATCATACATTTTTTATAAAATATAATGATTTAAACTTTAAGAGGTCCCATTTGAAGTAATTAATTGAAGAGAGTTAGATCAAAGCCTCTTATATCAAAATTTCTTGGATAGAACCTCTCTACTTCTAAATCATACTTGCAACGGAGTCTCCTTTGCATATATCAAATGCTGATAAAAAACCAATTTTACATTAGCTTTTGGGGGGTCAAATGAATCCATTTAGAAGTTTTATTTTTTTAAGTATTTATCCCTTAGTATAAGTTTTCCAAATAGTATAATATTTAATATATTTAATTTCATTAATATATTTTTATTTTATTTCTTGTGAATGTAGGGTTTTCACCGAACATGAACTTTTTTGTTCAATGCTTGTGGAAAAATAGTAAACGTCACCCAAAAAATTCTGAAAAATATTTATGCACTAGGTATTAAAGTCCATTTTCCAACAAAACATAAAAAATGATTTTTGTTACATATACAACAAGTTATGTAATATCAAATGGACCATATCAAAATTACAATTAACTCGACTTCAAATCTTAATAAAATATGAAATATTGAAGATAATGTTACAAAACCAATTGCAAACACTAGATATGGATGTTACAAAACCAAATTAGAAAGAATCACATTCATATCTATTATAGAAAAAAAAATTATGCTATACAGAGTGAGTATCACTCTTTAAAAATGTTTTTTGAAAAAAACTAGTTTTCAAGGGAGATAGAAAAATGGAAGCAAATTGATTCCAAAAATTATCAAAAAAATATTTTTAGAATCTACATACAAAATGACAAAAATCACTAGTTCACATCATCTACAGATTCCTTATGGTTTAGAAGTAATAAGTGTCTTAATCTCAAGTTTTTTTTGTTTTTTGTTTTTGTTTTGTTTGTTTGTTTGTTTGTTTGTTTGTTTTTTTGTTTATTTGTTTGTTTGTTTGTTTGTTTGTTTGTTTGTTTGTTTTTTTTTTTTTTTTTCTTCTGAAAAATGAATATTGTAGTGTCAAAGTTGGCAAAAAAGTGTAACCCACTATTGTGGGTTCACCCCTCTCCCCCTTTGACAACAATGCCAAATATGGGGTGCTGCTCGAAATTGATATACAAATGACATATATTTTATAAATACTTGAAGAGGTCAACATAAGTAGTCTTCAAAAATACCAAGTGAGTACACCACCCACTCTTCAGGTTATCCAAAATTGTGATAAATGCATTAAATACAGTAGCATGAATTTCTAGCTCTCTCAAATTTGATGGTACATGCCAAACCATTTCCTTCATACAATCTGCCTTATTACTTAGCTTAGTATCTAACCGGATGGCAAATAGGTTCAGTAGTTCATCCACTTTCCTCAAAAATTTCTCCTTATCCATTTGAAGGCTTGAGATCTAATCATTTAAGGCTATAATTTGTCCTTCAATATTCTTGGTTAATGTTACATTGAGGTCAAAAGATTGAGAAATACTATCAAGCTTGCCCTGGTAGACTCCTAGAAAAATGAGGCAAGATTTATACTATCTACCAGCTTTTGACAATGTGTCAGAAATAGTCTGCAATCTCTTATTTAGTGTTTCCTTGTCATCTTCAATTATTTTCAGGAAATTTTGTTTTCTAACTTCCTTAAACCTATCAAAAACTTTCTGAGTAGTTGTATTCTCCAAAGAATTAAAACTGGTATTTACACTATTAATCAGCTGTGATAATTTATTGGAGGGGTTGTTATTCGAATCTAATTGTACATTGGAATCCACCTTCTGCAAAACACCTATAGACATCAAAATTATTTTTTTGTCTTCATTATCTGATTTCACCAGATCTTGACTGGCTTGTTCCTGAAGAGTAGCAACAACTATCATCCTTTCTGCTAGATTTGATTGAAAGATTTATCAAAACTAATATTGAACTGTGGAAAACTCCCTTCGCTTTCAATTTTAGTTGTGTCAATTGCCATAAGTATCGAAGTCTTCGTTGCCTTACCCTTTCCTCTATCTGATTCTTCATGTTTCTCCTCTTCCCTTTTATTAGCCTCAACCAATCCAGATTTGACTTATTTAGGTGCCTCCTGTGCACCACTGTCACCACTTGGTGCACCATCCTCTACCTCTATTGATTTATCATTTTCTTTAGCAGGCTCAACCTCAACAATATCCAAAACTTGTTGCTCTGCAACATCTTGAGTATCCTCCTCCTTATTTACATCATTTGCTGGAGTATTTTCTAACTAAGATTGCTTAAGTGCATCTTTGTATAGAGGATCATTCTGAATAATTTTTCTCCATATCTCTTATGTTTCTTTCCTCACCTCCTCTACTTTCCCAATCATTAATTTGTTGATCTGGTTTTTACTTCTGAATTCCTTTTTATTTGCTTCTTCAATTAACCTCTTAACTTCACTATGAGTAATATGGGTACATACATTTGCAACCTCTATTTCCTTCATTTCTATATCAATTTTGCTTGTATACATTCTTCTAGCATCTATTAAACTGTACAAGTCCTTTGGAATGGACTTTTCTTATTCAATCAATGTTTTACTAAAATTGTGTAAATAAAGTACAACTGCTTCCTCAAATTTTCTCTTGTCACCATCATCAAAATTTACATAACAAACTTCAACATTCTTCAAATTGCCATCTACTATTATTTCATCTATTAACTGATCTATTGTCAATGAGAGAACAAATTCAAATTTATCTTTTTGTTCACCAGACTCTAGTTGAGTCTTAACTTGCCTTCCACTTATAGGCCTCCCGGTAGGGTCTGATTTAGCCTTCCTCTCCTTTCCCGCTTTCTTCTCACCATCGGATTGGGGTTTTCAGATAAATTTAACAAATTATCCTTTCTTTAGTGCCTTGGGAATGCTTGTATCTAATTCATTCTCAGATTGCACTGGAGAAACTACCACATATTCTCTTCGAGGCTTTTGCTTCAGCAGGAGGTGTCTTCACTACAGCAGGAGAAGGTCTTGTCACTTTCACCTTAACTGGAGTAGGTGTAGTCTTTTGTTTCTTCACTTTCTCAACTGCATCCCTCATAGCTCTAGCAACTCTAACTTTCTCCCAGCGATGTCCTTCAACAAAAATGTCATCCACAATCTTTGCAACTTTCCTCTTTCTTGCCGATTCAATGAACTTAGTATGCAACTCCATTGATTTGTCCTTGTAGGTTCTGAACCTTTCCTCTTTGGTGTCTACCAGAGCATTTAGAAAGTGTTGTGCATAGGTATCCAAAGTGGCTTCATCAACCTCATACCCCATAGGCATTATCCATATTTTCCGGGGTTGAACTACTTCCATAAGACATTCATCTTTCTTCACCATAAAGCAAATTGTCCCCTCATATTTCTTTACAATTTCTTTGGGGATTTTGACTCTCTGTTTCATTTTATCCTGAAAAGTTTTAAAGAAAGCCCACAAAGCAACATTTTGATTATCTTGGTTGCCAAGTTTGTCAAGTCCCTACTTTATTTGTTGAGCTATTGGTCTGTCAAAAGCCCATTTTACTCTGTCAGTTTTGGGGATCTGATTCATGAAATAAAGTGCCAGTCATATAATCAAAGCACCAGATTTAAAGACATGCTTTTTATCTTGCTTGATTTTCTTCAAATTTATCATTAACTCCTCCAAGAGAACATTGCACAGGTCATAATGACCATCTTGTAAGTTGCATGGATAGTAGTGCCAGATACATAATTCATTCTGTTAGACTGATACACTTTGTAGCCAATTACCATTGTAATAAATTTGACATCATCCTCCTTTATTGTGCTAATCTTCATTGATCGGCCATCAAACTCTACACCAGTTAATTTGTTCACAATAGGGTTTGTGACCTTCCACAACCCTAACTTTTCACTGGTTTTATTTAAATAGGTTACTACCCTAATCGCATCAGTAGTGATCTTGTATGGCTGGTCTAGCCACATAAATTTAGCATGGATCCTACTTAGCACATACCTCACCCATTCCTTCTCATCAAATATCAGAAAGTTAACAAAGTGTGTGAAACCCTTTCTCTGTAGTTGCATAAACTCTAGCTTGGGATTGTTGATTTCATCCATGATGTTGTCACTGTATAAGTCTAAGATATCCTCATAGTCGGTTTCCTCAATTTCACAGTGAATGTAGGATCGAACATCATCAACATGCAAAAATCCGTACGAAATGAAAGAGAAAGATCCAATCTGGTCAACTTTCATGGATTTGTAGTGGCGTTTCTTAAATATAGGACAAGTCCTATCCTTGACCTCAACTACTAGTGGAGTAGCAATGGAAGATGTAGATGCCATTTCAAATTCTCAAAAAATTAGACTCAAAAAATGCCCTTCAAAAAATACCTCAACCAGCTAACAGATGCCCTAGATCGCTTGTTGGATCACTTTTGTTCTTTGATTGCCTAGAAACCTTGATCGCCTTGTTCTTCAGTTCAAAAACACTATTCACAAAGTGAAGAATGATTCTCATATTTGCCCTTTTAACTTTGCAAACCCTAATTTTACTTTGAAATAAATGCACCTCAAATATCCAATCGGATGCCTTGTTTCACTACAGATGCCAAAATCAGCCATCTGAATTTTGGATATCAACTAAAGCTCAATTCCTACCATTTGTAATCCATCAACTATAGATCACATCAAGGGGCACTACAAAATTTTCATTAGTTTGCCTCCCCATAAGGCCAAAATCCCTAGTTATCGAATGAAGGTTCTGCATCGGATTCAGGTACAGATCCATTATCTACCTTAGATTCTTCCTTCTTTACCCACATATTCTTATTCTATCTCTGATCTCATCAACCTTTGCCTTTCCTTTTTTATCTCATTTGAATTTGTCAACTGGAGCACTATTTTTGCTTCTACAAAATTTTACAATATGATCGGTTTTGTTGCATGCTTGACAAACAACTTTATTCTTCATAGGTTTGAAGTTCATTTGATTATGTCTTGTCCAACACCATTTAGAAATATATCCAAACATTCCACAAGCATAGCATCTTTTGTTCTGAAAGTTATTTAAAACTGCTCTACACACATTTGACTTGTGTCCAAAGTTATTGATAATATGACGAAACTATAAAGATCTAGTCAACTACTGAGAGGGCGGGGGGGGGCATGAATCAGTAGATAGAAAATAAACAAAACTTTCATCAAACAAAATTTCAACTCTAAATCAACTGATAAAGTATATCGGTTGAGACACTCTGACAAATCTGCAACTGCACTGTTAAGCTTTACCAGTTGTCCTAATACTCAGTGACACAATGCAACAGATCTTGAAAGTTAAATACCATTTGACAAGACCTTAAACAACTTCACTAATACTAGTAAAAACACGTTTCAGATCATTTCTGGTTATTCAAATATATCTATGCAGATTTACCAGTCATTCAAATCAACCATATCAAAAACACATCCATAAAATCATTCACCACTTGACACAATGATTTTTCACGTGGAAAACTAAATGGGAAAAACCATAGTGGGGATGAGTACCCACAAGTATTTTAAACTCTTCTGAAGTTCACCCTATTAGGAGTTGTTATAATCTTATACAATAATGTCATGTTAGGAACAAATCCATTTAAGGACCACCTGGTTAAGGGATTGACTACAAATACCTTGTTAAAGGTAACCTTAGTGGAGGATTTCAAATCCAAGCTAATGGATCACTTGGTTAGAGGATTTCAACAACAAGCCTATTAAAGCTTACGCGGTTAAGGGATTTAACTATTGTAATGGTTAGAGAACAACATGTTCTTGACTGATATGGAAATAACACTTCCCTGTTGAATCAGATCCTTTATTGCTCATATATGCCTTCACAACATTCTGCAGACACACCTCCTGGTTCGACAACAATCACTCACACACTTAACCAAATTGCCAACACTTCATTGAAACAAATCATCGACCTTATAAGCAAATACATTAGATTGGTAACACAACACAAACCCTACAAATCTCATAGAGATTACAAACATATTGGTTCAATCTTGACCAATATATTACATGCAATGAACATTACATTATTCTAGGCATCTTCAACCATTCTTGGATCACCACACATTGAATCCTGTAACTCATCACACATTTTTCACTTCATGCTATGCATTTGATCATTTCCAAGATAAATGGTTATCATCACGCACCAAAACCATTTTGAAACTCATCATGTGCATCATGCTTATGTGGTATCTTCATCATCAATAATCATTTGGTCATAGATCATCACAACCAATATCCAAACTTCATTGGTTAGGGTTACCGATTGATCTCTCTACTTCAATAATACTACCGATTGCCTTCACTGCTTTACTATCAGTTTCTTTACATCTTCATTACCGGTTACTATTGACATCAATGACAACACTATACTTCATCCATGGAATCTTCATGCAATGCCAACATTATCCCCCTTTGGCATTGATGACAATACAAATATCAATACCAATCGATTGTCATGATTGAGAGTAAATCACATACACGGGTATAGGAATCCTGGTTTACATTTTCCAATCATATTTTGTCCTTCAACTGTATCTTCATATCTTCAGTTGGTAACTGGCTATTTGTTGGTATTATGGATGTGTTGCATTAGTTTTTTCATTGATGTAAACACTTATACTTCTAGAGATCTTTGGTTATGTTGAACTGACACATTATGTTTACCAGCATGTTCAGTGACTTATGCACAATCACCGGTATATTGTTCACCGACAGGTTATATTGTTCACTGACACTGAGGATGACTTGTTATCATCTAAAGATCACTTGGTTATGTCGAAGACATGGTTTGGATACTTGGTTTTGGTATTTTGATTATTGGTCTAATCGGGTTGACATATTTGCTGTTACCAGAAAATTGGTCTAGGTTATGGACCAATATGCATTATCTATTCTAGATCAGCACGACACATTATGGAGATGATTTATTGGTTGAATATTGTTGTAAATGTATTGAGCCGACATGATGCATCACATCTTGACTTATTTGTAATTGATTTAATTATAATATTCTTACTAAGCTGACCTACACATTTGGTCTTAGGTTTTGGTATATATGTAAGATCTCATTTGTGAGATGGTATGCAGTGATGGTATATTGTATGTAAGGTTAAGATATTGTAACATGGTATGTGTGAATATTGAAGATCATATGAGCAGACCATAGAGAAGGTTCAAGGAAGGTTTGAAGATTATTATCAGAGCTTAACCGGTAATCCATCATTAGAGATGCTACTTTGAGCATGTTAGTGAACATATTTGCTCTGTGTTTTTAAATGATTAATCTTAAACTCTGTTACCTTATTCTAAGAACAAATGATTCACTGAATAGTTGGGTAAGTGTTGTTCAAATCACTTCCCTTTGAATTTTTGCATAGGTACAACTCCCTATCTTGGTTTTTCATGAAATATGTTTTATTTTTATTTATATCTGAATGAAGCTTTTAACTAGAAAGCATATAAGGTTGCCTATTTCATTCTTGGATGAAAGGCTGCAACTTTTCTCATGTCTCATAAACAATGAAAGATATTTCCTTAATTCTCAATACATGTAACTACAGCAACTGAAACAAAGTTTAATATACTTCTTCCACCTAAACTATAAAAGACGAACAGATTCAAGGAAAATAAATCCGCCCTTAATCATGAATCTTTTCTAGAATAAACAACACATTCAAAGGAAAGAACATCAGAGGAATAATGAAATACTGCAATGAAATGATCAATTACTGTTACTTGATTGGATGAACATATACAAAGACATGTTATCTATTTGGATTCAAAATACACATATCTTTCTTCTCCCCAAAAACAATATGATCAGATTTCATATATATCCTTATGCAACAAAGACACAAAAATACATCTGCCAATCTTTTTCATAACAGATCTCAGTCATCTCATTCTTCCTTTGATTAAGAACTGAAAATACCAAAACAAAAAACTTAGTCGAAGTTGACAAAATTAGTTTCTAAAATCTAACCCTTCTAGCATCTGTTTTACTTAATTTATAGTCTAAACGGGGGAGGTCTCCCTAAAAACTCGACCACTCCCCGATAAAACAGTTACGAAACCAACCGAAAGTTTTTTGGGACAGATGTCCCAAAGTTTTTGCATAACTATGAAAAATGTTTTTTTTAAAATAAAGGAAACTAATCCTAAATTAATGCATTATGTCATATCCCATCATTGTCATCTTCTCCGTCTTCGCGGGCGTCATGAGCAGTTGTGAGTTCCTGGATCATTGATTGGCTTGGGACTTTCATTGCATTGAGTTTCACCTTTGCCACTTCTTTATTCCACTTGTGTTGCACCATCTTCTCTGAGTGCTTCGGCAGCTGATCATTCCCAATGAAAACCATAGATTCAATCCTAGCTACCTTGGTTATATCCTCCGACGTGAAGCTACTCCTGACTCTGATCTTCTCCATGTTCAACCAGAAGGATTTGACTGCTTCCTGTGTGCTTGACCTGCAGATTCCTAGCTCCCAGTCGTGATCGGGATTAATCACTTTATTATCCTTGACTATACTACTTTGCAAATCTTGGAGTTCATAGACGGAGGTTCTTGCATCCATAATTACTGACTGAAAGGTAAGCACCCACCACATGATAGTTTTATTCAGTATGAAAAGTTGGCATTCATCAGCTACTAGCTTAATTGAATGTTTTGTCAGAAGTCTGGTAGCCCCATACTCTTCAATTTTGGTAAACAGAGGCAGGACATTTTGCCATTTGTGCTCTTCTTTCTCCCACGGTACAAGCTGGTTTTGGATTTCAGAAATCAAGCTTTGTACTTCATCACACAACTTTTGGGAGTCGGTAATGTATTTTTCACCATCTTTGATTACTTGTTCAATCTACTTCTCAACCGCTTCAGCGGTGCTCTTAGCCTGTTGAACTTGGTTCATCAACTTCTTGTTTTCTGGAGAAGTTGGGTCAAAATTCTTAGTGGCATGGGATATTGGAATTGCTCCAAGGCAACTGATACTATCGATGAACTGAGCCAAAACACTTATGTGTCTTTTAAGTTCTCTTTTCTCCCATCCATCCTTCTTTGACCGGGTAAGCATTTTCTTCGCTGACACTTGGAAAAAATGGTTATCTGTATCCCTGCTCATCTTTCCCAACTCTACTTTTGTGATTTCAAAATCATCAGAACTGGCCTCTTTGTTCTCATCTTTCAGTTTTGTAAGAGGCAATTTCCATCGTCCATTTACCAGTTTCTTCATCATTGTTCAGGTGAGCAGTGGTCTTGAACCTCTTTGGCTTTGGATTCTTCTCAGAGTACTTAGCAACCATTTCCTGAATTGGAATGGTCACAGGAAGAAAGCTCCTTTTCTTGTTCACTGAGGTTGTTAACCATTTAGGAGTCATAGTAGAATGAGTAGTTCCTTCAATCATTTTTGGTGGTGGTGTCATTGCCACAGTCACAGTTTGGGAGTCTAGAGCACAGGCAACTTCACCATCCAAATCTTCAATTTCAAAGATCTGAACCTCAAGCATGACATCTTTTACTCCCATATCCTTGACCTGGTTCATCTTCCTCTAGGCGACGCTACGAGATTGAGTATGCCGAGGGGTACTGAAATCCAGAGTTAGGCTAGACCCGTGTCTAGGTTGAGCCGACTTGATTTCCTTACTTGCACAAACATGAGCACTGTTAGAAGGATGTTTTGGTGAAGATATATTTCATGTAGAAAGGGACTTGGCACCTGGCTTCATTGCTTTCTTTTTAGCCACCCATGCCACGGTTCTTTCCAGAACTTGTTCGGTTCTCAATTGTATGTCATCATTTTCCTCCTCATCCCAATTAATTGGGGGCATTTTAGTCTCTACATGGGCTAAATACCCTAGTTCAAATAGTTCAAGATAATCCTCTTCAAGCCCTTTAATTTCTAACCTTATTTGCAAAGAGATAACCTATTCTAGCACCAATCTCATGTTTTCCCTTTTGAAAACTTCAAGTTCATCCGTACAGTCTTCCCAGTAATCTTCCAACTATGGCGTGGGAAGATAAGGTATTAAGCCAAGGCTCCGAGAAAATCCCTTATTGTCAAACCCTTTTCTTTTAGAGTATAGAGAGAAATTAAAATTTCTACGGTCTGCTCCTATACTTAGTGCATCAGACATTGAATTACAAGACAACACTCCCAATTGTATTGGAAAATGACCTTCCCACTTGTCCTTAGGCTGTGCCTTCTTGATCATGGAAGTCAGTTGCCTGCATACTTCTGCTAGAACAAAACAATCAGAACAGAAGTGGGGGAGCTTGAAGGGTTCCTCTTCAAAGCCTCCTACCCATATATAGCAAAAGCGTGGAAACTGGATGTAAAAGCTACTGAACTTCTTAATCAAGGTCTATGCATCATCTGAAATCCGTTTAGCCTTTGTATTCTTCAGTTCATGGCACATATCACCTAGGAATGCATTATGTATCCTTCTAAAATCTTATAGGGCATTGTCTTTTTGCAGCATAGGATAGAACTCATACACCGGAACATCTTCCTCGGTGAGCTACTTTGGTACACCCATTAACTCTTTAACACAAGCTAGACAATACAAGAGGTATGAGGACATGAAGAAGTTTTGTTGAAACTGCTTGGCTAGACTCAACTGCTCTCTTATTGAATCAACAATTAACTCTGCCCAATCCAAATATTGTTTTCCTTCCAGAACTAATTGCTCAAAGCAATATATCCAATCATCAAAGCTATAAGCTTCAGTAGAACCTCTGGCTCGATGCAATAGAAGCATCACATCGTGGATATGTGGCAACATATGGTTCTTGTTAGGATTTTTAGGTAACCTGGAACCACCTCTTTGAGGGACCTTCAACCAGAATTTTGCCACATTATTTCCGTGTCTGGCTCTATCTGCATTGAACTCACTGATTGACTAGGTAGGAGAGAAATTAGAAAATTGGTAATCCAGTATCTTGAAAACTGAAGCAATCACCTCACGGTTAATGGCAAGGTCATATCTGGCAATACACTCCCGAACCAACTCTGGACAAGGAATTGTTGGAGGAAAGGCTGTGGCTTCTAACAGTCCACTACTCAAAATCTCTATACAAAAAGACTTATCAATACCCTTGAACACCCTTTCTTTCAAATCTTCAAGGTTCTCTCCTTTCAGGTCAGTATCACTAACTATGGCTTTTGTGGACGCCAAGCTAAAGACATTTCCAAACAAGTGCAGGGTGGACTTCATGACTTCAAAACAAGAAACCTAAATTTGATTGCTGTGAAACCTTCTGTATGAGAGAAAATGCAAGGGAAAACACTGGAGAAAATAAGGAAAGACTCACCTTCACAGTTGTATAATCGGACGACGGCTAGCAGCAAGAAAGACTCCTATCTAGGGATAACATAAACAAAAGTCTAGCAGCAAGTAGCAAATGCAGAACATAAATGATTTTCATACCTTATTGAGAAAGGTAATGATATAGACACATTAAATGCAATGATTTCGCAATTTCATTCTGGGCACGGCAAGTTGGTAGATTTGACCCTCGCATGCATGCATTGAATGCATGGCGGCATACTTTAAGAAACTGTCAGTTCTTGAAACGTTCACTTATTTTGAAAAAAGACAAAGAATGACATTACTTTACAATATGGTTATGCTTCTCCGTATTTAGCAATAAATGCACTTCTCAAAACATTAGAAACTGTGGGACCCACCAACATTGAACCCCTATGAACATCTTGAACCAACTTCTTGAGTGTTCAAGTAGTTCAAGATGTACGCCATGTCAAATTGTTGACCACTTGCCGTGTTGAACACGTTGAACATGTTTGAACCCTTTGAACTCAATTCAATAAGTTCAACACAAATGTTATATTACCGAATAGGAAAAACCTTTTGGAAGAGCCGCTGCAAAATACTTAGAGAAAATGTTAGTATGAAAAACTTTTTCCTGAACACCTTGGAACCTATTGAACCTAAATGAACCTATTGAACCCAGTTCAGAATGGTTTGACGTGTTCAAGGAGTTCAATCAATTGTCTGAACTTGACTTAAATGACTAGAAAAAGGATTTGAGGATGCATTAAGGACTTGAACCGAGGTAATATGGCATGAACTAGGACTCCAACATAAAAAGGAAAAGACGACCAATTCTCGACATGAAGAATAAATGACGCGGTTATAGAGCAATAAATTATCATTGGATTTAACCATCCAATTGTAGTTAGTGTGACTCCTATTTTTGTGATTGAGCAATGAGCTCTAAGCGGTTGGCCTTTCTTCATGTGCAAACCCCATTTTTATACACATACTATCTATTGTAGTATCATATGATTGTGGGTAAGGTTTCCCACCATGGTTTTTCCCCTTACAAGGTTTCCACATACAAATATCTATGTCATGTGTTGTGGATGTTGTTTTTCTTTCTATTTTATGCATTAAGTTTCACCGGTATTGGTATTAACTATTAATCTATTAATCGACATTAAGTTTGGTTTATCGGTATTAAGTATCAAGTTTGATTAAGTTATATTTGGGTTGAAATTAATATATAACTAATTCACCCCCCCCTCTCAATTGCCTCTCGGGTCCTAACAATTGGTATCAGAGCTAAGTCCTCTTTTTGTAGAAGTCTAACAACTTGAGGAGATTCTATGGCAACAAACTTTTTCAGGAAGGACAGTCTGAAACTTGATGGAACTAACTATGGTATATGTAAGATCAGAATGGAGACACATTTGAATTGCATTGGAAGAGACATATGGGAAGTTACAAAGAATGGCTATGTTGGTCCTACACTGAATCAACCTAATCCACCAACATTGGGTAAGGATAAAGAGAATGATTGCAAAGCAAGAGAAACACTTTTGAGCGCATTGTTAGATCAACAAATCATGGGATTATCAGACCGATCTACTGCTAAATCTATTTGGGATAAATTGGAGACATTTAATGAAGGAGATATCTCTATTAAAATTGCAAAACTGGAATGCTTTCATGTTAGGTATGAAAATCTGAAAATGGAAGAAGATGAAAGAATTTTTGCTTTTATGGAAAGGGTTAATGAAATTGTTTTGGGAATACAATGTTGTGGAGGATCCTTAAGTGAAGATGAAATTATTTCTAAAGTTTTAAGAGCTTTGCCACCGGCATACAAAATGAAAGTAATTGTTATTAATGAGTAGAGAACAATGCCTAATACATCAGTATATAGAGATACCTTGGTCGGAAAACTTTCAGCATTTGAACTTGAGGAATTTGGTCCGGTTGCTACAATTAAGACAGATTTATCTTTCAAAGCATCATCATCATCATCTAACAAATCTGATTGGAAAGAACTTTATGCAAGAGAACTTGAAGATATCAGGAGGGAAAATGAAGAATTGGAAGAGCTTGAAGCACTATTTGCAAGGAAAATGCCTAAAGGTCCTATTGGAAGTAAGTATGAAGGTAAAGCACCATTTAAATATTTTAACTACAATAAAGTTGGTCATATGGCATCTAGATGTCCTGATAGACATTCAAGATTGAGAGAGGAAGCTAAAAGAACATATAAGCCTAACCTTGAATATCAGAGATACACATTTAAGAAGAATAGAGACAAATCATGTTACTATGCTGATGAAGGAGTTATTGATGATTCTGATGAGGAACCGACAGATAATGGATGGGATTTTGTTGGAATAAAAGAAGATCAACCAACACCTACTATTCCACCAGTAGAGCAGGCCCTGGCAGCGAAAATTGAAGAAAAAGATGAATGGATTATAGATTCTAGATGTTCACATCATATGACTGGTGATAAAAGTAAATTCTTATCTTTTCACGAATATAGTGGAGGTCTAGTAAGATTTGGCGATGATAAAGCTTGTCTGATCAAAGGAAAAGGCACTATATCTTTTGATGGTAAGCACAATATTGACAACGTTTATTATGTTGAAGGTTTGAAGCATAATCTTTTGAGTGTTGGTCAATTAGTTGAAAAGGGATTTCAGTTACAATTCAAGAATAGTAAATGCAAAATCATGAATGAAACTAGTTTGGAGATTGCAACTGGTAATCAGATTAGAGGTAATATATTTCATTTGAATAACAATGAAAAGACATGCTTGATTGCACATATTGATGAAAGTTGTTTATGGCATAAGAGACTTTGTCATGCAAATTTTGATTGCATTGTAAAGATTAGTTCAACTAAGGCGTAAGGGATTTACCCAAGATTGTAAAACCTCATAATCCAGTATGTAAGGAATGTCAAATGGGAAAGCAAGTTAGAACAACTTTTAAGAGCATTTATGAGAAATCCAATAATGTTCTTGATTTAATCCTTGTGTGGTCTGACAAGAACAAGATGTCTATAGGGAGATAGATACTTTATGCTAATCATTGATGATTATTCTAGAATGTGTTGGGTTACTTTTCTCAGGGAGAAATCAAAAGCTTTTGAAAAATTCAAACTATTTAAGGCAATGGTGGACAATGAAACCAATAAGAAAATCAAATGTTTGAGATCAGATCAAGGAGGAGAATTTACATCTAATGAGTAATACATTATGTGAAGTGAATGGAATCAAAAGACAACTATCAACACCTCGGACACCTCAGCAGAATGGAATTGTGGAAAGGAAGAACAAAATTATTCTAGATGTAGCTAGAAGCATGATATTGGAAGCAAATATACCTCATGTGTATTGGAGAGAAGCAGTGAATACAACAATTTACACTTTCAACAAAGTTCACATCAAAGGTGAAACCAGTAAGACCCCTTATGAACTATGGTTTGGTAATACTCCTACTCTTAAATATTTCAGAATATTTGGAAGCAAATGTTATATTAGGAGAGATGAGTATATTGGTAAATTTGATCCTAGAAGTGATGAAGGCTTATTTCTTGGTTATTCATCTAAGAGAAAGGCATATATATGTTTTAATAAAAGATTGTAGAAGATCATTGAGAGTGCTAATGTGAAGATAGATGAACAATTTAGAGGAAATTCAAGGTCTGTAGATTCTGAATTGACAATTGAGATGATCATAAATGAACCAATAAAAAGTGCACTGGTACAAAATGTGGATCCAGTCACACCGGCATCATCAAATAATTCCACAGTGACTGAAGAACAACAACAAGTGAACAAACCCAGGTATGTAAAACTGAATCACTTTGAAAGTCAGATAATTGGGAATAAGTATCAAGGTGCTATGACAAGAGGAAGACTAACAAATGAAGAAGTATGTTTAATTTCTCAAATTGAACCAACATCTATTATTGAGGCATGCGAAGATAAATTTTGGATTAAAGCTATGGAAGATGAATTAGAACACATTGAAAAGAACAATACATGGACATTGGTTCCCCGACCTAAAGACAAAAATGTAATTGGAACTAAATGAGTATTTAGAAACAAACTTAATGAAGATGGTAAGGTAATCAAAAACAAAGTAAGATTAGTGTGTAAAGGATATTCATAGAAAGAGGGAATTGACTATAATGAAGCCTTTGCACTGATAGCTAGAATTGAGGCAGTCAGGTTATTTCTTGCATTTGCAGCTCACAAGAACTGTAAAGTATATCAGATGGATGTAAAATGTGCATTTCTGAATGGTGATCTTGAAGAGGAAGTTTATATTGAACAACCTGATGGATTTTCATTGACAAATAATGAAGATATGGTTTGTAGATTAAGGAAAGCTTTGTATGGATTGAAGCAAGCTCCTAGACCTTGGCATGTTAGATTGGACAAATATCTTTTGAAGCTTGGATACACTAAAGGTAATGCTGACAACAAATTATATTTCAAAGTGACTAATGATGACATCTTGGTTATTGAAGTTTTTGTTGATGACATCATTTTTGGAGGAGAAGATGGATTGTGTAAAGAATTTGCTAATAAGATGCAAGAAGAATTTACAATGTCTATGATTAGGAAGATAAAATTCTTTTTAGGATTGTAGATTTCACAAAATGATAAAGGTATATTCATATGTCAAACAAATTACTTGAAGGAACTACTAAAGAAATTTGGTATGGAAAATTCTAAACCGGTAAGTACTCCTATGACTATAATTGATAAATTGACATTGAAGGATGATTCAACTCTCGCTAATCCGACAAGATATAAATCTATGATTAGAGGTTTGCTATATTTGACACAAACAAGACCTGATATAATGAATGCAGTATGTATTATTTCAAGATTTCAGAGTAATCCTAAAGAAAATAATGAATCAAAAGTGAAAAGATTTCCGGTATCTACAAGGCACAACAAATCTTGGTTTATGGTATCCTAAAGATGAAAATTTTGATTTTTGTGCATACACAGATGCAAATTGGGCAGGAGATGTAGATGATAGAAAGAGAACCATTGGTGGAACATTCTTTCTTGGTATCAGATTGATTTCATGGTTGAGAAAGAAATAGAGTTGTACATCATTATCAATAACAGAATCATAATATGTTGCAGCAACAACTAATTTTACTAAGGTATTATGGATTAAGAAAATGTTGAAGGATATAAAGGTAAAATGCAAAGAACCTATAATCATTTATTGTGATAATTCAGCAGCAATTGATATATCAAAGAATCTGATATTTCACTCTAAGACTAAACATGTTTCTATCAAATATAATTTTCTGAAAGAGAATGTTGAAGCAAAAGAAGTAAGATTGGTTTATGTGAATACTAAAGAGCATATTGCAGATATCTTTACTAAGCCTTTGCCTAAGGAAACTTTTGAATATCTCAGAGAGCAGCTTGGGGTAATACCCTCACCGGTAGAAACTTAGATGGTTGAAGATTGGCATCAAACTGACAGAAATTAATAGAGAAACCTTTTTCCAGCTTTGATGGAGGAGAGCTACCTCTCAGGGGGAGTAGTTGGTTATAACAATTGGTTATATGAGTTGGTTGTATGTTTTGGTATTTGTATTGCTTTGGCATTTGATGTCAAAGGGGGAGAGATATCTATGGAAAAAAATTGTATATAGGAAAAATTATCCTAGGGGGAGAGATTAATCAAAATGCAGAGAGTGATTTTGATTTTGATTTCTGGTATTGATCTATTCTAGAGATTGTTGGTTTCTGGTTTTTGGCATTCTATTTTTGGCACTTTGATATTTTTCCATCTAGTGTTGCCATCAATGCCAAAGGGGTAGATTGTTGGTATTATGGATGTGTTGCATTAGTTTTGTCATTGATGTCAACACTTATCCTTCTGGAGATCTTTGGTTATGTTGAACCGACACATTATGTTCACCGGCATGTTCAGTGACTTATGCACATTCACCGGTATATTGTTCACCGACACTAAGGATGACTTGTTATCATCTGGAGATTACTTGGTTATGTTGAAGACATGGTTTGGATACTTGGTTTTGGTATTTTGGTTATTGGTCTAATCGGGTTGACATATTTGTTGTTACCGACAAATTGGTCTAGGTTATGGATCGATATGCATTATCTATTCTAGATCAGCATGACACATTATGGAGATGATTTATTGATTGGATATTGTTGTAAATGTATTGAGTTGACATGATGCATCACATCTTGACATATTTGTAATTGATTTAATTGTAATATTCTTAGTAAGCTGGCCTACACATTTGGTCTTAGGTTTTGGTATATATGTAAGATCTCATTTGTGAGATGGTATGCAGTGATGGTATATTGTATGTAAGGTTAAGGTATTGTAACATGGTATGTGTGAATATTGAAGATCATATGAGCAGACCATAGAGAAGGTTCAAGGAAGGTTTGAAGGTGATTATCAGAGCTTAACCAGTACTGAATCTAGCATTGGAGATGCTACTTTGAGCAGTACACTATCATTGGATTTAACCATCCAATTGTAGTCAGTGTGACTCCTATTTTTTTGATTGAGTAGTGAGCTCTAGGCGGTTGGCCTTTCTGCATGTGTATACCCCTTTTGTATACACATACTATCTACAATAGTATCATTTGATTGTGGGTAAGGTTTCCCACCATGGTTTTTCCCCTTACAGGGTTTCCATGTACAAATCTTTGTGTTATGTGTTGTGGATGTTGTTTCTCTTTCTGTTTTATGCATTAAGTTTCATCGATATTGATATTAACTGTTAGTCTATCAATCGACATTAAGTTTGGTTTATCAATATTAAGTATCAAGTTTGATTAAGTTATATTTAGGTTGAAATTAATAGACAACTGATTCACCCCCTCCTCTCAGTTGCCTCTCGGGTCCTAACACTATCAATCATATATAGTTCTTCTCCCCCTTTGACAACAATGCCAAAGTGAAGGTAAATCATATAGTTTCATGCTTCACCGATCTACAACTAGCTGCTCCCTCTGTGGAGTAGTTCCACTCTACACCAGTCCTTCTTCAAGATTTTCAATAGGCTCTGAGACTGATGGCTTCCCTATCTGCTTAATTGACTTCATGTAGGGGTACAAACCCTAACTTACCTCTAAGATATTCAAACGCAACCTTAGGTAGAGGCTTAGTAAAAATATTTGCCAGCTGTTCCTTAGTGGAAACATGCTCCAATGATACATCCTTGCTTTGAACTTTCTCTCTCAGGAAATGATGCTTCAACTCTATATGTTTTGTCCTAGCATGCAACATCGGGTTCTTAGAAATATTTATAGCACTAGTTTTATCATAAAAATGTTACCGGTTATGATATCTTCAGCTTGAAATCTTCCAAAATGTGTTTCATCTAAATTGCTTGGGGACAATTCATGTAGGCTGCAACATACTCTTCCCGTCATCAACATTGCCTGCCCAATTTGCATATGTATAGAATTTTAAATCAAAGTCTCTTACATATGGATACCATAATCCATAATCAATTGTGCCTTTCAGGTATCTAAAAATTCTTTTGGTTGCAACCATGCGTATCTCCTTCAAACTTTTTTGAAATCTAGCAACCAATCCTACTATATGAGCAATGTATAGTCTATCATGGACAACATAATGTAGTTTACCTATCATGGACATGTACTCCTTTTCATCAACTGATGCAGAATCATCTTTCTTAGACAATTTACAACTCGTAACCATTGGTGTTCCAATTGGTTTACAGTCTCCCATTCCAAAAGTTCTTAACACTTCATTCACATACTTGGATTGTGTGATAAAAACACCTTCCTTCATCTATTGTATTTGCAAACCTATGAATTTTTTTTATCTCACCTACCAATGACATCTCAAACTCATTCTTCATTTTATTAGCAAAATCATGACACATATCACCATTTCCTCCAAAAATGATATCATCAACAAATACCTCACTTACCAGTATCTTATCTCGTTCTATCTTGAGATATATATTACTGTCTTCATTGGTTCTTTGAAAACATATCTTCACTAAGTGAGAGTGCAATCTTTCATACCATGCTCTTGGTGCTTGCTTCAATCCATATAATGCCTTATGTAATTTGCACACCATATCCTTTTCTGCACTCAATGCATAACCATCTAGTTGTTCTATGTCGACTTCTTCTTCCAATATTCCATTTAAAAATGTTGACTTAACATCCATCTGATATACTTTAAATCCTCTGTATGCTGCAAATGCAAGTAGAGTCCTTACTTCTTCCAATCTTGATACTGGTGCAAATGTCTCACCATAATCTTCACCTTCCTCATGTGCATATCCTTTGCATACCAGTCTGGCTTTATTCCTGACCACTACCCCATCTTCATTCAGTTTGTTTTTTAATACCCATTTTGTACCTATTACATTCTTGTTCTCCAGTTTGGGTACCAATGACCAAGTATTATTCTTCTCTATTTGGTCAAGATCTTCTTCCATTGCCTTGATCTAGTCTTCATCTGCAAATGCTTCTTTTGTAGTTCTAGGCTGAATGATGGAAATCATACAAGAGTTATCTCTAAGCCTTGTTCTAGTTATCACGCTTGCATTCTTGTCTCCAATAATCTGATCAGAGATATGATTGAGGCTAACATACCTTGGAATAACATGATCTTGATTTTCAAGTTCTTCTTCTTCACTTTCTTCATCTTCTATTGGACCTTCCTATTCCGGTTGAACTGGGGCTTCTGTGTTCAGTTCTCCAACTTTTGGCTTTACCGGTTCCGGTTCCAAAAATAGTGTGTTAGGTTCTTCTTCTTCCTTCTTCTTGTCGGTTTCTTCTGATTTCTCCAGAAATTCATCTACTTAGACATTTACACTTTCAATTATTTTCTTATTCCAATTGTTGTAACACTTGTAAGCTTTGCTCTTGGCAGAGTAACCAAGAAATGTGCCTTCATCACTCTTGGCATCAAACTTACCAATATAATCACTTCTTTTAATAAAATATTTGCTACCAAATATTTTGAAGTAACTGACATTTGGTGATCTACCATACCAGTACTCATAGGGTGTTTTGTCTTTACCTCTTTTAACCAGTATCTGGCTCATTGTGTAAACAACTATGCTGACAACTTCTCTCCAAAATGTCTTAGCTACACCTCCTTGAATTAACATAGTCCTAGAAGATTCAACTACTGACTGATTGTTTCTTTCTGCAATACCATTTTGATGTGGTGTCCTTGGTGCAGAAAGCTGCCTCTTGATCCCATTATTTTCACAGTATCTAGTGAATTCCTCTGATGTAAATTCACCACCTTGATCAGTTCTTAGACATTTCAACTTCCTTCCACTTTCATTTTCAATCGAGGCTTTGAATGCCTTAAATTTGTTGAATTCTTTTGTCTTGTCTTTCAAGAATGTGACCCACATCATCCTTGAGCAGTCATTAGTAAATATCATGAAGTATCGATCACCTTGAATACTCCTAGTCCTCATTGATCCACATAGGTCAGTATGAACCAAATCTAGCAAATGTTCAGCTAAGAAAGATTTTCTCTTGAATGTTGAGGATGTCATTTTCCCCAACTGACATTCCTTGCATAAAGCATTCACCGGTTTGTCCAACTATGGCAAACCTCTTACTGATTTTGACTTGCTGAATCTTACAATGTTATCAAAATTCACATGGCAAAACCTCCTATGCCAAAGCCAACTATCTTCAACTTTTGCAATTAAACAAGTATTGAATTTATAATTTAAGTGAAATAAGTTACCTCTGGTTTGTTTGTCGGTTGCAATTAGTTCACCTTTGCTTCCAAAAATCTTGCAAACTCTATTCTTGAATTATAACGGCTAACCTTTGTCATTGAGTTGAGAAAAACTCAAAAGATTGTGTTTCAGATCTTCAACCCAGTAGACATCATCTGCACTACTCTTACCATTTAGGGAGATGGATCCTTTCCCTTTCAGCATGTAGGGTGAGTCATTCCCAAATCTCACAACACCTCCATCAAACTCTTTCAATGTAAGAAACTTACTCCGGTCACTAGTCATGTGGTGTGAACAACCACTGTCTATAATCCAATCATTTGAAATATCCAAGTGAGAGATCAATGCCTTTTGATTTGATATCTCTTGTTTAATAGAAACAAAGACAATGTCCTCATTTGCATCACCCTCAAATTCTTCATCTGTAATGCCTTCATCCACTGAAATGAGACAATCTCTTTTTCCTTTTCCTTTATACTTCCTATATTTTTCTCATTTTTGCTCATTATCTCCTTTAGGACAGTTAGCAACAATATGTCCTATCCGATTACATGCAAAACATTTCAAAGGTAGTTTACCTCTGTACTTATCGGTACCTCTAGGTAACTGCTTGGCCAACAATGCTTCAAGTTCCATCAAACTGTCATCATCATCTACCTCTCTACTGGATCTGGATTCATGACTGTAACTAGCTTCTCTACTTTTCCTTATTGGTGGGGTTGAGACTGAGGCTTTAAATGCAGATTCTGATATCTGAACACTTCCATCAAAACCATTTAATTCAAATGTAGTTAATTTACCAATGATAGAGTCAAGAGTTACCTTTGTCTTATCAATAGATTTGAGTTCCTAAATAGATGCAACTCTGATAGCGTAGACCAGTAGAAGGGTACTCAATACTTTGCTAACCACAGTGGCATCCTCCACTGTACCTCCAACACTTTTGATCTCTCCAACAATCTCCTTGATTCTCTGACTATACTATTGAATGTTTTCACCTTCATCCATTCTCATGTCATCAAATTTTCCTCTGAGACTCTCTTCCTTGGCTATCTTTACATGCTCATCACCGCCATAGATTTCTTCCAGTTTCTTCCAAAATTCATATGCAGTCTCCAATCCATGAACATCAACATACTCTGAATTGGACAAGGTATTGATGATGGCCTCCAATGCTTGATTGTTATCTTGTTGCTCCTTCTTCTGATCATCTATCAGAACTCCACTAGGCAAGTTATACTTAGTAATAACCTGATCCTAATATTGACTTCCTAAGCTCTTGATGTAAATCTTCATCCTATCACTCCAGATTTTGTAGTTATCTCTATTAAACTTTGGGCCTTCTCACTTCATCATTTTCTCCTAGATCTTTTCCTCAAGCTGTTAGGCTTATACTCAAGATGACCTGGAATGCACTGATACGAATTGATAATATGATGAAACTATAAAGATCTAGTCAACTACTGAGAGGGGGGGGGGGTGGGGGGGTGAATTAGTAGATAGAAAATAAACAAAACTTTCACCAAACAAACTTCAACTCTGAATCAACTCATAAAGTATACCGGTTGAGACACTCAGACAAATTTGCAACTGCATTGTTAAACTTTATCGGTTGTCCTAATACTTAGTGCCACAATGCAACAGCTCTTGAAACTTAAATACCATTTGACAAGACCTCAAACCACTTCACTAATACCAGTAAAAACATGTTTGAGATCATTTCTGGTTATTCAAATATATCTATGCAGATTTACTAGTCATTCAAATCAACCATATAAAAAACACATCCACAAAATCATTCACCACTTAACACAATAATTTTTCACGTGGAAACCCAAATGGGAAAAACCATGGTGGGGATGAATACCCACAAGTATTTTGAACTCTTCTGAAGTTTTCTCTATTAGGAGCCAAGCCTTGTTAGAAGCTTATACAATAATGTCTTGTTAGGAACAGATCCGGTTAATGGATTGACTATAAATACCTTGTTGAAGGCAATACCTTGTTAAAGGTAACCTCAGTGGAGGATTTCAAATCCAAGCTAATGGATCACCTGGTTAGAGGATTTCAAAAACAATCCTGCTAAAGCTTACCTGGTTAAGGGATTTAACTATTATAATGGTTAGAGAACAATATGTTCTTGACTGATCTAGAAATTGTACTTCCTTTTTGAATCAAATCCTTTATCACTCCTATCTACCTTCACAACATTCTGCAGACACACCTCCTAGTTTGGCAACAATCACTCACGCACTTAACCAAATTGCCAACACTTCATTGAAACAAATCATCAACCTTATAAGTAAATACATTAGGTCGGTAATAATATGGCTAGGAGTATATAAATATTACATAGATGAGGAATGCACTTGCATTTAGACTCACTGCCTAGAGCTCACTACTCAATTACAATTGCCTGGAAGGCTAGAACCTTCAGGGAAGTCTCACTGACTTACAATTTGATTACAATGAGGAAATACAATGAAATGAACTCTCAAGTAACATTTGACAATGCAAGAATGAGTTTTGGTCAAGCACTGAATCTCTAACTGTCTTCACTCTGCAAATACTCTGTCTTTGTCTCTATCAGCTACCAGATTGAATGCACACATGAAACTATGCTCAATCACACTAAAACTGATTGCCACACCACTAATATATTAAAAATAAATCACCAATTGAATCTTATATATCTGGTCTTAACATAAAATCAATCTTCTCCAAGTCAGCTTCAATAAGTGTAACGTGTAGATCCAAGTCGGCTTCAATTTTGAACATAACATAGCACATGACCAAAAATGTGTTTTCACATGCTTCCTAGAGATCTTCCCATTCACCAAGAACATGAAAACAACCATGAAAATTACTACAATCATTAGAAATAATTTCGGACCAAAACATTACTAAAATACCCTATTTTACCAGTTAATTGCCTACCGATTAACTCCATCTTCCAGATAAGATTAATCACGACTGCCAGATCAAATCACCAAGAAGAGTTTCCATCAATGATAACCCTAGACAAATAAGAAACTACCAGAAGTCACCAGATGAGTGTCAATTACCAACACATCAAACATTCCACCACAAATTTTTGAAAATTCAGTTTAGTACTTCCCAAAGGAAATGATTCTTTATAGGATGATAGACATAAATTTTTTTTATAATATTTTTAAAAACCCAAAAAGCCTCTCTTCTTAAAGTACATCTTAACACCTTTTATTGACACCAAAATTCTTGAGTATTCTACTTCTTTCATCCTAAAGAAACATTTGTATTGTTTGGCATATATTTTATTACTTTCCAATTCATTAAAAAATGAATACTAAACCTGTCTTTATGAGTGATTTTGTTTAGGTTAAGGTGATGTGAGAATATTATCCATAGATCACCCCTTTTCTTAAGCATAAGCATAGGGAGAAAACAAGAACTATTATTGAGATGAATAATGTTTCTTCCAGTATTGATTCAATGTCATGAGTATGGTCTCTAAATAGATTTACAACCTTATTTTCTTGAAATGCTTGTTGATGGTGTTTAATAATCTCTTGATTTTTTGTTTGATCTTGAGTTATCATATCATGTGCTTCCATAAAATGTAATTTTGCCCCTACGTAAGTGCAACGAGATGGGGTCTTAAGATGCCATTTTTTCTTTTTTCTTTTTGAAATTTAATCTTCAACAACAAATTGAAGATAGTTAAACTCAAAATTTGAAGCTACAACTAAATCTACTTTCTAAACTAGTATTTTTTTAAAATGGTGGAGATTAAGGATTTTAAAAAGGGGGCCACACAAAAAGGTCTCATTTTTATCAAAAATACATAACATGGCATATGTTGTGGCCCCACTAAGATGTTAACTTTTTTTTTTTAGAATTTAAAAAATCACTGCAATAAGAAATTAGCTAATACCATGTAAATTATGCCAATTTTTCTGTCCTTTTTTTAATGAATATTTTATTTTTTACTAAGTTTCAAAGTGGACACATCCTAAAAAAACATAATTTTGAGCATGCTCCCCCCTAAATTATTTGAAAACTAATCAAAAATCATTTTTTTAATACATGTAAAATGGAGTAATTTCTAAAAAAATAATTTGCTTCAAAATTCATTGAATGAGTAAAAAGATACCCAAAATACCCCATGTTGGTTTTTGACAAAAAAATGGATACAATAATACAAAATTAAAAATGAAACTTAACATACTCAAAATGTGAAAAATATTATATGGTTAAATAGCTAAGAGAGATCTTGATGTCATCATGGTATTTTTAAAAATTTACATTGAAACACATGCAAACCTGATGGAGCACACCCAAAAATGTGTGATTTTTTTCTCTTCCAAAAAATTTCATCTTTGGCATGAAATGGTCATCCAAATAGAAATGCTATTGCCAAATAATGTACACAAATTTTGACTGCATTTTCAAAATCCTAGTGCTGAATAATGCATGCACATTATGAAAATACACTAACATAACTCTAGCGCATTATTTTTTGGATTTGATCAGTTATCTTTCTCTTTATCCCACTCTAACTAAGGCTTAGAGTCTAGGGTTTATAATTGATGATGGATAGTTGAGGTATTACGTTTCACTCCATCGTTGCCTCCTTCCTTCTCTATCAATCCTTCCCTTTCTCTCTCTATCTCTCTCCCTCTATTGTCTTTCTCACCTCTCTCTCCTCTTTCTAGGTCTCCCACACTCTCTCTAACTCAATTTCACTCCTTATCCCCATATTTATCCCTCTATCCCTCCTTCTCTTATTCTCTTTCCATCTCTTATTGTTTCTCTCCCCTCTGTCTCTATTATCTCAATCATTACCTCTCGCTCCCACCTCTCCATATAGCCCCTCTCTATGTCTTTCCCTCCCTCCCTCCCTCTTTACCTCTCTACCTCTCCATCCATGACTCATTACCCACATGTCTCTATCCCCCTCTATCTATATCACACCTCCCTCTCCCCATCTCTATCTTTGTATCCCTCCCTCTCTCACCTCTCTATATGTCCCCTCTCTAGTTATGTCCTGCCATCTCCACCTCTCTACCTCCCCCTTACTACTCTTCCTTTATAAAATATTTCTCTTCTCTCTCCCCTAACCTCTCTATCTCCTTCTTCCCTAGGTCTTCCACTCCCTTCATGTCTACCTCTCACTTAATCCCTTCTTCCTCCTCTCTCTCTTTATTCTTTTGTATATCCTCTTTTACCCCCCTTGCTCTCTGGGTATCTCCCTCCCTTTCTTACCCTCTCCCTCTCTATCTCCCCTCCCTCCTTACCCTCATTTCTCTCTTCCTTCCCCACTCTCTCTTATTATCTTTCTCTATTGTATAGGTCATTTCCTTTCTCTCCCAAAATCTCTCTCTCTCTAGGTTTCTACCTCCCTCTCCACCTCTCTGACTCTCCATCCATATCTCATTACCCATCTCTCTCTATCCCCCTCTATCTATATCACCCCTCTCTCTACCCATATATGTCTCACACCTCTCTCTCCCCCTCTAGGTCTCTCACCTTCCTATATGTCCCATCTCTAGTTCTCTCCCTCCCTCTCCACCTCTCTCTCCCTCTCGTATTACCTTCCCCCCCCTCTCTCTCTCCCACATCACCTCTCTATCTCCTCCTTCCCTAAGTATCTCACTCCCTCCATTTTTACCTCTTCTTCCATCTCTTTTTGCTCATCTCTCCCCCTCTTTGTTCTTTTGTCTATCCTCTTCTTTGTTCCTTCCCTCTCTAGGTCTATTTCTCCCTTCCCCCCTCTCTCTTTATCTCCCCCTCCCCACTCTTTCATATTCTCTCTTAAGCATGGTTTTGAGGAGAAAAATTGGCTTCCTTTATCATGACTACAGGTCTAAGGAGCACAAACATGTATGCCACAATAGAAAACAACAAAAATCATGGCAACTTTACACTTTTTTTGTAACAACTTGTCTAGAGCATGCTAGCCAAATAATGTGTTAGCATTTTGGTTTAAATTGACCAAGCCTAAGGATTAGTCATTCCAATCATAAACGTGTGTGTCATATTTGGATAGCATGCTATGCTTCAATCAAGACCAAAAAGTAAAGTGAAATCTTTTTTGTTCTCCATCTTATTGCACTTACCACCCTCTATTAGAAGAACCTTTATTGAGTAATTTATCCATCCTATAGGAATAATTTTCACTTGGTTGTGATTGTTGATGAGCCAAAAGAATGGCTCTATTTTATCCTTGTTTATGTGTCATTATTGGGACATTAGGAGTCTAGATATGTCTTTTCAGTTCAAAACCTTTGCTAAGTGATAAGACTTTATATGTTTTGATAATATGGTCATATGACATGAAATTTTTTGATGTGTGTTCCTTTTTGATGCAATATAATAGGTAATTATGCTATTAGGAATATCCATGGTAATGTTGCATATAGATTTTGAATGTTACTCTAATAGGGATAAATAGGCCTATATTGTTAGAATCTCTGATACCAATAGTTAGAATGAACCAGAGGAAAACTGAGGGGGGGGGGGGTGAATCAATTTTTCACAAGTTAAACAATTATTGCAAATTCTAAACTTTCTACCTGAGCATAATGATAACAACATAGTGAAAGATAAAGCATGAAAGTACATAACACGCAACACCAATATTTTTGACGTGGAAAACCTGATTAAGGAAAAAACCACGGTGGGAAACCCTACCCACAATCAGATAATACTTATGTAACAGTATGTGAAAATATTACAATGGAGATTGCACTTGCAATTAGGACAATCACCTAGAGCTCACTACTCATCACAAAAGGGAAGTCTCACAGACTTACATAAACATCACACTATAATCCAGAGAAAATGAACTGAGGAAATAACATCTCCTAATGCTTGATTACAGTTCCGGTTAAGCACAAATGTCTACCCTACAACACCAAACTCTTCACAACCTTCCGTTGAATGATATATCCTTGTTCCCACGTAAAAAATTCTCTGATAATGAAAACATAAATTATCAACACACAAATTACATGAATATATCACCTATATATATAAATCATCAACTTTGATGACAAGGTCAGCTAAACCCTAAACCTATAACTCATAATTAAAAAAACTACATCACACGATACCACCAAACCAATATTATGATTTAAATTAGATATAATGGACCTAATTCAAATTCCCAAACAATTATATCCACCGAAAATTCCACCAAGGTCAATTGCAACACGTTTCACCAACTAGTAGAAACCCTTAGTGTCAATAACACAAAATATCCAACCAGATCCAAATAGGATCACCAAATATTCATGCTAGCCAATACAAAGCCATCAAACAATGAGGACATGATCAATAACACCTTCAACATGTTAGGAACCATTTCTATAAGCCGGATCAAAACCACTTAACCATTTCATCAAATATCACCAACAAGGTATCGCCAATCGGGACTAAGAATATCAACTGGAAAACTAGAACATAAGTATTAGCTTTCAGAGCACCAAATCATGAACCAACTGAATATGACATGCATATAAACACCATGAATAACCATCCAAAACCAAATCGAACAATCTGATCATACCAGATCAAAATCTTTGATAACCTTAGCCAAAACCATGTCAACTGAAACAGGTCAACAACCAACCAGAGCAGGTTAGTAACCAATTGGGATAGCGTTGACATCAATGACAACACATAATCAATTCTTGCATATTGCTAACAATCTCCCCCTTTGGCATTGATGGCAACACTGAATGTGAAAAATATCCAAGTGCTAAGGAATGCTAACAATCTCCCCAACATAATCCAAAACTGATCTGAAATATCTCTCCTTCTAATTGGAATATAATTTTTTTATTTTCACATTGTGTAGGGGAAAAAGCGAGACTAGGACAATGTACCCTAATCCTAACTTTTGACACACATTGTGGAATACGAAAGAGCCTAGAGATATCGCACGGTTGGCTACTTCTTTTTGGTGAAAGAGAGAGCCACGGGATATCTATTAGGATTTCTATTCCCTTGTTGAAATTGAAAGCTAAAATGATACAAGTTCAAACCCTAACCTCGAAATGTAAGTATGAACTAGTAACAAGTTTGCAGAATTGAGATTAAACAATGAATAGCTATAAATGTAAGGATAAAATAAGAATGCAAATATGTACCTGGAGTCGAAATCAGACTAAAAATGTTTGGGACGGGGGCGTGGGCGCCACTGTCCTGAAAACTGCATCGGAAACCACTGTTTTGCACCCTGAAACACTGTCTGGAAACTGTCGGAAAGCTGTCTGTCCGGAGGACCAAGGTGCCCAGCGCCTCTGTCCCAGGGACCAGGGCGCCCAGCGCCCCTGTCCTAGCAGGACCAGGGTGCCCAGCGCTCCTGTCCCAGTCTTCTGAGCTGCAATTGCACACAGAGTTCTGTCTCAGTCTCCTCTGTCCGGATCTATGTCCTGCGGCGTCGTCCGAATCCCGAAACTTGCAATAATATCTGAAAAGGGGAAAGGGCGGCTATATAGGGTTTTGCCTTAGTCAAACCCCCGCTTTGGTGATTTCCACCTCCACGAATAGCCAAGTTGTTTTGTAAAATGTATTGTGTGTGCAGACCTAGTGTGTGTGCAAGGTCCAAAATGCAAGAAAGCAAACTAGAGCAACCTAGAAAGTAAACCCTAATTGCTTGTAAATGATAATGCAAATGCTCTAAATCAAGATGCAATGTGATCTAAAGCATGAATAAATGATATATCAAAGCTTATGTAAGGACATGAAAACAATATGAAATCATACCCAACCCTCAAGGGAGGAGTACAAGCCAATCTTCAGTCGGTAATCTCCTATTGTTCTTCAATGTCTTCCAAGCCCTAATTGGATGAATGAATGAATTTGATAGATGCTTGATAGAATGATGTTGAGTGTTGTTGAAGTCTTCAAAGATCTGCTCTTTTGCTGCATATGAAGTTCCTGGAAACAAAAATCCGATCCCTTCAAATGAGGAAAGAGAGCTTTTATGTATGAAACCCTAGGTCGTAAATTCGTATTTTGGCCGACCTAGAGATTGAATATCCTGCCAATTTCTTGGGGTTAAGCTTTATTTTATGATTGGATCGCGCTCCCAAAATTTTGGAAAAAATGTCTGGGACCATGTTGCATGGGCGCCATGGTCCCGACAACTTTTCACCAAATTTTCAGGGCCGTCGGATATGATGATTTTAGAGAGAATCCTGAAGTTATAGGTGATTTCGAGATGTTTAGACCCCGAAACCAAGCCCCCAAGTTCGAAATAGGACTTAATTAGGGTTTTTGATTAAGTGATGTATTGAAGAAATGAAATGCGAAGGGCTCGCTTTAGTGAAAGGGCCCTACTTTATGATGTAGAGAATGATGAAATAAGACTTTAGACCTAATTAATTTGATTAATTAAGTGCTTAAGGAGAAATGCAATGCAGAATGCAAAATGCGCTAAGGTGGGTGCTAAACTAGGTGTGAAATTGTACCACCCTAGCGAGTGCGTACAATTTACAACGCTACACACATGAACACCTCCCCCCCTTTGACATCAATGACAAAGGGCTGATACTACCAATAGATGACTAATCCCCCTAAGTAGCAGCATCATCCCATCAACTCGGATCAAAAGATATTTATGATAAGCTCACCAAATTGATGCATCGTTGCATCTCTAAGTCTCTTCCGAAGGGGTGGTGACCCCCAACTGATCTCTGAGATATTCAAAAGTATCTTTGGGCAATGGTTTTGTTATAATATTTTCAATCTATTCCTTAGTAGGCACATATACCAATCTAACTTACTTTGATTCAACCTTTTCTTTCAAGAAATTATACCTTATAGATATTTGTTTTGATTTGGAATGAAATACAAGATTCTTTGATATATCAATAGAAGTTGTATTATCACAGTGAATAACAATAGGCTCATCATAACTTACCCTTATATCCTTCAACATTTTCTTCATCCATAAGATCTGAGTACAATTTGTCATAGCAGCTACATATTCAGCTTCAACAGTTAATAATGTAGTGCATGATTGTTTCTTGCTAAGTGATGAGACCAATTTGTTCCCAAGAAAGAATGTACCACCTATAGTGGTCTTTCAGTCATCAACATCTCCTGCCCAATTTGAATTTGTATAGGCACATAATCTGAAATCATAATGCTTTGGATACCATAACCCATAATTTGTTGTACCTTTCAAATATCTGAATATCCTTTTAACAACAATGCCATGATTTTCTCTTGGATCATACTGAAATCTAGAAGCAATGCAGACACCATTCATTATATCTAGTCTGGTCTGAGTTAATTACAATAGTCCACCAATCATTAATTTATATCTGGATGGGTTCACTCTAGGAGATTCATCATTCTTTGATAGTTTGCAAGCGGTTATCATAGGAGTACCAATAGGTTTTGAGTTCTCAAGTCCAAATTTATTAAGCAATTATTTCACATATATTTAGTTTGACAAATGAAAATACCTTTATCAGTCCGAGTAATCTTCAGACCTAAGAAAAATTTCATCTCACCAATCATAGACATTTCAAATTCATTCTTCATGTCATCAGCAAATTTCATGCATAGACTTTCTTTTCCTTCGAAAATGATATCATCAACAAAGACTTCAATGATTAGTATGTCATCATGCTCAATCTTATAATATAGGTTATTATCAACATTACCTTTTCTAAATCTAAGCTTTGAAAGATATTTATCTAATCTAGCATACCAGGCTCTAGGGGCTTGTTTCAATCCATATAAAGCTTTCTTCAATCTGCAAACCATGTCCTTGTCCTCTAAAAGTGAAAATCCATTAGGCTGCTCAATGTAGACTTCTTCTTCAAGATCTCCATTTAGAAATACACATTTGACATCCATTTGATATACCTTGTAGTTCTTGTGTGCAACATAGGCAAGAAATAGTCTTACCGCTCCAATCCTTGCAACTGAAGCATAAGTTTCATCATAATCAATTCCTTCTTACTACGAGTAACCTTTGCAAGACAATCTAGCTTTGTTTCTTACAACCTATCCTTCATTTAGTTTATTTTTGAAAACCCATTTAGTTCCAATAACATTTTTATCTTTAGGCCTAGGAACCAATTCCCATGTGTTATTCTTTTCTATCTGATTTAATTATTCTTCCATTGCTTTTATCCAATTCTCATCTTTATATGTTTCAATAAATAATTCCGGTTTAGTTTGAGAAATTAAACATACCTCTTCAACAACTAACCTTCTTCTTGTCATCATACCTTTCCTCATGTCTCCAATGATTTGATCTTCAAAATGATTTAGCTTCACATACTTGGGAGTTTTTGGATTATCTTGACCTTTTGACTCTTTATGCTCTTCAACACTTACTATGGAATTTTCTGATGTTACTAGAGCAACTAGATCAATACTCTGAACTGATTCTTGCACCACCGGTTCTGATCTGACAATCTTATCTTCTGGTCCATAGTCATATGATATGACCTGATTATTGCTTTACTCATCCACTTTGACATTTATGCTTTACATTATCCTTTGCAATCTTTTGTTATAATATCTATATACTTTTCTTTTAGTTGAATAACCCAAAAATATTCCTTCATCACATCTAGGATCAAATTTCCCTAATGCATCATCTCTTCTAATATAGCATTTACTTCCAAATTTTTTGAAATACTTGACAATAGGAGTATGACCGAACCATAATTCATAAGGAGTATTACTGGTATCACCTTTTATGTGTACTTTGTTGAAAGTGTAGACTGTAGTATTGACAACTTCTCTCCAATAGATATTAAGAAATTTGGCTTCCATCATCATTGTCCTTGCAACATCTAAGATATTTCTGCTCTTCCTTTCCACTATTCCATTCTATGATGGAGTTATAGGTGTAGACAATTGTCTTTTGATTCCATGCTTCTCACAAAAATTGTTGAATTCACTGGATGTAAATTCACCGCCTTGATCTGATCTTAAGCACTTTATCTTCAATCTTGTTTCTATCACAATGATAGCTTTGAATATTATGGATTTTTCAAGAGCTTTTGATTTTTCTTTCAAAAATGCAACCCACATCATTCTAGAGTAATCATTAATAAGCAACATAAAGTATCTATCTCCTTGAAAACTTTTAGTGCTTGTCGGACCACATAGATTAGTATGAATAAGATCAATAATTTCATTAGATCTATCATGTATGCTTCTGAAAGAAGTTCTAACTTTCTTACTCATTTGACATTCTCTACGTACTGAATTATGAGGCTCGATGATCTTGGGCAAATCTTTGACAACCTAGGTTGAACTGATCTTCACTATGCAATCAAAATTTATGTGACACATCCTTTTATGCCATATACAACTTTCATCAATCTGAGCAATCAAGCTTGCCTTCTCAGAGTAGTTCAAATGAAAGATATTTCCTTTGTTTTGATTTCTGGATGCAATTTCCAATCCAAATCTATTGATAATTTGGCATTAACCATCTTTGAATTAAATGAAATCCTCTATCTAGCATCTGACCTACACTCAAAATATTATGCTTCAAACCTTCAACATAGTAGACATTGTCAGTATTATTCTTACCATCCAAGGATATTGTTCCTTTGCCTTTGATCCTGCATGCCTTGTTCTCTCCAAATCTAACTAGTCCACCATCAAATTCTTGTAGTGTTAGAAATTTCCTCTTATCACTAGTCATGTGATGTGAGTAACCACTGTCTATAACCCATTCATCTTTCTCTTCAATTTTAGCAGCTAGATATTTCTCCTTAGTATGAGTTGCATCATTGACAGGTACCAAAGATTCATCCTTGGTAGCAATAAAGACCCAATCTTTTTCACTATTTGAGATTCAATTACCAGATCCACTTACAGGTTCATCATCATTAGAATCATTAGTAATACCAAAATCATCATCACTAACATAGTAACATGATTTGTCTTTATTCCTTCTATATATAGGTTTGATATGATATTCCGGATTAGGTTTATAATTCCTCATAAATATTTCACAATTCCTATTAGCTCTTTCAGGACATCTAGAAGCAAAATGAACAATCTTATTGCATGAAAAATATTTAAATGGATCTTTTCCTTCATACTTACTTCCAATCGGTCCTTTAGGGATTCTTCTAGCAATTAAGGCTTCCAACTCTTCAAGTTCTCTATCTTCTCTCTCAATGTCTTCCAACTCTTTAGCATATAACTCCTTCCAATCTATCTTCTTCTTACCAGAGACAAATGCTTTAAATGCAGTCTCTATTTTAGTAGCATTCTGATCTCCAAGCTCCTCAAGTTCAAAAGTAGTAAATTTCCCAAGTAATGTATCTCTGGTAATAGGGGTATTTGACATCATCCAAAGTTCATTAATTGTAGTAGCCTTCATCTTGTAGGCTGGAGGTAAAACTCTCAGTATTTTTGAAACTATCTCATCCTCATTAACTGTTCCACTGTAGCATTTGATTCCCATGAAAGAACTTATCTTCTCATCTTCTTCCATCTTTAAATTTTCATATCTCACCTGGTAACCTTCAAGTTTTGCAATCTTTATTGCTTGGTCACCTTCATATAGAGTTTCAAGATTCAACCAGATCTGGTTTGCATTTTCCAGCTCTATGACATTCAATAATTTCTCATCTGATAGGGCACTTAACAATGCTTCTTTTTCTCTGACATCATTATTAGCTTTATTTGTTCATCAGGAGGCGCCAGAGTTCCAAAATTAGGATCATGATGTGTATAACCTTTTTCTGTTATCTCCCATACTTCAGCTCCAAGACATCTTAGATGAATCTTCATTTGCTCCTTCCATAATTTATAATTTGTACCATCAAATTTGGGACTCTCCTTCTGCTAGGGTTCAAATGAAGAACTTGATGCCATTGGATCTCCTCAAGTAGTTAAGGTTCTGCAGAGAGGACCTCTCTCTGATACCAATTGTTAAAATATTTGATACCAATAGTTAGAATGAACTGGAGGAAACTAAGAGAGGGGGGTGAATCAGTTTTCCACAAGTTAAAAAATTATTGCAAACTATAAACTCTCTACTGAAGCACAATGAAAACAACATAGTGAAAGATAAAGCATGAAAGTACAAAATACACAACACCAATAATTTTGATGTGGAAAACCTGGTTAAGGAAAAACCATGGTGGGAAACCCTATCCATAGTCAGATAATAATGCTACAATAGTATGTGAAAATATTACAATGGCAGATTGCACTTGCAATCAAGCCAATCACCTAGAGCTCACTGCTCATCATAAAAGGGAAGTCTCACTAATTTACATAAACATCAGACTACAATGTGAAGAAAATAAACTGAGGAAATAACATATCCTAATGCTTTCTTGATTATAGTTTTGGTTAAGCACAAATGTTTTCTCTGCAACACCAAACTCTTCACAACCTTCCACTGAATGATATATCCTTGTTCACACATAAACCTTTCTTTGATAATGTAGACATAAATTACTGACACACAAATTACATGATATCGCCTATATATACAAATCATCAACCTTGATGACAAGGTTGGCTAAACCCTAAACCCATAACTCATAATTATTAAAATTACATTACACAATACCACGAGACCAATATTATAATTTACATTACATAGAATGGACCTTATTCAAATTCCCAAAATATTATATCCACCAAAAATTCTATCGAGGTCAATTGCAACGCATTTTACCAACCGGTAGAAACCCTCAATGTCAATAACACAAAATATCCAACTGGATCCAAATAAGATCACCAAACCTTCACGCTAGCCAATGCGAAGCCACCAAACAATTAGGACATGATCAATAACACCTTCATCATATTAGGAACTATTTCTATAAGCTAGATCCAAACCACTTAACCATCTCATCAAATATCACCAACCAGTATTGCCAACCGGGACCAAGAATATCAACCGATAAATTAGAACATAAGTGATAGTTTACAAACCACCAAATCATGATTCAAATGAATATGACATACATATAATCACCATGAATAACCATCTCAAACTGAATCAAACAATCTGATCATACCGAATCAAAATCTCTGATAACCTCAACCAAAACCATGTCAACCAGAATAGGTTAGCAACCAATTAGAGAAAGTCAGTAACCAATCAGGAAAATGTTGATATCAATGACAACGCATAATCAATTCCTGCATATTGCCAACATATATTTGTGCATGTTAACAATTTTATGTAGGACTAAAGAAGAATGTTGAACCAATCCAAGATGGTCAATAATAAAGATCTTGGAGCTACTGGTCGGTAAAATAGATGACAAGGATTGTCATTGAATGAGTCAACTAGTGGTTGAAGATGGTTCATTATGACTTATCTAAAGACTTTATGATTTCCTTTACTGCAAGAGTAAATTTAGGATAGAGGTTACACTAGATTCTCTCTCTGCTATTACAATAGACTTTGATTGATTCTTAGTGCTTGTAACTTCACTTTCTTTTTCTCCTTGTTTAATAAAAGCATCCTCCTTGAACTTTGGGAGTGGTACACTAGGTACTTAGGAATTTCATGATTTAAATAATCCCCCATCTTTTCTTGTACAGTGGTTGGAAAAAGAATAGTTTCAATGTTTATAATACAGTTCTAGCTTAGTTGAGAGACAAACTTCGAGCAATATGTTGTTATAGTATCAAGTTCTTTTGGATTAATAAAGATGATACTTTAAGTTCCAGGCATTTGATTCAATTGTTTGGATGCTTACTAAGGGGGCTCACTTAGTGAGTATTCCCTTCATTTCTTTTATCAATTACTTTTTCATTCTGTACTTAACATTATCTTGATCATGGACTGTTCCTGAAACCACTGGAATATTTTCTATAACTATTCCTTCAACAAATGCAAATTGAGTAGAACCATGTTTGTTGATCATAGATAAAGTCTTGCCTTTCCTAGTTGTTTCTTAGAAGTTAGTTACTTTTCCTTTAAAGCATTTCAGTTATTTATTTTCAGCATTTTCCTTCAGCAACATTTCAGTTCCAACAATAGGAAAGGTGACTGTTTTAATCTTTCTAGTGCATATACTTTGCAGACCCATTTCAAGTATATGCCCCAGGTTGATAACTAAATAAACCTTCATGATGAAAGATAAATACTTAGTTGGATACCTAATTCCTAAGGTATGACTTCAAGGTCTAGTTGTTGAACCATTGAGAAGATCAATCATTTTTGGTGTCGTTGCTAGGGATGGTGTCAAACTAGAAACCTTTGTAGTTATTGATAATTATACTTTGTTTTAAGTAGTTAAAAGTTTTTTTTCCATTTAACTTCATAGAGTAATGACCTATAACTACTTCTGAATACTATTGCATGCCTAGGAGAAGAGACACTCTAGGGAGGTTTCTTCCTAACAACCCTTATCTTGACAATAATTTTGAGCAAGCTTCTAGTCTATTTGAAGATGGAGACCAAGATATAAACCCTTTACCTAAGTTATTTGCCAACTTTGAGGATCCAGCTCACCAAGAACCTATTTTAAACCAATTTTCTTTGATACTTTATCAAGCAAGGATGGTTGCTAGTGCACAAAACCAACCTAATCAAGCTAGCTTTGAATTCCCTATCACTGACCAACATGATAATAAAAACCTCAAGAATTTCCTTGCTTCAATTATCCCTAAGTTTTATGTGGTTGTAACAGAGGACCCAAATACCTTTTTGTTCAAATTCAACATTCTCTATCAAATCTATGACTACACCATCGATGCTCATAGACTCAAGCTATTTCCTACTACTTTGAAAGAAGGAGCCCTAAGATGGTTTATGAGTCTAGGTAGAGATGCTTTTGATAGTTGGGAAGCTAAGAAAACCAAATTTCTTGAGAAATACAATGAATACTGTAGAAGTGGTGATAGGGGAGATGACATCTTCAGGATGCAATAAAAGGAAGATAAAAATTTGGAAGATTACATCTCAAGGTTCTTGTTCTGCCTAAAGAAAAATTCAAACCATAGTCTTAACCAAGAGTCTCAAAAGTTTCTTTTCCTCAAAGGGATCAATGACAATTGTATTGATTCCTTGGACCTGATAGGAGGAGGAGACATCACTCAAGTTCCTTGGGATGCTATTAAGAAGATATGCCAAAACTACTCCCAAGTAGCTATAAAGAAAGGTAGATGTTATCAAGCTACCAAGGGGAAGTCTTCCACCAAAGGAGTTTCAAGGATGGAGATTAATTACTTACTATTTGACTTCAAGCAAGATATTAGCAACAACATGACCACCCAAATGGACACACTTCAGGCAAAGAAAAAGCACGAGGAGGCATAGGCAATGTTAGCTGAAAATTGTCCTCACTGCAAACAAAAGAAGAGGGACTGCAGGTACAAGATGGTAGCGAATATTGGAAATCAGTATGCTCCATTGGAGTTAAAACCTATTGAAAGGGAGGTGGACCAAATATTTTATGTTGCACAAAGGATACCATGGGCTCCATGACAAGGTATGCCACCCGATCCATTATCCTTTAATGGTCCTTATTCAAATTCATATAATCCTAATAATCAGTGGCAAAATCCTTATCCATCATATTATGGAAATTTTCCTCAGCAAAATTGAAATAACCCCCAAAAAGCATGGAATTATAAAAAATCTCCCCCTCCTTGACAACAAAATCAAGGAGGTTGGCAACCACCTCAAGGAAACTGACAACAAACACCTCAGTGGAAAGGAGGACACCAATGGCCAAATCAGTCCACCGGTTTCCTACACCCTCCTCAATAACCCCAACAACAAGCTCTAATTCCACCACCTAATCAAAATGCTACTACTCCTCCTAAACCTACTCAATTTATAGCTCAGCCTATGACCTATCCTAAAAGTAAACAACCACAACAACAACATGTTTATGCTACTGATCCAAACCAATACCCTGCCTATGCTGTTAGTATTAGTGACATCCACTTAAGGTCAGGAATACCTCTTCTTGTACCTTCACCTCTAGTGATAACTAAGTTGCCTATAGAAGATCCCATTCAATAAAGTGAGACAAATCCACTTGTTCCATCAAGGTTGGTGCAACAAGAATCAAACACTACACCTCCATTTCCCTAAAGATTGGAAGTAGAGCCAACAAAACAAAAAGAAGATCCCATGTCTAATATTCTGGACCAACTAAAGAACGTGTGTGTTAAGATTCCTTTGTTTCAAGCAATAAAAGAAATTCCAATCTATGGAAAAAAAATTAAAGAAGCTTGTTTGAAGAAGCCAGGAAGAAAGAGGAAAGACTGACATATAGTCCATGTTGTAGGCCGGTTAGTAGATATTATGCTAGGAAAACTTTGTATACCTAACTATTCAGACCAAGGGAGTCCTGTTGTGGGAATAGTCATTAATGGAGTTCAAGTTCAAAATGCTCTTATTGACTTTGGGGTAGGAATAAATGTCATGAAAAAGGATGTGATGCAAAAACTCAACATCACTAACTTAAGATCTACACCTACTGTCATGTAGATTGCAAACAGTTTTACTATTAAACCAAACAGTATGGTGGAAGACCTTATTGTAACACTGGATTATTGGGCATATCCAGTTGACTTTGTTATCCTCTCACCTAAAGCAACTATGAAGGGGATACCCGATCATTTTGGGTAGACCTTGGTTAGCCACATTGGATGCCTTCATAAGATGTAGGTCAGGAGACATTACCATCTCAAATGGGATGAAAACTAAAAAGCTTGCACTATACCCACCTGCACAACCTCAAATTGAGCAAGAGAAACCAGTTTGGTTAGATATAGAGGAAGAGTCTGATGAAGTCAATACAATACAATGATTGATGATGATAAGAAGGGACCCCTTCCTGCAGCTTTAGGAAGAGGAGGATGTGCTCTCTACTATCTTGAAAAATCAATATGGAGTCCCTGATGAAACTAAAGATTGTAATACAAAAAATACATATCCCTTACAATTGTTACTGCCATCTTTTGTTGTAGGATTTCCTATAGCCACACACCAACTGCATACACTACTTCCACATGAAATACAAGTGCCACAATTTCTTGTAGTATCTATAATAGAACTGATTAAGCAAGTTTAAGTGACTCCAGATAAATGGTTGAATGTTAATAGTAACCTCACTCAAGATCAAACTATGTCTCTAACAAGAGTACTATTGTCTCATAAGGAATAATTTGCATGGGACTACACATATATTGAAGGTTTACATCCCGAGTTGTGCACACACCGAATCTACATCAAAGAAAACTATAAACTAGTGAGGCAACCTCAAAGAAGAATCAACCTTGCATAAAGGGAAATAGTTAAGCAAGAACTGCATAAATTACTAAATGCAGGATTCATATATCCTATCTATGATAGTGAATTGGTGTCACCTTTGGTCATTGTTCCTTTAACAAATGGAAAGTGGAGGGTTTGTGTAGATTAGAGGGAGCTTAATGTTGCAACTAAGAAAGATCACGTCCCTCTACCTTTCATTGACCAAGTGTTGGACTCCTTAGCAGGAAAGAAATATTTCTCATTGTTAGATGGTGTTAGTGGATAAAACCAAATAAGAATAACACCTAAAGACCAAAAGAAGACAACATTCATATGTTGATGGGGGACCTATGCCTACTCTGTGATTCCATTTGGCTTATGTAATGCCTCAACTACTTTCCAAAGGGTAGTCATAAGCATGTTCTCAGATATTTCTAATGATTGTATGGAGATATACATGGACAACTTCACTACCTTTGGTGGAAATTTTGAAGAAACATTAAGTAACCTAGAGAAGAATTTGAAAAGGTGTGAAGACCATAACTTATCTTTAAATAGTTAAAAGTGCTTCATGATGATGCAGGAAGGTGTTGTTCGTGGCCACTATCTTTCTCACAAAGGAATTCAAGTGGACCCTACAAAAATTGAAGTTATTTCTAACTTGACTGTACCTGCAAAATAGAAGGATGTAAGGTGTTTTCTAGGCCATGCAGGCTATTACAAGAGATTCATCAAAGATTTCAGTAAAATTGCAACACCATTGTATACACTCCTCACTAAAGATGCAAAATTCTAGTGGACAACCTCATGCAACAAAGCATTCTTTTGAACTGAAGGAAGCATTAACTCATGCACGAGTGCTTCAAGGTCCTAATTGGGAACTTCCACTCCATATACACATTGATGCATCTAATTAAGCAATTGGACCTTTCTTAGGACAAAAAGAAATAATAGTGGAGCATGCAATTTATTTTGTCAACAAAAACTTGCAAGGTGTTGAATCTAACTACATTGTAATAGAAAAGGAAATGTTAGTAGCCATCTATGCCCTCAATAAGTTCAAACATTATATAATTGGGTATAAAGTCTTTGTTCATACTGACTATGAAGCAATTAGATATCTCATGAACAAAACTTCAATACCAGGAAAGTTGGCTAGATGGATTCTCTTGATGCAGGAGTTTGATATCACTATTATAGACAAACTGGGAAAGTCAAATGTAGTTGCAGATTTTCTTTCAAGATTAACAACAAATTAGGGTTCACTGGTTATGGATGATTCATTTCTAGATGAGCATCTATTTTCCCTTGTTGTTCACACAACATGGTATGCTGATATAGCCAACTATTTAGTTGCTCAAAAGGCACCCTTTCATTTTTCTCCAAAAGAAAGAAAACTACTTATTGAGAAGAGTTTTAAATTCACATCGACAAAAGGATGCTTATTTTACATAGGTCTAGACCAAGTAATGAGAAGATGTGTGAGAGAAGATGAGACTTATTACATACTACATGCATGCCATGATGAACTCCATGGTGGACATTTTACAACAAAAATAACAACTATCAAAATGCTTAACATGGGATATTATTGGCCGAGACTTCATAAAGATGAAACCACATATACAAAGAAATGTGATAGGTGCCATTGGATGGGCAGACCAACTAGATTAGATGAAATTCCCTTGCATCCTCAAGTGGTGGTAACACTATTTGACAAGTGGGGCCTTGATTTTGTAGGACCAATTGATCCACCTTCTAACAGTGAGTCTTACATTCTAATTTGTACTAATTATGTCACTAAATGGGTAGAAGCTAAGGCAATGAAACATGCAAGAGATAAGAAGGTTGCCAAGTTTCTGTATGAAGAAATCTTCACAAGATACTCAGTTCCTAGAGAAATTGTCATACACCAAGGAGCACAATTCACATCTAAACTTGTTACAACATTAGTAAATGAATACAATACCAGGCATAAAAAATACACACCATACCATCCTCAAGCCAATGGTCAAGAAGAGATAACCAATATGGACATGAAAGCATCTTGACGAAAACTGTAGATCTTCATAGGAAAGATTGGGTAACTAGATTGTCGAAAGCAGTCTAGGCATATAGGACATCTTGGAGGACAATAACATGGTTCACTCCTTTTGAGATACTATATGGGAAGAAAGAAATGATGCCCATTGAATTTAAGCATAACAATCTTAGAACAACAATTGAGTTAGGTATGAATATCACTGCAACACAATTAGAAAGGATCATGCAACTGAATGAATTAGATGAAATCAGGACAACAACCCTACAAAACACATAAATCCTGCAAAACCAAAGAATCAAATGGCATGATAAGTACATTAAAGACAAGAAATTTTAATTAGGAGATTGGTCTGTCCTATATAATTCATGGTAAAAACACAATTTGGGCAAACTTCACACAAGATGGTTGGCCCCCTATGAAGTATCATAGTTATTTCAGAATGGAGTTATTCAACTGACAACAATTGATCCTATAAGATTCAAATTGCTAGTCAACATGTTGGCATTTGCATGAAGATTGCATTAATAAAATGTTATGATTGTCATTGATGTAAATTAACTGATAATGATGTTGTAATAATGTTATTTTGTAACCGGTAAGAGAGTTTGTGAAGGAAACCGATATTACTAGAGAAGAAGTGAGATCAACCGGTAAACCCTACTTATTGATACGATAAACTCTAACCGATGGACCTTGGTGAACTGGTTGTATTGGTTTATGATTAAATGATGAGCGGTAATGATTATGACACATATGCATGTTGTATGAGAAGATTTTCAAATGGTTTTTGGTGCATAGAGATAACAAGTTTTATCTTGGGAATGAGCAAGTTCATTGCATGTAATGGAAACTGTGTGATGAATTACATTGTTCAATGAAGCAGTGATCAAGGAGTGGTCAAGGATATGTTGAATGATGTGCAGTGATTGTTATGTAATCCAATGGTCATACTTAAACTGATTTGTTTTGTTATCTCTATGAGATGTTTAGGTTTGTGATGTGTTATTGACCTATTGTTTTGTTTATAAGGTCGATGAGTTGTTTTGTTGAAGTGTTGGCAATTTGTAGTTGAGAGTAAGAGAGTGTGGTTGTTGAACCAGGAAATATATCTGTAATATGTGTAAAGGAAGATAGGAGCATGAAAATAATTTGAACAAGCAAGTGTAGTGTTATTCAAACAAATCAACAAACCCCTATTGTTTTCTAACACAACAATCAAATCCCTTAATCGGGTAAGCTCTAACAAGCTTAGTGTTATTCAAATCCTCTAACTAGGTGATCCATTAGCTTGGATTCCAAATCCTCTACCGAGGTTACTCCTAATAGGGTATTTCTTCTAATAGGGCATTATAGTCAATCCCTTAACTGGGTGGTCCCTATTAGTATCTATTCTTAACAGGACTTATTGTAAAGCTTTAACAAGCTTGGCTCCTAATAGGGCAAAGTTCAGAAGAGTTTAGAATACTTGTGGGTATTCATCCCCACTGTGGTTTTTCCCATTTGGGTTTCCACGTCAAAAATACTGTGTCAAGTGGTGAATGCTTTTGTGGTTATGTTTATTATGGTTGAATTGCTTAACTACTAAATCCAATTTGATATGTTATGTTAACTGACAACAATCTGAAATATGTTTTAACTACTGTCATTAAAGTATTTGAATGATTTAGTTAAAAGGTTTTGAGAGTTTCAAAGATGTTTTACTGTTAGTCTATTATAACAGTCAACCGGTTTAACTTGTCAGTAATATTGCATTTGAAGTTTAGTGTTTAAACTAGTTAGTTCTAAGTTTGATTTGAGAGGTTGTTTTTGTTTGTTGAAGAGTTTATATCAGTTTTTCTATCTACTGATTCAATTGCCCTCTCAATAGTCGACCGGATCCTTATTCTTTCATCATACCATCAATTGGAATCAGAGCAATTTAGGTCCTCTAAGGTCTAAGACTAACAACTTGAGGTAAAGATCTTGATGAACATGATGAAGAAAAAAGGTCCAAAGTTTAATAGAGAGAACTACAAAATTTGGAGTGATAGAATTAAAATCTATATCAAGAGTCTAGGAAGTCAATACTAGGAACATGTTGGTACTCAATATGTTGCACCTAGTGGGATTATGACTAATGATCAGAAGAAAGAACAACAAGAAAACAATCAAGCATTGGAGGCCATTATCAATTCTTTCTCTGATATAGAGTATGTTGATGTCCTTGGTCCCGAGACTGCTTATGAGGTATGGAAGAAACTTGAAGAGATCTATAGCGGCGATGAGAATGTGAAGATTGCCAAAGAAGAGAGTCTGAGAGGAAAATTTGATGACATGCGGATGACTGAAGGTGAGAATATACAATAGTATGTTCAGAGGATCAAAGAGATAGTTAGTGAGATCAAGAGTGCAAGTGGTAAAGTGGAAGATGCCATAGTTGTTAGAAAGATTTTGAGAACCCTTCTACTTGTCTACGCTCTCCAAGTTGTAGCCATTCAGGAGCTAAAGTCTATTGATAAAACTAAGGTAACCCTTGGCTCCATCATTGGTAAGCTTATTGCTTTTGAATTAAATGGTTATGATGGTAGTGTTCAAAAATTTGAATCTACAATTAGAGCTTCAGTTTCTAACCCATCTATGAGGAAAAGTAGATATGTTAGTCACAACTATGAATCTAGATCCAGCAGAGAAGTTGATGATGAAGACAATTTGGTTGAGCTTGAGGCATTGTTGGCCAAGTGGTTGCCCAGAGGTACCAGTAAGTACAGAGGTAAATTAACTTTGAAATGTTTTGCATGCAACAAGATTGGACACATTGCAACTAACTGTCTTAATGGTGACAATGAGAACAAGTGTGAGAAGTTTAAGAAGTACAAATGAAAAGGCAAAAGAGATTGTCTCATTGTAGTTGATGGTGGTATCACTGATGAGGAATCTAAAAGAGATGCTAATGAAGGCATTGTTTTTGTAGCCATTAAAGAGGAGACATCTGATCAGAAGGCATTATTTTCTCACATGGATAATTTTGATGATTAGATCATTGATAGTGGTTGTTGACACCACATGACCGGTGACTGGAGTAAATTTCTTACCTTGATGGAATTTGATGGAGGAGTTGTGAGATTTGGTAATGACTCACCCTGCATGGTAAAAGGTTAGGGAACTATTTCTCTTAATGGAGAGAGTAGTGCAGATGATGTCTACTGGGTTGAAGGATTAAAGCACTATCTTTTAAGTGTAGCTCAACTCAATGGAAAAGGTTATCCATTGGAATTTAAGAATGGAATGTGCAAAATCTATGGGAGCAAAGGTGAATTGATTGCAACCGGCAAGTAGACTAAAGGTAACCTATTTTAGTTTAATCCTAAAGTCAAGAACTATTTATTTGCTAAAATAGATGATAGTTGGCTTTGGCATAGGAGATTTTGTCTTTTAAATTTTGATAACATTGTCAAAGTGAGTAAATCCAAGTCAGTGAGAGGTTTGCCTCAGTTGGACAAACCGGTTAATGCTCTATGTAAGGAATGCTAGTTGGGAAAGATGACATCCTCAACTTTTAAGAGTAAATTTTTTTCAACAGATCATCTGGTAGGTTTGGTTCATACAAATCTCTGTGGACCCATAAGGACTAAAAGTATGCAAGGTGACAAATATTTTATGATCTTCACTGATGATTGCTCAATAATGATATGGGTCACATTCTTGAAGGATAAAACAAAATCCTTTAGTAAGTTCAAGGCATTCAGAGCCTTAGATGAAAAGGAAAGTGGCAAGAAGATATTTGTCTGAGGATTGATCAAGGTGGTGAATTTACTTCAATGGAATTCACTAGATATTGTGAAGAAAATGTTATCAAAAGGCAGCTTTCGGCACCAAGGACACCACAATAGAATGGTATTGCAGAGAGGAACAACTAGTCAGTTGTTGAAGCTGCTAGAATGATGTTGATACAAGGAGGTGTAGTAAAATCTTTCTGGAGAGAAGCTATCAGTGCAAATGTCTACACTATGAACCAAATATTGGTAAAAAGAGGTAAGGGTAAAACTCCTTATGAATATTGGTATGGTAGATCACTTGATGTTTGTTATTTTAAGATATTTGGTAGTAAATGTTTTATTATGAGAGGTGACTATGTTAGCAAGTTTGAGGCTAAAAGTGATGAAGGCATATTCTGTGGTTACTCCACCAAGAGTAAGGCCTACAAATGTTACAACAACCAGACACAAAGAATCATTGAAAGTGCTAATGTTCGAGTGGATGAGTATCCTGAAGTCTTAGGAGAAACCACTAAGGAGAAGAAGGATGAAGATCCTTGCATTTTGATTTTGGAACTAGAACCAGTGAAATCCGAAACTAGTAAAGAAAATGTTGTTGTACCAGTTCAACTCAAACAGGTAGATTCAGAAGAAGATGATGATAATGAATTTGAAGAACTTGAAGATAATGATCATATTATTTTGAGGTATGTGAGACTCAATCATAATCCTAACCAGATTATTGGAGATAAAGATACTGGAGTGTTAACTAGAAGAAGAATTAAAGATAATTCTTGCATGATCTCCACTATTGAGCCTAGAACTGCTAAGGAAGCATTTGGAGATGATCACTGGATCAGAGCTATGGAGGAGGATCTTGATCAAATTGAGAAGAAAAACACATGGACCCTAGTACCTAGACCGATGAATAAAAATGTGATAGGTAATAAGTGGGTATTTAGGAATAAACTAAATGAAGATGGAATAGTAGTCCGAAATAAAGCTAGATTAGTTTGCGAAGGTTATGCATATGAAGAAGGAGAAGACTATGGTGAGAATTTTGCACCAATTTCTAGACTGGAAGGTGTCAGGATTTTACTTGCATTTGCAACATATAAGGGATTCAAAGTATATCAGATGGATGTGAAGTCAACATTTCTAAATGAAATACTGGAAGAAGAAGTATACATTGAGCAACCAGATGGTTATGCTTTGACTGATGAAAAAGATATGGTATGTAAATTGCACAAGGCATTGTATGGTTTGAAGCAAGCACCAAGAGCATGGTATGAGAGGCTACATTTACACCTAATGAAGATAGGTTTTCAGAGAACTAGTGAAGATAACAACATATATCTCAAATTTGAAGGAGATAAGATACTGGTTAGAGAAGTGTTTGTAGATGATATCATATTTGGAGGCAATGATGATATGAGCAATGACTTTTCAAATGAAATGAAAAATGAATTTGAAATGTCTCTAGTGGGAGAGATAAATTTTTTCATAGGTTTGCAAATACAACAGATGAAGAGTGGTATTTTTATCACACAGTGTAAATATGTGAAAGAGGTATTGAAGCCTTTATTTTCATCTAATCACATTGAATGTTTCCTATTACATTTGGAATGAGTGACTATAAACAAGTTGGGACACCAATGGTTACAGTTTGTAAAATGTCTAAGGAGGATGAAGTCACATCTATTGATGAAAAGGAGTACAGGTCAATGATAGGGAAATTGCATTATGGTGTTCACAACAGACCAAATATAGCTCATGCAGTTGGTTTAGTTGCCAGATTTCAGAAGAATCCAAAGGAATCAAATTTGATAGCAACCAAGAGGATATTCAGATATGTGAAAGGTACTATTGAATATGGATCATGGTATCCATATGCAGGTAACTTTGATTTGAAGGTTTATACAGATGCAGACTGGGCATGTAATGTTGATGATAGGAAGAGCATAACCAGTTGTGCATTCTTTCTTGGAGGAAGACTTGTTTCATGGAGCAGCAAGAAGAAGTGTTGTATATTACAGTCCACTACTGAAGCTAAGTATGTTGCAACATATATGAACTGTACCCAGGCTATCTGGATGAAACACATTCTGGAAGGATTGAAGATGAAGATTACAGATCCGGTAAGGATTTTATGTGATAATATCACTGCAATTAATATTTCAAAGAACCCTGTTTTGCATGCTAGAACCAAACATATTGAGCTGAAATATCATTTCTTAAGAGAAAAATTGTGGAGTAAAGATGTATTATTGGAGCATGTTTCTACCAAGGACTAGCTTGCAGAAATCTTTACTAAACCTCTACCTATGACTACTTTTAAGTATTTTAGAGGTCAGCTAGGGGTTGTACCCCTACATGAGGTCAATTGAGCATGATGTGGAGTACATCAGTCTAAGAGCTGATTGCAGAATCTTGAAGCAAGATTGGTGTAAAGTGGAAGTTATTCCATAGGGAGAGCATCAAGTTGTAGGTTGATGGTGCTTAACAATGAAGTTTGACATTGCATGTTTTACTTTCACTTTGGCATTACTGTCAAATGGGGAGAAGAACTATAAGACTATGAGAAGAATTGTATGATTGATAGAGACAAGATCTATAGCCAGTTACCAGCTGAAGACATGAAGACTTAGTTGAAGGAGAGTACATGGTAAAATGTAAATCAAGATTCCTATACACAATCATAGAAATCAAGGGTATTGATACTTCTATTTCCATCAATGCCAAAGGGGGAGATTGTTGGAATTGGCATGAAGATTGCATTAATGAAATGTTATGATTGTCATTGACGTCAATTAACCAGTAATGATGATGTAATAATGTTGTTTTGTAACCCGTAAGAGAGCTTTTGGAGGAAATTGATATCACTAGAGAAGAAGTGAGATCAACTGGTAAACTGTAATCAATGGACCTTGGTGAATCAATTGTATTGGTTTATGATAAAATGATGAGTGGTAATGATTATGACATTTATGCATGTTGTATGAGAAGAGTTTCAAATGGTTTTTGGCATGTAGAGATAACAATTTTTGTCTTGGGAATGAGCAAGTTCATTGCATGTAATGGAAACCACGTGATGAGTTACAATGTTCGATGAAGCGGTGATCAAGGAGCGGTCAAGGATATCTTGAATGATGTGCAATGATTGTTATGTAATCCAATGGTCATACTTGAACCGATTTGTTTTTTAATCTCTATGAGATGTTTAGGTTTGTGATGTGTTACCGACCTAATGTTTTGTTTATAAGGTCAATGAGTTGTTTTGTTGAAGTGTTGGCAATTTGTAGTTGAGAGTAAGAGAGTGTGGTTGCCGAACCAAGAAATGTATTTGCAGTATATGTAAAGAAAGATAGGAGCATTAAAAGGATCTGAACAAGCAAGTGTAGTGCTATTCAAATAGATCAACAAACCCCTATTGTTTTCTAACAATTACAACATTCAAATCCCTTAACCAGGTAAGCTCTAACAAGCTTAGTGTTATTTAAATCCTCTAACCAAGTGATCCATTAGCTTGGATTCCAAATCCTCTACCGAAGTTACTCCTAACAGGGGATTGCTTCTAATAGGACATTATAGTCAATCCCTTAACTGGGTGGTCCCTAACAGGATATGTTCTTAACAAGACTTATTGTAAAGCTTTAACATGCTTGGTTCCTAACAGGGCAAACTTCAGAATAGTTCAAAATACTTATGGGTATTCATCCCCACCATGGTTTTTCCCATTTGGGTTTCCACATCATAAATATTGTGTCAAGTGGTGAATGCTTTTGTGGTTATGTTTATTATGGTTGAATTGCTTAACATATAAATCCACTTCGATATGTTATGTTAATCGGCAATAATTTGAAACATGTTTTAAATTCTATTAGAAAAGTATTTGAATGATTCAATTAAAAGGTTTTGAGACTTTCAAAGATGTTTTACTGTTAGTCTGTTATAACAGTCAACTGGTTTAACTTGTCAGTAATATTGCATTTGAAGTTCAGTGTTTAAACCAATTAGTTCTGAGTTTGATTTGAGAGGTTATTTTTGTTTGGTGAAAAGTTTATATGAGTTTTTCTATCGACTGATTCACCCCACCCTCTCAGTAGTTGACCACATCTTTATTCTTTCATCATACCATCACAACAAGCATAGGTTGAAGTTGTATCACAATCCCTCATCCAAAGCAAAGTTCCTGCATCAGTTTACTTCAACCTTCGATTTTACTACAAGTTCAGCATTCGGGTTTCTTGTAGTTGATGAAGGTGGGCTCTCAGCCCTTCCTTCTAACTAGTCAACCATGACAATTCATAATAAACACTTCCATACTTTTGAAAGTCATTTATCCATAATAAATTCCGTACTCCACTCCATTTCACCTTCTTATCTTCCGTTTCACTCCATCTCACTCCACATGCAGACACTTTTCCAGCACTTCCATTATGTTTAATGTATGTGAGCTAAAGAGGACTAAAAATTGCATTCAAACACATCACTCTAGGTACGTAATAAATTAATGCTTTATTTATTTCTTCTTAGATTCATTCATTAGTTGCATCATTATTGCAATGTATATTCCACATAGCCTTCCTATAATTTCCCTTGTGCCATGTGAGGACACCTGACACACTTTTGGTTGGGGGGAGTGCAGTGTGATTTGACTTTCCCACATCCCACGTCATCAATACGTTGTTTTTAAATGTGTGTTTAAAATGTCATTATGTCACTTTTAATAAAAATCAAATCTGGGTTAAGCAAATAAAGTGATAGTGACATTTTAATTTGTAAAATACACATTTTTGAAACTTTTTATGGGTTGCCTTTCTGGGTTGTCCTTTCACCTTTATGAGCCATAATTACACTATCTTGTCACCTTTTAGTAATCACTTTTTGCCATTTTCATCTAGAAAGGTAGCAAACACTTAGGTTTGAGAAGTGCAAACATGGTTTTCTTTGAAAGACAGAGATTGTGAGCTATAGTAGACTCTAGTAAGAAGTTGAAACAAAGGGTTGCAGAGTATTACAAAACTTGAGCTGGAAGAGCATAATGGGAGGTTCTTTGATAAGACACAAACCTATAATTCATACCTCCATTTTTAAAGAAAAAGAATGTGGTCAAGAATTTGTTTAGAGTGGATGGTTGAATTATTTTGTGAAGCTGGATGATTTTAATGAAGATATAGCCACCGTGTTTGCCATGACATTCTCTAATGGTGAAGAAAAAGTTAAAGGTTTGAGAGTTTTGGCCACTGAAGAAAGGATTACAGAGGTGATAGATTTGCTAGTTGAAGGAGAGAAGTACCCAAAATCTAAGGATGCCAGGAGTGTTAGAGTAAAATTTACAAGACCTGGTGATTGAGCATTGATTGTTGACAAGCAAGGGGCCAAAAGAATATGTTTACTAGACAAATGGATGGCGGTAGCTATTCACATAATTAAATATTTGACCTATGAAGGGAGGCAATCCTATTTGCACTCAATTCATTTTAAGTTGCTCAACCATCTTAGGCATGGAATTAGGATGAACATCCGAAATGTGCTATATAACCTTCTGGTGACCATGGCCGCTGAAACTCAAAGAGGTAGGTCAAATTCGGTCTCTCACCATTGTTTAATTAAATTGTTCATTGAATGATCATTGAGGGATGTTTCTCAGTTATCCTGGGAGGAATTTATCTCAATTCGGGAATTTAAGGTAGAATATTTTAGGGGTTAGAAAAGGACTTTTGAAAGAGAGACTAGGGTTTATAAAAAGAAAAGGAAAACTACTCTTGGAACCTCAAGCTCTAAGGATGTTCTTGCTACAGAGTTTCCTGTAACAGAGGTAACCCCTAGCAATGTTGAATTGTCTCCTGTAGGCACCGCTAGAAATGTTCTAGTGGAAATTTCCAAAATAACTATGGCTTCTACTCATAAGGAACAAGGTAAGACAGTTGAGTCAACTAAGGCTGGGATAGAAGAGGAAACCCCAAGCCCTAATCAGGTAAAGAGGAAAAAGTGAACTAAGACCATTGAGGAAGGTCATAGTAGAAAAAGCCTCGAGAGATTAAAGAAGAGGAAAATGTTTAAACAAACTTTAGAGAAAGGAAAGGGGTCCTAAAGTGTTAAAGGTGTAAAAAGGAAACTTGAGGTTGAATTAGAAGAAGAAACTTCAACCCCTGAAAGGATAAAGTAGAAAGTTGCAAAATCTCCTAAAAATAGATTGGAGGCTATTGTCACAAAATCTCCTACAATATCTTCTCGGTTCAAAGAAACTACAAATAAATCTAAACCTACCAAAACCCATAGGAGTGATCCAACTATGCCTCAAAGAAGAAGCCATAGGCTTAGAGGAAAGCCTAGGAAAAATTCAAATGTGAAATATGGAGGACTTATCCAAATTTATTCTTCAAACTCAACTTCTAAAACCCCTGAGTTTGAGGGAAAAGAGAAGGAAGTTGAACAAGAGGTGGAGATGAGTGGAAGCTCTGAAAAGTAGAAGACTTATGAGGAGAAGCAGAGCATTGAAGAACAACAAGAAGGAAAGAAAGCAAAATATTATGATGAAGTAGGGTTGGGTGGGTTATATGATTTAGTGAAAGCAGTGGAGAGAGTAATTGAACAGGAATATGACTTAGTTTAGTGTCATAAAATTGTGACCCTAGCAATTTTAACAACATTGGAGGTCCTCACCTTGGCGACAGTATCTTCTTTCCCAAACTAAGACTTATTTCTACATTTTCACCCATGTACCCTTCCTGTTTGAGCCCTGAGATAGTCTAAGGACCCTGTTTGGGCCCCAAGATAGGGCAGGAAAGGGGCATGGCACCCCTATCCCTATTAGGACAGGGGCATGGTGCCAATGTCCTGATTAGGATAGGGGCATGGCACCCCTGTGCCCACCTCTTAAGGTGGCCCTAAGATGGATTTTCCTGGTCCCTTTTGCATAATTCGATCTTCGGGGTTTGCATTCTTCTTTGTTGGCCTTCAGTGGGTGAAAATTAATCCTATAGGCATGTATAAAAGGAGATTCAAATACCCTCATTAAGGATAAGCATGATAATAGGGGATATAGGAGCATAATACATGAATTCAAGCGAAAGGTCTTCATTATCAAGCATTCAAGAATTCAAGTCTTCTTCATTCATCCATTGGAGCAACGCTACAATATTCATTTGCAAGCATGTATGTGTGCTATGGTTTTGTCATGTTACATGTCATTTCATGCAACACTTGTGATTCCATTCAAGAAGCAAAACAAGAATAATCAATAAATTGCAAATCTACAAGGCATACATTTCCATTGTTTACATTCAATCATTTGTAATTACTTTCTTTCAAGGTTGATTCCTCAATCAAGGTTTGACTAAGGCAAACCCCTATCCACAACCCTTCTTCCCTTCTTTTCTATATGTAGGTTGTAGGTGCGTGGTTGTATTTTTAGATTTGGACACCATTTACACAGAGAGAGAAACCCTTTTCATTTCATGGATTTTTCGGAGGACTGTGTGCACTTTCAACATGGTCCTGACGACGTTTCTCCAAATTTGTAGGGCAGATCTGAAGTTACGGCGTGATCCCAAACCGGTAGCTCTTCATTTCACCCATTTTATCTCTCTTTTCCACATAGTCAACAAGTCAACTTTCCCATTTGCAAAAGAGGGTAAATCACACTTCAACCCTTGAAATCCACTTGGAATTCACATCTTTGGATTTGGATCTAGTAGATTCAAGTCCCTCTTTTGAATGTAAAGTTCCTCCAAGTGAAAATAATCCTAGTGAATTCCTTTCTCTCTCCTAGGTGGGGAGTGAGTAGGGTCCAATTTTCCACTTTACACTTAGTTACTGCAACAACTGCTTCCATGCCAGGACAAGAGAAAGTTCCTGTAGTAGAAGAGTAAAATCTTGCCATTGAAGAGGAACCATAGTAGGAAGGATTACAATAGACTCTTGTAGCAGAATATGAAGCAACCTCTACTGGAGAGCAGGAAGATGAAATGGGACAAAAAGAAACTCTTGCACAAGAACAGTTAATTGAAGAACAAAGGAAAAGGAAAGGCAAATCAAAACTTCGAGTAGTTAGGCATAGGCATACTCATTTTTCTTGGATGTCAGTGGCATTAGATCTATATTAGGACATTCTAGACAAGGAAGTAGAATGGGAAAATGAGAAGTGCCAGCTAAAGAAAGAAATCAAGAAGAGGGATGAGGAGATTGTCGCTCTTAAGGGAAAAATAGACACTGTGCTGACCATCATGCCTAGAATCCTTGATTGTAGATCATCACCTAGGGTATATGAAATGTGTTTAAAGGAATGTTTTCTCACTTTCAAAATGTCTAGGATTCTTTCAGATCAGGATCACTCCTTGGGAACTACACAAGAATTTTATCAATTTTATCAAGAATCTCTTGCTGTAATTAGAAACTTACTTTGTGAGTTTTATTTGCACAACTATGCAGCACCTCATGATGGAGAATGGAACCCTCTATTATATATTGGTGACATACATCTAAGAGAACTAATGTCCTGGATTCAAAATGAACATGCAAGAGGTGAAGAAGTTAAGACCTATCAAGAGGAAGAACTCAAAATTCCTTTGCCAATAAGAGAAGAGAATGATAATCCCAACAAATTTTATTATGATTGGTAAAGATTCTTGTATAATCTTAACTATAGACCAAAAATGTTGGCTCTAAGGGAATATCCATACAACAAGTTTGAAGAAATGAAGTCCTCTAAGGCACAGTTAGCTATGGGCCACATAGCAAGAAGGTGGAACAGTCTTATAGAGGAATTAATGAGGGTAGAACCATAGTCTTTACATAATTGCTATTTAGCCTTGAAGAGAACTTTGTGGTACCTCTATTTGGGTCAAACAAGAATGAATAATTGGCTTTCATTAATCTTTCAACCACTTATGCTTCTATGGGCAATACTAGATTGCAACAAATTTTCAAATACATTTGATGAAACAACAAAGAAATGTCGATGGGACAAACTTGCGAAGAATAAGGGATTTTATTGAAGCCTTGTTACAAGAGGCTCAGGACAAGCTCAATTCATTGATTACAAGATTCAGACAAGAGAAAGGAATGCAACATCTTCATCTTCTTTTGGAGGACCAGAAAGACCTTAAGTTGGGGGGAATCATGAGCCAAAAGAATGACTCTATTTTATCCATGTTTATGTGTGATTACTGGGACATTATGAGTCTAAATATGTCTTTTGAGTTTATAATCTTTGCTAAGTGATAAGACTTTATATGTTTTGATAATATGGTTTTATGTTTTGATAATATTTTCCTTCAACAACATTTCATTTCCAACAATAGGAAAGGTGATTGTTTTAGTGTTTCTAGTGCATATACTTTGCAGGCCCATTTCAAGTATATGCCCTGGGTTGATAACTAAATGAACCTTCATGATGAAAGATAACTACTTAGTTGGATGTCCAATCCCTAAGGTATGACTTCAAGGTCTAGTTGTTGAACCATTGAGAAGATCAGTCAATTGTGCTCCCAAAAGTTCATAGTTTTAACCGCGTGTCATAAAATCCATCAATAACTCTTGAAAATTGAAAGATGTCATTTTTGATTGTTTAAGCCATTGTACACCCAAAACTATATCCACATCCTTAATAGGGATATCGATCATTTTTTAATCTAATTAATAATTTCTCATTAATATTTCATTATGATGTTGTTTATCACCATAAGAGAGTTGTTTTCCATCATCTATCATGATGTCAAAATTACATTGAATAAATTAAAAAATTAACCTCATGAGCTAGCATTCTGTAGCATCATAAATTGTCCCTATAAAATTTCATGCGTAGGCCTCACCTTGGTGTTCTAGCCTTCAATGCTCGATCCCTATTTTGATGTTGCTACCACCATCATAGAATCTACATTTTCAACTCTTTTTCCATCTCCTATTCAATATTGAGTCCTAATTGATAGGACTAGGACACCCTAGGCATCGTGGTCCTCTCAAAAGGGGCCCAAAATTGGACCCCTCAACAATCACTTCACGTGGGCAGCAAATCTGGTCCCATGTTATCCTACTCTAAAAATTCAAACAATTATGGCATGATTAGGTATAAAAGGAAGCCTACCCCCCCCATTTGGTAACTAGATGAACTAGAAGTGATCTTTCAATATAAAAATCAATTGTGCTCTAGCAAATTCAAGACTAAGTGAGAAAGCAATGAAGCATTCATCAAACATTGAAGGAGAGGTCAAGTCAACTTCAAATATTCATGATTAATGTTCTATAAAGACATTCTAAATGACATCCCGAACCCTTGTATGAGGATTCAAGCAAGCTTCTTCAAGGTATCAAGTTCAATTGTAATCATTTTTTGATCTAACATTTCTCTCAACATGAAATCATTCTACTTCAATTCAATTCTATTTCAAGCTCAATAACTATTTCAATTTCAAGGTTAATTCCTAAACTGAGGTTTGACCTAAGGAAAAACCCTATTTCCTTCTTTTTGTGTGTAAGAAATTATTTTAAGAGGCACAAGAAAGGAATTTGACATAGCAGATGACAACAATCAAATCTATCTTTTGAATCCACAAAAAGAAGAGGATCGAGTCACCCCACACATCCTATTCCTAAGAATTTATAATGAGATTTCGACAGGAGATTATGTGTGTCATCTTGATTTGAAAAAGATTCATGTTGTTTACATATAACTTTTGGAGGATCGCCCCACACTTCCTGGTCTCGACAATTTTGTGATAATTTTCTGTCATAGGTTCTAACCTATTTCCTATTCACATATTGAACTTTATAGTTCTATATGAAATTCAAAACTTACTAATATTATTATTTTATTTGAAATTCTCATTTTTTTGTCCTCGATCTAGCATTGCAATTCAAACCTAATTCAAATACAATTTCAATTTGAACTCAAAAAACAAGGATGAATTAATCTAATATGTATTCAATCCTTTTAGGGTTGGATCAATCAAATTCAATCTCCTCCTTAATATGATGGCCCCATGAAAATAGTGGCTTTATTAATCTAGTTTGTGAACTCCTAATTTCACTGCACCTCACACATTCTATCAATAAAGTTGTGAGATAGGTCACTATCCACCTACATGTTTACATTTTGATTTTTATATTAACAATTACTTTGAATGTCTATAGAATCCATTTATTGCATTCTTCGAGATATTAGTGCTTTCTTTTTCTTTAGAATGCTCATTATTAAGTTATATATTTGGTCCTTTTGTAGGAACTTCTCCCTCTTCTTCAAATTTATTGTCTTGACGTATGAAAAATTCTCCTACACCTCTTATAATTATCATAACAATATTCATTATTGACAACACTTAAATCTATAAGAGAATAAATCATAACAATTTAACAATAAAAATTCTCTTATGGCTTGTCATAACCCAGTTTTGTTATCCACCTTCTCCATACAAAGGTACCTTTGACACTTGTCCATTCTCTCATAGAATTTGTCATAAATTATCATAGATTGGTGTGTTGAATAAAGCTATCTTAAACTCTCATTGGTAGATCTATGTCATAAATTTTTCATTATATGACACTAGTCACCCACCACCACAAAATTTCAAGGTCTTTTAATTAGGATGTCTACCTCCATGTGAGGAAACAATAAGCCATGTCACCTTTCCCATAGGATGACAAGTCAACATGTTGATTACTAGTAGATGATGAAATAAGATGTGCAAACAAAATTGTCCTTGTAGGATCATATTTAACCATTTGACTATTAAATAAACAAAACAAAATACCAATTTTAGGAGTTGAAAAGGTTGAGACACCTTAATCCCAACATTCTCCCACTTATGAAGGACCCTTCAAGAACCACACAATCAATTGTAGAGGACTGAGAGGCCCACATGACTAGAACACCATGCGAACTTCTCTATGCTCACTAGTTTCATCAAGGTGTTTGCAACATTCGTCAAAGTATCAACCTTATCCAATTTTAGCTTCCCACCCTTTATAATATCTCAAACAAAATGGAATTGAATATCGTTGTTATTTGTTGTAGCATGGAAATTCAAATTCATTTCTAAGCAAATAGTACTCTAACTATCACAACAAATAGTAATCAATCCTGCATCAAACACAACATCTAAACACAACCGTCTCAACCAAATGGCTTCCTTACAAGCATGAGTCACTACCATATACTCTACTTCTATAATGGAAAAAGCAACTACAACTTACCACTTACTCATATAGCTAATAGCACCACCATACATACATAATCACTAGTAGATCATCTATTGTTAATGTCACCTACCAATTCTAAATCCACATATCCATGGATACTCATAGAGTGATGAAGTCTAGTAGGATAACCATGAAAACATAAGGAATAATTAAAATTACTCCTCAAGTATCTCAACAATCTCTTAATTGTATCACAATGTACTTGTCTACGATTAACCACATATCAAATCAAGAATCCCACTACTTGGGAAATGTCTAGTTTTGTATAGACCATAACATACATGAGACTGCAAACAAAAATTGAATATAGTACATTGTCCATGTCATCAACCTCAATAGGAACTTTTAAACAATCTTTGATAGATGACTTCATTCATAGTGCAACAAGAACATCAACTTTGAAAATATTGTGAATGCTAGTAAGATCAAGGCAGTTAGAGGATTGCCTGTGCTAAGCAAACTGGAGAATCCTTTGTGCAGAGAGTGTCAACTGGGGAAAATGTCTTCCTCAACCTTCAAAGGTAAATATTTCACTGCAAAAAATTTACTTGATCTTGTGCATACTGATTTGTGTGGTCCTATGAAAACTAGGACTGCACAGGGAGATAGGTACTTTATGATTCTCACTGATGACTACTCAAGAATGATGTGGGTTAGATTCTTGAAAGATAAGTTTGAAGATTTTGAAAAGTTCAAAGCTTTCAGAGCACTAGTCAAAAAGGAAAGTGGTAAGAGGATTAAGTGCCTAAGAATTGATCAAGGAGGAGAATTCACTTCCGGTTAATTCAACAAGTACTGTGAAGAGAACGACATCAAGAGGAATGTGTCTGCCCCTTAGACTCCACAACATGATGGCCTAGTAGAGAGGAACAACCAGACTGTAGTTGAAGCACCAAGAACAATGCTGATTGAAGGGAAGGTTGCTCACACTTTCTGGAGAGAAGCGGTGAGCAATGCAGTCTACACTATGAACCGGGTACTCATCAAGAAAGGTAAGGATAAAAATCCTTATGAGTATTGGACTGGTAAGACACTAGTGGTAAGCTACTTTAGAGTGTTTGGTAGGAAATGTTATATCAAGAGGAGTGAACATTAGAGCAAGTTTGATGCAAAATGTGATGAGAGAATATTCCTAGGGTATTCCACCAAGAGCAAAGCTCCCAAATGTTTTAACAATAGGACTCAGAGAATTGTTGAAAGTAACAATGTTAGAGTTGATGAAACCTAAGGAAACCAACAGTGAGTGAGTGGTAGATGAACTGGTTGTAACCTTGTGGGAACCGGTTGTAAAACAACCTAGTACCAGTAACAGTGCTCCTACACCGCTAGATGTTGATGCTAATGAAGATGAGGATGAAGAAGAAAAGCAAGAGGAAATAAGAAAAAAGGTCAGAAAAAACTCTTGCATGATCTCTGAATTTGAGCCTAAAACTTTTAAAGAGGCACATAAAGATGAAGACTTGATCAAGGCATTGGAAGAGGAACTTGATCGGAAAGAAAATAATGGTACATGGTCTTTGGTACCCAAACCTGAGCATAAAAATGTCATTGACACCAAATTGGATTTCAGAAATAAGCTGAATAAAGATGACATAGTGGTAAGAAACAAAGCCAGACTGGTGTGTAAGGGATATGCTCAAGAAGAAGGAGAAGAGTATGGAGAAACCTTTGCTATAGTAGCTAGATTGGAAGGAGTTCGTATGCTTCTTGCATATGCAGCCTTCAAGGGATTCAAAGTATATCAAATTGATGTAAAATCTGCATTCCTAAATGGAATATAGAGCAACTAGATGGGTTTTCCCTATCACAAGATAGTGACATGGTGTGTAGGCTACATAAAGCCTTATATGGATTGAAGTAGGCACCTAGAGCATGGTATGAACACTTACACTCCCATCTTGTGAAGATTGGATTTGAAAGAACAAGTGAAGATAGCAAGATCTATTTGAAGTCAGAAGGAGATTAGATTCTGATCTGTGAAGTATTTGTTGATGACATAATTTTTGGTGGAGATGACAAGATGAGTCATGATTTTGTAGATGAGATGAAGAAGGAATTTGAGATGTCACTTATAGGGGAGATTAAGTTCTTCAATGGACTACAGATTCAACAAATGAAAGATGGTATCTTTATCACTCAATCCAAGTATGTCAAAGAGGTATTGAAGATCTTTGGCATGGAAGATAGTAAACCGGTTGGTACACCGATGGTGACCGGTAGTAAATTATAAAAAGAGGATGAATCAGCATTGGTGAATGAGAAGGAATACCAATCAATGATTGGTAAGTTGCACTATGTAGAACATAGGAGACCAGACATTGTACATGCAGTAGGCATTACTGCACGGTTCCAGAAAACTCCAAGAGAATCCCACTTGGTAGCAGTCAAGCAGATTCTTAGATATTTGAAAGGAACTATTGACTATGGATTATGGTATCCATATAGTAATGATTTCAACCTGAAAGTGTTTACAGATGCTGATTGGGCTGGTAATGTGGACGACTGGAAGAACATAACTGGTGGTGCATTCTTTCTTGGTGGTAGACTAGTCTCATGGATGAGTAAGAAGCAGAGTTGTATCTCTATGTCTACAATAGAAGCTAAACATGTTGCAACATTTATGAATTGCACCCAGACAATTTGGATGAAGCATGTATTAAGTGGTTTCAAAGTTCCTGTATCTAAACCGACGAGTATATTTTGTGATAACACAAGTGCAATTAATATTTCTAAGAATCTCGTTTTGCATGCTAGAACCAAGCACTTCGAGCTCAAGTATCATTTATTGAGGGAGAAGGTTCAGAACAAATAGGTTGTATTAGAACATGTTTCCAGTAATGAGTAGTTCAAAAACATATTCACCAAGCCTCTACCGAAGGCTATATTTACCTATCTAAGAGGTGAATTAGGGGTGCTTCCCCTTCAAGAGGTGAACTAAAAGTGTGTGCTCCACATCAGTTAGGTATTGTATTGATAAATCTTTTTCAGGATTGGTGTGTTGAAGGATGCTACTCCTTAGGGGGAGCACCATAGTGGAACATAGCTATTTGTGCCTCCACTTTGACATCGTTGTCAAAGGGGGAGAAGATGTGAAGCAGAGAAGATATCTCTAGTATTGGGGAGAAGATGTGATGCAGAGAGATATCTTTGTATATTGCCATCAATGCCAAAGGGGGAGATTGTTGGCATATGTGCAGAGCTTGATGACATGATGATATTGTATGTTGTCATTGATGTCAATATGCTAAAGTATGAACCAGTATATTGAAATAAGCAAATTTGCAAGAGAACTGGTATGATATTGTGAACCAGTATTATATTGTGACCTGGTATATGTGAAAAAGTGAAGCAGTATGTTGGAATGAGAACCAGTATATATATGGGAAGTTTTGTATTGGGGTTTCATTTGGCATGACTACCAGTTGGTAGTCTTAGCTTTAGGGTTTCTAGTTGATGTATTCCAAGCCTGTGTGATTCAATGGATGACATCTTGTGATGAGTTAGCATTGTAATGAAGATCAAATAGTGTTGCCATGTCAGCCTTGTGTGTGTGAAGGATTTCCTTGAGGATCTTGCATGGAGATTGATCTTATCTACCTCAGGAATGTGCAAAGTCTATGTAAATGGTCAAGAGTGTGTGATGGGTTATCAACTTCCTGAAGCGATAAAGAATGAACATTGGAGAACATCTTGAGATTCGTTCAAGACCATTGTATTCAATGCAGTATGATTAATGGTCAGGATTGAACTGACTGAATTGTTAAACCTAAATTCTTAGGGTTTAGGGTTTATGCTACCAACCCATCTGTTTCCTATAAGGTCGATGATGTCTTTCATTTTGAAGGAGTTTGCAAATGTTATGTGAGTATCCAAGTGAAGAGATACTTGATTCTTGCCAAACCGGAGGTGTGTGGATACCTGCAGAGTATGATTGCAAAAGCAAAGGAGTTTAAGAGGATCTGCCTTGGTATTGTGTGCTGTTATCATATCAGTGTATTACCTGTTGACTTCCAACCATTTTAGCAGTTGTAAAATCCCTTAACTGGGTAGCTTTAATAGGCTTTGTGTAAATCCTTTAATAGGGTGAGTCAATTCAATGAGTTCTTCAAATCCTCTTGCGAGGTAACCTTTAACAGGGTTGTAAACCTTTAAGTAGGTATTTAGCCATCCCTTAACTGGGTGATCCCTAGCAAGATCGGTTCCTAGCAAAACCTATTTAAAAGTCTTTAACCGGACTAGGATCCTAACATAGCGGACTTCAAAAGAGTCCAAAGAACAACTTGTGGGCATTCATACCCACAGTGGTTTTTCCCAGTTGGGTTTATGTAATGCATGTAAAATTCATCTTCTTCAAAACAATAATCAATTAATTAGAAATCAAGGGAAATCACGAATCCCTATCTAATCAAAGAATCTAACAAACAAGACAATGAAATAATGCAAATATCAAGAAATAAGAATTATAATAATTCAATGAAAGTCCCTATTCCAAGATTGGATATTGCTTCCATTGCTCTTCTCTTCTCTGTGGTATGATGACTCTCATATATTGTGCTGGTAACCTACAAGTGACACAAAGATTCGAAGTTCATGATTGTCGAGAATGGAGATTGAATTCTCAATTTATAGAAAATTGGAAAAGATTGATTGAAAGGTGAAACAAATTAATCAAGAGGTGGAACTCAGGTGAGCTCACATGAAAATTGATAGTTGAACTGCTGATTGTAGGAGTGAAACTCAATAGATGGAATAGATTAATTGAGTCAATTGATTGAGAAATAACTGATTGAAGGAAGAAAAAGAATGATTGGTGGAAATAAAGAGGATGACACAAAAAGCTTAATTTAGAAAAAGCTAGCTAAAAGATGGAAATAGAGATTGGAGAGATAAATGATTTAATTAATTAATTGATTGAGTTAATTAATTTAGCATGTGCTTGCATTTAGATTTAGATTTTCAATTTAATCTTTTCATGATATTTATTCAAATAATTGAATTTATTTAATTCAATTTAGCATTTGAATATATGACTTTGATTTTCAACTTGGTTTTTGAAATCATGCACATGTATTTGAATTTGGAAGAAATTAGAAGAATATGAAATTAAATGAAATTAGAATTTGGGGATTTGGAATTGAAGAATTAATTAGTTAATTAAATAATTTAAAGAAACTATTTAATTATTTAGAAATAGAATTTAATTAAATAATAGAGATTATTCAAATTAAAGGATTAAAATCATAATTAATTAAATAATAAATATTTAATTAATATTTAGAAAAGGGTTGAATGATTAAATGATTAGAGATAGAAATTGAGAATTAATTTATTTAAATAATAAAGATGATTTAAATTGGGGAATTAATTAAATAATAAATATTTAATTAATATTTAGAAAATGATAATAATAAAATAAATTGTCCTACCCAAAAAATATGATTTATTTATTGATTTCGTGGATTGAAAAAAAAACATGGCTTTGCGTGCGAAAAATTGATGCAAAGCATTGACAACCATTTTCGAGCATTAATTTTTGCCACGAGGAATTCACAGAGGCTTCACAAATCACTTCTCTATTTTGGATAACAACTCCTGGGCTGAGGATCTCGGTATGACTATATCACGGACCCATGAACAAGAGGCCTTCTGTTATCACTATCTAGAAAATTGGGTGTTCTTGTCCCATAGTCGGCTAAAAAATCTGCAAAAATGTGTTTGGCATGGCCTTGTTGACTTTATGTTTCTTGGGTCAAAGAGGGTTTAAGGTTTTGAAAGATTTAACCATTCCTATGTTTTGAAAAACCTTCACGTTCTATGCTTGCATTACTTTTTCCACTTAAGGAAGGGTCGGTCTACCATGAAAAGTATCCCCCCATTAGATTTTCCCTAGGCAGTCTTTTAAATATTTTCAATTTTTACGCCTTTACCTATGTTGGGTTTTAATCTTTGTTGGGTTCCTTAATAATTATGCAAGTCAATGTTAATCCCGCAGTGTGCATTGTTTTGCTGGGCAAAGATGCCTACATATTAGTGTTTGCGAAATGGCGAAAAGGGTAAGCGGGCCTGACCAGAGGGTTGTTCATTAGGTAAAAGGACTACATCTTGTATTGGATCCAATGGCTCGTGTTTCTTCGCTAGCCCAAGATGCATGTGATTTACCCTCTGTGAAATAGCAAAAGAGTTGGGGGGTCCCAGAGGCAAGAGGTTCCTTTGGTTAAAGGATGATCAGTTCAAAGAAGATCAACGATGGGTGTTGATTCGCAACCGAAAGATGTTTGTGTTTTACCTTTCGTGATGTAGCAAAAAGGTGGAGGGCCCAGGCAAGGTGATCATGACAAGGGTAACAGATGAGCAGGTTTCTAAGATCCAACAGTTGTCATTGCTTCATGAGGGATATTTGCCTAAGATTTAAAGTTCGCAAAGTAGCGAAAAGGTTGGTGGGCCCAAAGGACAAGAAGGTCATAGTTTTAAGGACCGATTAAGTAGGAGTTGATCGGATGACTCATGTGGATTTGTAGCATCAAATCAAATGAAGATTAATGTTCATGAAATATTGAAATGATGTGGCAGTCACATGATGGATGACATGGTAGGACAGATGGGTTGTTCCGTGGAGAGAAATGGTGACTTGTCAGATGCACATGGCTCTGAAGGGTAGTTGAGGGCCCGCCTTGATTCAACAGGCGGTTATGTTAAAAATGGTAAAGTAAAACACATGACGACCTTAGAATGGAGCCCGATGGAGTTATCTAGGTGAATAGCCAACTGCCACATGACATTTATTCGCCAGTGATGAAACAAAGCAAGTGGTCTCTGAGCTGAGGGCCCACTTTAAAGGTCTGAGCATGTTAAATGGTGTACATCTCGAGGTGGATCCAATGATTATCATTGTTTCATAGCCCAAAGATGCTTGCAGTTTAGCCTTTGCGAAGTGGTGAAAACTGTTAGCAGTCATGGTTGTGCGTGGTTAGTTAAGAAGATTGGCAGTCATTGTAGGAAGTATAGATTGAGCAAGTGGATAATGATCTGACGGATGACGTTGTTTCATGTGATTGAAGTGCGCAAGGTTTAGTGTTTGCAAAGTAGCGAAAAGAAGGTGGGCCTCGTCATTAATACAGAAGGACCAGAAGGATTAAAGGCAGTACAAGTTTCCAAGGATTCGATGAACAACATTGCTTCATGAAAGAAAAGTGCGGGGTTTTTAAACTCTGCAAAATGATGAAACAATGAAACAGAGAAAGACTTAGAGAACTTGTGGTCCATTGGAGCTTGTTTTTGAATTTGATTTGCGAATTCAATTCTGAGGTGATGGCTGAAGCATGCGAGATTAATTTCTCAATTCAATGCCAAGTTTCCGTATTAAGGACCACATCAATTGAATATTGGCACCATTTTGACAAGTTTGTTGTAGAGAAGCTGGTGCAGAGCGAGTTTCTTCAGGTGAATAACCAGGTTTTTTGTGTTTTTCCTTGCTATTTGTAGTCTAAAAATTGGTGTTACTGTGTGAATTGCTTCGTTAGAGTTTTGTGTAAATCTCAATTGATATAATTGCATTAACGGGATGACACCAAGAAGGGAGTTCATAGGGAAGGTAAATTACCAAGATAGGAACATATGTGATGGCTTCCTGGAACAACTAACCATGTCTACCAATGCTGCGGCCAAAGCTAAAGAATTGGTACCAAAAAACCCTCATTTAAGAATTGGAGACGATCTATATAATAAAGGCAATTGGTTAAGGGATCCACAAATAGGGATGTCAGGTCTGGGGCTTTTCAAGGTAGGTTTTGGTCAGAGACATTCCCCTACCCCATTAAATTGTATATGGGAATTGGATGTGGGAAAACTTATAATCCCCGGGGTCTTCATGGATATAGATTTGTTGACCCTCATTGCACAAAATTATGACCCTGTAGCCAAATGTATCAGAAATATAAAGGGAGTAGCTTTAATTGAAATCAATGCTGATGAGTTCAGGAAGGTTTTCAAGCTCAGTGAAGTGTCCAATTATTTAGAGCTTGTCAACTTTGAGACACTTGCACAAGTCTACAATGTGCAAAGGGATCACCTTAGGGGTGGCCCACTAAAAGAGTTTTTTGTCAAGATAGGAGGGTTAACTGTTGTAGGCCCAAGTACCATGGAACCTTTCTCCCTAAATTTGTTTACTCTAAGGGCTAAGGGCATGTATTGGGCACTTTGTCAGATTTTTGGAGAAGATGCTGAGAGAAACATGCCAACCCATTATATGCTGATGATAGCACAAAACCTGAACCCTTCTCTGGCAGTAACTTTTGACTATGCACCTTACCTCACTAATGCAATTCATGAAGGGATAGTAGGCATAAAAAATGTTAAGGTGGACAAGCCTTTTGGATGGTACTCCCTTCTCATGCATATGTTTTTATTTAAAGGTGCTAATTATTTTGCTAGTGAAATGGAACTAATAAAGGAAAAAGGTGGTGAAGAGATGCCAGTGCAATTATGGAGCACCATTCTATCCTGGGATAGAGAAGATGCTAGTTACCTAAAGTTTGATAGGTTCTTTGCATCTAAAATCAAGATTCTCTTGTTTGCAAAAAACCCTAGGATCCCAAAGGGTCTCTTAGAATTCCTTAGGCCCAAGGAGTTTGCTGAAGGTATTAAGATTGTTCACAATTGGGGTGACATGTATTTGTACCCTATTTCTACCGTTTTCAGAGTTTATGGTTTCAGAGGCACTCTAAGGCAAATTGGAGGTGTGCAAGAGGCAGAGCTGACAAATAGGGGTAAAGGGACTATTTTCCCAACTATTACCATGGCTCATCATTTTGTGATTACCAAAGGTGGATGGAAGTATTTTGAAGAATTATTTAAACCATATAGGTTGTCTACTGCGGTTTCAAGATTTGCATACCCCAAAGATTTTTTCAATGGCATGTTTAGAAATAGAGTAGTATGTAAAGGTAGGCCACACCAATTTCATTTCCTTGAAGATCTGATTAGAAATGAATTCAATTTGGATGAGCAAGAATTAAGGAAAGAGAAGTGGGTGTCATACAAAAGGGCTCTTGATTTCATTCATCAATTTGATAATAGTTATGACCCTCTTTCTAGTTTTAATCTCTTTGAGGAAAAAATCAAATTCTTAATTCTTTATTTTGAAGACCTCATGCAAACTTTTAAAGAAAAGTGGGAAGCTATAATGAGAGATGATCCTGATAGGGTTAGATTGGTTCTAGTTAAGCTTGCCTTTGCTAAGACCATCCCACCAGGTGATTATGTAATGCACAAGAAATCAAAATATAGTGTAGTGATACCAGTGACTGGTGAGCCTTCTACTACAAGAGGGAAAAGAGCAATTGAAGATGTCATTGACATCCAAAACTCCCCTAAAAGGCAAAGAGTGGGGAAGGAAGTACAAACCGGCGAGCCTTTGTATTCTCCATCTCAATCCCCCTTCCACATAGGAGATGAGTAGGCAGTGGCTGAACAATTATTACAGTTAGGGAGTCTCGGGGAAATTGCCTACACATATGAGAAAACACAAGAGGGGATTCCAGAAGAGCCACCTAGTGCTAAGATGAACTTGACTGAAGGTGAGTTCAAAGGTAAAGAGCTAGACCCAACTGTCAAGCAAGGCAGTGAGGAGTTCCTAGCTGATAGTAACTTTGTTACAATAGGGGCCTTCATGCAATTTGTATGGAAACAAAATATTGAACAATTTAAGGCAAGATGTGAAAAAAGGAAGAGTGAGCAACCTCAAAAAGATGTAACTTTGGTGGAGGAAGAGGTAAAACAAGAAATGATTGAAGAGTTCAAGGCCATTACTCCTGAAAAGGGAAGAGAGATGGTATCAAAGGCTAGTGTTTTAATCCTCCCTGAGTGGGATATAGCTAATGCTTTAATACTTGAAGCAGTCAGGAAAGAAATCAAGCCTATGGAAGGAGTGACATTTAGCAAAGATAATGCTACTTTAGTCATGTGGTATTTGAAAAAGGATGAAAATAGAAGAAGGAAAGATGCCTTAGATTCTAGTTTCCTAGGAGGTATGATTGTGAAAAGAATCCAAGATATAGGGGTGGCAGAAGCTGCTACCATAGTTTTAGAAACTGCAAAATTCAGTGTAGCAGTGGCAGAAAAGGAGGCAAAGGAAAAAGCTAATCTCTAGTTGAAATTGGAAACAATCTTGAAGGCTTATAATGAGGACAAAGAAGGAATAGCTAACCGAGATAGCATCATTGCTAGACTTTAGAGTCAGTTGGTAGGACAACACCATCAAGGTGATTCCTCTACTCTAATGATAGCTTCTTCTCCAACAAGAGCTCCACCTACAAGTCCTATCATAGAATATCCCCCTTCTTCTATGCCTTCTAGTTTCCAACCAGCTGAAACTATTCAACATGAGTTGGAAAAGTTGAAATAGGCTCAAGCCCTATTTGCAAGTAAATATGAGGAAAAGGTAAAGGCTACAATTTTGAAATTTGCTGATTCGGTTAGGGTGTCTGTCGTACATATTTCTATGAAGAGGATTTTGAATATTTTGATTGAATAAAGAGAAGATGAGACCACTTTGGAATTGATTCTGAATAAGTGAATGCCTAGGGGAAAGGAGTTAAAGCTTATGTGTTCATCTCATGCAGATGCAGAGGCAAATGATAGTCTCAGATCCACTTGTGAATTCATAAAAGAGATGAATATACTCTCAGAAGAAAGGGCAGGTGTGAAGAGAAAAGCCCAATTATATAGGAAAGAATATTCTGATCACAAGTATGAGTTGTTTCCAAGGGGTTTTGTTGGTCCGACTTAGTTAAAAGAGGAGAAGGCATGGCTGGAAGAGATGGACCACAACTTGTCCCAAAGGGTCAATGAAATCATCAATACTGATGACACATCCTTATTTGTCAAGACAATTGAGGAGATTGAAAAGGTAAAGTCACATTATGGTTTCATAGAAATAGAGATTGGGCAGTTAAGGGTCACTTGGAAAAGGCTAGAAGGGATGAAGAAGAAGATTGTTTGCTTCTCTTGGCCGAGTGATGACGTGTTTTAGGAGTGGAAGGAAAAATATGCTGGTCAAAAGGAAGAAGTTCCAGAACAATTAGAAGATGCTATAGAAGAGCAACAAACTAAAGAGGCCATTGATATTGAAAAGGACTTGTAACTATTTCTTGGAGAACATTGTGGTTTGTAACAAACTTTTCTTAGGAATGTTCGAAGCTTGTATGCATCCATGATATTATGAATGGATACCAGGACTAATGAAAAAGAGATCACAACAATTTTTGTAAAGAAACTCTATAGAAATATATCTGGGTTTTTTCTAGCTTACAAAGAATACTTTGAATCATGTAAGAATTATTTTTAAAATGAATATACAGATATAGATCAATACTTTTCAGGCCTAAATCTATGTTGTCTTCTTATGTGCATTCGTTAATTTGCTGGTTTCATTTGAATAGTCTAGGGTTATTTGATTGAATATGGATTGTAAGGCAGTCATATGGATTTGTTTCTAGCTTTTCTCTTCAAGGAAGAGGAATTAAATATGCATGAAATATCTCTATCAGTAAATCAATTGTTTACTCATCTTGAATTTGATGAACGGTTTTAGTTTTAAGAAGATAAAACTCATGTATATGTAAGGCATGTGTGGGGTTGACATAAAGGCCAAGGTGGTGAGATGTATGAGGTTGTTCAGTTTGGGAATTCAATTTGATTTGGGTGACTCTGTAGCTCAAATAAGGCACTGGTATCCAATTGTGGGATTCTTTTCATCTTTCTTGAGGATCAATACTAAAAATGAATACAAGTTTTTCTTCTAATGTTTCAGTTACATTGAGGTGATGAAATCCATGGGTTTTTGACACTGGTTTAATGTGGATCTCAATTTTAAAGTGTGAAAATATTCACAGAAGGTATACCCACCTGAACTTTGGATAAGTTCAAAGTGTAGAAGGTTCTAAAACCTTGTTATATGTTATTCTAGAGTTCTATTTCCTTGGTCTCTTCATATGTAGACAAAGTTATTCATTTTCTTACAGGAGGATAGGAGGGAAATCAAAATTTGAGAACAACACCTTCTTTGTAAAAATAAAATATTCTCTGATTAACACGGTTAGGGCTCCCCCTCTTCCTTGCAAGGGTTGGGATTAGGATTGGCAGATGGTGAGTTGCAGAAATAAAAGGGCATTAGGGAAACCAAATTGCCACAACCAGATTTTCAATCTTTGTCAGGAGGAGGGTTCTGTAAAACCTAACCATCCAAAAATCTCCTTTGCTCAAAATACTTTCCCTACACTAAATTCCTCGGTTAAATTAACACAGGGTATGGAAACCCTAGGTTGCCATTCTATCACAAATCATCAAAATTCAAAGGAAGTAAAGCATCATAAGACGGATTTACCTTTGAATCCTCTAGAAACTTCAAATGGGCTGGTCATTGAAATTGATACCCAAACTCAAGCCAGGTATCAAATGCATTGCAATGAGCGCATGATTGTTGCTCAATGGAAAGGCTGGGGTATCCCATCAGAACTAATTGCTAACTAGTTGTCTTCTTCTTTCAATAACCAGGTAAAGATCGACATCCTTCCTAATAATTTCATTGCTATTGAATGTGGTAATCAGGGTTTGAGAAATAGATTGCTAAATGGGGACATATCAACATTCAAGGGTCTTGGGTTTGATTGCTGGGAATGACAACCCCTCTCTCTCCCATCTCGATTAAATTCCTGCATGGTTAATAGAGAAATTTCACTTGAAAAATTTCCAGTAGAATTGCAAAATAATGATTTTTTAAGATTAATAGGCAATAAAATTGGTAAATTTGTAGAAGTTAAAAAATAAGCCCTTAGCTTCTTTAATCAGCTTCTTATTGTTAACATGAATATAAACATTAAATCTTTAGAGCCCATTACGCTGAAATACATAGTTTAACCCTAGAATTACCCTTTTTTAATGGCTCTTTCGAAGATATTATTCCAAGGAAGATCCCTTCTGAGATGCCTCTCCCTAGATCATTTCTCCAGTGTGATGGTGCCTCATTCAGATTTGTGGAAGGAGGGGGTTTTACCTTTGAAGGCTATATAGCTAATATTAACCCTTATCATCACACCCCTGATCCTTTAGAGAACCCATGCCCTCATTCCCATCCCAATAGCTCCCCTATCAAGACCTCTCGCTCCCTTCTCCTCCACTACCAACTATTAGACCACCTATAGCTGATTCAATGCTTAGGGATCGAGACTTGGAAGAAGGCAAAATCAGTGAGTTGTCCCCTTAGAAGGGCCAACTTAGACTTGCAAATATTTCATCGTCTAATTCTCTCATCCCACCAAAGAGGATGAGTCCCTCGAGGTCTCCCTCTCTATTGAAACTAACCTCCTCTATGCAATCAATGGAGATGGAAAGCTTCTCCCCAGTATTAGGAATGGCATCCTTGTAGGGTCAATCAATCTCTCAAGTCTCAAGTGTTGAGGCCTTTGAGGGGGTAGAGGATCGCCCTCCACCTTTGAAGGCTATTTCTGATACAATTGTGGAATCTGAGAGTGACCGAGTGGCTAAGGAAATTAACATCATTGCCAATTTTGTAGGGGAAGAAGTAGTAAACGACCTTATGGATCAACTTGTTGATGAAATTTGTGATGCTTAGGAATTGGAAAGACAAAGGGATCTCTATGTCAAAAATCTAGTGGATATTGCCAGAGTCGACTTAGAAATAGAGGAACTCTTTATAGCATTAGATAACTTAGAAAATGGTAATCCAAACACTCTAGGCATTCACATCTCTGAAGAAAGCAAAGACTCTCATGACTGCGCTAAACTCAGTAAGAGAAGAGGCAGGAGATCCCTTGCTGAACTAAGATGAAAGGATGGGGATGCAAGGGGTTAGTCTAAAATATCTGCTCTTTTTAATACAAGGGAGGGGAAGTTCCTCCCCATAGAGCCATGAAAATCATAACATGGAATGTTAGGGGTCTAAATGCCCCTAACAAACAACACATCTTAAAGCGCTACATCTCTGATTCAAAACGAGACATAATTATAATCCAAGAAACTAAAATGAACTCCTCTAAGATTGTCCTTTTTGAGAAAAAACTAGGTGTTAGACAGCTGAAGCATTCCCTTGCTATAGGGGCGTAAGGGGGTTTAGCAATCATCCAGGACTCTAGATCTATCTCATTTATACCTCTAGAGATTAAGAAAAATTGGATAGGAGGAGTAGTAGCAAGCTATAAAAATAACCTAAGTTTCAAATTGATTAACATTTATAGTCCTATCCAAAATAGGGATAAGGCTCAGGTGTGGAGGGAACTTGAGGCTTTCCTCAGAAGTTACCCAAATGAAGTTTGTATCGATGGTGGAGATTTCAATGCCATCACTAAGGTAGAAGACAAAAGAGGAGGCAATAGAAAACTCCCTCCAGTGGCTATAGATTTCAATCACTAGATCAATAGGAATTCCCTGTTGGAAATCCAAGCGACAGAGAATGCCTTTACTTGGAACAACAGAAGGATAGGTTTCTATAACATTGCTGAGAAATTAGATAGGTTCTTTATCCATGGGGGACTCTCAGAGTTTAAATACACCATGGAAGAAGAGCCTCTCCCTTTATCAGGATCTGACCACTTTCCACTCCAACTAAACTTATTATCAGACCACTCCCCTAGAAACTGCCCCTTCAAATTTGAGAGCATGTGGTTTAGACATGATAACATTTTAAACCTAATGGAAAAGTGGTGGAGAGGCTCTGTGTTCTTAGGATTGAAGATGTTTATTATTGCAAACAAGCTAAAGCTTATCAAAAGGAAGCTCTTAGAGTGGAATAGGATAAATTTTGGAAATATTTTTGATAAAAAACTCTTAATAGAAAATAATCTTAAGAATGTTAACACTGAAGTTTTGGAGAAGGGGATGGATGAACATCTCTTCCTTAAGGAAAAGAACTACTCTATGAGTATGAAAAGATACTGTCAAATGAAGAGATCTTCTAGAGAAAAAAATCTAGGGAGACTTGGTTGAGTGATGGGGATCGGAATACCAAGTTTTTCTACAATAGTACCAAGCAGAGGCGATGGGTTAATCGAATTTCTAGTATAAAGAATGGCCAAGGTTCCATATTGTCTGAACTAGATGATGTTGCCTTTGATGTAGTAAGGTTCTTTGACAACATTTTAAACAATACTAATGGCTCCAACCTAAGAGGCCAAGTCAATATTATCAAGAATCTCCCAAAACTCATTAGCGACGACCACAATAAGGGCTTGTTAAAGAAATTCTCTGAGGAAGAGGTTAAATCTATCCTAATGAAGATGAATCCGGATAAGGCACCAGGCCCAGATGGCTTCCCCACTAGCTTTTTCCAAAAATGCTAGGGTTTTATGGGGACATACATCATGGAAGCTTTAGAAGGTGTTAAGAACTTATCAAAGATTCTCAAGGAGATCAACAACACCTTTCTCACTCTAATCCCCAAAAAAGAGAAACCCGATAGCTTCAATGACTTTAGACCTATAGCCCTTTGCAACACTCTTTATAAACTCCTAACCAAAACCCTAGCAACCAGACTTAAAAATCTTCTCCCCATCATCATTAGTGAAGAACAAACCGGTTTTGTAGTGGATAGATCAATCTATGATGGGGTAATAATAGCCTAAGAAGCTATTCATTCAGTCCAACTCAATAGTGCCCCAAGCATGCTAGTCAAACTAGATATAAGTAAAGCTTACGATAAAGTTGATTGGCTCTTTTTATGTAAATTCTTGGAGGCATTTGGTTTTTCCAAATCTTGGATCACCCTAATTTTTGAGTGTATCTCCACCCCTAAATTATTTGTTATGGTTAATGGTTCTCAGAAAGGTTTCTTCAGCAGCTCAAGAGGGCTCAGGGAAGGAGATCCTATGTCCCCCTTCCTCTTTATCATCATGGCAGAAGCCTTAGGAAGATCCATCTCTAAGGCTAAAGAGGAGGGTGGGATCCAAGGAATCCCTATTACCAGTGGTCTCCCCTCCTTCACCCATCAACAATTTGTTGATGACATGATACTTTTTGGTCAAGGAAGAACAGAGAAGCGAGTGCCTTCAAGGGCATCCTCAATTCCTATATGTTAGCTTTAGGTCAAGAGGTGAATTTGGAAAAATCAACAGTTTTTATGTTCAACATAGACCCCTCATTAGGGTTGGAGATCTACAAAGTCCTAGAGATCAGTTAGGGTACCCTTCCTTGCAAATATCTAGGCATTCCCATTGACAAGGGAAGGAGATCTTCAAAATTGTGGGACAATGGCTTTCATCTGCAGGTAGGGCAACCTTGGTTAGATCAATTTTGTCATCTATGCCCATTTACTAGCTCTCCTGTCAACATCTATCTTCTTCCAAACTAGCCGAAATCAACAAGCATCTTAGAAATTTCTTTTGGCAAGGTGCTATGATGAATACTAAGAGGGGGGGGGGGGTGAATTAGTATGCCAAAAAACACTGCACTAAAACACTTCCACAGTCTAAAGATAAACTAGTAAAATAGTCTAACAGACAGACCGGTTACTACACATGCAAACCAAAATGCGAATAAAGCATTCACCCACAAAAGCAATACAACCATAACACAAGATATTTGACGTGGAACCCAACTGGGAAAAACCACGGTGAGATGGAACTCACAAGTCACTATTTGCAGAATAGTAACCAGATTGGTTAAGGTTAGACCGGTTAAGGTCTTACAATGTTCTTCACCAGAATAGATCCTATTAGGAATCTCAATCTCTGTTAGGAGATAAGTCCAATTAAAGACTACCTTGTTAGAGGATTTTAGATTCACAAGTGTGAACCACCTTGTTAGAGGATTTTACAAAGGCTTTGAGGCCTACCCGGTTAAGGGCTATAGACTTGTCAAAGATGTGAGTAATCAACAAGTGTTTGATCTATCTAATAGTACAAACTGCTTGGTTAGATCTAGTATTGCTCACAGTTAATGCATTCCAGCATTACTTCAGTCTTCTCTATCACTCTCTCAGTTACAACTTGATCTTCTCTGATAAGATCATTCTTACAACAACTCAACATCCACCTCAAACCCTAGCATGACATTAACCCTTTCAGCAACAATTCAAAACCCTAGACATGATGTCCTTTCAAAGGAATCTAATTTCATGTCGGTCCAATAGGATTACAATACAATTTCCTAGGTTCAATGAATCTAGACATACTCAGTAACATGACACAAAAAGCACTGTCAATGTGTCGGCACCGTCAAACAATCGGTGGATTGGTAACTCATCACAAAATGCCGGTTGGTAACTCATCACAGAGTATTACCGGTTCATACAAAATACCGGTTGCTGGTTTGACAAAAATGAAGATTGGCAAGAATGTGTTGTGCCGCTTTGCTCCCTTGTACCGCTTGGGATCTACAAACCACTTGGGGTCGACATGCTGCTTTAGACTGGGAAATACATTCTGCAAAATCACCACTAGTCTAAAGACTAGTATACAACATATCGGTTGGAACAAATACCGGTTGAGCTCAAGCTCATACATATAAAGGGGATGTCAATACAAGTGTGTGTCCATCAATGACAATCACAACATAAATAAAAAAAATGCCAACATGCTAATGATGACCGGAAAATATCTCTCATATCTTGGGACAAGATATGCAAACCTAAAGAAGGAGGAGTAGGCATTAAAAACCTTCATGAGCAGGGAAGAGCCCTGGGGGCCATGTTGGTCTGGAGAATGTTCAGAACCCCCCCACCTCAAATGGACAAGGCTATTGCACCATAAATACCTTAATGGAGGGAATCCTATCCAAATCTTCAGAGAAATCAATCCTCTTGGAGGGTCCTGCTTATGGAATTTCATACTGGATTGCAGGAGTATTATTTTAGACAAACTTACTTGGAACCTGGGGTTCGGGGATAAAGCCCTTTTTTGGTTCGATTCTTGAGGTGGGTACAAGGAAATTGAGAATATCTATGACTTTGGTGCCACTTGTAACTTCCTTGAATCACATAGAGGGCCCCTATTAAAAAACTATATCTCCCCTTCAGTGGAAGGGGCTGGATGGCAATGGATTGAGAGGGAAGATTAGGATATCCTAGAAGGGGATAAAAGTAAACTTATGGTAATTCTCAGGACAAGGAACATAGCCTTAGGTCATCATGAGGATAAGCTCGTATGGGATGGATCCTTAAGAGGGGAATATAACCCCAAGGATGGGTACTCTCATATCTCCAAAGCGTATATAAGACCTATTTCTGAGCTTCCCTTGAAACTTTGTTGGGATAGACACTGCCTGCCTAAGGCTGGTATTTTCTCCTGGCTTGCGATTCAAAACAAGCTTCTAACTGCAAAAAAATTTAGGAGAATGGGGTATGAGGGTCCCAGTAGATGTCCTCTTTGTGAGGCGGATGAAGAAGACACCAACCATATCCTCCTCAATTGCCCTTTCACTTCCCAATGTTGGGTTTGGTTCACCAATAAACTTGAGTGGTCTGCGGCCTTCCCCCACAACATCTCTGGAATGCTCAAAGCTTGGCCTCTCCTTAGGTGAGGCTATCTCTTTGAGGGTTTATGGATATATCTCCCATCTTCCATAATGTGGGAGCTATGGAAGGAAAGAAATAGACGTCTCTATAAGAATGAAAAACTTAAAGTTCACAGAGTCATCAATAGAATTGAGTTGGCTACCACTGAGCTCATGAACAACCGACTTTCATCTGACATAATTAAGAATGCGTCAATAACCTACTGGGATGAAATGATGAAAAAATGCTGGGAGGGCTTATCTTTTCCTCCCTTTGTAGGGGATAGTCCTATGGCAAGTCTTCGATCAAGAGCTAAATGTAGATGGCAGCCCCCAGGCAAAGGTTGGGTGAAGTTAAACTTTGATGGGGCATCCCATGGCAATCTGAGGCAAGAAGGTATAGGATGCTCTATTCATAATTGGGAATGCGAAGAAATTGCCACCCTTGCCTCCCTGGTTGCCATCAAAACCAACAATTGGGCGGAATTGATGGCCCTGGTGGATGGTCTGCATCTGTGTAGGAAATTAGGATTAAAAATTTGGATATCGAAGGAGATTCGGCTATAATTGTCAATGCTCTTAGGAAAGGCAACATGCCCAACTGGAGACTAAACACTTTGCTATCAAAGGCTATTGACTTATGCAAAGGTTTTGACAGGTTTACAATCAATTATATTTATAGGGAAGGTAATAAAAGAGTGGATGAGCTGGCCAACATGGGAGCAGATGGCATCAAACTCCTCTTTGAGCTGCCCTAAGGCCACCCCTTCTTTATTTTTCTAGCCCAAGAGTTCGTTAGCTCGTCTCTCCTCCCATCCTGTATTTTTCTCTTGCCCAGACTTCGCTAGTCTTGCCTTAAACCCTCCCCAATAAGACCTTTCCTTGGTCCTTCGTATACACACACACACACACACATACACATATATATATACATATACACACACACATATATATATACATATACACACACATATATATATACACATATATATACATATATATATATATATATGTGTATATGTATATATATATATGTGTATATGTATATATATATGTGTGTGTGTGTGTGTGTATATGTATATATATATACATATACATAAATGTATACCCATATATATACATTCACAGACATAAATTCAGGTAGTTAGGTAAATTCCTTTGAGATGTATATACACTAATACACAAATACTAATACTTATATAGACATAGTATATTCTCTCAATCTCACCCATTAGGACCCCCATCCTCAAGCCTGGGTAGAGGTTCATCGTTCAATATTTTCGTATATACTTATTGTAAGGAAGTTAAGTAGTGGAAACAACTTCCTACACTAACCTTGAGAGGAGGGTAATGCAAAACTTTTTTAGATCATTACAACAGTTACAGAAAATAGAAATAGATATAATAGCATTCATACCACAACACAGTGATTTACATGGGGAAAACCCTTTCGGGAGAAAAACTCCACACTCCAAAAGCAGCTCAATATTTTATTCAACAATCAAAAATAGATTACAACATACTTGCAGAGCAAGCTCTTCGCAGGAGTACCACTAATCAGAGATTCAGAGGCCACTCAATAGCCATAAGACTCTCTTACACCCAACCTCTATCTCACACACCTCATAAATAGGAGATACAATACAAGAAACCGTCAAACGGTATTACAAAACCATGGGCTAAAACCACCCAATAAGGTGTAGCCGACCTTATCTCCCTTCTAGATTCCCTATGACATGTTAAAGCACACATCAACATGTGTCGCTCCCTTTTATAGCTCATTTATGTATCCGATACAAATTATTTTTCCTATTTCAGGAGTACAAACTTCCGGAGGCCATAACTTGAGAATCGGGTGTCCGATTGACAAACTGTTTGAAGCGTCGGGAAGCTCGCGAAGTGCTCTATCACCTCATAACCTGCTGCGCCGGTTATGGCCAATTTTTAGGGCATTTCAGAGCCTCTAAAACCCCCAAAATTAAGTTTAAACATTTTATCGCACCCCTCCAAGATGAAAACTTTAATATCTTCAAAACTAGCTGTGACCTTGCGACGCAACTTTACCGGAATGCTTATCTAGCCAACCAGAAGCTTCAGGGAGAGTTTCACACCATTTCGTGCTCAAATGAAAACTTACTATAAGTAGTAACCTTGCATAAATGCAAGGTTGAGACACCATTTTTCCCAACAAATCTCCCACTTGTCGAACACCTTGCAGGAGCGGAAGGGAATATCAACACAATGAATCAATTGCTATGGGCCATAAGGCCCATAGACTCTGAACACCATCTGAACTTCTCTGTGCTCACAACCTTAGTTAAAGCATCTGCAACATTCATCAAAGTTTCCACCTTAACTAGCTTCACCCTACCATCTTCGACCATATCTCTAAAAAAATGATACTGAACATCAATATGTTTGGTCCGAGCATGAAATGTCGGGTTCTTAGCTAGGCTAATTGCACTCTGACTATCACAGTAAACTATCACTGTACTTTGTTTCATTCCAATATCCGAACACAGTCTCTTAAGCCAAATGGCCTCTTTACAAGCATGAGTAGCTACCATATACTCTGCTTCAGTAGTGGATAAAGCAACCACAGCCTGTCGCTTACTCATCCAACTAATTGCACCACCAAATAAAGTAAACACATAAGCACTGGTGGATCTTCTGCTATCAATATCACCTGCCCAATCTGAATCCACATAACCATGGATATCAAGGGAAGTCATGTCTCCAACTGAATTACCATGATAACACAAAGAATACTCTGAAGTAGCCTTCAAATATCTGAAGACTCTTTTGACTGCATCCCAATGAACTCTACCAGGATTAGACATATATCTAGAAAGTACTCCCACTGCTTGGGCAATGTCTGGTCTAGTACAGACCATAGCATACATCAAGCTTCTAACCGCACTCTGGTAAGGCACTCTGCTCATGTCTTCCATCTCCAATGGGGATGTAGGACAATCTAAAACAGATAGTTTCGTTCCAACTGTAAAAGGAACACTCAATGCTCTACAATTCTGCATGTTGAACCTCTGTAACACTGAATTCACATACTTACTCTGGCCTAGCCATAGCTTTCTATTCACCCTATCTCTTCTAATTTCCATCCCAAGAATGTGCTTTGCTGCACCAAGATCTTTCATTTCAAATTTAGCAGTGCGCTGAGACTTCAGTTCTGAAATCATACCTTTCCCTTTACCAATGAATAACATATCATCAACATACAATGCAATGAATAAGAAATGATCACCATCAGATTTATAATAAACACAGTGATCTGATTTAGAACGTTCAAATCCCAAACTCAACACATATGTATCAAATTTTTGGTACCACATCCTAGGACTTTGTTTGAGGCCATACAAAGATTTCTTCAATTTACAGACCAAATTACTTTTGCCTTTCACCAAATAGTGCTCCGGCTGTGTCATATAAATATCTTCCTCCAAATCACCATGAAGGAAAGCAGTTTTCACATCCATTTGCCCAACTTCAAAATCATAAGCAGTAGCAATAGAAAGCAAAAATCTAATGGACGTCATTTTTGCAACAGGAGAAAATATCTCACTGTAATCAACACCCTCAACCTGAGAGTAGCCTTTTGCAACCAACCTTGCTTTATACTTCTCAATGCTTCCATCTGAACCAATCTTTTTCTTGAACACCCATTTACAACCAACAAGTTTTCATCCTTCAGGAAATGGTACAAGATCCCATGTATCATTCTTTTTCAAAGCTGCCATTTCTTCCTCCATAGCAATCTTCCAGGATTCTGCATCATTCATACCTAATGCCTCTTTATAGATTTCGGTTCATCTACACTAGTATTTAGAGCAAAAATACATCTCCAATCATTAGGTGAATACCTTTCAGGTGGCTGTCTATGTCTTGTAGACCTTCGAACAAGCTGAGTTGGAGGTTCTTCCTCCTCTTCTGAAGATTTAGAGCTAGACGAGCTCTCCTCAACTTCTTGCCTATCTAAGGGTCTCGATTCAACTCTTTCAGGTGTAGAAGGAAGTTGAATCACATCTTCTTTTTTAGTCTGTTCTGGCTGCAATGTAACAGAAGGAGACTTAATTTCTCTAAAAATAACACTTCTACTGTGAATTTCCTTTTGTGTAACAGGGTCCCAAAGCTTGTATCCTTTCACACCATAACTATACCTGATGAAGATACATTTCACAGCCTTGTTCTCCAACTTTGTTCGCTTCTCCTTTGGCACATGTGCATATGCCTCGCAACCAAAAACTCTAAGATGTCTCAATGAAGGCTTGTGACCTGAACATGCTTCCATAGGCGTTTTATCAACAAGAGCTGATGTAGGAGACCTGTTAATTAGGTAGCAAGTAGTGGCAACAGCTTCAGCTCAAAACTTTTGTTCGAGACCAGCACCACTCAACATACTCCTAGCCTTCTCCATCAATGTCCTATTCATTCTTTTTGCAACTCCATTCTGCTATGGAGAATACGGAGTTGTCTTCTGCCTGTTAATTCCACAGTCTTTACAGAATCTATCAAAATCATTAGAGCAAAACTCACCGCCATTATCAGTTCTCAAACATTTTATTTTCTTTCTAGTCTGCAACTCAACCATTGCTTTAAATTCTTTAAAATGACTAAAAACTTCAGATTTACTGTTTAGAAAATATACCCATGTCCTTCTACTAAAATCATCAATAAATGAAACATAATATGTGGATTTTCCAATCGAAGAGACATCTACTGGACCAAACACATCAGAATGGATAAGATCCAAAACACCACAAGTTTTATGAGAACTCGAGTAAAACTAAACACGGTTTTGTTTTCCATAAATGCAATGCTCACAGAAATCAAAGTCAAGATTACAATCATTCAAACCTTCAACAAGGTTTTTATTTTTCAAGGTCCTTAGACCCTTTTCTCCAATGTGGCCAAGTATCTAGTGCCATAACATAGTCTTCTCTACAGGTAACTTTGCTTCAGACGAAAGAGCACCCTTAGGTACCCTAAAACCATTTCTATCTGCTGAAGGTGAAACCTTCAAATCTTCCAGTGAAGTATCCACAGATTTACTTTTTATAGAAGTGCTATTACACTCAACAGTGTATGCTTCAAGCTTATACAGAGTGCCAAACCTGACACCTCTAGCAACTACCTTAGCACCCTTAATCATCTTACATCCTGCTTCAGAAAAGACTACCTACACACTTGCATCTATCAGTTTGCTCACAGATAACAGGTTTCGTTTTAATCCAGGGATATGCAGCACACCATTAATCTTTTTTATTCTACCATTAGAAAACCTGATTCTAACTTTACCTCGACCAACAATGTCTAGAGGTGAATCATCACCCAAGTATACCTTACCTCCATTAAATCCTTCATATTCAGAAAACCAATCTCTATTGGAAGTCATATGAAAAGATGCACCAAAGTCAATTAGCCAGGCATCATTACCTGCATGAGTCACCAAAGCCACAATAAATGCATCACCATCTTCCTTGTCGGATTCAGAATCAGAATCGAACTTTTTCTTTTTCTTCTTCTTCTTTTCTTCTTTGCAGTCCTTACGGATGTGACCCGGTTTACCGCAGTTCCAGCAAATGACTTTGGACTTTCCAGGAGATTTCGATCTCCCTTTGGATTTGGACTTGTCGCGCTTCTCATTCTTCTTGCCTTTCTCCTTAGGTCTTCCATGAATGGCTAGGGCTTCCTTTGAACTGATGGATACCTTCCTTCTCATCTCTTCACTGAGTAGGGCACCCACCACGTCTTCAGATTTCAAAACAACAGAAGTACTACGGATAGCCATAACAAGAGAATCCCACGAATCAGGCAAAGAACAAAGCAAGATCTAACATTTCTCCTCCTCGTCCATCTTAACACCGACGGATACTAATTGAGCCACCAACATATTGAATGCTTCCAGGTGGTCTGCAATTCGTCCACCCTTTTCCATCTTCAAGGAATATAATTTCTTTCTTAAGAAAATTTGATTTAATAAAGATTTCGCTTGATACATCTCACCAAGCTTAGTCCATAGCTTCTTTGCAGAGTTTTCTTCATGGACATTGATTAGAACAGAGTCTACCAGGCACAGTCTGATTAGACCCTTGGCTTTTTGGTCCATAACATCATACTGAGCTACTGCAGTAGGATCTGAGGGCCTTTGGACATTCGCATCAAGAGCATCCCAAAGATCTCGATCTATTAGCAGATCTTCCATCTTCAGCTTCCACATCTCAAAATTACTTACATTAAATTTCTCCACCTCTATTGTCCCTGACGAACTCGCCATCTGAATATTCCTGCAACAAGATCAAAAATTGTTTTCTACACAAACTCCCACTCAAATCTGGATTAGTTCAAAAAACCCAACTGTCCACAATTGAAACCAAAGGTGATCAGGCTCTGATACCACTTGTAAGGAAGTTAAGTAGCGGAAACAACTTCCTACACTAACCTTGAGAGGAGGGTAATGCAAAACTTTTTTAGATCATTACAACAGTTACAGAAAATAGAAATAGATATAATAGCATTCATACCACAACACAGTGATTTACGTGGGGAAAACCCTTTCGGGAGAAAAACCCCACACTCCAAAAGCAGCTCAATATTTTATTCAGCAATCAAAAATAGATTACAACATACTTGCAGAGCAAGCTCTTCACAGGAGTACCAGTAATCAGAGATTCAGAGGCAACTCAATAGCCATAAGACTCTCTTACACCCAACCTCTATCTCACACACCTCATAAATAAGAGATACAATACAAGAAACCGTCAAATGGTATTACAAAACCATGGGCTAAAACCACCCAATAAGGTGTAGCCGACCTTATCTCCCTTATAGATGCCCTATGACATGTTAAAGCACACATCAACATGCGTCGCTCCCTTTTACAGCTCATTTATGTATCCAATACAAATTATTTTTCCTATTTCAGGAGTACAAACTTCCGGAGGCCATAACTTGAGAACCGGGTGTCCGATTGACGAACCGTTTAAAGCATCGGAAAGCTCGCGAAGTTGTCTATCACCTTGTAACCTGCTGTGCCGATATGGCTAGTTTTTAGGGCATTTTGGAGCCTCTAAAGCCCCCAAAATTAAGTTTAAATATTTTATCGCACCCCTCCAAGATGAAAACTTTAATATCTTCAAAACTAGCTATGACCTTGCAATGAAACTTTACCAGAATGCTTATCTAGCCAACCAGAAGCTTCAGGGAGAGTTTCGCACCATTTCGTGCTCAAATGAAAACTTACTATAAATAGTAACCTCGCATAAATGCAAGGTTGAGACACCATTTTTCCCAACACTTATTTGGGTTATTTCATATATAGATATTCACCTTGAAATACACATATATCTACATATACAGCTTCATATCTATATTTACATACATACATACATACATACATATATATATATATACACATACATATATATATGTGTGTGTGTATATATATATATACATACACACACACACACATATATATACATACACACACACACATATATATATATATACATATATATGTATGTATATATACATACATATACACACACACACACACACACACACACACACACACACACACACACACACACACACACACACATATATATATACTCTTACTCTTGTAGTCTGAGGCCTTTTACAAAATTAACTAGGGATAGATAAGCATTCACATTCTCTGGTATATCTACAGGATCAACTTTGAATCTCTTTGCATTAATTAATATTCTCTTGATATATATATATATATCTGTGTGTGTGTGTGTGTGTGTGTGTGTGTGTGTGTGTGCACATATATGTGTATATATATGTATATACATATATGTATATATATACATATGTATATATATATATACATATGTATATATATATATATTAGTTTCTCAGAGGTATAAAGATCTTAATATTCATACATATATATAGATACATATTCATATATATATATATTATCCATATATATACTCATATATTCTTATATTTATATTCACACGTATACATATTTATAGGTATATATGTCTTTACACACACACACACACATACTTAGAAACTTACTTTTAAATATATATATTTATTTATGCTTTTATATATATATATATATATATATATATATATATATATATATATATATATATATATATATATATATATATATATATAAGCATAAATAAATATATATATTTAAAAGTAAGTTTCTAAGTATATATATATATATATATTTTCTCCCACAGATCTCATTCATTCTTATTTACTTGAGTATTCCTGAACTTAGCCTTTCTTTGATCAAGCCTTATATAGTCTTGTTGCTCCATATGGATGAGTTTTAAGACTAGGAGGAGGTAATACCATACATTAATAGCATAGGTTTATAAACGTGCATGCATATCTCGCAACTCAGATATATGTGGTCATGGATATATAGGTATTATTATTCATGTAGATACTGCCTTCTACTAGGATTAAAACTTACCCAACTATCCTCCTCTCTATTTTCCTAAATGAACCCCTATATTTAGCCAGCCACAGTAGACGTATGAGTTGTCATGGTCGAACATCATATGTCAGCTCTCTTTCTCGATCAAATCTTCTTGACGGCTCCCTGCAAAGCTGAGGTGACGCTCCCTCAGTGATTTGATAGATGAAGTACCCTTATCTTGATGGCTAAAGGTGGTGGTAATTATGACCTTGATCCTCAGAGATTGCATTCCTTACATCATATCTACTCATTTTGAAGTTGCTTATTTTGTAGTATTAAAAGTGCGAGTTCTATTTAGAATGCCAAGCTGGTCTTCCTTGTCATTTCTCAGTTGATCTATGATGGATACCCCTCTCAGGCTTCTAGGGTTGAAATGCCAGATGGCCTTTGTGGGTGAGATCAAGGAAGAAGTAATAAAGGGCATTCTCGCCCAACAAAACCCTCTGATCTCTGGAGCTGTAATGAAATTTCTAGGGAATGACTTCATCATGAATGAGGATTGGACTAGAGCAAACCCTGTCATTGCAGCAATGTTTTTAGCCCTTGCAATGCATTTTGAGAAAGATGGGGATATTGTGATAAAACTATGCAAGAAGGTCTTCATTAAAGACATCCTGGGCGAATTAGAAAAGGTGGTGATCAACATAGATGAGGAACTCATGACTCCCAAACCTTGGGATTATGATATTCTTATTAGAATGAATAACCCAGTTCCTCGCTACCCCATTTTGTTAATCGATGACCCCGTGGCCTTCGAAGCTCTTCGGCTTGTCAGAAGCAGAAACCTTCTATATCTCTCATGGATTCTTCAAGTTAAGAAACCTCCTTGTGAGAAATGGTTGATTAACTATCTGGAGGCAGAGAATATCACAGTTATCCCTGATAATGTGCCAATCCCACGCTCCCCTGTTGCCCCTTCAACATCAAAACCAAAGAGCTCTAGCTCCAAGCCTCCTCATAGGCCAGGCAAGAAGGGCTAGAGCTCCTTCTGATGACATGCATCCAGGTTTCTGCATCCCAGGTTCCTTTTGTGTAGTTTGCTCTTTGTGGTGGTATGCTTTTGTTTTTGAGGAACTCCTTTTATGTTTTCAGAAGTAACAAACCAATTACATTTGGATGTTTTTACTTAGCTTAGAGATCTTAGATAAGATGTCTTATTGATATGTTTATGCTTTGCAAAAACTATCTCTATGAACTTCAGGCTTTAAATGCCTTTTACTACCGTAATTTAGATTTATATATTTTTTGAATATATATAGACATACAATTATATATCCATGTTTACATATAGATATATGTATATATGCTTATATAAATACAAAAATGTCAGTCTTTTAAATTTAGTTTCTACTTAGTTATTTCCAATATTAGCTCTTTAGGGTGGGGCGCGCTCTGATTGTTTTTTGTCATTTCACTTAAACCTCTCCCATGACTTACTATTAGGGCATGAAGGGATCTCTGTTTGAACTAAAATCTATGATGGATGGTAGCCCACTGTGCTATGTATGCAGAAATTTTATGGGAGTTTGCTTCTTAACTGTATAGTTAGCTTATCCATTAATCTACCATGATGGGTCTTGAGCAATGAACATTCATTATGTTTTTTGGAAATTTTGTGGGGCTAATATCTTGAGTTTTTATGATTAATAGTGTGACCATCCTGTAGGTATGATCAATTATGAATTTTAGATTAGAAGCTGATCTTTGTTCATTTTTTCTTTTTCTAACATTCTAGTAAGAAATATCTGGAGTATTTGAACAACTTAGGGGGTAGGGCCGGCCACAAGAGATTCATCAAAGATTTCAATTAAATTGTAGCACCACTATATACACTCCTCACTAAAGATGCAAAATTCCAGTGGACAACCTCATGCAACAAAGCATTCTTTGAATTGAAGGAAGCATTAACTCATGCACGAGTGCTTCAAGGTCCTAATTGGGAACTTCCACTCCATATACACATTGATGCATCTAATTAAGCAATTGGATCTTTCTTAGGACAAAAAGAAATAACAGTGGAGCATGCATTTAATTTTGTCAACAAAAACTTGCAAGGTGTTGAATCTAACGACATTGTAATAGAAAAGGAAATGTTAGTAGCCATCTATGCCCTCAATAAGTTCAGACATTATATAACTGGGTATAAAGTCTTTGTTCATACTGACTATGAAGCAATTAGATATCTCATGAACAAACCTTCAATCTTAGGAAGGTTGGCCAGATGGATTCTCTTGATGCAGGAGTTTGATATCACTATTATAGACAAACTGGGAAAGTCAAATGTAGTTGCAGATTTTCTTTCAAGATTAAAAACAAATCAGGATTCATCGGTTATGGATGATTCATTTCTAGATAAGCATCTATTTTCCATTGTTGTTCACACAACATGGTATGCTGATATAGCCAACTATTTAGTTGCTCAATCATTTTTCTCCAAAAGAAAGAAAACTACTTATTGAGAAGAGTTTTAAATTCACATCGACAACAAGATGCTTATTTTACATAGGTCTAGACCAAGTAATAAGAAGATGTGTGAGAGAAGATGAGACTTATTACATACTACATGCATGCCATGATGAACTTTGTGGTGGACATTTTACAACAAAAATAACAACTATCAAGATGCTTAACACGGGATATTATTTGCTAAGACTTCATAAAGATGAAACCATGTATACAAGGAAATGTGATAGGTGCCAATGGATGGGCAGACCAACCAGATCAGATAAAATTCCCTTGCATCCTCAAGTGATGGTAACACAATTTGACAAGTGGGGCCTTGATTTTGTAGGAACAATTGATCACGTTCTAATAGTAAGTCTTACATTCTAGTTTGTATTATTTATGTCACTAAATGGGTAGAAGCTAAGGCAATGAAACATGCAAGAGATAGAAAGGTTGTTGAGTTTTTGTATGAAGAAATCTTCACAAGATACTCAGTTCCTAGAGAACTTGTCATACACCAAGGAGCACAGTTCACATCTAAACTTGTTACAACATTAGTAAATGAATACAATATCAGGCATAAAAAATACACACCATAGCATCGTCAAGCCAATGGTCAAGTAGAGATAACCAATAGGGACATGAAAGCATCTTGACCAAAACTATAGATCTTCATAGGAAATATTGGGTAACTAGATTGCTGGAAGCAATCTAGGCATATAGGACATCTTGGAGGACAATAACAGGGTTCAATCCTTTTGAGATGCTATATGGGAAGAAAGAAATGATGCCCATTGAATTTGAGCATAAAACTCTTAGAACAACAATTGAGTTGGGTATGAATACCATTGCAACACAATAAGAAAGGATCATGCAATTGAATGAGTTAGATGAAATTAGGACAACAATCCTGCAAAACACATAAATCCTGCAAAACCAATGAATCAGATGGCATGATAAGTACATTAAAGACAAGAAATTTTAATCAGGAGATTGGTCTTTCCTATATAATTCATGGTACAAAGACAATCTGGGCCAACTTCACACAAGATGGTTGGCCCTATATGAGGTATCACAGTTATTTCAGAATGGAGTTATTCAACTCACAACAATTGATCCTATAAGATTCAAATTGCTAGTCAACGTTTTGGCATTTGCATGGAGATTGCATTAATAAAATGTTATGATTGTCATTGATGTCAATTAACTGGTAATGATGTTGTAATAATGTTGTTTTGTAACTGGTAAGAGAGCTTGTGAAGGAAACTGATATTACTAGAGAAGAAGTGAGATCAACCGGTAAACCCTACTTGTTGATACGATAAACCCTAACTGATGGACCTTGGTGAACCAGTTGTATTGGTTTATGATCAAATGATGAGCCATAATGATTATGAAACATATGCATGTTATATGAGAAGAGTTTCAAATAGTTTTTGGTTCATAGAGATAACAATTTTTATCTTGGGAATGAGCAAGTTCATTGCATGTAATGGAAACCGCGTGATGACTTACAATGTTCAATGAAGCAGTGATCAAGGAGCAGTCAAGGATATCTTGAATGATGTGCAGTGATTTTTATGTAATCTAATGGTCATACTTAAACTGATTTATTTTGTTATCTCTATGATTTTTTTAGGTTTGTGATGTGTTACCAACCTATTGTTTTGTTTATAAGGTCAATGAGTTGTTTTGTTGAAGTGTTGGGAATTTGTAGTTGAGAGTAAGAGAGTGTGGTTGCCGAACCAGGAAATGTATATGTAGTATGTGTAAAGGAAGATAGGAGCACAAAAATGATCTAAACAAGCAAGTGTAGTGTTATTCAAACAGATAAACAAACCCCTGTTGTTTTCTAACACAATAGTCAAATCCCTTAATCGGGTAAGCTCTAACAAGCTTAGTGTTATTCAAATCCTCTAACTAGGTGATCCATTAGCTTGGATTTCAAATCCTCTATCGAGGTTACTCCTAAAAGGGTATTGCTTCTAATAGGGCATTATAGTCAATCCCTTAATCGGGTGGTCCCTATCAGGATGTATTCTTAACATGACTTATTATAAAGCTTTAACAGGCTTGGCTCCTAACAAGGAAAACTTCAGAAGAGTTCAGAATACTTGTGGGTATTCATCCCCACCATGGTTTTTCCCATTTAGGTTTCCATGTAAAAAATATTTTGTCAAGTGGTGAACACTTTTGCGGTTATGTTTATTATGGTTGAATTGCTTAACTACTAAATCCAATTCGATATGTTATGTTAACCGGAAACAATATGAAATATGTTTTAACTACTATCAATAAAGTATTTGAATGATTCAGTTAAAAGGTTTTGAGAGTTTCAAAGATATTTTATTGTTAGTCTATTATAATAGTCAACTGGTTTAACTTGTTAGTAATATTGCATTTGAAGTTCAATGTTTAAACTAGTCAGTTCTAAGTTTGATTTGAGAGGTTGTTTTTGTTTGGTGAAAAGTTTATATTAGTTTTTCTATCTACTGATTCACCCCCCCTCTTAGTAGTTGACCGGATCCTTATTCTTTCATCATACCATCAATTGGTATCAGAGCAATTCAGGTCCTCTAAGGTCTAAGCCTAACAACTTGAGGTAAAGATCTTGAAGAACATGATGAAGAAAGAAGGTCCAAAGTTTAATAGAGAGAACTACAAAATTTGGAGTGATAGAATTAAAATTGTTGGCATTATGTGAACCAGTATGTGGACATAATGACATTGTATGTTGTCATTGATGTCAATATGTTGAAGAGGTGTGAACTGACATATGTGAGAACTAGTATAACACTGTGAACCGACATTTTTGCCAAAGTGAAGCGGTGCGCTTGTTCATGATGAACGGACATATAGTTATGGGAACCAGCATATGGAAGTATTGTATGACTATCAGTTGGTAGTCTCAACTTCAGGGTTTCCGGTTGATGTGCTTCAAGCCTGTGTGTCTCAACTGGTGAAATTGTGTGATGAGTTAGAATTGTAAAGAAGAACAGATCATGTTTCCATGTAAGCCTGTGTGCGTGAAGGATCTTGCATGAGGGAGATTGTTCCTATCTACCTCGGGAATGTGCGAAGTCTATAAAATGGTGATAACGTGTGATGGGTTATCAACTGCCATAAAATCGATGGAAATGGATGATGGAGAATGTCTTGAGTTTGGATCAAGATTTGCTGCATTTAATGCAGAGTGCTCAACGGTCAGGATTGAACCGTTTGAATTCCTTAACCAAACAGGTTTAGGGTTTATGCTATCGACCTATCTATTTTCCTATAAGGTCGATGTTGTGTCTCTTTCTGAGGTTGTTGGCAAAAGTTGTGTGTGTGTATCCGAGAGAAGAGATACATAATTCTTGCCAGACCAAAAGGAGAGAAGTGATACCTGCAGAGTGTAAGTGCAGAAGGTGAAGAGGAGCTTAAGTGGATCTGCATTGGCATTGAGTGCTGTTACCAGATCATTGTAATACCTGTTGATCTCTAACCACCTCAACAGTTGGAAAATCCCTTAACAGGGTAGCCTTAACTGGCTTGCTGAAAATCCTTTAATAGGGTAATTCAAAGTTATTGAGTTCGGAATCCTTTAGCTATTGAGTTCTTGAAATCCTCTAACAAGGTAACCTTTAACAGGGTTTAACCCTTAACCGGGTATTGTAGCCATCCCTTAACCGAGTGATCTTTAACAGGATCAGTTCCTAGCAAAACCTATTGTAATGTCTCTAATCGGACAAGGCTCCTAATAGAGCGGACTTCTAAAGAGTTCAAAAATAGCTTGTGGGTATTCATCCCCACCATGGTTTTTCCCAGTTGGGTTTCCACATGAAAAATATGTATGTCATGCAAGCATATGATGGTTCTGTGTTTTATGCTTGTCAATAAAACATGTTGAACTAGCTGTTATTATGATCTGATGATAGATTACTTGTTTATGCATAAGGGTGAAATGGTAGTATAGTCTTGAGTTGAGTGAAAAGCTAAGTGAGTAACCGATTAATGCTTGTCTCTGTCATTCTTAGCTTTACCGGTTGCACTCTGTTTCAAACCGGTGCCACTATTTGCTAGTCATTTGGAGTGTCTGCTATCAGACTGGTTTAGGACTGTATTTTTATTTGTACTGATTCACCCCCCCTCTCAGTACCAGGATAGTACTATCAGTTCATCATTGAGTTATCAATTGGTATCAGAGCATCCTCTAGGTCCTCTATGTTATAAGCTTAACCGTTTGAGGTAAAGATCCTAGTCAAATGATGAGGAGGGCAGGTCCAAAGTTTAACAAGGAAAATTTCAGTATATGGAAAGACAGAATGGAGATATTCATTAGAAGCATGGGTGCTCAATACTGGAGCTATGTTGAGACTGCCTATGTTGCTCCTACTAGTACCCTTATCGATGACCAAAAGAGAGAGATGCAAGAGAATGGGCAAGTCACGGAAGCCCTAATTAGTAGTTTATCCGACATTGAGTTTATTGATGTTCAGGATAAGGTAAATCCCAAAGAGGTATGGGATACTCTTGAAAATATCTATGGCAGCGATGAACATGTAAAACAGGCTAAGGAAGAAAGCCTTAGAGGGTAGTTTGAAGATATGCAGATGGTTGAAGGTGAGACCATTCAACAGTATGGAATAAGGATCAAAACCATTGTTGGAGATATCAAGAGTGCAGGTGGTAAAATAGAAGATGCCACTGTGGTAAGAAAAGTCATGAGATCCCTATTGTCGGTCTATGCAATAAGGGTTGCTACTATTCAGGAGCTGAGATCAATAGACAAGACTAAGGTATCCTTAGACTCCATCATAGCAAAGTTGACAGCCTATGAGCTAAATAGTTTTGATGGTAGTGTTCAAAAGACTGAATTAGCTTTTAAAGCTTCTGCTCCACCATCCAGAAAAGGAAAAGAAGCTAGCACTAGTGGTGAACCAAGACAGAGCAGAGTAATGGATGATGAGGAGATTCTGATGGCATTTGAAGTTCTCCTTTCTAGGAAACTTCCAAAAGAAACTGACAAATACAAAGGTAAGCTACCTTTGAAATTTTTTTCTTGCAACCAGAAAGGACATATTGTTGTAAACTATCCTAATGGTGACAACAAGGACAAACCAAAAAGGCTCAAGAAATTCAAAGGAGGAAACTAGAGAAACTATTTTGTGGTAGTTGATGAAGGTGTCACAGATGAAGAATCAGAGGATGAAGAAAATGAAGATATTGTGTTTATTTTTGTCAAAGAAGATGTGTCTGACAAGAAGGCTCTTGTCTCCCGGTTTACTAATTCCAATGAGTGGATTATTGATAGTGGCTATTCTCACCATATGACTGGTGATTGGAGGAAGTTTCTATCATTGGAGGAGTATGATGGTGGTGTGGTTTGCTTTGGCAATGATGCACCGTGCATGGTCAAAGGCAGAGGGTCCATCTCTCTGAATGGAAAGAGTAGTGTTGACAATGTGTATTGGGTTGATGGTCTAAGACACAACCTTTTGAGTGTTGCCCAACTGAATGACAGTGGCCTCACTTTGAAATTCAAGAATGGAGTTTGTAGAATCAAAGGAAAGAATGGTGAATTGGTGGCCACCGACATGCAAACCAAAGGTAACCTATTTCATCTGAATGAAAATATAAGTACATGTCTTATGGCAAAATTTGATGATAGCTTGATATGGCATAGGAGACTCTGCCATGTAAACTTTGATAACATTGTGAAAGCTAGTAAGATCAAGGTAGTTAGAGGGTTGCCAGTGCTAAGCAAACTAGATAATACCTTGTGCAGAGAGTGTCAATTGGGGAAAATGTCTTCCTCAACCTTTAAAGGTAAATATTTCACTGCTGACAACTTGCTTGATCTTGTGCATACTGATTTGTGTGGTCCTATGAAAACTAGAAGTGTGCAGGGTGATAGGTACTTCATGATTCTCATTGATGACTGCTCAAGAATGATGTGGGTCACATTCTTGAAAGACAAGTCTGAAGCCTTTGTAAAGTTCAAAGCTTTCAGAGCATTAGTGGAGAAGGAAAGCGGTAAAAGGATCAAGTGCTTGAGAACTGATCAAGGAGGGGAATTCACTTCCAGTGAATTCAACAATTACTATGAAGAACATGGCATCAAGAGGCAATTGTCTGCCCCCCGGACTCCACAATAGAATGTCTTAGCAGAGAGGAATAACTGTACTATTCTTGGAGCAGCTAGAACCATGTTGATTCAAGGAAAGGTAGCTCACACCTTTTGGAGAGAAGTGGTGAGCACTGTAGTCTACACAATGAACCAGGTACTCATCAAGAAAGGTAAGGATAAAAATCCTTATGAGTATTGGACCAGTAAGACACCTATGGTTAGCTACTTTAGATTGTTTGGTAGCAAATGTTACATCAAGAGGAGTGAACAACAAAGCAAATTTGATGCAAAATGTGATGAGGGAATATTCCTTGGATATTCCACCAATAGAAAAGCTCTCAAGTGTTTCAATAATAGGACTCAGAGAGTTATGGAAAGCATCAATATAAGAGTTGATGAAACCTTTGAGAAAACTGAGGAAACTAATAGTGAGCAAGTAGTAAATGAACCGGTTCCAACCTTTTGGGAACTGGTTGTCAGTCAATCGAGTACCAGTAATAGTGTTCCTACACCAACAAATGTAGATGCTGATACTGATAGAGATTATGATGAAGAAGAAAAGCAAGAGGAATCCATCAAGACCATTCCTCAGTATGTCAAGCTGAATCATGATCCTAGTTAGATCATAGGAGATAAGGACGCAGGAATCCTCACAAGAAGAAAGGTCAGAGAAAACTCATGTATGATCTCTAAATTTGAGCCTAAATCATTTAAAGAGGCACATAAAGATGAAGACTAGATCAAGGCAATGGAAGAGGAACTTGACCAGATAGAGAAAAATGGTACATGGTCTTTGGTACCCAGACCGGAGCATAAAAATGTCATTGGTACCAAATGGGTCTTCAGAAATACGCTGAATGAGGATGGCACAATGATTAGAAACAAAGCCAGATTGGTATGCAAAGGATATGCTCAAGAAGAAGGAGAAGACTATGGAGAAACCTTTGCTCCTGTAGCCAGATTGGAAGGGGTCTGCATGCTTCTTGCATATGCAACTTTTAAAGGTTTCAAAGTATATCAAATGGATGTAAAATCTGCATTCCTAAATGGTGTACTTGAAGAGGAGGTGTATATTGAGCAACCAGATGGGTTTTCCCTATCTGAAGATAGTGACATGGTATGTAGGCTACATAAAGCCCTATATGGACTAAAGAAGGCACCTAGGGCATGGTATGAATGTCTGCATTCCCATCTTGTGAAGATTGGATTTGAAAGAACAAGTGAAGATAGCAATATCTACTTGAAGTCTGAAGGAGATCAAATCTTGATTTGTGAGGTATTTGTTGATGACCTTATCTTTGGTGGAGATGACAAGATGAGTCATGAATTTGTAGATGAGATGAAGAAAGAGTTTGAAATGTCACTCATAGGGGAGATTAAGTTCTTCATTTGACTGCAGATCCAACAGATGAAGGATGGAATCTTTATCACTCAGTCCAAATATGTCAAAGAAGTGTTGAAGACTTTTGGCATGGAAGATAGCAAACCGGTTGGTATATTGATGGTGACCGGTTGTAAACTATCCAAAGAGAATGACTCTGCATTGGTTAATGAGAAGGAATACCGATCAATGATTGGTAAGTTGCATTATGTAGTGCATAGAAGACCAGATACTGCACATGTAGTTGGCATTACTGCAAGGTTCCAGAAAAGTCCAAGAGAATCCCACTTGCTTGCAGTCAAGCAGATTCTTAGGTATCTGAAAGGAACTATTGACTATGGGTTATGGTATCCATACAATAATGATTTAACTTGAAAGTGTTCATAGACGCTAATTGGGCTGGTAATGTAGATGACTGGAAGAGCACAATCGGTGGTGCATTCTTCCTTCGTGGTAGACTGGTCTCATGGATGAGTAAAAAGCAAAGTTGCATCTCTCAGTCTACAATGGAAGTAGAGTATGTTGCAACTTTCATGAATTGTACTCAGACAATTTGGATGAAGCATGTATTGAATGGCTTGAAAGTTCCTGTATCTAAACCGGTAAGTATATTTTGTGACAATACTAGTGCAATTAATATCTCCAAGAATTCGGTTTTACATTCTAGAACCAAGCACTTTGAGCTTAAGTATCATTTCTTGAGGGAAAAGGTTCAGAACAAAGAGATTGCACTAGAGCATGTTTCCAGTAAGGAGCAGTTAGCATACAGATTCACCAAGCCTCTCCCAAAGACTACATTCATATACTTAAGAGGTGAATTAGGGGTACTGCCCCTTCCAGAGGTGAACTAAAGGTATATGCTCCACATCAGTCATGTATTGCATAGTCAAATCTTTCTTCAGGATTGATGTGTGAAGGATGCTACTCCTTAGAGGGAGCAACATAATGGAATAGGGAAACTTGTGCCTCCACTTTGGCATTGTTGTCAAAGGGGGAGAAGATGTGATGCGGAGAAGATATCTGCAGACATTGGGGGAGAAGATGTGAAGCAGAGAGATATCTTTGTATATTGCCATCAATACTAAAGGGGGAGAATGTTGGCATTATGTGAACCGGTATGTGGACATAATGACATTGTATGTTGTCATTGATGTCAATATGTTGAAGAGGTGTGAACTGGCATATGTGAGAACTGGTATAACACTATGAACCGACATTTGTGCCAAAGTGAAGCGGTGTGCTTGTTCATGATGAACCAACATATAGTTATGGGAACCGACATATGGAAGTATTTTATGACTACCAGTTGGTAGTCTCAACTTCAGGGTTTTCGGTTGATGTGCTTCAAGCCTATGTGGCTCAACCGATGACATTGTGTGATGAGTTAGCATTGTAAAGAAGAACAGATCATGTTTCCATGTAAGTCTATGTGCGTGAAGGATCTTTCATGAGGGAGATTGTTCCTATCTACCTCAGGAATGTGCGAAGTCTGTAAAATGGTGATAACGTGTGATGGGTTATTAGCTACCATAAAATCGATGGAAATGGACGATGGAGAATGTCTTGAGTTTGGATCAAGATTTGCTACATTTAATGCAGAGTGCTCAATGGTTAGGATTGAACTATTTGAATTCCTTAACCGATCAGGTTTAGGGTTTAGGGTTTATGCTACCAACCTATCTATTTTCCTATAAGGTCGATGTTGTGTCTCTTTCTGAGGTTGTTGGAAAAAGTTGTGTGTGTGTATCCGAGAGAAGAGATACATAATTCTTGCCAGACCAAAAGGAGAGAAGTGATACCTGCAGAGTGTAAGTGCAGAAGGTGAAGAGGAGCTTAAGCGGATCTGCATTAGCATTGAGTGCTATTACCAGATCATTGTAATACCTGTTGATCTCTAACCACCTCGATAGTTAGAAAATCCTTTAATAGGGTAGCCTTAACCGACTTGCTGAAAATCCTTAAACAATGTAATTCAAAGCTATTGAGTTTGGAATCCTTTAGCTATTGAGTTCTTGAAATCCTCTAACAAGGTAACCTTTAATAGGGTTTAACCCTTAACCAGGTATTGTACCCATCCCTTAACCAGGTGATCTTTAACAAGATTGGTTCCTAGCAGAACCTATTATAATGTCTCTAACTGGATAAGGCTCCTAACAGAGTGGACTTCCAAAGAGTTCAAAAACAACTGGTGGGTATTCATCCCCACCGTGGTTTTTCTGAGTTGGGTTCCCACATGAAAAATATGTGTTTCATGTGTGATGCTTTTATCATGTGATGCTTTCCTATTGTCTGTCAAGCATATGATGGTTCTATGTTTTATGCCTGTCAATAAAACATGTTGAACTAGCTGTTATTATGATCTGATGATAGATTACTTATTTATGCATAAGGGTGAAATGGTAGTGTAGTCTTGAGTTGAGTGAAAAGCTAAGTGAGTAAACAGTTAATGCTTGTCTCTGTCATTCTTATCTTTATCGGTTGCACTCTGTTTCAAACCAGTGCCACTGTGTGCTAGTCATTTGGAGTGTCCGCTGTCAAACCAGTTTAGGAATATATTTTTGTTTGTACTTATTCACCCCCCCCAGTATCGGGTTAGTACTATCAGTTCATCATTGAGTTATCAAAAATCTATATCAAGTGTCTAGGAAGTCAATATTGGGATCATGTTGGTACTCAATATGTTGCACCTAGTGATATTATGACTAATGATCAGAAGAAAGAACAACAAGAAAATAATCAAGCATTGGAGGCCATTATCAATTCTTTGTCTGATACAAAGTATGTTGATGTCCATGGTCTGGAGACTGCTTATGAGGTATGGAATAAACTTAAAGAGATCTATAGCGGTGATGAGAATGTGAAGATTGCCAAAGAAGAGAGTTTGAGAGGAAAATTTGATGACATGCGGATGGATGAAGGTGAGAATATACAACAGTATGGTTAGAGGATCAAAGAGATAGTTAGTGAGATTAAGAGTGCTAGTGGTAAATTGGAAGATGCCACAGTTGTTAGCAAAGTGTTGAGAACCCTTCTACCGGTCTACGCTATCCAAGTTGCAGCCATTTAGGAGCTAAAGTCTATTGATAAAACTAAGGTAACCCTTGGCTCCATCATTGGTAAGCTTATTGCTTTTGAATTAAATGGTTATGATGGCAGTGTTCAAAAATTTGAATCTACATTTAGAGCTTGAGTTTCTAATCCATCTATGAGGAAAAGTAGAGATGCTAGTCACAACTATGAATCTTGATCTAGCAGAGAAGTTGATGATGCAGACAATTTGGTTGAGCTTGAGGCATTGTTGGCCAAGCAGTTGCCCAAAGGTACTGGTAAGTACAGAGGTAAATTACCTTTGAAATGTTTTGCATGCAACAAGATTGGACACATTACAACTAACTATCCTAATGGTGACAATGAGCACAAGCGTGAGAAATTCAAGAAGTACAAAGGAAAAGGCAAAAGAGATTGTCTGATTGCAGTTGATGGTTGTATCATTGATGAGGAATCTAAGGGAGATGCTAATGAAGGCATTGTTTTTTTAGCCATTAAAGAGGAGACATCTGATCAGAAGGCATTATTTTCTCGTATGGATAATTCTAATGATTGGATCATTGATAGTGGTTGTTCACACCACATGATCGGTGACTGGAGTAAATTTCTTACCTTGATGGAATTTGATGGAGGAGTTGTGAGATTTGGTAATGACTCACCCTGCATGGTAAAAGGTTAGGGAACTATTTCTCTTAATGGAGAGAGCAGTGTAGATGATGTCTACTAGGTTGAAGGATAAAAGCAATATCTTTTAAGTGTAGCTCAACTCAATGAAAAATGTTATCCATTGGAATTTAAGAATGGAATGTGCAAAATCTATGGGAGCAAAGGTGAACTGATTGCAACCGGCAAGAAGACTAAAGGTAACCTGTTTTACCTAAATCCTAAAGTCAACAACTATTTAATTGCTAAAATAGATGATAGTTGGCTTTGGCATAGGAGATTTTGTCATATAAATTTTGATAACATTGTTAAAGTGAGTAAGTCCAAGTTAGTGAGAGGTTTGCCTCAGTTGAACAAATCGGTTAATGCTCTATGTAAGGAATGCCAGTTAAGAAAGATGACATCCTCAACTTTTAAGAGAAAATCTTTTTTAGCAGAACATCTGGTAGATTTGGTTCATACAGATCTCCGTGGACCCATAAGGACTAAAAGTATGCAAGGTGACAAATATTTTATGATCTTCACTAATGATTGCTCAAGAATGGTATGGGTCACTTTCTTGAAGGATAAAACAAAATCCTTTAGTAAGTTCAAGGCATTCAGAGCCTTAGATGAAAAGGAAAGTGGAAAGAAGATATTTGTCTGAGGACTGATCAAGGTGGTGAATGTACTTCAGTGGAATTCACTAGATATTGTGAAGAAAATGGTATCAAAAGGCAGCTTTTGGCACCAAGGATACCACAACAGAATGGTATTGCAAAGAAGAATAACCAGTCAGTTGTTGAAGCTGCTAGAATGTCGTTGATACAAGGAGGTGTAGCAAAAAATTTCTAGAGAGAAGCTGTCAGTGCAAATGTCTACACTATGAACCAGATATTGGTAAAAAGAGGTAAGGATAAAACTCCTTATAAATATTGGTATGGTAGATCACCCGATGTTAGTTATTTTAAGATGTTTGGCAGTAAATGTTTTATTATGAGAGGTGACTATGTTAGCAGGTTTGAGGCTAAAAGTGATGAAGGCATATTTCGTGGTTACTCCACCAAGAGTAAGGCCTACAAATGTTACAACAACCAGACACAAAGAATCATTGAAAGTGCTAATGTTTGAGTGGATGAGTATCCTGAACTCTTAGGAGAAACCACTAAGGAGAAGAAGGATAAAGATCCTTGCATTCTGATTTTGGAACCAGAATCGGTGAAATCTGAAACTAGTAAAGAGAATGTTGTTGTACCAGTTCAACTGGAACATGTAGATTCAGAAGAAGATGATGATAATGAAGTTGAAGAACTTGAAGATAATGATCATATTATTTTGAGGTATGTGAGACTCAATCATAATCCTAACCAGATTATTGGAGATAAAGATGTTGGAGTGTTAACTAGAAGAAGAATTAAAGATAATTCTTGCATGATCTCCACTATTGAGCCTAGAACTGCTAAGGAAGCACTTGGAGATGATCACTGGATCAAAGCTATGGAGGAGGAGCCTGATCAAATTGAGAAAAACAACACATGGACCCTAGTACCCCAATCGATGAATACAAATTTGACAGGTAATAAGTAGGTATTTAGGAATAAACTTAATGAAGATGGAGTAGTAGTCCGAAATAAAGCTAGATTAGTTTGCAAAGGTTATGCATAGGAAGAAGGAGAAGACTATGGTAAGACTTTTGCACCAATTTCTAGACTGGAAGGTGTCAGGATTTTAATTACATTTGCAACATATAAGGGATTCAAAGTATATCAGATGGATGTGAAGTCAACATTTCTAAATGGAATACTCGAAGAAGAAGTATACATTGAGCAACCAGATGGTTATGCTTTGACTGATGAAAAAGATATGGTATGTAAATTGCACAAGGCACTGTATGGTTTGAAGCAAGCACTAAGAGCATGGTATGAGAGGCTACATTCACACCTGATGAAGATAGGTTTTTAGAGAACCAGTGAAGACAACAACATATATCTCAAATTTGAAGGAGATAAGATACTGGTTGGAGAAGTGTTTGTAGATGGTATCATATTTGGAGGCAATGATGATATGAGCAATGACTTTTCAAATGAAATGAAAAATGAATTTGAAATGTCTCTAGTGGGAGAGATAAAAATTTTCACAGGTTTGGAAATACAACAGATGAAGAGTGGTATTTTTATCACACAATCTAAATATGTGAAAGAGGTATTGAAGCCTTTATTTTCATCTAATCACATTGAATTTTTCCTATTACATTTGGAATGAGTGACTGTAAACTAGTTGGGACACTAATGGTTACTTGTTGTAAATTGTCTAAGGAGGATGAAGTCACATCTGTTGATGAAAAGGAGTACAGGTCAATGATAGGGAAATTGCACTATGGTGTTCATTGTAGACCGAATATTGCTCATGTAGTTGGTTTAGTTGCCAGATTTTAGAAGAATCCAAAGGAATCACATTTGATAGCAACCAAGAGGATATTCAAATATTTGAAAGGTACTATTGACTATGGATTATGGTATCCATATGTAGCTAACTTTGATTTGAAGGTTTATACAGATGTAGACTAGGCATGTAATGTTGATGATAGGAAGAGCACAACCGGTTGTGCATTCTTTCTTGGAGGAAGACTTGTTTAATGGAGCAACAAGTAGCAGAGTTGTATATCATAGTCCACTGCTGAAGCTGAGTATGTTGGAGCATATATGAACTATACCTAGGATATCTAGATGAAACACATTCTGGAAGGATTCAAGATGAAGATTATAGACCCGGTAAGGATTTTATGTGATAATACTAGTGCAATTAATATTTCAAAGAACCCTATTTTGCATGCTAGAGCCAAACATATTGAGCTGAAATGTTATTTCTTAAGAGAAAAAGTGCAGAGTAAAGATGTATTATTGGAGCATGTTTCTACCAAGGAAAATCTTGTAGATATCTTTACTAAACCTCTGCCTAAGACTACTTTTAAGTATTTTAGAGGTCAGCTAGGGGTTGTACCCCTACATGAGGTCAATTGAGCATGATGTGGAGTACATTAGTCCAAGAGCTAATTGCAGAATCTTGAAGTAGGATTGGTGTAGAGTGGAAGTTATTCCATAGGGAGAGCATCAAGTTGTAGGTTTATGATGCTTAACAATGAAGTTTGACATTGCATGTTTTACTTTCACTTTGGCATTGCTATCAAAGGGGGAGAAGAACTATAAGACTATGAGAAGAATTGTATGATTTATAGAGAGAAGATCTATAGCCAGTTACCAACTGAAGACATGAAGACTTAGTTGAAGGAGAGTACATGGTAAAATGTAAACTAGGATTCCTATACACAATCATAGAAATCAAGGGTATTGATACTTGTATTTCCATCAATGCAAAAGGGGGAGATTGTTGGCATTGGCATGCAGATTGCATTAATGAAATGTTATGATTGTCATTGATGTCAATTAACTAGTAATGATGATGTAATAATGTTGTTTTGTAACCGGTAAGAGAGCTTGTGAAGGAAACCGATATCACTAGAGAAGAAGTGAGATCAACCGGTAAACCCTACCTATTGATATGATAAACCCTAATCGATGGACCTTGGTGAATCGGTTGTATTGGTTTATGATAAAATGATGAGCGGTAATGATTATGACATGTATGCATGTTGTATGAGAAGAGTTTCAAATAGTTTTTGGCATGTAGAGATAATAGTATTTGTCTTGGGAATGAGAAAGTTCATTGCATGTAATGGAAACCACGTGATGAGTTACAGTGCTTGATGAAGTGATGATCAAGGAGCGGTCAAGGATATCTTCTTAGATTCATTCATTAGTTGCATAATTATTGCAATGTATATTCCACATAGCCTTCCTATAATTTCCCTTGTGCCATGTGAGGACACTTGACACACTTTTGGTTGGGGGGAGTGCAGTGTGATTTGACTTTCCCATGCGTGATTTGACTTTCCCACATCCCATGTCATCAATAACTTGTTTTTAAATGTGTGTTTAAAATATCATTATGTCACTTTTAATAAAAATCAAATCTGGGTTAAGCAAATAAAGTGATAGTGACATTTTAATTTGTGAAATACACATTTTTGAAACTTTTTATGGGTTGCCTTTCTGGGTTGTCCTTTTGCCTTTATGAGCCATAATTACACTGTCTTGTCACCTTTTAATAATCATTTTTTGCCATTTTCATCTAGAAAGGTAGAAAATATTTAGGTTTGAGAAGTGCAAACATGGTTTTCTTTGAAAGACAGAGATTGTGAGCTATATTAGACTCTAGTAAGAAGTTGAAACAAAGGGTTGCAGAGTATTGCAGAACTTGAGATGGAAGAGCATAATGGGAGGTTCTTTGATAAGATATGAACCTAAAATTTATACCTCCATTTTGAAAGACCAAGAATGTGGTCAAGAATTTGTTTAGAGTGGATGGTTGAATTATTTTCTGAAGCTGGATGATTTTAATGAAGATATAGCCACTTAGTTTGTCATTACATTCTCTAATGGTGAAGAAAATGTTAAAGGTCTGAGAGTTTTGGCCACTGAAGAAAGGATTATAGAGGTGATAGGTTTGCTAGTTGAAGGAGAGAAGTACCTAGAATCTAAGGATGCCAGGAGTGCCAGAGTAGAATTTACAAGACTTGGTGATTGAGCATTGATTGTTGACAAGAAGGGGCCAAAAGAATATGTTTACCAGACAAATGGATGGTGGTAGCTATTCACATAATTAAATATTTGACATGTGAAGGGAGGCAATCCTATTTGCACTCAATTCATTTTAAGTTTCTCAACCATCTTAGGCATGGAATTAGGAAGAACGTCCGAAATGTGCTATATAACCTTCTAGTGACCATGGCCATTGAAACTCAAAGAGGTAGGTCAAATTTAGTCTAACCATTGTTTAATTAAATTGTTAATTGAACGGTCATTGAGGGATGTTTCTCAGTTATCTTGGGAGGAATTTATCTGAATTCAGGAATTTAAGGCAGAGTATTTTAGGGGTCAGAAAACAACTTCTGAAAGAGAGACTAGGGTTTATAAAAAGAAAATGAAAACTACTCTTGGAGCCTCAAGCTCTAAGGATGTTCTTGCTACAGAGTTTCCTATAATAGAGGTAACCCCTAGCAATGTTGAACCGTCTCCTATAGCCACCACTGTAAATGTTCTAGTGGAAATTTCCAAAAAAACTATGGCTTCTACTCGTAAGGAACAAGGTAAGATAGTTGAGTCAACGAAGGCTGGGATAGAAGAGGAAACCCCAAGACCTAATCAGGTAAAGAGGAAAAAGTGATCTGAGACCATTGAGGAAGGTCCTAGTACAAAAAGCCCTAAGAGATTAAAAAAGAAGCAAATGTTTAAACAAATTTTAGAGTAAGGAATGGGGCCCTCAAGTGTTAAAGGTGTAAAAAGGAAACTTGAGGATGAATTAGAAGAAGAAACTTCAACCCCTGAAAGGATAAAGTAGAAAGTTGCAAAATCTCCTAAAAATAGATTGGAGGCTATTGTCACAAAATCTCCTGCAATAGCTTCTCAGTCCAAAGAAACTACAACGAAATATAAACCTACCAAAACTCATGGAGTGATCCAACTATGCCTCAAAGAAGAAGCCATAGGCTTAGAGGAAAGCCAAGGAAAAATTCAAATGTGAAATATGGAGGACTTATCCAAATTTATTCTTCAAACTCAGCTTCTAAAACCCATGAGTTAGAGGGAAAAGAGAAGGAAGTTGAACTAGAGGGAAAAGAGAAGGAAATTGAACAAGAGGTGGAGATGAGTGGAAGCTCTAAAAAGTAGAAGACTTATGAGGAGAAGCAGAGCATTGAAGAACAACAAGAAGGCAAGGAAGAAAAATATTATGATGAAGTAGGGTTGGGTGGGTTATATGATTTAGTGAAAGTAGTAGAGAGAGTAATTGAACAGGAATAGGACTTAGTTTAGTGTCATAAAATTGTGACCCTAGAAATTTTAACCACATTGGAGGTCCTCACCTTGGCGACAATATCTTCTTTCCCAAACTGAGACTTATTTCTACATTTTCACCCATGTACCCTTCCTGTTTGAGTCCTGAGATAGTCTAAGGACCCTATCTAGGCCCCAAGATAGGGCAGGAAAGGGGTATGGTGCCCCTATCCCCACCTCTTAAGCTGGCCCTAAGATGGGTTTTCCTGGTCCCTTTTGCATAATTCGATCTTTGGGGTTTGCATTCTTCTTTATCAGCCTTCAGTGGGTGAAAATTAATCCTGTAGGCATGTATAAAAGGCGATTCAAATACCCTCATTAAGAAGAAGGATGATAATAGGGGATATAGGAGCATAATACATGAATTCAAGCAAAAGGTCTTCATTATCAAGCATTCAAGCATTCAAGTCTTCTTCTTTCATCCATTGGAGCAACATTACACCATTCATTTGCAAACATGCATGTGTGCTAGGGTTGTGTCATGTTACATGTCAGTTCATGCAACACTTGTGATTCCATTCAAGAAGCAAAACAAGCATCATCAACAAATTTTAGATCTACAAGGTATACATTTCCATTGTTTACATTCAATCATTTGCAATTACTTTCTTTCAAGCTCGATTCCTCAATCAAGGTTTGATTGAGGCAAACCCCTATCCACAACCCTTCTTCCCTTCTTTTCTGTATGTAGGTTGTAGGTGTGTGGTTGTATTTGCAGATTTGGACTCCATTTATAGAGACAGAGAAACCCTTTTCATTTCATGGATTTTTCGGAGGACCATGTGCACTTTCAACACGGTCCTGATGACTTTTCTCCAAATTTGTAGGGTAGATCCATAACAGTCTAAACATCTCAGATCCGAAGTTACAACATGATCCTGAACTGGTAGCTCCTCATTTCACCCATTTTATCTCTCTTTTCCACATAGTCAACAAGTCAACTTTCCCATTTGCAAAAGAGGGTAAATCACACTTCAACCCTTGCAATCCACTTGGAATTCACATCTTTGGATTTGGATCTAGTAGATTCAAGTCCCTCTTTTGAATGTAAAGTTCCTCCAAGTGAAAATAATCCTAGTGAATTGCTTTCTCTCTCCTAGGTGGGGAGTCACTAGGGTCCAATTTTCCACTTTACACTTAGTTCTTACAACAACTACTTCCATGCCAGGACAAGAGAAAGTTCCGATAGTAGAAGAGAAAAATCTTGTCATTGAAGAGGAACCATAGTAGGAAGGAATACAATAGACTCTTGTAGCAGAATATGAAGCAACCTCTATTGGAGAGCAAGAAGATGAAATGTGACAAAAAGAAACTCCTGCACAAGAACCAGTGAATGCACAAGTAGTAGAAAAAGAACAGTTAACTGAAGAACAAAGGAAAAGGAAAGGAAATTGAAACTTCTAGTAGTTAGGCATAGACAGACTCCTTTTTCTTGGATGTCCATGGCATTAGATCTATATTAGGACATGCTAGACAAGGAAGTAGAATGGGAAAATAAGAAGTGTCAGCTAAAGAAAGAAATCAAGAAGATGGATGAGGAGATTGTCGCTCTTAAGGGGAAAATAGACACTGTGGTGACCATCATGCCTAGAATCCTTAAGTGTAGATCACCGCCTAGGGTATATGAAATGTATTTAAAGGAATGTTTTCTCACTTTCAAAATGTCTAGGATTATTTCAGATCAGGATCACTCCTTGGGAACTACACAAGAATTTTATCAGGTTTATCAAGAATCTCTTGCTGTAATTAGAAACTTACTTTGTGAGTTTTATTTGCACAACTATGCAGTACCTCATGATAGAGAATGGAACCCTCTATTATATATTGGTGACATATATCTGAGAGAACTAATGTCCTAGATTCAAAATGAACACGCAAGAGGTGAAGAAGTTAAGACCTATCAAGAGGAAGAACTCAAAATTCCTTTGCCAATAAGAGAAGAGAATGATAATCCCAACAAACTTTATTATGCTTGCATAGATTCTTGTATAATATTGACTAGAGACCCAAAATGTTGGCTCTAAGGGAAGATCCATACAAGGAGTTTGAAGAAATGAAGTCCTCTAGGGCACAGTCAGCTATGGGCCACATAGCAAGAAGGTGGAATAGTCTTATAGAGGAATTAATCAGGGTAGAACCATAGTCTTTACATAATTGCTATTTAGCCTTGAAGAGAACTTTGTGGTACCTCTATTTTGGTCAAACATGAATGAATAATTGGCTTTCGTTACTCTTTCAACCACTTATGCTTCTATGGGCAATACCAGACTGCAACAAATTTTCCAATACATTTGATGAAACAACAAAGAAATATCGATGGGACAAACTTGAGAATAATAAGGGATTTTATTGAAGCCTTGTTACAGGAGGCTCAGGAAAAGCTCAAGTCATTGATTACATGATTCAGACAAGAGAAAGGAATGCAACATCTTCATCTTCTTCTGGAGGACCAAAAAGACCTTAGGTTGGGGGGAATCATGAGCCAAAAGAATGACTCTATTTTATCCATGTTTATGTGTGATTATTGGGACATTATGAGTCTAAATATGTCTTTTGAGTTCAGAATCTTTGCTAAGTGATAAGACTTTATATTTTTTGATAATATGGTCATATGACATGAACTCATTTGATGTGTGTTCCTTTTTGATGTAATAAAATAGGTAATTATGCTATGAGGAATATCCATGGTAATGTGTGATATAGATTTTGAATGTTACTCTAATAGGTATAAATAGGCCTATATTTATGCACGTTAACAATTTCATGCAGGACTAAAGAAGAATGTTGAACCAATCCAAGATGCTCAACAATAAAGATCATGGAGCTGCTAGTTGGTAAAAGAGACAACAATGATTATCATTGAAGGAGTCAACTAGTGGTTGAAGATGGTTCATTATGACTTATCTAAAGACTTCATGATTTTCTTTGCTATAGGAGTAAATTTAGGATAGAGGTTATGCTACATTCTCTCTCTACTGTTCTAACATACTTTGACTTATTCTCAGTGCTTGTAACTTCCCCTTCTTTTTCTCCTTGTTCAATAAAAGAATCATCCTTGAACTTTTTGAGTGGTATGCTTGGTAGTTAGGAATTTTATTCTTTAAATAATCTCCCACCTTCTCTTGTACAATGGTTAGAAAAATAATAGTTTTAGTGTTTGTAATACAGTTCCAGCTTAGTTGAGAGACATACTTCCAACAATATGTTGTCATGTTATCAAGTACTTTTGGATTAATAAAGATGATACTTTAAGTTCCAGGCATTTGATTAAGTTGTTTGGATGCTTACTAAGGGGGCCCACTTAGTGAGTATTGCCTTGATTTCTTTTATCAGTTACTTTTTCATTTTGTACTTAGTATTATCTTGATCATGAACTATTCCTACAGCCACTGGAACATTCTCTATAACTTTTCCTATAGCCATTGGAACATTTTCTGTAACTATTCTTGCAACAAATGCAAACTGAGTAGAACCTTGTTTGTTGATCATGGATAAAGTCTCATCTTTCTGAGTTGTTGCTTAGAATTTATTTTTCCTTTCAAGCATTTTAGTTATTTGCTTTCAATATTTTCCTTCAACAACATTTCATTTCCAACAATAGGAAAGGTGATTGTTTTAGTCTTTCTAGTGCATATACTTTGCAGACCCATTTCAAGTATATGCCCTAGGTTGATAACTAAATGAACCTTCATGATGAAAGATAACTACTTAGTTGGATGTCCAATCCCTAAGGTATGACTTCAAGGTCTAGTTGTTGAACCATTGAGAAGATCAGTCAATTGTGCTCCCAAAAGTTCATATTTTTAACCATGTGTCCTAAAATCCATCAATAACTCTTGAAAATTGAAAGATGTCATTTCTGATTGTTTAAGCCATTGTACACCCAAAACTATATCCACCTCCTTAATAGGATATCAATCATTTTTTAATTTGATTAATAATTTCTCATTGATATTTCATTATGATGTTGTTTACCACCATAAGAGAGTTGTTTTCCATCATCTATCATGATGTCAAAATTACATTGAATAAATTAAAAAATTAACCTCATGAGCTAGCATTCTGTAGCATCATAAATTGTGTCCCTATAAAATTTCATGCTTACCTAGGCCTCACCTTGGTGTTCTAGCCTTCAATGCTCCATACCTATTTTGATGTTGCTCCCACCATCCTAGAATCTACATTTTCAACTCTTATTCCATCTCCTATTCAATTTTGAGTCCTAATTGATAGGACTAGGACACCTTGGGCATCCCGGTCCTCTCAAAAGGGGCCCAAAATTGGACCCCTCAACAATCACTTCACGTGGGCAGCAAATCTGGCCCCGTGTTAGCCTACTCTAAAAATTCAAACAATTGTGGCATGATTAGGTATAAAAGGAAGCCTACCCCCCCATTTGGTAACTAGATGAACTAGAAGTGATCTTTCAATATAAAAATCAATTGTGCTCTAGCAAATTCAAGACTAAGTGAGAAAGCAATCAAGCATTTGTCAAACATTGAAGGAGAGTTCAAGTCAACTTCAAATATTCATGATTAACATTCTATAAAGACATTCTACATAACATCCTAAACCCTTGTATGAGGATTCAAGCAAGCTTCATCAAGGTATCAAGTTCAATTGTAATCATTTACTGATCTAACATTTCTCTCAAAATGAAATCATTCTACTTCAATTCAATTCTATTTCAAGTTCAATAACTATTTCAATTTCAAGGTTAATTCCTAAACTGAGGTTTGACTTAAGGAAAAACCCCATTTCCTTCATTTTGTGTGTAAGAAATTATTTCAAGAGGCACAAGCAAGGAATTGGACATAGCAGATGACAACAATCGAATCTATCTTTTGAATCCACAAAAAGAAGAGGATCGAGTCACCCCACACATCCTAGTCCTAAGAATTTATAACGAGATTTCGACAGGATATTATGTGTGTCATCTTGATTTGAAAAAGATTCATGTTGTTTATATATAACTTTTGGAGGATCGCCCCACACCTCCTAGTCTCGACAATTTTGTGATAATTTTCTGTCATAGGTTCTGACCTATTTCGTATTCACATATTGAACTTTATAGCTCTGTATGAAATTCAAAACTTACTAATATTATTATTTTATTTGAAATTCCCATTTTTCGTCCTCGATCTAGCATTGCAATTTAAACCTAATTCAATTACAATTTCAATTTGAACTAAAAAAAAGAAGGATTTATTAATCTAATATGTATTCAATCCTTTTAGGGTTGGATCAATCAAATTCAATTTCCTCCTTAATGTGATGGCCCCATGAAAATAGTGGCTTTATTAATCTAGTTTGTGAACTCCAAATTTCACTACGCCTCACACATTCTATCAATAAAGTTGTGAGCTAGGTCACTATCCACCAACATGTTTACATTTTGATTTTTATATTACCAATTACTTTGAATGTCTATGGTGTATTTATTCCATTTAATGCATGCTTCAAGATATTAGTTCTTTCTTTTTCTTTAGAATCCTCATTCTTAAGTTATATATTTGGTCCTTTTGTAGGAACTTCTCCCTCTTCTTCAAATTTATTGTCTTGACATATGAAAAATTCTCCTACACTTCTTATAATTGTCATAACAATAATAATTATTGACAACACTTAAATCTATAAGAGAATAAATCATAACAATTTAACAATAAAATTTCTCTTAGGGCTTGTCATAACCCAATTTTTTTACCCACCTTCTCCATACAAAGGTGCCTTTGACACTTGTCCATTCTCTCATAGAATTTGTCATAAATTATCATAGATTGGTGTGTTGAATAATGCTATCTTAAACTCTCATTGGTAGATCTATGTCATAAATTTTTCATTATACAACACTAGTCACCCACCACCACAAAATTCCAAGGTCTTTTAATTAGGATGTCTACCTCCATGTGAGGAAACAATAAGCCATTTCACATTTCCAATAGAATGACAAGTCAACATGTTGATTACTAGTAGATGATGAAATAACATGTGCAAACAAAATTGTCCTTGTAGGATCATAAGTTAACCATTTGGCTATTAAATAAACAAAAAAAAATACCAATTTTAGGAGTTGAAAAGGTTGAGACACCTTAATCCCAACATCTCCCACTTATCAAGGACCCTTCAAGAACAACACAATGAATTGTAGAGGACTGAGAAGCCCACATGACTAGAACACCATGCGAACTTCTCTATGCTCACTAGTTTCATCAATGTGTTTGCAACATTCATCAAAGTATCAACCTTATCCAATTTTAGCTTCCCATCCTTTATAATATCTCAAACAAAATGGAATTGAATATCATTGTTATTTGTTCTAGCATGGAAATTCAAATTCCATGATAAGCAAATAGTACTCTGACTATCACTACAAATAGTAATCAATCCTGCATTAAACACAACATCTAAACACAACCATCTCAACCAAATGGCTTCCTTACAAGCATGTCACTACCATATACTCTACTTCTTTCGTGGACAAAGCAACTACAACTTACCACTTACTCATATAGCTAATAGTACCACCATACATACATAGTCACTAGTAGATCATCTATTGTTAATTTCACCTACCAATTCTAAATCCACATATCCATGGATACTCATAGAATGATGAAGTGTAGTAGGATAACCATGAAAACATAAGGAATAATCAAAATTACTCCTCAAGTATCTCAACACTCTCTTAATTGTATCACAATGTACTTGTCTAGGATTAACCACATATCAAATCAAGAATCCCACTACTTGGGAAATGTATAGTCTTGTATAGACCATAACATACATGAGACTACCAACAAAAATTGAATATAATATATTGTCCATGTCATCAACCTCAATAGGAACTTTTAAACAATCTTTGATAGATGACTTCATTCATAGCGCAACAAGAACATCAACTTTGATAATATTGTGAAGGCTAGTAAGATCAAGGCAGTTAGAGGATTTCCTGTGCTGAGCAAACTGGAGAATCCTTTGTGTAGAGAGTGTCAACTGGGGAAAATGTCTTCCTCAACCTTCAAAGATAAATCTTTCACTACAGACAATTTACTTGACCTTGTGTATACTGATTTGTGTGGTCCTATGAAAACTAGGAGTGTGCAGGGAGATAGGTACTTTATGATTCTCACTGATGACTACTCAAGAATGATGTGGGTCACATTCTTGAAAGATAAATTTGAAGCTTTTGGAAAGTTCAAATCTTTTAGGGCACTAGTTGAAAAGGAAACTGGTAAGAGGATTAAGTGCCTAAGAACTGATCAAGGAGGAGAATTCACTTCTGGTGAATTCAACAAGTATTGTAAAGAGAACGACATCAAGAGGCAACTGTTTGCCCCCCAGAAACCACAATAGAATGGCCTAACAGAGAGTAACAACCGGACTGTAGTTGAAGCAATAAGAATGATGTTGATTCAAGGGAAGATTTCTCACACCTTCTAGAGAGAAACGGTGAGCACTGCAATCTACACTATGAACCAGGTACTCATTAAGAAAGGTAAGGATAAAACTCCTTATGAGTATTGGACCGGTAAGACAGCAATGGTAAGATACTTTAGAGTGTTTGGTAGAAAATGTTATATCAAGAGGAGTGAACATCAGAGCAAGTTTGATGCAAAATGTGATGAGGAAATATTCCTAGGGTATTCCACCAAGAGCAAAGCTCTCAAATGTTTTAAAAATAGGACTTAGAGAATTTTTGAAAGTAACAATGTTAGAGTTGATGAAACCTCTAAGAAACCTGAGGAAACCGACAGTGAGCGAGTGGTAGATGAACCAGTTGTAACCTTGTGGGAACCGGTTTTAAAACAACCTAGTACCAGTAATAGTGCTCCTACACCTGTAGATGCTGATGCTGATGAAGATTAGGATGAAGAAGAAAAGCAAGTGGAAATAGCTAAGATCATTCCTAGGTATGTAAAGCTGAATCATGATTCAAAGCAAATCATAGGAGACAAGGATGTAGGAATTCTTACAAGGAAAAAGGTCAGAGAAAACTCTTGCATGATCTCTAAATTTGAGTCGAAAACTTTTAAAGAGGCACATAAAGATGAAGACTGGATCAAGGCAATGGAAGAGGAACTTGATTGGATAGAAAAGAATGGTACATGGTTTTTGGTACCCAAACCTGAGCATAAAAATGTCATTGGCACCAAATGGGTTTTTAGAATTAAGCTGAATGAAGATGGCACAGTGGTAAGAAACAAAGCCAGACTGGTGTGTAAGGGATATGCTCAAGAAGAAGGAGAAGACTATGGAGAAACCTTTGCTCTAGTAGGTAGATTGGAAGGAGTTCGTATGCTTCTTGCATATGCAGCCTTCAAGGGATTCAAAGTATATCAAATGGATCTAAAATCTACATTCTTGAATGGAATACTTGAAGAGGAGGTGTATATAGAGCAATCAGATGGGTTTGCCTTATCAGAAGACAATGACATGGTGTGTAGGCTACATAAATCCTTGTATGGATTGAAGCAGGCACCTAGAGCATGGTATGAATGCTTACACTTCCATCTTGTGAATATTGGATTTGAAAGAACAAGTGAAGATAGCAATATCTATTTGAAGTCAGAAGGAGATCAGATTCTGATCTGTGAAGTATTTGTTGATGACATAAGTTTTGGTGGAGATGACAAGATGATTCATGATTTTGCAGATGAGATGAAGAAGGAATTTGAGATGTCACTTATAGGGGAGATTAAGTTCTTCATTGGACTATAGATTCAACAAATGAAAGATGGTATCTTTATCACTCAGTCCAAGTATGTCAAAGAGGTATTGAAGACCTTTGGCATGGAAGACAACAAACTGGTTGGTACACCGATGGTGACCGGTTGTAAATTATCAAAAGAGGATGACTCAGCATTGGTGAATGAGATGGAATACTAATCAATGATTGGTAAGTTGCACTATGTAGTACATAGCAGACCGGACATTGCACATGTAGTAGGCATTACTGCACGGTTCTAGAAAATTCCAAGAGAATCCCAGTTGGTAGCAGTCAAGTGAATTCTTAGATATTTGAAGGGAGCTATTGACTATGGATTATGGTATCCATACAGTAATGATTTCAACCTGAAAGTGTTTATAGATGTTGATTGGGCTAGTAATGTGGATGACGAGAAGAGCACAACCGGTGGTGCATTCTTTCTTGGTGGTAGACTAGTCTCATGGATGAGTAAGAAGCAGGGTTGTATCTCTCAGTCTACAATAGAAGCGGAATATGTTACAACATTTATGAACTGCACCCAGACAATTTGGATGAAGCATGTATTAAGTGGTTTCAAAGTTCTTGTATCTAAACCGATGAGTATATTCTGTGACAACACAAGTACAATTAATATTTTCAAGAATCTAGTTTTGCATTGTAGAACCAAGCACTTCGAGCTCAAGTATCATTTCTTGAGGGAGAAGGTTTAGAACAAAGAGGTTGTATCGGAACATTTTTCTAGTAAGGAGTAGTTAGCAGACATATTCACCAAGCCTCTACCGAAGGCTACATTTACCTATCTAAGAGGTGAATTAGGGGTGCTTCCCCTTCAAGAGGTGAACTAAAGGTGTGTGCTCCACATCAGTCAGGTATTGTATTGATAAATCTTTTTTCAGTATTGGTGTGTTGAAGGATGCTACTCATTAGGGGGAGCAACATAGTGGAACATAGCTGTTTGTGCCTCCACTTTGACATTGTTGTCAAAGGGGGAGAATATGTGAAGCAAAGAAGATATCTATAGTATTGGGGAGAAGATGTGAAGCAAAGAGATATCTTTGTATATTGCCATCAATGCCAAAGGGGGAGATTGTTGGCATATGTGCAGAGCTTGATGACAAGATGATATTGTATGTTGTCATTGATGTCAATATGCTGAAGTATGAACCGATATATTGAAATAAGCAAACTGGCAAGAGAACCAGTATGATATTGTGAACCAATTTATGTGAGAATTGATATGATATTGTGACCTGGTATATGTGAAAAAGTGAAGCGGTAGGTTGGAATGAGAACCGATATATATATATATATATATATATATATATATATATATATGGGAAGTTTTGTTTCAGGGTTTCATTTGGCATGACTACCGGTTGGTAGTCTCAGCTTCAGGGTTTTTGATTGATGCATTCCAAGCCTGTGTGATTCAACTAATGACATCTTGTGATGAGTTAGCATTTTAATGAAGATCAGATAGTGTTGCCACGTCAGCCTTGTGCGCGTGAAGGATTTCTTTGAGGATCTTGCATGGATATTGATCCTATCTACCTCGAGAATGTGCGAAGTCTCTGTAAATGGTGGAGATCATGTGATGGGTTATCAACTTCTTGATGTAGCAAAGAATGAACATTGGAGAACGTGTTGAGATTTGTTCAAGATCGTTGTATTCAATGTAGTATGATTAACGGTCAGGATTGAACCGTCTGAATTGTTAAACCTAAATGTTTAGGGTTTAGGGTTTATGCTACTGACCTATCTATTTCCTATAAGGTCGATGATGTTTTTAATTTTGAAGTAGTTGGAAAATGTTATGTGAGTATCCAAGTGAAGAGATACTTGATTCTTGCCAAACCAGAGGTGTGTGGATACTTGCAGAGTGTGATTGCAGAAGCAAAGGAGCTTAAGAGGATCTGCCTTGGCATTATGTGCTATTATCAGATCAGTTTATTACCTATTGACTTCTAACCATTTTAGCAGTTGGAAAATCCCTTAACCGGGTAGCTTTAATAGGCTTTGTGTAAATCCTTTAACATGGTGACTCAATTCAATGAGTTCTTCAAGTCCTCTTGCGAGGTAACCTTTAACACGATTGTAAACCTTTAAACAAGTATTTAGCCATCCCTTAACTGGGTGATCCCTAGCAAGATCAGTTTCTAGAAAAACCTATTGTAAAATTCTTTAACCAGACTAGGCTCCTAACAGAGCAGATTTCAGAAGAGTTCAAAGAACAGCTTGTGGGTATTCATCCCCACCCTGGTTTTTCCCAATTGGGTTTATGTAATGCATGTAAAATTCATCTTATTCAAAAAAAAATCAATTAATTAGAAATCGAGGGAAATCATGAATCCCTATCTAATCAATGAATCTAAAAAACAAGACAATGAAATAATGCAAATATCAAGAAATAAGAATTATAATAATTCAATGAAACTTCCTATTCCAAGATTGCATATCACTTCCATTGCTCTTCTCTTCTCTATGGTATGATGGCTCTCAGATATTGTGCTGGTAACCTACAAGTGACAAAGATTTGAAGTTTGTGATTGTCGAGAATGGAGATTGAATGCTCAATTTATAAAAAATTGGAGAAGATTGATTGAAAGGTGGAACAGATTGATCAAGAGGTGGAACTTGTTGGCAAATGCACACTCCAATGAGATATTGTAGGTGATTGAAGGTTTTGTCATTGATGGCAACCTTACAATCCTATGACACCAGCACCAGCAAAGTTAGATTCTACATCGGCACACAGACCACCGACACCGACAGTGAAAGGAAGCATACCGGCACAGAAGTCGACATGAATTTTGTTGTTAATATATTTTGTTTATTATAAAAAATCATTGTAAGATGACTTTGCAAGTTGTAAAATGACTCTTATCTAAGAGAGATCATTGTAGAACATTTTGTAATAGATAGAGGAATGTAATTAGGTGAAATAAGGCAGACCTATTATGCAAATTATAGGTTAAGGGTTTATGTAAGAAGCAGAGCTATAAATCGGTATTGGATCTGGCATTAGAGATGCTATTTTGAAGTAGTACAAGACATTGGATTTATATAATCCATTTTGTAAGTCAGTGATACTTCCCATTTTGTAATTGAGCAGTGAGCTCTAGGCACTTGGCCTTCTTGCATGTGCATGCCCCTCTTGTAGCAGTAATATTCTCTTATTGGCCAGTAAGTGAATATTGTGGGTCACATGTCCCACCGAGGTTTTTCCCACACTGGGTTTCCTCATTAAAATATTGTGTTATGGTGTGTTTTTCATGTGGTTGTTTTTATCTTTATTTATTACATTACTTTCTGTTTATTAGTACACAATATTAATATGCTCTACATGTTTTAAGTCAAGAAAATCTTATTACCGGTTAGATACTGATTCACCCCCCCTCTCAGTATCTATGGGAATCCTAACAATTGGTTTCAGAGCTTGGTCCTCTATTTTCAGAAGCCTAATAGCTTGAGGAAGATCTTGACACCGGTAGAGATGGAAAACTTGATGAAGCAACTTGAAGGAGCTCTCTCAGACTATGATGCATAAAAATTGAAAAATATCAAAATTGAAGATGATCTAAAAGCTGCTCAGGATATCATTCAAGCACTTCAAGAAAATCTTACTATTTCAAGAAACAAGAGAAGAGAACTTTGTGAAAAGATACAAAATGAGAATGATGAAAAGGAAACTCTTAGTGATCTGATGAATAAGCTGAAACAAGAAAACATGACAACAAAGAATGAGATGCAGGATATGACCATGACATTTTGTAAAGAAATTGAAGATAGAAAGAAGAATAAAGAAGACTTGACTAGAAGACTGAATGATACTGCAAATGAAAACACAAGACTTAGTTATGAAAATGATATGTTGAAGATAGATCTAATGCATGCACAGAATGACTCAAATGAACTCATGAGACAAAAAGGTATCTTGGAAGAAGAACTGGTTGCTACAGATCAGCATAAAGAGAAATTCAAGAAAAACTTAGAAGAACTTGGCGACTTGTTGAAGAATCAGAAACCTAATGGTAACACTAATGGTCTTGGATTTGAAACTAGTGAAAGCTCCAGTACTCCAAACACATAGGATCATAGCAAACTGGTAAGACAACCTACTCCTTATAAATTCAATGGCAAATGCTTTAACTATAACAAGTATGTTTATAGAGAAAATCAATGTAGATCTAGAAATAATCAGAATACCAATGCACCCACCGGTCAATATTCAAAATGCAACAAAGTTGGTCATAATTCTGAGAATTGCAGAATGAATGTGAGATGTTATATTTGTGGAAGATTTGGACACTTATCTAATCAATGCAGAACACAAACCAGCATAGGTTATGGAAAGACTATTCAGAGAAATAATGTGACTTGTTATGCATGTAACAAAATTGGACATATTGCAAAATTCTATTGAAGTAAGGCACCACTGGTAGACAACAAAGGTTGTAGTTTGAAAGGTAAAGAAAAGGTTGAAGAAGTAAAGTAGGAATTCTCAAAACAATGGATTAGGAAATCAGAACTAAATGGTGTTGGGAATAATCCTCCACTGGTAGAACCAAACAACACTCCACTAGTAGAACATAGTAGCACTCCACTGGTAGGATTCTCTTCATCTAATTAAAGAAAATTATTTTCTGGGTTTAGCAATCAAATGAGAAATATGATATTATTCCCTCAGTTGATGGTAAGAAGTTTAAATTACTTCTATACCAACAGATATGTTAAGTAAGTACTTAACCAACAAGCATTAAATGTGGTAGTTGGTAGATTGACATTATAAATAAGTGTTTTTGGCTCCATTTTACTTCACTGAGCATTCAAACATTCGAAGAGCATGAAATTTCAAAGCTAAGGCATTTTGAGCAAAGAAGCAAAGCAATTCAACAATCAATTTTTCCAAAGGTAGAAAAAGGTATTTATAATCATGGCATCCTCTTCTATACCTGAATTCATAGCAAACCCTACTGTAGTCAAGGTAATCAAATGCCCTAGGCCTGTATTTCAGCTAGTTCCCAAGATAGCTAAAAAGGATGATAATGTTGGTGCATTTTCCCAAATTCCCAAAGGAGTTATTTTTGTAGAATACCCTAGAATGTACATCCATTGCCACATAGAAGAATTAGGAGATGAGGAAATCAAGAACATGTACAAAACTGTTATATGTGATGATTCCGGTAATGTGAAACCTAAACACAAAATAATTGAAACCCTAGGATTCATAGAAATTCTCTACATTCCAGAATTCCCCAAGGAAGTGATAAGGATAGTGTTGAGTAGGGTACATGGTGAATTTGTCTTGCTGGATTCAATTCATAAATTTACCAAGGAAGTTGTGAAAGCTGTAATAGGGTTACCTTCCACCGGTAACAGACCAGACAAGACAAAGAAGGTCTCAAAGAACCTAGTAACGAACCTAACAGGTGCAACATCTGACAAAAGGTCTTTAAGAGTAAATGATGTAACTAACATAAATGTGAGATTCATTCGCATGATTTTAGGTTACAAAACAACACATGCAAACAGACTAAATTCAGTTTCCAACTTATGCATAAAGAGTGCTCATGACATGATTAAGAATAATGTGAAAATTGATGTATGTGAATGGTTAAAGGATGAACTTATTGACAATCTGGGAAAGATCAAGAAGGATAAGAAAGGTACATTTAGATTTGGCAACTTACTTGTTTTCTTAATACTACATATAACCAAACAGGTGTCCGTATAGGTAATAAGAACCTTGGATTTGACATACCGGTAGGCAAACAACTATCTGACCTATTGAACAACATGGGTGAAAATAGAGAAAAGAATATCAATGAATACTTTCAAGCATTAAAGGCTCGAATGAATACTAGAGTAAGATTATCACAAACAATTGTAGATAAATATAAGGATGACATATGCTTTGTGATTAAGAAGGATGAGATCGATATGGAAGTAGTTATCCCAAGAACAATTTGGGTTACTGAAATGGGTTATGAGACAAATGATCACATCATTGAAACATATGCTAAAGCCCTTCTGGAAGCACCCAATGAACCTAAGGAAGAGGTATTTGGCAGTGCTAAAACCATTGAAAATAAAATTCAATACAAGAAGAGAGTGAAGAAAGTAGAAGCAACAGTGAGGAGAGGTTTGAGGGAGGCTAAGGCTATCAAAGAAGATGTACTAAAACAAACCGGTATCACTGAAGATGAGTTACAGGCACAACAACTAGAAACTCACCTTTCACCGGTAGCAACTTCTTCAGAGAGTGACATGCCAACAACATTTAAAAGAGTCGTGAGGAAAAGAGAACCTTCACTGGTATCCACACCTTCGCCTAGAAGAACCAGATAAAAACAACAGGCAGTGAGGCCCTTGACTAAAAAGATAACTCCAAAGAAGAAAAAGTTAACACCAAAGAAAAGGACTCAACAAAATATTGCTTCGATTGACAAACTGCTAGATGAAATAATAGAGGAAGGACAACTTAAAAACATCAACAAACTATATGACTCACTATCAGTTGATGATAAAGAAAAGGTTGAAAACAATGTTATCTTACACTTGGGATATCTACAAGAAGTTCTTGATGCAAGTTGTAGATGAACTACCAGTTGAACTATTCAAGAGACTAGAAGCAAGAAGACAAGCTGTTGTAGAGCTTGACAAGAAAATAAAAGTTGAAAAATTACTTGTTGTCTACCCAGTTAACTCTCCAAAAGAGATAGATGATATGATTTTAGAGGCTAACCGGTCAGTATTCTCTACTGCACACCTACATATTGCACTAATGGTTGGAAGAGTAAAAGAGGTTGCAGAGGAAACTAAAAAATGCATGGGATATATTCCTTGTTGAAAAGGAAAAATAGGAAGAGTATAGAAACCCTTAACCGATCAAGGTATATTAGAAAGACAAGGATAAGGGAAAAGAAAAGGTTGGTGGACCTCCAAGCATCAAAATAAGAGATAATTTATCCCCACCACCTCTGGTTACTCCACTGGTAACAACAACTGAAGATCAACCGACTAATGAGAGTATGGATATATCACAAGAGGATACAAATCCTAATTCTGAGGTATTATATATAGTAGATGTTGACACTCAAAAGGTCAACATTGTGGTAGATAAGGACACAACCGATAAGACAGATAAGGCTAGTGAGCCACTAGTAACTGATAACACATATAACACAAAAGGTAAACCGACAGATGGGAATACAAAACTACAAGTAGAACAACAAACAGAGCAACAAGAAGAACAATAAACAAAGCAACAAGCAAAGCAACAGGCTCCAACATAGGAACAGGTTAATACAAAATTAGTGCCACTGACAACTACTAAACAAAACAAACCATTGCTTAATGAAATGAAAACACAGACTGACCTACCAGAGGTCATTGCAAGCAAGGATATTTCTCCCACCGACAGAATTTAGAGTGTTGGCTCTTTAACTACAGGATTCTATTGGTATTTTGGTATGGTTTTGTCATTGATGTCAACACCTACTAAATACACCTACTTTGAAGATCTAGCAACATTCACCGACAAACAATAAACTATGCAATAGTTACTGGTATATGGTTCACTAACAGGATATATTGTTCACCAGTACCTGAAATGACATGGAAGACACTTGGTAATGTCGAAGATATCATGTGGACACTTTATTTTGAAGTAATAATAATTGATATATTCTTATTTGTAGATTTGCTTTTACCGACAAATAGGTCCAGGTTATCTAGGGTTACACCGGCAGGTTTATCTTTTTTAGATCAGGATGGCACGCTATGGAGATGATTTATTATTGTTGTAAATGCATTAAGCCGACATGTTTAATCCGTTATTGCATTGGATATTATATTATTTATAAAATGCTTTTATTGTAGAGCTGACCTACTAAAATTGGTCTTAGGGTATGGTATAAATGTAAGATCTTATTTGTAAGATCAAGTGTGGAATGCAAAAAAGGTTTGAGTAAAGATATATGTGAGATCAAGTAGAGGTATACACGAAGACATCATCTGAGGGTGAAGTTAGGTTTTTGTAGAAGCATATCAACATTACACTAGTACTGAATTCAGCATATGAAGATGCGATTTTGCACAGTACATTCTTATTGGATTTAACCATCCAACTGTAGTCAGTGTGACTCCCATTTGTAATTGAGTAGTGAGCTCTAGGCTGTTGGCCTTTCTGCATGTGCAGACCCCTCTTGTACACTTACTATCTGCAGTAGTATCATCTGATTGTGGGTAAGGTTTCCCACCGTGGTTTTTCCCTTACAGGGTTTCCACGTACAAATATTGGTGTCATGTGTTGTGGATGACTTTGTGCTTATGTTTCATGCATTAATTCTTACCGGTATAGCAATTTATTGTTAACACTGTCTACCGCTATACTTAACTGACTTACTGGTATTAAGCATTAAGTTGGTTAATAAGTTTTTGGTTTGAATTTATTAGACAACTGATTCACCCCCCCCCCCCCCTCTCAGTTGTCTCCAGGACCTACAATTGGTATTAGAGCCTAGTCCTATTTTTGCAGAAGTTTAACAACTTGAGGAGATCCAATGTCTACTAATTATTTCAGAAAGGATAGTCCTAAACTTGATGGAACCAACTATGGGATATGGAAAATCAAAATGGAGACACATCTAAATTGCATTGGTAAAGACATCTGGAAAGTTACTAAGAATGGTTATAATGCTGCTATAGCTAGTCAGACTGCTCCCACTACTTTAGCTAAAGATGAAGAAAATGATTGCAAAGCAAGAGAAGCACTCTTGAGCGCATTATCAGATCAACAAATCATGGGATTATCAGATAGGTCTACCGCTAAAGCTATTTGGGATCATTTGGAAACACTGAATGAAGGGGATTCATAGTCAAAATTGCAAAACTTGAAAGCTTCTGAGTCAGGTATGAACATCTAAAAATGGAAGAAGATGAAAGGATTTTTGCTTTTATGGAAAGAGTAAATAAAATTGTTTTGGGTATCAAATGTTGTGGAGGAACCTTGAGTGAAGATGAGAGTGTTTCAAAAATCTTAAGAGGTTTTCCACCGGCATATAAAATGAAGGTTACTGCTATAAATGAGTTGAGAACAATGCCTAATACATCAATAACTAGGGATACATTGATTGGACAACTTTCAGCTTTTGAAATTGAGGAATTTGGTCTTGTTACTACTATAAAAACTAATTTTGCCTTCAAAGCATCAACATCATCTGCTCCATCCTTTGACAAATAAGATTGGAGAGCCTTTTATGCAAGAGAACTTGAAGAAACCAGGAAGGAGAATGAAGAGCTTGAAGAACTTGAAGCACTATTTGCAAGAAAAATGTGAAAAGGCCCAATTGGAAGCAAGTATGAAGGTAAAGCACCCTTTAAATGTTTTAACTATAATAAGATTGGTCATATGGCTTCAAGATGCCCTGATAGACATGCTAGACTAAGAGAAGAAGCTAGAAGAACATACAAACCTAATCCTAAATATCAGAGATACAGATTTAAGAAAAACAAAGATAAATCTTGTTACATTGTTGATGAAGGTGTGACTGATGATTCTGATGAGGATCCAATAGACAATGGATGGGTCTTTGTTGCTATAATAGAAGATTAATCGACACCTATTGCTCAACTGGTAGAACAAGCCCTAGCAGCTAAAGTTGAATCAAAGGATGAATGGATTATTGACTTAGGATGCTCACATCACATGACTGGAGACAAAGGTAAATTCCTAAACTTTCAAGAATACAATGGAGGTTTAGTAAGATTCAGAGATGACAAAGCTTGTTCAATCAAAGGTAAGGGTTCAATATCTCTTGATGGTAAATATAACACTGACACTGTCTACTATGTTGAAGGATTAAAACATAATCTTTTAAGTGTTGGTCAATTAGTTGAGAAAGGTTTTTAGTTACAATTTAAAAATGGAAAATGCAAAATCATGAATAGAACTGGTTTGGAAATTGCAACTGGTAATCAGACTAGAGGTAATATCTTTCATTTGAATAATAGTGAAAAGGCATGCTTAATTGCACATGTAGATGAAAGTTGGCTATGGCATAAAAGACTATGTCATGTAAATTTTGATTGCATGGTAAAAATCAGTACTTCTAAGGCAGTTAAAGATCTACCTAAAATTTTGAAACCTCAGAATACAATTTGCAAGGAATGTCAATTTGGAAAACAAGTTAGAGCTAGTTTCAAAAGTATTCCAAAAAAATCCAATAATGCCCTTGATTTAATTCACACTGATTTATGTGGTCCAACTAGAACTAAAAGCTTACAAGGTGATAGATATTTCATGCTAATTATTGATGATTATTCTAGAATGTGTTGGGTTACTTTTCTCAGAGAAAAATCAGAAGCACTTGGGAAGTTCAAACTATTCAAAGCAATGGTTGAAAACGAAACCGGTAAGAAAATTAAATGTTTAAGATCAGATCAAGAAGGAGAATTCACATCTGAAGATTTTAATACATTCTGTGAAGTGAATGGAATCAAAAGACAGTTATCAGCACCTTGGACACCACAGCAGAATGGAGTTGTTGAAAGGAAAGACAAAACTATCTTGGATGCAGCAAGAAGTATGTTATCAGAAGCAAATCTACCACATGTGTACTAGAGAGAGGCAGTAAGCACTGCTGTCTATACATTCAACAAAGTTCACATCAAAGGTGAAACCGGTAAGACCCCTCATGAACTATGGTTTGGTAATATTCCTACTCTTAAGTATTTCAAAATTTTTGGAAGTAAATGTTATATTAGAAGAGATGAGTATAGTGGCAAGTTTGATCCTAGAAGTGATGAAGGAATATTTCTTGGTTATTCATCTAAGAGCAAGGCATATAGATGTTTTAATAAAAGATTACAGAAAATTGTTGAGAGTACAAATGCAAAGATTGATGAACAATTCAGAGGAACTTCAAGGTATATAGACTCTGAACCGGAAATAGAAATGATGACAAATGGACCTACAATAAATCCACCGGTACAAAATGATGATCCAGTTACTCTGGTATCATCAAAGGATTCCACAGTAATTGAAGAACAACAATAGACTAAGACACCCCGATATGTAAGACTGAATCATTCTAAAGATCAGATAATTGGAAGAAAATTTAAAGGAGTCATGACAAGAGGAAGATTGGAAAATGAAGAGGTATGTCTTATTTCTCAAATTGAACCATTATCTATCAATGAGGCATGTGAAGATAAATTTTGGATTAAAGATATGGAAGAAGAATTAGGACAAATTGAGAAAAATAATACTTGGACATTAGTTCCCCGGCCTAAAAATAAAAATGTAATTGGAACCAAATGGGTATTTAGAAACAAACTTAATGAAGATGGTAAGGTTGTCAGAAATAAAGCAAGACTAGTGTGTAAGGGATATTCTCAGAAAGAAGGAGTTGATTACAATGAAACCTTTGCACCGGTAGCCAGAATTGAGGCAGTTAGATTATTCTTGGCTTTTGCAGCTCACAAGGATTACAAAGTTTATCAAATGGATATTAAATGTGCATTTTTGAATGGAGATCTTGAAGAGGAAGTCTATATTGAACAACCTGATGGATTTTCCTTGATAGATGACAATGATATGGTTTGTAGATTAAGAAAAGCTCTGTATGGATCAAAACAAGCCCCAAGAGCTTGGTATGCAAGATTGGATAAGTATCTTTTAAAGATTGGTTTTACTAAAGGAAATGCAGATAGCAATTTATATTACAAAGTAACTAATGATGACATCTTGATTATTGACGTATTTATTGATGATATAATCTTTGGAGGAGAAGATGAATAATGCAAAGAATTTTCTCTTGAAATGCAGCAACAATTTGAAATGTCTATGATTGGAGAAATAAAATTCTTTTTAGGATTGTAGATTTTACAGACTGATAAAGGCATATTTTTGAGTCAATCTAAGTACTTGAAAGAACTAAAGAAATTTGGGATGGAGAACTCTAAACCGGTAAGCACACCTATGACTACAAATGACAAATTATCTCAAAGGGATGAATCTATACCTGTTAATCCAACTAGATACAAATCTATGATAGGAGGTTTACTATATTTGACACAAACCAGACCTGATATTATGAATGCAATATGTATAGTTTCTAGATTTCAAAGTAATCCTAGGGAAAATCATGAATCAACAGTAAAAAGGATTTTCTGGTACTTACAAGGCACAACAAATCTTGGATTATGGTATCCTAAAGATGAAAATTTTGATCTATATGCATACACAAATGCAAATTGGGCAGGAGATGTGGATGATAGAAAAAGCACCACTAGAGGAGCATTCTTTCTTGGAAAGAGATTAGTTTCTTGCTTAAGTAAGAAACAGAGTTGTACATCTTTATCAATAGCAAAATCAGAATATGTTGCATCAGCAACAAATTTTACACAGGTACTTTGGCTTAAGCAAATGTTAAAAGACATAAAAGTAAAATGCAAGGAACCTATTACTATATACTGTGATAACACTACAATAATTGATATATCTAAAAATCCGATATTACATTCTAAAACAAAACATGTTTCTATCAAACTAAATTTTCTAAGGGAAAAAGTTGAAGAAAAATAAATAAAACTAGTTTATGTGAATACTAAAGAACAGCTTGCAAATATTTTCACAAAACCTTTGCCTAAGGAAACTTTTGAGTATCTTAGAGATCAGCTCAAAGTCATACCACCACCGATAGAGACTTAGACAGTGATGATTGTCATCAACCGATAGAATTAAATAGACAAATCTTTTATTCTGGTATTTTGATGAGGAAGCTACTTCTCAGGAGGAGTAGTTGGTATATTGAATTGGTTGGTATTTTGTATGAACATGACCTTTTGTGACCTTGGCATTTGAAGTCAAAGGGGGAGAGAGATCTATGGAAAGCCATTATCTTTTTGGTAAGAAAAAGAGATTTTAGGGGAGAAATTTTGAAAGACACATGAAAGATTGGTATTGTCACTCTCAGGGGGAGAAATGAAGATTGTTGTTTTTTTTGGCACTTTGATGTTTTGGCACTTTGATGGTTTTTCCATCTTGTGTTGCTATCAATGCCAAAGGGGGAGATTGTTGGTATTTTGGTATGGTTTTGTCATTGATGTCAAAACCTACTAAATACACCTACTTTGAAGATCCAACAACATTCACCGGCAAATAGTAAACTATGCAACAGTTACTGGTATATGGTTCACCAATAGGATATATTGTTCACCAGTACCTGAAATGACATGGAAGACACTTGTTAATGTCAAAGATATCATGTGGACACTTTATTTTGAAGTAATAATCATTGATATATTCTTATTTGCATATTTGCTTTTACCGGCAAATAGGTCCAGGTTATCTAGGGTTACACCTGCAGGTTTATCTTTTTTAGATCAGCATGGCACACTATGGAGATGATTTATTATTATTGTAAATGCATTAAGCTGACATGTTTAATCAGTTATTGCATCGGATATTATATTATTTATAAAATGTTTTTATTGTAGAGCCGACCTACTAAAATTGGTCTTAGGGTATGGTATAAATGTAAGATCTTATTTGTAAGATCAAGTGTGGAATGCAGAAAAGGTTTGAGTAAAGATATATGCGAGATCAAGCAGAGGTATACATGAAGACATCATCTTAAGGTGAAGTTAGGTTTTTGTAGAAGCATATCAGCATTACACCGGTACTGAATTTAGCATATGAAGATGTGATTTTGCACAATACATTCTTATTGGATTTAACCATCCAACTATAGTCAGTGTGACTCCTATTTGTGATTGAGTAGTGAGCTCTAGGCTGTTGGCCTTTCTGCATGTGCAGACCCCTCTTGTACACTTACTATCTACAGTAGTATCATCTGATTGTGGGTAAGGTTTCCCACCGTGGTTTTTTCCTTACAGGGTTTCCACATACAAATATTGGTGTCATGTGTTGTGGATGACTTTATGCTTATGTTTCATGCAATAATTCTTACCGGTATAGAAATTTATTGTTAACACTGTCTACCAGTATACTTAACTGACTTACTAGTATTAAGTATTAATTTGGTTAATAAGTTTTTGGTTTGAATTTATTAGACAACTGATTCACACCCCCCCCCCTCTTAGTTGTCTCCGGGACCTACAGATTCAAGATAACAAATGTAACTGAAGTTCTTTTAGATTCTATAAAGAAAATAACAGATTATAATTCACAAACATATAAAGCTATAGATGACACAATTCCAATTTTGAAGATGATAGCTCCAAAATGCAATGTAGATAATAAGGATTCTTTGAGTCAACTTGACACTTTGTCTAAGTATATTACTGACAACATAGTGACAGTTGAACAAATAAAGTAGGAAGCATTCAAAGAGAGGTTAGAAAAGGAAAAACATAAATTCTTTGAGGAACAAATAAAGAAATGTACAAGGCAGTTTGACACACTTCTACCGGAACTATGCATCACACTTAAGGAGTTCAAAAATTTGTACAGAGACACTTGTAAGACAAACTTTTTGATAGTTGACATAGACAAGAAAATAAGCAAGATACAGGAGGAAATTAATAAGCTAGCTAACAATTTTATTAATTCAACTGATTCATTATCAATTGTTGAGCATAAGATAACAAGTTTTGAGGAAGAGTTACTAAAGCTAGAAAGAGAAAAGGAGAAAATAAAAAGTAAGGCTAAGGATCTGAAACGGAGATTAAGTCCAAAGTTGGACTACCTCGCATGTTTGAGGAAAGAAATATCTGATGCATTAGTACAAGGACATAAAACACTGGTAGAGAAAATGCAACACCACACCGGTACAGTTCAAAGAACAAAGGCAGAAATAAAAGACAACAAAAAGTTCATTGAGAACTTGAATTTGGTTATGGCAGAACTTTTTCAAATTGTAACCAACTGGTTACAAGGTTGAGACAAGAAACTACACTCTATTGACACTTTGACAACCTTTGTCATTGATGCCAAAGGGGGAGTAGTGGTATGAGAAAATAATCAGCTAAAGACTCATCTGCTCAGGGGGAGTTCACACATTTTTGGTAACATATTTTTGGACTACAATTTTTGAATTTTCTCATGAGTGTTGCCATCAATCCCAAAGGGGGAGATTGTTGGCAAATGCACACTCCAATGAGACATTGTAGGTGATTGAAGGTTTTGTCATTGATGGCAACCTTACAATCCTATGACACTGGAAAGGCAATCCACAGGCACCAACAAAGTTAGATTCTACACCGGCACACAAACCACCGACACTGGCAGTGAAAGGAAGCATACCGACACAAAAGCCGACATAAATTTTGTTGTTAATATATTTTGTTTATTATTGAAAAATAATTGTAAGTCGACTTGGCAAGTTGTAAAATGACTCTTATATAAGAGAGATCATTGTAAAACATTTTGTAAAAGATAGAGGAATGTAATTAGGCAAAATAAGGTAGAACTATTATGTGAATTATAGTTTAAGGGTTTATGTAAGAAGCAAAGCTATAAACCAGTACCAGATCTAGCATTATAGATGTTATTTTGAAGCAGTACAAGACATTGGATTTATAAAATCCATTTTGTAAGTCAGTGAGACTTCCCATTTTGTAATTATGCAGTGAGCTCTAGGCACTTGGCCTTCCTGCATGTGCAGGCCACTCTTGTAGCAGTAATATTCTCTTATTGGCCAATAAGTGAATATTGCAGGTCACAAATCCCACCGAGGTTTTTCCCACACTGGGTTTCCTTATTAAAATATTGTGTTATGGTGTTTTTTTCATGTGGTTGTTTTTATCTCTCTTTATTGCATTGCTTTTTGTTTACTGGTACACAGTATTAATATGCTCTACATGTTTTAAGTCAAGAAAATCTTATTATCAGTTAGATACTAATTCACCCCCCTGGTTTTAGTATTTGGGGGAATCCTAACAGAACTCAGGTGAGCTCACATGAAAATTGATAGTTGAACTACTGATTGTAGGAGTGAAACTCAATAGATGAAATAGATTAATTGAGTCAATTGATTGAGAAAAAGCTGATTGAAGGAAGAAAAAGAATGATTGGTGGAAATAAAGAGGATGACACATAAAGCTTAATTTAGAAAAAGCTAACTGAAAGATGGAAATAGAGATTGGAGAGATAAATGATTTAATTAATTAATTTAGCATGTGCTTGCATTTAGATTTAGATTTTCAATTTAATCTTTGCATGATATTTATTCAAATAATTGAATTTATTTAATTCAATTTAGCATTTGAATATATTTAGAACTTGTTGGCATACACACACTCCAATGAGACATTGCAAGTGATTGAAGGTTTTGTCATTGATGGCAACCTTACAATCCTATGACACCAACAAGGCATTCCACCGACACTAGCAAGATCAGACTCTACACCAACACTCAGATCACCGACACCGGTAGTGAAAGGTAGCATACCGACATAGAGGCCAACAAGATTTTTGTTGTAATATATTTTGTTTATTATTTGTAAAATAATTGTAAGATGACTTGGCAAGTTGTAAAATGACTCTTATATAAGAGAGATCATTGTAGAAAAGTTTAAGGGAAGAGGAATGTAATTAGGTGAAATAAGGCAGACCTATTATGCAAATTATAGGTTAAGGGTTTATGTTAGAAGCAGACAAGAAACCGGTACTAGATCTGGCATTATAGATGCTATTTTGAAGCAGTACAAGACATTGGATTTATATAATCCATTTTGTACGTCAGTGAGACTTCCTATTTTGTATTTGAGCAGTGAGCTCTAGGCAGTTGGCCTTCCTGCATGTGCAAGCCCCTCTTGTAGCAGTAATATTCTCTTATTGGCCAGTAAGTGAATATTGTGGGTCACAAATCCCACTGAGGTTTTTCCCACACCGAGTTTCCTCATTAAATCCTTGTGTTATGGTGTGTTTTTCATGTGGTTGTTTTTATCTTTGTTTATTGCATTACTTTCTGCTTACCGGTACATAATATTAATATGCTCTACATGTTTTAAGTTAAGAAAATCTATTAACCGGTTAGATATTAATTAACCCCCCTCTCAGTATCTGTTGGAATCCTAACAATTGGTATCAGAGCTTGGTCCTCTATTTTCAGAAGCCTAATAGCTTGAGGAAGATCTTGACACCGGTAGAGATGGAAAATTTGATGAAGCAACTTGAAGGAGCTCTCTTAGACTATGATGCAGAAAAATTGAAAAATATCAAACTTGAAGATGATCTAAAGGCTGCTTAGGATATTATTCAAGTACTTCAAGAAAATCTTACTATTTCAAGAAACAAGAGAAGAGAACTTTGTGAAAAGATGCAAAATGAGAATGATGAAAAAGAAACTCTTAATGATATGATAAACAAGCTGAAACAAGAGAACATGACAACAAAGAATGAGATGCAGGATATGACTATGAGATTTTGTAAAGAAATTGAAGATAGAAAGAAGAATGAAGAATATTTGACTAGAAGACTAAGTGATGCTACAAATGAAAACACAAGACTTAGTTATGAAAATGATTTATTGAAGACAGATCTGATGCACACTTAGAATGACTCCAATGAACTGATGAGACAGAAAGAAGTCTTAGAAAGAAAACTAGATACTGCAAATCAACATAAAGAGAAATTCAAGAAAAGCTCAGAATAACTTGGTAACTTGCTGAAGAATCAAAAACCTGAAGGTGACACTTATGGAATTGGCTTTGAAGTTGGTGAAAGCTCTGGTACTGCAAACACACAGGATCACAACAAACTAGTAAGACAACCTACTGCTTATAAATTTAATGGAAAATACTTTAACTATAACAAGTATGGTCATAGAGCAAATCAATGTAGATCTAGAAATTATTAGAATATCAACACCCCCACTGGTCAATGTTCAAAATGCAACAAAGCTGGTCATAATTCTGAGAATTGCAGAATGAATGTAAAATGTTATGTTTGTGGAAGATTTGGACACTTATCTAATCAATGCACACACAAACCGACATAGGTTATGGGAAATCTATTCAGAAGAATAATGTGACTTGCTATGCATGTAACAAAATTGGGCATATTGCTAAATTTTGTAGAAGTAAAGGATCACCGGCAAACAACAAAGGTCTTAGTTTGAAAGGAAAAGAAAAGGTTGAAGAAGTTAAGCAAGAATTTTCAAAACAATGGATCGGGAAATCAGAATTGAATGTGAATAGGAACACTACTCCACCGGTAGAACCAATCAACACTCCACCAACAGAACAAAGTAGCACTCCACCGACATGAGTCTCTTCATCAAATTGAAGAAATCTTCTTGAGGGTTTGGCAATCAATGAGACATATGCTATTATTCTGTTAGTTGATGGTGAGAAGTTGAAATTAATTCTTGTAGCGTCCTAAAATTGTGACACTTGCAATTTCGACTGCATTTCAGTCTTCACGATGGCGACGCAACACGCAACCTGAATGGAGACCCCAAAACTTGCTCACGACACTGAAAACTGCATTTTTCAAGCACCCTGGCCTGAACCTCCTTGCACCCTGATGTCCCGGGAGGTGGGACCAGAGCGCCCAGCGCCCTGGTCCTCCAGGACCATGGCGCCCAGTGCCCTGGTCCTCCAGGACCATGGCGCCCAGCGCCCTGGTCCCTGGGTCCTATTTTGGGCCCGGTTTCCTAAGTGATATCGGGTCTTTTTGATTGCAATTTGGAAATATACTTCCTTGGTCGGCCTAAGGTCGAGAAAATTAGTCTATCAGCCCTAAATGACAAGAATATAAACTACATTTTCCTCTTTCATTCGATATGATGAAAAAGGCGTGGAAACTATACTCAAGCATTCAAGCATTCAAGCATTCAAGCATTCAAGCAATTGATCATTCCAAGTCTCCATTCAAGGCTAAGTGTTGCATTCAAGACAAGGATTCAACCATTGAAGAGGAGATCACATACAACATACAACATACAACATACAACATCTAAACCTTCGCACATAAGGATACAAACATCCTTAGAACAAGGTATTAGTACTTGTTTACATTACATTCATTTACATTTATAGCACTTGCTCATTTCTTGGTTAATTCCAAAACTGGGGTTTGACCTAAAGGCAAACCCCTAATCCCTAACCCCCCAATCGTCTTCGCTTTTCTGTGTGTAGGTTGTAGGTACGCGGCTGAAATTGAAGATCGGGAATCCTTGTGCAGAGACGAACAGATCCCCCTTCGTTTCGCGGATTTTTCGGAGGACCGTGGCATCGGGTGCCATCGTCCCAACAACTTTTGCTCAAATTTGCAGGACAACACCGTATCGACATTTTACTGCTAATTCCAGGTCCGCAGCTTCATCCTATAACCCGAACTCAGTTTATAAGCGAATCTTTATGACTTTCTATGCATCCTTAGCTTAATTTCCTTAATCAACATTCTTTACAAAAGAGGGTAGCTTTGCTTTCCAAACCCTTGAAATTCATTTAGCATCCAATCTTGCATTACGTGGGATTGGATCTTATGAGTTTCAACCCCTCTTTTGAATGTAAATTCTTTCCCCTAAGTGAAAACCCATCGAATCCTAGCGAACCTCCCTTCTCTCTCCTTGGAGTTAGAAGAGGGGAGACCAACTAGGGTTCGACCGCGATTTTCCGCTTTACACTTCTATACCAGTAGAAAAAGTTAAGTGACTACTTAACTGACAAGCATTAAATGTGGTAGTTGGCAAATTGACATTATAAATTAATGTTTTTGGCTCCATTTCACTTCACTAAGCATTCAAACATTCTAAGAGCGTGAAATCTCTAGAGCTAAGGAATTTCGAGCAAAGAGGCAAGGCACGTCAGCAATCAATCCTTCCTAAGGTAGAAAAAGGTATTTATAATCATGGAATCCTCCTTTGCACCTGAATTCATAGAAAACCCTACTGTAGTTGAGGTAATCAAATGCCCTAGGCCCATATTTCAGCTAGTTCCCGAGATAGCTAAAAGGGATGATAATGTAGGTGCTTTTTCCCAAATTCCCAAAGGAGTTGTTTATGCAGAAGACCCTAGAATCTATATCCATTGCCATATAGAAGAATTGGGAGATGAAGAAATCAAGAACATGTACAAATTTGTTATGTATGATGATTCTAGTAAAGTAAAACCTGAACACCAAATTATTGAAACCCTAGGATTCACATAAATTCTCAACATTCCAGATTTCCCCAAGGAAGTTATTAGGATAGTATTGAGCAGAGTAGATGGTGCATTCTTTTGGTTAGATTCAATCCATAAAATTACCAAGGAAGCAGTGAAAGCTGTAACAGGGTTACCCTCCACCGGTAGCCGACCAGACAAAACAAAGAAGGTCTCAAATGATCTGGTAATGAACCTAACTAGTGTAACATCCGATAGAAGGTTTCTAAGGATTAATGATGTGAGTGATATAAATGTGAGATTTGTTAGCATGATTTTAGGATACAAAGAAACACATGCAAACAGACTTAACTCAGTTTCTAGTTTATGCATAAAAAGTGCACATGATATGGTAAAAGAAAATGTGAAAATTGATGTATGTGAATGGCTAAAGGATGAATTGATTGACAATTTAGGGAAGATCAAGAAGGATAAGAAAGGAACTTTTAGATTTGGTAATTTACTTGTATGCTTAATGCTACATATAACCAAATAGGTGCTCGATATAGGCAACAAGAATCTTGGATTTGACATACCAGTAGGAAAACAATTATCAGACTTATTTAACAACATGGGTGAAAACAAGGAAAAGAATATCAATGAGTATTTTCAAGCACTAAAGGCCAGAATGAACAAAAGAATCAGACTATCACATGAAATTGTTAACAAATACAAGGATGATATATGTTTTGTGATTAAAAAAGATGAGATTTGGATGGAAGTAGTTATCCCAAGAACAATTTGGGTTATTGAAATGGGCTATGAAATTGATGACCACATCATTGAAACATATGCAAAAGCTCTTCTGGAAGCACCCAATGAACCTAAGGAAGAGGTATTTGGTAGTGTTGAGACCATTGAAAGCCAAAGTCAATCTAAGAAGAGATTAAAGAAAGTAGAAGCAACTATGAGAAGAGGTTCAAGGTAGGCCAAGGCTATAAAAGAAGATGTATTGAAACAAACTGGTATCACTAAAGTTGAGTTATAGGAACAACAACCAGAAACTCACCTGTCACCGGTAGCAACTTCTTCAGAGAGTGACAAGCTAGCCGAATTTAAAAGAATTGTAAGGAAAAGAAAACCTTCACCGGTATCCACACCCTCACCTAGAAGAACTAGACAAAAACAACAGGCAGTGAGGTCTCCGGTAAAGAAGACAACCCCAAAGAAAAAGATAACACCTAAGAAGAAAAGGACTCAATAGAATATTTCTCCAATTGACAAACTGTTGGATGAAATCATAGAAGAAGGAAATCTTAAGAACATAGAAAAATTATATGATACACTATCAACAGATGAGAAAGAACAAGTTGAAAACAGTGTCATTTTACACCTGGATATATATAAGAAGTTTTTGATGTAAGTTGTAGATGAAATACCAGATGAATTATTCAAGAGACTAGAAGCAAGAAGACAATCTGTTGTAGAACTTGACAAGAAAATCAAAATAGAAAAATACTTGCTGTCTACCCAGTCAACTCTCCAAAAGAAATAGATGATCTGAGTGCAAAGGCCAACTGGTCAGTATTCTCTACTACAGACCAACATATTGTACTAATGGCAGGAAGAGTAAATGAGGTAACAAAAGAAACAGAAAATGGATGGGATATATTCCTTGTGGAGAAATAAAAGAAAGAAGAATACAGGAAACCCAAGCCTATCAAAGTCTATCAGAAAGACAAAGATAAGGGTAAAGGAAAGGTTGGTGGACCTCCTAGTATCAAAATAAAAGATAACTTATCCCCACCACCTCTAATTACTCCACTGGTAACAACAACAGAAGACCAACCGACAGATGAAAGTATGGATGTATCACAAGAGGACACTAATCCTAATCCCGAGGTACTATACACAGTGGATGTTGACACTCAAAAGGTCAACATTGTGATAGACAAGGACACAACTAGTAAAACTGATAGGGCTAGTGAGCCACCGGTAGCTAAAAACATTGATAACATTGAAGGTAAACCGACAGATGGGAAGACAGAGACACAGATAGAGAAACAAGTAGAGTAATAGGCTTCAGAACAACAACAGGTTCATGTGGAAACAGTGCCACCGACAATAAGAGAGAAACAAAAACCCTTGCTTAAGGAAATGGAAACACAGAGTGACCTACCAGAGGTCACAACAAGCATGGTTACTTCCTCCACTGATGGAATTCAGAATGTTGGTTCCTCTTCTACAGGCTTTAAATCAACCAATGTAACTGAAGTTCTTTTAGATTCTTTGAAGAAAATAACTGATTGTAGTTCATAGGCTTATAAAGCTATAGATGACACAATCCCAATTTTGAAGATGATAGCTCCAAAATGCAACATAGATAATAAGGATTCTTTAAGTCAACTTGACACTTTGTCGAAGTACATTACTGACAACATAGTGACAGTTGAACAGATAAAGGAACATGCATTCAAAGACAGGTTGGAAATTGAAAAACAAAAATTCTTTGAGGATCAAATAAATAAGTGTACTAGGGAATTTGACACACTTCTATCAGAACTATGAAACATTTTGAAGGAATGTAAAACTCTGTATAAAGATACTTGGAAGACAAACTTTTTGACAATGGACATAGATAAGAAAATGAGAAAGACACAAGAAGAAATTAATAAACTTGCTGACAAATTTGTTAATTCACGTGATACATTATCAGTTTTTGAGCAAAAGATAACTAGTTTTGAGGTAGAACTATTGAAGCTAGAAAGAGAAAAGGAGAGGATAATAAACAAGGCTAAAAATCTAAGACTAAGACTAAGTCCAAGACTGGACTATCTAGCATCCTTGAGAAAGAAAATATCCGAGGCATTAGTACAAGGACATAAAACACCGGTAGAGGATATGCAACACCTCACCGATACAGTTCAAAGAACAAAGACAACAATAAAAGACAGTAAGAATTTTATGGAAAGCATAAATTTGGTTTTGGCAGATCTTTTTCAAATTGTAACCACCCAGTTACAAGGTTGAGACAGAAAAACTACAACTCTATTGACACCTTGACAACCTTTGTCATTGATGCCAAAGGGGGAGTAGTAGTATGAGAAAATAATCTACAAAAGACTTATTTGCTCAGGGGGAGCTCATATCTTTTTGGTACACATTTTTGGATTACAAGTTTTGGATACACTTTTGAAATTTTCTCATGAGTGTTGCTATCAATGCCAAAGGGGGAGATTGTTGGCATATGCACACTCCAATGAGACATTGTACATGATTGAAGGTTTTGTCATTGATGACAACCTTACAATCCTATGACACTAGCAAGGCATTCCACCAACACTAACAAGATCAGACTCTACACAGACACTCAAATCACTAGCACCGGTAGTGAAAGGTAGAATACCGACACAGAGGCCAACATGATTTTTGTTGTAATATATTTTGTTTATTATTTGTAAAATCATTGTAAGTCGACTTGGCAAGTTGTAAAATGACTCTTACATAAGAGAGATCATTGTAGAAGATTTTAAGTAAGGGAAGAGGAATGCAATTAGGCGAAATAAGGCAGACCTATTATGCAAATTATAGGTTAAGGGTTTATGTTAGAAGCAGAGTAGAAACCAGTACTGGATCTGGCATTATAGATGCTATTTTGAAGCAGTACAAGACATTGGATTTATATAATCCATTTTGTAAGTCAGTGAGACTTCCTGTTTTGTATTTGAGCAGTGAGCTCTAGGCAGTTGGCCTTCCTGCATGTGCAGGCCCCTCTTGTAGCAGTAATATTCTCTTATTGGCTAGTAAGTGAATATTGTGGGTCACAAATCCCACCAAGGTTTTTCCCACACTGGGTTTCCTCGTTAAATCCTTGTGTTATGGTGTTTTTTTCATGTGGCTGTTTTTATCTCTGTTTATTACATTACTTTCTTCTTACTGGTACACAGTATTAATATGCTCTACATGTTTTAAGTTAAGAAAATCTATTAACCGGTTAGATCTGATTCACCCCCCCTCTCAGTATCTATGGGGATCCTAACAGAACTTGACTTTTATTTTCAACTTGGTTTTTGAAATCATGCACATGTATTTGAATTTGGGGATTTGGAATTGAAGAATTAATTAGTTAATTAAATAATTTAAAGAAACTATTTAATTATTTAGAAATTGAATTTAATTAAATAAAAGAGATTATTCAAATTAAAGGATTAAATCATAATTAATTAAATAATAAATATTTAATTAATATTTAGAAAAGGGTTGAATGATTAAATGATTAGAGATAGAAATTGAGAATTAATTTATTTAAATAATAAAGATTATTTTAATTGGGGAATTAATCATAATTAATTAAATAATAAATATTTAATTAATATTTAAAAAATGATTAAATGATTAAATGATGATAGAATAGGAAATAGAATAATTAGTAAGATTATGAGGAAATATGAAATTAGAGGAAATAGTTAATTAAATTAATTAAAGAATTAAAGAATTATTTAACTAACTAGAGGAATAATTATTACATGATCAATGAGACATTTTTAGGTGTCTACATTTGCCCCTCTTTGAGACAAAGTTAGAATGACGTTGTTTCAAAGAAAACCAAAAATTCTGCCCCATTATGCCCCCATGATACTGCTGTATAGTGCAAATATGCCCCCTTAGAAGAGGTCGTTGGAAAATTCCAAAATTGAGACAATGTTTTCGATATCAGTTTAACAAGAAAGCAAGTAAAATTTCGTGCAATTTTGAGATCATTTGAGTAGGCTACGAGGTGTTTGAAGCTAGCAGGGACCACGAGCATCGAGGTGTCAAAAAACCCTAATTTTGAGCTATAAATAGAGATTTTTAGGTTTTCATTTGCTCATTTGCAATTTGGTAATTCCTTGGTTTTCTCTGCAGTTTATGTGTTTTTTTCTGAGTATTTGATCATCATGGTTGGTTATAGAGCTCGATTGCACCTGTTTGACTGAGTACGTTCATATCAGAGACCTCCTGGGACTAGCGGCATGGTATTTTTCCAAATTTTTCCTTGATTTTATGCCTGTTTTATGCTATTTTCCAAAAAAAATTTCCATGATCAATTTTTGCACTGTGTCACGCAATCGCTTGTTGACGTTTACACATTAGTGTTAACAGTACCGCAAATGCTTTAACTGTTACGCATGCATCCTAAATGTCACACATTAGTATTAAACATGCCACATTCAGGTATATAATTATGCATAAGTGTTTATTGTTATGCAAGAGCTCATATCATTACGCATTAGCTTTAAACGTCACGCAAGAGTCATAATTGTACCACATTAGTCATAACTATCATGCATTTGTTGTAAATGTAATTATTTTGTCATGCGTTTTGAAATATTTTTGGTTTTCAAGGTCCAATATCTGATATTTTCAACATTTTCTCATTGCAGGAGAACATTGGATTGTTATATTGCCGACAAAGCAGACCTAGTGGACTTGATCTTTGAGCTGACTTACTTGATGAGGAGATTGAGCATATCCAACAGCTTGGTCTATATCATGTTTTACACTTGCCAGAGGTTACGGCCAATAGGGCCATGATTACAACTTTGATAGAGCGGTGGCATTCTGAGACTTGTTCTTTTCATCTTCTGACTGGTAAGGCATCCATAACCGTAGAGGATGTATGGCATATACTGCGTATTCCTATTCATGGTGAGAGAGTTGTATAGGACCATGATGATGGTATTGTTGGACTATGTGCACTTTTCAAGTTTGAGATTCAGGACTTGCAGATCAGTGGCTGTTATGACATCCCTTGGGCCTTATTAGACTATGATGACATGACTATTGTATTATGTGGTGTTGTCAGTGGTTTACTAATACTTGACATACAAGGTCATGGGTTTCTAGTTGGATGGGGCAAAGTGCTCCATGATATGATCATTCATTGTCGATTGTATGCGTGGGGTCCTTGTCTACTAGCTATGTTATACTATTAGTTGTATGGTATTATGTATCTTGGATACCGTTCTATCAGTTGTGGTGTTACTTTTCTTCAGATATGGGCATGGGAGCATATTTCTATTTCAAGGCCTATTATTCATGTTGATTTGTAGCTTGGTGAGCCTTATTCTTTCAAGTACACAGTAGGTATCAGATACGGGGGTTCGGGGAACACCTTGTACTAGAGACATCAGTTGGACATATTGCAGTATTTTATTTGGAGACCATACTTAGATTGCCTCGGTTGGGAGGATGATGCAATACACTTGCCTTTCTGCTGATAGGAGAGATATCTTATTAGTAGGACCTTTGAGACCCAGCAGATTATCGAGATGTATCTTCCAGGGTGGGTTCTCAGACAGTTTGGTGAGGTGCAAGTGACACCTGTAGTTACTGCTTATTTTGCTCATGTATCTCATGAGGTTTCTGATTGGGGTGTTTTCATATAGCCACATGTTTCTTCTGCTGAGTTTAATTCTCTGTAGCCATTACTTTGGGGTTGGGGTAGAGGTGTAGCGGATCCAGGGACGATGATGGAGTATGATGCATGGTTGCTAGGCATAGGCTAGTGCCTTTGACTGATCCTACTGTTCTGATTACAACACAACAGATTTTCCATCCTAGATAGCGGTTGAGGATAGACATAGGGGAGAGAGCTGGAGAAGATGGTGGAGCTGAGAGAGGAGGTGGTGGAAATGAGGGAGATGAGGGAGATGAGGGAGGTGAGGATGTAGACATTGGTGGAGACACCAAGTCTATTAGCAGTGAGGATAGTGATGATTCTTCTGAGTCATCAAGCAGTGAGAGTGGAGGTGATGATGAGGATATGCCGGAGCTAGAGGATGTGCCTAGTGCAGAGGGTCAGAGAGGATAGGTTGGTGAGGAGGACGAGCTGTAGACTCTTAAAGCGGGGGTCTAGAGTTTGGAGGATGAGGTCATTAGATGAGATATTGAGCGAGATACTTATTGTGCAGATTATGGAGCCCTTGAGGCTAAGAGAGATCGTCTCTAGAGGGAGAGAGATGAGGCAGTTCAGAGAGGTCGGATTACCATGGATGCCTTTGATCAACTTTTTAGAGCAAGTATTGATGCGCACGACCAGGCAGATAGGTATTTCACTGCTGGGCAGGAGGCTATTTATTATATACAGGCATATGAGTGAGCCATCCCTAAGGGTCAAAGAGAGCCTAGCTTCAGTGCATTTATGGGGAGGAGATCGAGTAGATCTACTTCACGACGAACTAGCAGTGGTGGCGTTATGGGACCACCTTGACATCCTAGGGTAGGATCTAGTGGACAGGATCCACCTACTGACAGAGGCATTGTTGGTTGATCATGTTATTTGAGCCTTCGGGCTTATTTATTGTATTCACACACATTATCATTTTTGAGTTATATATATGACATGCAGGTTTTGATAGTGATCTATGTATGTTTTGCTTCTCATGTATGCTTATATGATGTTATGAGTTTTTTGATGCATATCTATTGGGTTCTATATGATTTTGAATGCAATGGTAGTACATGTATGTATTAATGATGGTAATGGATTTTAAAATGAATGCAAATGGAATCTATAATGAATCTATAATGAATGCAAATGAATCTATAATGAATCTATAATGAATGCAAATGAATCTATAATGAATGCAAATGACTCCTTTTTTGTTTGATAATGGTTGAACCTATTTTATCTCAGATACACCTTGAAGAAACGTTAGTTAGATGATAGAGAGAATAATTGATGGTAGAAAGAATATTAGAAAGAATGTGATTTAGAAAGAAGATGAGAAATCAACAAACTATCAATAAGAAAATGAGATGAGAATGAGAATGAAATTCAATGAATCATGAACCTGTGTCACATATTTTATTGTGTCAATATTTATTCATTACTAAGCCTTATTATTGAACAATGAAGCTTAGCACATCAGGGTATAAGGAACCAAGATGCAAAGATATCTCATTGTAGAAACAAACACGTAGTAGACAAGGAGTGAACCCTCCATTCTGGGAATTACGCTGGGGGTCGAGGTATGTGTGGTGATTTCACCTTGATGTGAAGGCTCTTATCACAGACACCCACTAGAGAAATTTCCCTAGAATTTCATCGGTTCACACCACAAACAACAAACAAAGAAACAGATAATGCCCATCATAGCTCCTCTAGTCACTTGTGGACATCCTTGAGTAGCATAGGAACAATATCTGTCACCAAATGATAAAAGATAAAGACTGGCCCAGACAAAATTTAGTAGCTATACTGACCTTGTGCCTTTATTCTCAGTTGCTTGATGTGATGGTTGATAATGCCTGATCTCAGAAAGTTGCGGACCCCATTTAAGACTGACCTGTCCGATTTCGAGTGTATCCTCTTTTGTTTAAGACAAGATAATGATCACTTTGATATGGATATGATACGATTGATAAGACAATTTGATCAGTTAATTGTAGATGTTTGACTGGATAGTCATATCCTTTGTTAACTTCGTACGAAGTGTTTGTTGGATATTTGCTAGGGTATTTGTTTCTTACAAGATATTTTATTGCAAGTTTTTTGATTGATTGATTGATTTTTGATTTTTAGTTCTTTTCCAAGAGCTTTTTTGATGTTTTTGGATTATGTAGATCGATATTTGAATGTTTTTGGTTGATTTTTCAGGATCGTATTTGAATGTTTTTGAATGATTTTTTCAGGATTGTATTTGAATGTTTTTGGATGATTTTTTCAGGATCGTTTTTGAATGTTTTTGGTTAATTTTTTCAGGACATTATATGGATGTTTTTGAATGATTTTGATTTTTTCAATGTTTTTGGATTTTTAGTTTTTTCAATGTTTTTGATTTTTTTCGAAGGATGTTACATGATTTTTTTTTAGGACTTTATATGATTTTTTGGATTTTTTCAGTTATGCCTCCAGTATGCAGATCTATATGACATGATGATCTGTAGAATGTATGTGGAGACAATGAATTTTTGACATGACCTATGTGAATGTAACATGCATGATGAAGATGCATTTCCTATTCGAACAAGGTTGATTGTGTTTGTTTTAGCATTTGTAATACACCAATTGAAATGAAGGTGCAAAACATTTCATAGATAAGTGTAGACACCTAAAATTGTCCAGTCTAATTAAATAAATATCTTTATTTATTTAATTATTTTAGCCTAATTCTTCTATTAATTAAATAAATCTTTATTTATTTAATTAATTCATTTATCCTCTTCTAGCCTTATTTCTCATTTAAATAAAGACATTTATTTATTTAAATTATCCTTTTTCCTAAATTAAGTAAATATTTTATTTATTTAATTATCCCACTTTTATTAATTAAATAAATGTTTATTTATTTAATTAATTCATTAACCTTTTCTACCTATGACAGATGTCATTCATCTCTTAATTCCTACACTACCTACCCGTTTCATTATTTTATTATTTTCTAACCCTATATTGTTGTTTTGTAAAACAATTTGGAGAATAACCTTGTGCAGCTAAGGTTTTGGACACAAAATCAAGATCTTGGAGAGATTTGATCCTATCTGACAAATGGCTTGGAAAGTTTGCACCAAATTGTTTTTCAAGTTGAAGACAGTATCAAGAGCTCTCGAAGAAAAATTCAGATCTATTGGAGCATATTTTAATTTTCTATGAATTTTCATAAAAAAATAATTTTGAGAGAAAATTAGAAATTTTTTCAGATTTTCTTATATTTTTGAAATGATCTCTGATTTATACACATGATCTGTTCTTTGTGATTTTAATTTTGATGCAAAATATTTCCCTAAAAATCGGATATTTAAAAATTAGGGGTTTTCCTTATTTTGATCAGATCTCGCAAACAATTTTGAATTTTGGCATCAAAATCTTTTTGCAATTCATGAAAATTATCAGAGGTGTTCAATAAAAATTTCAGATTTTTTGGATCAATTTTTCATTTTATATGAATTTTTTATGATTTTTCATAAAAAATTAATTTTGAGAGAAAATTAGTGAATTTTATGGATTTTATTACATTTGTGGAAATCTCTCAAAATTATACATAGGATATATTCTTTGTGATTTTAAATTTGATGCAAAATCATTCCTCAAAAATGAGATCTTTGAAAATTAGGGTTTTGCATTATTTTACTCATATCTCACAAATTGCTTGGATTTGTTGTAAAAATTTTTTTATGTAGGTTTGGAAGACCATCATAACTATCTAGTAAAAATTTCAGATTTTTTGGATCGATTTTGCATTTTATATGAATATTTTATGATTTTTCATAAAAAAATAATTTTTGGAGCAAATTAGCAAATTTTTTGGATTTTCTTACATTTATGGAAATACCTTGAAATTTTACAGGTGGTATTTTTTTATGATGAATCAGATCTTTGAATTGGTCAACAAAACACATTATTGAAGACCCCTATTTCACAAAGTCTTTTGGATCTAAAATTTACCTAACTTGTGTGCTTGCAGGAAGGGGTGATCATTTGAAACAATCCAAACTACTAATAAATCCTTGTTGCAGGACCTTGACAAGGATTTTATTTTGATGTTTATTATGCCTTGTTTTCATAGACTAGCAAACACTTGAATTGGTGCACTAAAATTGAACCAGTGTCCTTTGTGTCTTGGGCAATAGGCTCTTTTTGTTTAATCTTTAGAGGGCCTGTCTCCCCGTGTGGTCATTAGGACTACCAGTAAGGAGAGAATGACCCAAGTGGTAGAAAAAGAAAATCCATCTTTTTCCAAACCACTATAAATAACTATATCCATGGTGAAAACTATGGATAACGTGTGCTGATTAGTTCATACCGACACTATGTCTCCCCATAAACCCGTTTGATCAAATTTATTTGATCATTTGTAGGGCATAACCCCTACCAGTTGGGAGCCTTCTATATTTATAGAGCTGAAAGTGCCGCATGTATGGCCACACGAGCGGATGCCCTTACTAGCACCTTTTTGTTTTAGAAGCCAAAATCCTTGTAGTTGTTGGGGTAGGAGGTCAGACCTCTGGTAGCGGCCCACACACATACAGTTCTTAGTAGAGATACAAAGTTCACCATGGGGAGTTTTCATGGGGACTGATGCTTGGCTGCCCCGAGAAGTGAGTGCTGAGGGTGGAGCCAGTGGGGTCAAGCATCTAAGTATCCTCTCTGAATAGCGTAGCCTCAGGGGAAACTCCATGTGGGATCAACAACTATTGTCCTGGCCAACCATAAGAATTGTGCTTGTCTTATTTTGAACTATCAAACATTCAAGACCAAAAATTAATACATTGTGTCTTTTGTGTCTTTAAGTGTATGCAAAACAAATTTTACATCAAACAACACACTTTTCTTTGAGTCATTTTTGAGTCTAAACACTTGCAAACATTGAGTCTTCATTATCATTGTGTCCTCTTGTCACGAAAAAATAGTCAAAAATTCAGATTTGGTCACAACAAACAACGTCACAAATTGGAAAAATTTACAGTCCAACAAACAAGAGCAATCGGTTTCAGAATTCTTGAGCTTCCTAGGTTATCTCTCCGGGTTTTCATCTAGAATTCAACCTGTCTTTGGGTTTCACAAAGTCCATCATTGCTTTACACCTTACATTACATTCACATTTGTCTAAACTTGAGTCAAAAGGTCACTTTCTTGTCCTCATCATACTTTGTCAACACACTACATACAACAATATTTTGCTAAGTGGTCCCTCATCAAGGTCTATCACCTTTGGGTCTCATTTGGTCTTACTTAGAGTCAAGGTCAACTTACCTCATCAAGAGAAACTATCATCTCTTTGGAAGCCACACCTACTCTACTACATACATACTTGGTCTTACACTTTGGACATTGCAAGTAAACCTTAGATTCATTTACATTCCATTCAACTCTTGGTCTTCCATACTCTTTTCCATTTTCATCTAGTCTCACACATCTTGATCAATACCTAGTTCATGGTTGAAACCCATTTCCAAAAATCTAGGAGAGAAGCTAAAGAGGCTCAAGAGTCCGCAAACACGAGTTCCTATGAATATGACAATGATATATTTTTCAATTCAGATCATACTACATTACCTGACATGGATTCCTATAGAAACATTCCAAATGTTGAGAACATGGACACTACAAACAACAATGATGCACACAATGACAATATGGACAACTTCTCCGTACATTTAGCAGAAGTGGAAGACACCATTATGGATCCCCGTTTCAATAGATTGGTTGAGGAAATAATGAGGAGAGATGGACAATACTTTTTACAAGTGATGGCACAAAATGGAGCCAAGATCCCTCATGATTTTGACATGTCTCAAATAATGGAACATAGACCTTTGCAACAAACTCACCTCAACATGGATCAAAGGAGGCCTAATAGTGGAGGCAATAGAGGACCACATCTTGTGCCTGAATCACAATCATCTTTATTTCAAAAACCAGAGGTCCCTTACACACATGGTCAAGCATATGATACTCACCTTTGTAGACCATTATGGAAGTCTTATGCAGAAAAATATGCTCAATCACATGCCAATTCTAAGGATCAACCACCAAAGAAATTGGATATTCAAAGGCATGCTCAAAATTTGGACACAAAGAAACCCTGCATCAAATTTGGGGGCAACACACTAGAACAAACTCATGACATTCCTATAGAGTATGGTATACATGGACAAAGCAGATATTCCATTCCTCACCATGACTCTATACCAAGTGGTCCATATATGCAACATCATTATAGACCTCCTCCATATGAACATGTGTATCATCAATATCATCCATATATGCAACATGCTCCTCCACTCAATGCTTGAGGCATGGGGTATGGTCCAAGAAGTCGGTCTCCATCGAAGAACAATTTGGAGCAACAAATTAGGGACTTACAAAAGAAAATGAAGGACATAAATACACTGAAGCCAACATACACAATGAGAGACATATGTCCTTATCCCTTTGACAAGAGCATTCCAATCCCTCCTTTTCCTACACACTTTGTGATGCCTAAGTTTGATAAATATAGAGGCAAAGGGGATCCTAAGGCACATATAAGACAATTTTTCACAGCTTGCATTAAGGTAGCAACAGAAGAGACATATTTGATGAGATTATTCCCATAAAGCCTAGGTGATCAAGATATGGAATGGTTCTCCCAACTTCCACCTGGTATTAAGTCATGGGGTGACTTAGCTGCGGCATTTATCAAACATTTCTCATACAACATAGAGACAGACATATCAGTCACTACCTTGTGCAACACCAAGAAAAAGGATGGAGAATCTTTTTCATCATTTTTACAAGGATGGAGAAATCTAGCCAGCAGATGCTCTTATGAAATTCCACAAAAACAAATGGTAGAGATGTTCACCTAGAATGTTGACAAGGACATTGGTTATGACCTAAGAAAAGCTTGTTTGTCCACCTTCAAGGACATCATTGAAAAAGGCTTAGCAACAAAGAAGGTCCTAATTGAGCAAGGCATCATCAAAATATTCAAAGAAAACAAAGTGGACTATAAAGGAAAAGATAAGCCAAGATTTTGGAATGAAAACAAGAACACAGTCAATGATGGTGTTGTTGATGCCAATACAGTGTGACCCAAAATCATTTTTTTGGGATCAAGCTCTACAAACAATCAAGTGAATACTCAAACAACTTCAAAGTCATGAAGGAAGTACACTCCATTGGGAGAACCACTTGAGTCAGTTTTCAAGAAGCTAGTGGCAAACAAGATAATCACAATTCTAGATTTTCCTCCATATGAGCCAAAGGTCAAACCAAAATGGTGGAATGATGATAAATATTGTGAATTTCATAAGAGAAAAGGGCATAAAATAGGAAATTGTCATCGACTGAAGAACATCATACAAGATCTCATTGATAGAGGTGACATTGAGATTGAAGGACACTCATCCAATCAAGAACATGAGATGTTTAAGGAACTATTCCCAAAGCATAACAAGGGAAAAGAGAAAGCCACAAATGATCTGACCAACTATATCAGAGCATCCTATAACTATTATTCAACTATCAATCACATTTTGATGGACAATTATGCCTCTACCATTATTATCAAGGACAAAACACCTAAGAATTCTACCCAGAGACCCAAGATGAACCTACCTCTAAATGTAATGTTACAACTCGTCGAGGTAAATTCACTTTGCAAGGTGCTCCAGCCAAAAACACAGCTTCCTCATCAACCAAACCTAAGTATGACCTTGTAGAACAGTTGGGGAAGACACCCACACTTATTTCCATCCTTGAGCTTTTACGCATATCCCCCACACATAAAGCTATTCTTGACAAAATTTTGAGAGACACTTTTGTCCCTACTGATTTGAACGTGGACCAGTTTCAAGCTATGGTGGGATACCTTTCCATTCCACACTCACTTACATTCATAGAAGCCAATGACGCCTCCATAAGTCAGCCACATAATGCACTGTTACACATTGAAGCCTTCCTACAAAAACATCGAATAAAATGAGTCTTGATAGATGGAGGAGCAGGTCTAAACATTTGTAGATTAAGAACTATTAAACAATTGGGATATTCAGACAAAGCTGGGAATTCTACAAACAAAATTACCATCAAAGCATATGATGATGAAGAACGTTCATCCAAAGGCACAGTCACCTTGCCCCTCAAAGTTGGGCTAGTTACAAAAGATGTGGTTTTTCAGGTCCTTGATCTAGATCTCACATACAACATACTCTTGGGATGTCCTTGGATTCATGAGATGAGCGCAGTACCATCTACATATCATCGATGTATCAAGTTTTCACACAATGGAGTTAAAGTGACCATCAAAGCGGATCCAAATCCATTCATATATTGTAACAATCTACAACCTTGATCAGAAATAACCATCCTAGTCAATCAAGAAGCTATTCCTTTATTAGCATATGTGGATCTAGAATCCTTGAAACCTTCTACATCAAAGCAAGCAGAGCTCAAAGAAAAATTCAAGATTAAAGATCTGGGATGTGGTGAGTATATCTTTCATGTTGATCAACTCCCACTATCTCCTAAGGTATTCAGTCAATAAGAACAACCTAAAAACAATTTTCAATGCCAAGGAATTGGGTGTGAACCACCTAGTGTTGTGGCTACTAAGTCTGAATGCAAATCTCCTCTAGTGGTGCAAGCATCTTTTGATATCAATAATCCTAAGAGTGGTTCCAACAAAGAATCTATTGAGAGTATCACCAACCCTCTTGAGAACTCACATAGCTTTACCATTTCATCCACTCATTCCATTTCCACTCCACTTCTAGACTTGGATCAACAAGAATAAAAAAAACCCTTACTCATTGGGGATCAAGAATCAAGCTTTGAAAAGAAAAATCTAAAAGTAAAAAATAAAGAGAAGTCCTTTAGTCCAAATCAAAATCAAAAGCTATTAGACTCTGCAAAAATCAAAGTCAAGGATAAAAATCCTATGAAGGAAAAAGAGCAAGAGATGATCTCCCCTAATATCAAAATAACTGGGGGCAAAAGTTCTAAAATTTCAAGTCAAAAAGCATACTTGTTGATCGTAAGTCTCCATCATGCTATCCTACTTTCACTTCTTTTCGCAATCATAAGCCTTCATCACTCATCCACTTGTTCCACACATCCTTTCCCTTCTGGCGATACATCATGGACCTTTAATGGAGCTTCCTCAAGTGTATGTACACACATATGGGCCTATGTAGTCCATACACTAGTAATTCTATCCCAGTTCCTTTATCAAGAAAGATAGTCACTCGAGATACACATCATTCAGTCAAGGAAGAATGCAGCTACAATCATAAGAAAAAAGCCTCACACATTTGAGGTGGGTGACTTAGTTCTCAAAGAAAATCCTAAAAATCAGCAAGACAGAGAAAAGAAGGGAAAGTTTGAACCAAACTGGCTTGGTCCTTGCATCATAACAACAATATATGGATCTAGTGCATATCATCTCTCAACCATAGAGGGTGAACCTTTGGAGAATCCTATCAACAACATGCACCTTCGCAGGTTTTGCACATAGCTCTTCAAAGTATCCTAATTCAAAAATACAAAAAAATAAAAAAAAATAAAAAATACAAAAAAATCATAAAAACATAAAAAATCATTACTTGGTGAAAACTTGGCAAATAGGCACCTTGTGACACAAAAAAATTGAAAAAATAGAAAAAACATTTCGTCCAACGGTGAGAACCACTTTGGTGGCTCCCTAGGCAAGTACCATGGTGAAAACTGGGTCACCAGCGCCATGCATAGAGACATTGCTCCTCCCTCCTTTAGGATTCAATTTCATCCTTCACTTTGCACACACTCACAACCTATTCATCCATAATAAACTTACCCATTCCCATCATGGCTTGTCATTGATCTACCCAAGATTGGTTAGCCATTCATAATAAACCTCCCTTTTTCCCCCTCTTTCCATCCATAATAAATTAGCTCCTATCAATGGCTAAGGCAAATCCTACGTCTCGTAATGGGTGTGGAACTGAGAGCATCACATGTTTCGAGGAGTACAATTTCTTCCAACCTTCTTCAGTCTATCCGCGCACAATCCGCAATAAAGCAGCACTTGCATCGCCAATCTGCAATAAATTTTTGCTTTCTCCACAATAAAGTATCAGTTTCATGGATTCAGTCAGTTTCAGATGAGGCACAACAGCAACAATGGGCTTCAACAAATCAAATCTTTCAATAGACTTAGACAACATATGGTTCAGTGCTATCTATCCTTTTTGTGAAAGTAAACATTGTGACCACAATCAAATAGACTTATACAAGTGACAAGAGACAATAAACTTGAGGACTACAGTGGATGTTGGTGTCGAGTCTTGGTTTTCTTTTGATTTTATCTTTTTGGTGACATGTCTTTTAGCTTTTCCAGGATGTCTTTGACTAGAGATTTTTATCTCCAGGATGTCTTTGACTAGAAAGGCGAGGATGGGGTATCGTCACCTATTTTTCTTTGCTATCGGTGGATTGTCTCTTAGTAATGCTATGACTTGTCCAAGGATATGAGGACACTGAGAGTCTAGTATGAATTGGGGCATTCCTTGTTTGTGACTGTCTTATCTCCATGCAAACAGGTACAATGACTTTCTGGGTTGAACATATGCCTTGATTGTCATAACCTACTTGCCATAATAAAGCTCAATGATGATAACGCACAAGAAGCTCTTTCACTTTCATATCTTCTATCTTCCATCCCCATTTCTTGATTGACCTCCATTGTCCTTCTTGAGTCCATGTAGCTTGCTATGACATGACTGAGTATAATGACACACCAAAAACATTTACATTTCATGTAGTTGCACCTGCATTATCACATGTTAGCATTTCATACATACATATAGATATCACAATTGCATCACATCCTACACACAACACATATTAGCACATTTTACATTTTCATCATGTAAATAATCATTTGCATTATCATATTCATTTGCATTTCATACATTCACATTTGCATTGGCATAACATATTAAAAACATAAAAGAACAAAAAAAATATTGCATTTCATCATGTACATATTTGCATCCATATCATAACCATCACATAGAAACATACATCATGAAACATCTCATCACATAGGTAAGCATGCATATAGTTGTCGCAAGGATGAATTATCTCATATATATAATCATAAGTGTCATGATACAATGATGTCAAAATCATATGGCTACAATCACCCGAAGGTGTCTACATCATCATACAGAATGGTACAAAATTGATACATAGGGAGCCCTCTAAAGCTATGATGAACTCCCTCCCTTGGAGCTGCCTAGCCTTGATGGAGTCTAAGCCCTGGAAGGACCCACCCCAAGATCATCTCTCCTAGCCCCTATGTCCTCTATAGCCACCCCTCGTGTCACCCTATTCGGACAGAGGAACCCACTGATCACTCCTACCAGCACCGCCGCTAGCACCAATCCTGTCTATGTCATCGTGTCCCATGCCACGTGTCTAGCCCTCATCTCCAGTCCTGGATACTGAAACACTCATCTCAGTGCATCCCTATCTTCATCTTGATCATAAGGAACTAACTCTCCATCGATCGGTATCTGCAATATCCTATACACATCCTCTAAGGTGACTGTCATCTTACCCATCAACAAATAAAGCATACATGTCTCTAAGTGCCATCTCTTAGCTAGCGCTGTCAACAAACCCATGTTCGCCTGAAACTCAGGCACATATAGAATAAATCACAAACCCATAACCTCAATCATGGCTCTGTCCTCAAATGTCAGCTCTGGTCGTAACCTCTAAGTCGATGGGAATCTCTTCTATGACTCCAGCATAGGCAAGTACTCCTGCAGTGAAGCAAAGCAATCATGTCAGTCAAAGTGACACTCACTGTTCATCACAAGGTGTTGCTTCTATCCTAGTGACACTCACTTTTCATCACAAAGTGTTGCTATCTATCCTAGTGACACTCATTGTTCATCACAAAGTATTGCTTTTATCCTAGTGGTACTCACTGTTCATCACAAAGTACTACGTGTTCTTGCACTCCCTGTTCATCACAAAGTGCTGCTCATATTTGCACTCACTGTTCATCACAAAGCGCTGCTCCTATTGGTACTCCTTGTTCATCACAAAGTGCCTCGATCTATCCTATCCTAGGGCCTCTGCTTGAGTGTATCCTCTTGAGTAGTTTCATAATTGGCAATGTATGTTCTATCACAGAATTGTCAAGCCTGGCCCTATTTGTTATCCTAGTCTTCCCTAGAGGACCTACTTGAGTGTATCCTCTCAGCAGCTTATCCAATCGACAGTGTATGTTCATCACAAAACTGCTGATTTGACCTTGAAGACATAAACGCGCCTTCATGACATAAATGCACCTTCATGACATAAACACTCATAGCCAACATAGACACGCTTGGCACCAATGCAGATACGCCTACACATTTTTGACATTATCCTAAAGCGCATTTATTGCACTACCTAAGAAGCATTTATGACAACATTTATTGTGACAAAGTACAAGGAGGTTTTGTGGTACTCACCGACTCTCCTGCATCTGCTGGCCTCTGAAATCGGTGAATGCAATCAAATCTATGCATCAATGCCATCACTGCTGACTGCTGCTGCTCTATTCTTTCTTTGCACTCTGATCTCTTGGATGTGTGGATGAAAATGAGGATATTTTCCCCTCGTGGTCTATCTTATAGACTGCCCTAGCCCTAGCCCTAGCCCTCGTCTCCCAAGTCAGTCTTCTTTATCCCATGACCCTGTCAGTCAATTCTAGCCTTTCTCTCTATATCGAGAGATTGTTTGTGATCATTCTAGACATTTTCATCCAATCTCTCGAGGGGCATATCATTCCCATCTTGGGGCAACTTTGTATCAGTTCATATTATCTTCTTTGAAACAACGCGACAAGCTGCATTATCTCAAAGAGGGGCAAATGTAGACAGCTAAAATTGTCCAGTCTAATTAAATAAATATCTTTATTTATTTAATTATTTTAGTCTAATTCTTCTATTAATTAAATAAATCTTTATTTATTTAATTAATTCATTTATCCTTTTCTAGCCTTATTTTTCATTTAAATCAATACATTTATTTATTTAAATTATCCTTTTTCCTAAATTAAATAAATATTTAATTATCCCACTTCTTCTATTAATTAAATAAATCTTTATTTATTTAATTAATTCATTAACCTTTTCTACCTATGACACATGTCATTCATCTCTTAATTTCTACACTACCTACCCCTTTAATTATTTAATTATTTTCTTTACCTACCCTCTAATCATAGCCGACCATTTATCTTTTACACCTCTCAATCTTATCCTTGCATTTCATATAGTGTCTTCTATATAAGAGGATACTTCCTTCATTATCAAACCCTAACTAACTAACTCAATTACGCACTCGACTACACTACGCCTTTGCACTTTCATATGCGATCCTACTTGCAACCACATTTTCGTTCTTTGTTGAGCTCTTGTGCACATATAAAATCTGAGAGCAAATATATCAAGCAAGATCAATGGAGATAGGAAGAATGGAGATCAAAACCCTATTGGACATGTGATGGTATAATCTTTGTGATTTCATTTGATTTGCATTGTCTTAGGTAATCTTCATATGTTATGGTGGATCTTTGTTGTTGTTAGGTTAGGGTTTTGTGGTTGAATCTATTTAGTCTTTCAACATTGTTGTTTATCAATTTTCACCATATACAATAAGTGGTCAATCGATTTCTAAGGTCCCTAGGAATATTCATCTCAACACACTTAGTGACTAGGATTTACAAATGGAGACACGAAAAACTTCCCCATTGGTTCTTGAAACTTTGATCTTTTTTTGCCCATGTTTGTGCCAATGAGTTAATTCTTGCTCTTGTGTTCACTAAATATCCTTAGCATCCTATATGACTAGCTACATGGATTATTCTAACTTCAAAAGTATCTTGAATAGAGCCTCACTGCCAGCAAGCCTTGAGAGCTTCGATGAGGTTATAGACTATAATTTCTCAAATATTGCTCCATTGCCAATAGGCATTCATAGCCTTGATGGAGTTACTTGCATGTTCCCATAGTCAAGCTTTTTATCATATTTGTATGCATGATATTTTAGTTATATATCATTTCTCTTTTGCCTTGAGATGGATATTTGGCATAACTCTTTTTCTTTGTATCTTCTTTCCTTGACTTGTAAGTAATGAAACCTACTTGGGTAAGACAATTACAATGACGCTGAAGTAGAATTTTAGATTTTTCACTAGTCATATGATCAACTAGGTGTCTAGAATGAATTAGAGATTTATTGTGTGAGATATAGCAATTGATAGATTGTGGGTTAACAAGTCTCAAATAGTGAAATTGCTACCCAGCCATAAGTAAAGGGTCATCACTGGGTAATGTTGAAAATGACTGACCTTAGGACCTCAAAGTTTTCATGTCCAAATATCTAAGAAAGGAGGTGACCCTTGTTTCTCTTAGATGCAAATAGATGATAAACTTGGACAATTGCCTTGTTTTATTGATGCTGCTATATGTAATTGCCGAAACTTTTGAGAATACAATGCATTTGAAAAGAAACTATATGTAATGTAGATGTTTTAAATGATATGATATGCAATGTAGAAAGTAAAAACCTAAACTACACAACCCTTAGGTATAATAACTCTTAAGGTGAATGCTATTCATAGGGTTAGACAGTGGATCTCTCTCCATGGTAGCCAAATTATATGCTCCATTTCCTATGACCCTTGTTATAAAGAAAGGACCTAGCCAGTTAGGTTTGAATTTCCCTGACCTTTCTTGTTCTGCTAGGTTCCTTTGATTCTCTTTAAGTACTAGATCTCCCACTTGAAAAGTTTGTGGGTGGACTTGTTTATTATAACTTCATCTTAGTCTATTTTGATATCCTTGTAGATGGTTAAATGCTGTTTGTCTTTTTTCATCAAGGTTTTTGAGTTCTTGTAACCTTGCTACCCTATAGTCTTCCTCTGATATGATGTTCTGTAAGGAGACTCTTAGAGATGATATTTCTATTTCAATGGGGAGTATCGCTTCTGTCCCATAGACCAAGGAATATGGTGTTGCTCCTGTAGGTGTGCGTACTCTTGTTCTGTAAGCCCAAAGAGCGTGATTTAACTAGAGATGCCAATCCCGTCCTATGTCAGTGACTACTTTCTTAAGAATTTTCAATATTGTTTTATTTGTAGCCTTTGCTTGTCCATTACTTTGTGGATAATATGGTGTGGCAAATCTTTGTTGTATATGAAATTTGTCACACAATTCTTTCACTTCCTGGTTTTTAATGGATGTCTATTATCTGTAACAAAGCACATTGGAACTCCGTATCTACATATAATGTAGTTGAGCATGAATTTTGATATCTACTTTCCAGTAGTGTATGTTAGAGGAATTGCCTCAACCCATTTGGTAAAGTACTTAGTGGCTGTCAAGATGAACTTATGCCCATTGGAAGAAGTAGGGTTGATTTTACCCACTAGATCTAATCCCCATTGTGAAAATGGCCATGGTGATGTAATGGGTTGAAGACCTTGTGTTGGTGCATGAATAAGGTCTCCATGCATTTGGAATTGTTTAGACTTCTATACATACTTGTAAGCATCTTTTTCCATGGTTGGCCAGTAATAACCTATTCTCAACAATTTCTTTGACAATGGTAGACCGCTTTGGTGAGCCCCATAGATTCCATCATGGACTTATTTTAAAGCAAGGTGTGCTTCATTCTCATCCGGGCATCGAAGAAGATTTTCATCGAAACCCTTTCTACACAAAGTATCAGCTATAATGGTGTATCTAGATGCTTGACGAATGAAGGTCTTCTTTTGATTCTTAGACAGATCTGGTGACATGTATTGAGTATGTAAATATGTATATATTTCATTGTACCAAGGTGATTCTGGACCCACGATTGCACATACATATTCTGATAGGGGAGTCTCATATGCAGGTACATCAACTATTCTATGATGAACTCAAACTAAGTTTTGTTAGCAGGCATATTAAGAAGATATCCTATGGTTGCCATTGCATCTGCGACCTTGTTTTGTATCCTTGGGATTTGTTCGAAGGTAATTTTGCTGAAGTGCTCCTTGTAATCTCTGACCAACTTCTTATAAGGCATGAGTTTTTCATCCTTCATATTGTAATCATCATTGACCTGGTTCACAATCAATTGTGAATCACCATAGACCTGTAAATCTTGTATTTTCCATTCTACAGTTGTACAAAGCCCTATGAGGAGAGCTTCATATTCAACCATATTGTTGGTGCATTGGAAATTGATCCTAAATGACTTAGGTATAACGTCCCCTTAAGGAGTAATGAAGAGAATCCCTACTCCAAATCCATGACTTGTATATGACCCATCAAAGTATAATTCCCACATTACTGAGGTAGTTAATGTAAACACAAATTCGTCTAGAAAGTCTATCAGCAACGGGTGACTGTCCTGTATAGGAGCCTCTGCTAATTGATCTGCTATAATTTTTCCTTTGATGGCTTTTCTGTCTATGTATTCTAGATCAAACTCACTCAGGATCATAACCCACTTAGCCAATTGCCCGGTCAATGTTGCTCTGCTCAATAGGGACTTGAGTGGGTCAAAGCATGCAATGAGTTGTACCTTATGACTCAACATGTAATGTCTTAGCTTTTGGGATGTAAAGATTACTGCTAAGCATGCTCACTCTATAGGGGTATAAATAAGCTCATAGCCAATCAGAGTCCTACTTATATAATAAATGGCTCTTTCTTTTCCATTTTGGTCATGCGGTGCCAATAGAGCTCCTAGAGCTGAGTTTGTTGCTGATATGTATAACAATAGAGGCTTTCCTAGAGTAGGAGATATTAACACCGGTGTGTTCAAAAGATAATCTTTCAGAGCTTGGAAATCTTCCTGGCAATGTACTGTCCATTTAAAAGTAACTCCTTTCCTGAATAAATGCCGGAATGGGTGACACTTATCCACCAACTGTGCTATGAATCTCCTTATGGATTGCAGTCTTCCTTGTAACCCTCTGAGTTGTTTAAGTGTTGACGGAGGTTACATATCAATGATTGCCTTGACCTTGGCAGGGTCTATTTCAATTCCTTTGTTTGACACTATAAACCCTAATAGTTTACCTAGTGGTACACTAAACACACACTTCTTCAAGTTTAATTTGACATTATACTGTTCCAACTAATCAAATATTTGTGTAAGAACTGCAAGGTGAATTTATCTTGTTTATGATTTAGCCAATATGTCATCCACGTAATCTTCCATTATGTTGTGGATCATGTCATGAAACAATGTTGTCATGGCTCTTTGGTATGTTGCTCCGACATTTTTGAGACCAATTCAAGAATGGTAAATGCAAAATCTTAAACGGAACTGGTTTGGAAATTGCAACTGATAATCAGACTAGGGGTAATATCTTTCATTTGAATATCAATGAGAAAGCATGTTTGATTGCACATATTGATGAAAGTTGGTTACAAACATTTGATTTTCTTACCAGTTTCATTCTCTACCATTACCTTGAATATTTTGAATTTTCCAAATGCTTCATATTTCTCCTTGAAAAAAGTAACCCAACACATTCTAGAATAATCATCAATGATTAGCATAAAATATATATCTCCTTGTATACTTCTAGTTCTTGCTGGACCACATAAATCAGTATGAATTATGTTAAGAACATTGTTAGATTTCTCTGGAATACTCTTGGAATATTCTAGCAGTATGTTCCCCATGGGCATGTAAAGGCTATTTTATGTTGATCTTCTGGTGCAATTTTAATCTGGTTGTATCTTGAAAAACCATTCATTAAGGATAGCATTTCATTTCAAGTTGTTAGGTCAACTATCATGTCGATATTAGGTAGCGGGAAGTCATCCTTAGGACAAACTTTATTTAGATCCTGAAAATCAATACAAATTCTTATGCCTCCTGTGGGATTAGTCACAGGTACTAGGTTGGATATCCATTTTGTATAATCAATAGGTCTAATAAAACCTACATCCAACAACTTTTGTAGTTCTATTGTAACCAGTAATGTGATACTTGGATGCATTTTTCTCAATTTTTTCTTGTAAGGTTTAACTCCCGGTATCAAAGGTAAGTGATGCAACACTAAATCAGAGTCTAAACCTAGCATGTATGGATAGGACCAAGCAAAGTTGATAGGTCTTTGTTTGAAAAAATGAATGAATCTATCTTTTTCTTCTTTGCTTAGTGATTTTGCCAGATGGATGTTATGTACAACCTCCCCTTCTACAATGTTTACTTCTTTTGTTTCCTCTGTAAGTAACACTGACCTTTCTCTTTCCATAAGAAGATTACCCAAGTCACTCTTGTCATTATGGGTAGTTTGATTCTTATCTTCTGTTGTAGAAGCTCTTTCTTCTCCAAAGTATGTCGTTCTATTCAGGTCTATAACAAACCCCATTTTATGATCACCTTGTGGAAATCCCTCTCTGACTCCTAGAAATTCTGAAATTTCCTCGTCATTTTCAAACCAATCCAGCATTGGTTTTCCTTCTTGCCCCCAATCAATCAAGTGTGAATGCACTAGGGGTAAATCATTACTCCCTTCTTTAGTAGAATCTGATAACATGAAGACTTGATTGTTTGACTGACTTTGTGTATCTTCATCTTGTATAAGCTTTATTTGATCCCTTGATATTACACTTTCTGGTGGGCTAGAATCATGGAGTGATAATAATTTGTAGTCATGAGAGTCTGTCTCACTTTCAATATATGTTTTATCATATGAGCTATCATCACTTATTTTTTCTTGTTCCTACCTTTGATTCTATTGTAGATTGACTGGTCTTCTTTGGACATTAGTTACCCTTCTTAAGCCTAGTATAATCCTTTGCAATATTTCTTCATCTGTTTCATTAGGTTGAGCCTGAGTTGCTTCTCGTGGTAGAATTAGTGACAATAACCATGGGTGGGATTCGGGTGGTGGTGGTAAACCTGCATCTGTTGCTACATTAGCTTGTATTGTTGTGTCAACAACTACATCATTTTGTAACTTAGTGGTAGGTTCTTGTAGGAGTTGTTTCATGTCTTCTCCATCTGATTCTGCACTAGGTGATGTAGGTACCTAATTACTTGTTTGAGATGAAAATGGGAGCACCTATGTGGACAAATTCCTTTGTGATATTTAGTCTGACAGTTTTCTTGGTTGATTTAGAATATCAAGGGTATGTTGTCTTGCTTCCGTGATATGTTGTACATGCTTATATCCCAATCCTTGATTTCCTAGATTATCATTAGGAACAATAGGTTCTAGCCTTCCTTGTTTCTATAGCCCAAAGCCCATGGTATCATCATATCCATGTCTTTGGAGTATTTTGAATCCATTGCCATACTGATCTGTGTGTATTCTGGGTATTGTCATATGATCTTCTTCTCGATATATCTAATGGTTAACATCTTCGTTCGAGGATTCTTCTTGTAAGTCACCCCATCTAATGAAAGAGCATGATTCTGTGTATCTGACAATTTCTTTTCCTTTGTCCTATTTTTGTATTGTATTGTGAGGTTTCCCAATGGACTTAGGAGAAAGAGACAACTATTTCCCACTTAAAGTATTTGCAATGGAGTACTCTCCACAACCCATATCTTTGATTTGTAAGGATGATGTTGTAGGCATTTCCTTTTTTGTTTCTATGATCCTTAATGTTTCCAATTGTGTAGTGAGAGGTGCGGCCTAATTGATAGGTACCTGATTATCCACACTGTCTTTCAGGTAATTGCAATGTTGGAATGGATTTGGATCACCCTTTATGGTGATTGCAATACCATTATATGGAAATTCGACACACTGATGAAATGTGGATGGTACTGCTTGCATGGTATGGATCCATGGATGACCCAATAACATGTTATATCCCAGCTCTTTGTCCAAGACTTGAAAAGCGACCTCTGTCGTTATAGGTCCTACTTGTACAGGTAATGTTACAATGCCTTTTGATGGACATTTTTCATCATCGTAAGCCTTGATATTTATCCTCTTGGAAGAATCAATGTGAAGTTCAAAATATCCTAGTGCTTTGACTAGCTTTAATGTGCAAATGTTGAGACCGGCTCCCCCATCTATGAGTACTCTTCTGATTCTTCTTTTATTAGTATAAGCTTCTAGATGTAGTGGGTCATTATGAAGTAGTCCATCACTAGGAATATCTTTTTCTGTGAATGCAATATGTGTTCCTTGTGTCAAATTTCTCACCATAGACTGGAAGGCATTTTCATCTATATCTCTATCTATTACTGAATCTTGAAGTGCTTTGTCCAGTATAGCTCTATGAGTAGGTGAAATACACAATAGTTCGAATAACAATATCTATGCCGGAGTTTTCTTAAGTTTCTCAACAACATTGTAAGTCCCTATTGCTGGTGGTTGATTTTGTGGTATTCCTTGTAAAGCTACCTTTGATCTATGAGTAACTACTACACAGTCTCTATCTCTAGGAGTTATGGTGATTGTAGTGACTATATCATAGGCTGTTTTTATCAATATTTATGTTAAATCCCTCTTCATAGTCTTTATGTGTATGTTTGACATCCATAATGTGTTCTATGAGTTCATCTTCAAACCAACCTAAGTGAGATGGTTGATCATGCTCCCAGTCTTTGAGACAAAGATTTCTATCATCATCGTACTTTGATGCTTTTGATATCATACAAATTTGGTTTTCATTGTTGTGAGTGTCTTGATGTTGGTCATCTTGGTCAAGTGTTTCTTGTGAATCATCATTTGCTATATCTCCTGAGCTAATGGCATGAATAGTGTAGTCGTATGAGACCTTTGTGTAGTTAGCTATATTGTCTTGGGCACCTGATGTGGTAGCTTTCCCCTTGTCATGCTTAACAAAAGGATCCTTAAAAATTGTATGATTTTTATTTGTTGAGGTTTTATCGGTATCAATTGTGATGTCCCCTTGGTCTACCATATCTTGGACCAAGTTTTTCAATTTGTAGAAACTTGTTGTTTTGTGACCTTTAGTCCAATGATAATCGAAGAAATCATTATCATTCGACCATGTGGGTTTGAAAGGACTTGGTTCATACACTCTTACTTTAGGTAAAGTGATCATGTTTGTCTATATTAACTTTTTGAGTGCTGACTCAATAGGTTCTCCTAGAGGTGTGTAATTTCTTCTTGGAGCATTTACCCAGGGGTATCTTGTGTTCATGTTTTGTGTAGCATTTACATTTGTTGAGGTTGCATTATTCCTTGTATGTGGATTAGATGACAGACTCATTCCCAAAGATAAAATAGGTTGAGTTCTGTTTATCGTTCTGGCATCTACAATACCATCATTGGTCACATTTTTTTTTTTGACCAAAACTTAGATTTGTCATTGTTGTTGGTGTTGCCATACTTAATAAGACCTTTTTCTACAAGTCCCTTCTCACATTTGAGAGCCTTTTCCATGATTTGTTTGAATGTGGCTAAACATTGCATTTGTTTTGGATATTTAATCTTAGGAATCAAATTTTCTATGAACATATCCACTTGCTCTGTTTCTGGGATAACTATCTTGCACCTCCTATAGAGAGCCCTCCATCATTGTATGAAGGATGCAAATGTTTCATTCTCATATTGTTTAGTGGCACACAAGTCCATCAAAGTAACCAGGGTGTCAATGTTGTGCGAGAAGTTTGCAATAAATTGTTCAGCTAATTCTCCCCATGATGTGATGATTGGTGGTAAATGTGAAAACCACTCTAAAGCCAGACCTCCCAAACTTTTAGGAAATAATCTCATTAGATAAGTATCTTCTAAGGCAACCTCTATACATGCCATAAAAAATTCTCTGATATGATCTCTAGGATCACCCTTCCCTTGATATCTATCAAATTTGGGCATTTCAAAATGTTGTGGGAAAGGTAGCATGTATAATGTGTGATCAAATGGATAAGGACATAAGTCCTACATTGTGTAGCTCTTTTTATCATTACCGGTTTGCATGGTAGTCATTTGTTGTTGTAAATTCTATATTTGCTGTGTCAGAATATCTGTTTGTGTCAAAGGTATACCTTGTGTTTGTGTATGTCCCACAAAAGGATTCGTGGTTGCATAACTAGGAGGTTGTTGGAAGGTACCAAGATTATAACCTTGTGTGTTGTGCATTCCACTACGTACTGTGAAATAGGTGATATGTGAACCCATGTTTGGTTGAGTTGTACTTGTTGTTTGTGTTTGAATAATTGCTAAGAAACTTGATATTATCGGTATGCTCTATGATGGTATACTAGCATTGATCGCCGATGATGACACACTTTTTTGAAAGTTTACATTTGTGTTGACATTTGTTTGAATAGGTACGTTTTGAGGAAGACTGGAGGTCATTGCTTGTATTTGTGTCAAGGGTGGTGTTTGACTGTTATCTTGACCTAAAGTTTTTGCTGGTGGTAAAATCTTTGTGACATCAAAATCCTTAGGTAGTTTTGCCCCATTTTGTATTAACAATGAAAGATACTTGTCCCTATCGCTATGCATAAGTGCATCTAGGATCATGAGGACATGTGGGTCTTGTTGTAAAGATTCAATTTCTTCCTTTGTCAAATGTTGTTGTGATTCATTTAGAGTGGACATTGTCTGTGTACCTGAGTGTTGACCTATTGACATGTCCAAATTCCAAGTAGGGTTTACAAATTATGTGTTGTTCGGGTCCATTATTCCTTTCGCTTTCTGTGACCTTGTGATAGGCATCTAAAATTGCTTATATGAGGGTGGTTCTATGCAAGATGATGACTTAACACTAGACTGTAGACATAAATATGAGATATGCAAGGCTGTACTAGACTCTCTATTGAGGATTTTGATGTGAGACCTTTTGAGCATTTCTAGATTTCTCTAATGCAAGTCTTTCCATTTGTTGACAAAGTTGTTCAGCCTCAATTTCTCTATCAATTATATAGGAAATCCTAGACTCAATGTTCATCTCGTGTATGAGTCCTATATATTGAGGTGCGCTTCTTCTTAAATCCCAAGCTAAGTTAGCTAGACCATCAATGATTTCTTGTTGACCACCATTTGGAACTAGATTAGGTTGCTCGAAGGGGAGCAAACCATCACCTGGGAGACCCATGAAGGCACATGCTATGAACCTATAACTGACAATGGACTTAGATGTATATGAGGTTGAGATGAAGATGTATATGATAATGTAGGACTATGTAACTAATATGGATGATAATTCAAAAGACTGGGAATGATAGTAAAATATGTATGATGATAATGAGGACGTAAGTGGGACTATGCAAAAGATGTAGGATGATAATGAGGACATAAGTGGGACTATGCAAAAGACATAGGATGATAGTGAGGACGTAAGTGGGACTATGCAAAAGATGTAGGATGATAATGAGGACATAAGTGAGACTATGCAAAAGATGTAGGATGATAATGAGGATGTAAGTGGGACTATGCAAAAGATGTATGTAAAAGACTGCCTAGGGTCACAAGTATGTAGGGACTTTTGAGTTTTGGTTTCAAAATGGACTTTGTTTTCTATAACTTTATGTGTAGGACAATGTTTTGTAGTTTTTTAAATCTGAGAACAATTGCTAGTAGGTATGTATAGTTGGCTGACTCAATTTTCATACAATCTCAAAAAATTTGGAGATACGTGGGATAGGGCTTAAAATAGCCCAAGGGACTGACTCAATACTAGTCTAGCACAATGATACATAAAAAAGCATGGAATACAATCTTAGGCTAGATAGTGGACACCATTCAGTGAGGCCCGTGTAGCAAAATACTGAAACAAGATGGACAGATAGAGAGTCTAGCAGCACTGGCTCCACTCCACGACACACACTTCTCAGGCATGCCAGTCTCTCTTACCTTGAAGATCCGAAGATCTTATCACTGAGGGATTTTTGTCTCATAATGTAAGGTACATGAGGGGTATCTGTGGGGTGCGATCTGCACTCCCAGAACCACTGAATCTAGGAATTTTGGCAACTAAATTGGTTCATAGTATTAGGTTTTGAGGGGTCCTGATCCAATGATGGATTCTTAGAGCAAGCCACTTAAGGCTTTAGTTGAGCTTATTGGTGCAAGGAAGGACCCCACATATGTCAAATTCAATCAACACTCTAGCCGCCTGACTAGTATATTTATATAGCAGCTCAAAAAACACGCTCGAGAGTATGCTGGGAGAAATGATATCCCCAATGCATCCCAATTCGAAGTACCTCCATGGGGTGATGAAATCCCCAGTCAAAGATACCCCTCACTATGTAGAATAAAATAAAATTTGGATGTCATTTTCACTGTCCTTCTTTCTTCCAAGACCCTAAAGGCAGGTGGAAAGTCAGTTAGTGCAACAGTAGGTCCACCCCAGACACAATTAAAATTCTTTACCTTAAGAAAAAGAAAAATGATTTAATCTAATGTAGCTTGACTCACGTTCATTTTATAACCCAAATTTAGGTGTTAGATATACATGTGCATGTCTATTTTAAACACCAAATCGAAATATGAAGGCATACATGTCAATTTTAACCATTTGTTGATTTTAAGCACCAAAAACCAAGTGTGAGATACATGCATGCCAATTTTAGCCCATGTTCATTTTAAGCACCAACAACAAAGTGTGAGATTATCCATGCATATCCATTTTAACTGTTGTTGATTTTAAGCACCAAAAATGAAGTGTAAAGTGTGCATGCAAAAATACTAATCTAATCGTCTCTGCGAATCTGCCACAGGCTGTAAATAGAAGATTAGTAGTAAAACCAAACTAACAAAAAACAAAAACTTAAAACTTGACAGAGGTGAATGCGTAATTATACTTGTGTGATTGCATGATGTTTATAGAGCGAATGCATGAACTTGACAGAGTGAATGCGTAAATCTGACAGAGAGAATGCGTGATGAAGACTGATCGATTGCATAGCACTAACAGGGCAATTGCGTGACAGACAAGCAGACAACAACAAAAGTTAAAAACTAAAAAATATAAGAAAACTAAACCCGATCAGGAACCTGCAAAACCAATTGTGAAGCCCTAGCCAAATCTCTCATCATCCATTCAATATTGATTAGATCATATTTAACTTGATAAGAAAGAACTAAGCTATTATATCTATCAAAGGCCAGTTGTTCTTCCGAATCCTGTATCAATTTTTCTACTTGGAGAACCTTTTGATAGCATTTGGCTTCTCTTCTTTGTTGTTTCATCCTTCTTGCACTTGAAACCCTAAACTGAACTTTTCTTGCCATAAACTGTTATAATTAAATCATAAAATAAAAACAATTTGATCCCATATTAACCCTATTTAAGACATAATTAAGCAGAACATATAACATATGGAAGAAAGAATTAAACAACAAAGCTTCCTACGAATGCGTGATCTAGAAAGGGCGATTGCGCGATCTGGACAGGGCAATTGCGTGACCCTATTAGAATGAATGTGTGACCCTGAAGGGTCGAATGCATGATAATGTCTATGCTATTATGTGACGATGAATGCTCGATTGCGTGACGGAAAAATCTTTTCTCAAAATTCGTGCAACCTGCAAAAAAAATGAAAAATCTGCACAATCTGCAAAAATCACACAGAAAAATAAAGAAGGTTAAATTGTTGTTAATTCACGTCGGGTTCACCAAAATGTAATGCATGTAAAATTCATCTTATTCAAAACAATAATCAATTAATTAGAAATAAAGGGAAATCATGAGTCCCTATCTAATCAAAGAATCTAACAAACAAGACAATGAAATAATGCAAATATTAAGAAATAAGAATTATAATAATTCAATGAAACTCCCTATTCCAAGATTGCATATCGCTTCCATTGCTCTTCTCTTCTTTGTGGTATGATGGCTCTCATATATTGCGCTGGTAACCTGCAAGTGACACAAAGGTTCAAAGTTTGTGATTGTTGAGAATGGAGATTGAATGCTCAATTTATAGAAAATTGGAGAAGATTGATTGAAAGGTGGAACAGATTGATCAAGAGGTGGAACTCAGGTGAGCTCACATGAAAATTGATAGTTGAACTGCTGATTGTAGGAGTGAAACTCAATAGATGGAATAGATTAATTGAGTCAACTGATTGAAGGAAGAAAAAGAATGATTGGTGGTAATAAAGAGGATGACACAAAAAACTTAATTTAGATAAAGCTAACTGAAAGATAGAAATAGAGATTGGAGAGATAAATGATTTAGTTAATTAATTGATTGAATTAATTAATTTAGCATGTGCTTGCATTTAGATTTAGATTTTCAATTTAATCTTTGCATGATATTTATTCAAATAATTGAATTTATTTAATTCAATTTAGCATTTGAATATATTTAGAACTTAACTTTGATTTTCAACTTGGTTTTTGAAATCATGCACATGTATTTGAATTTGGAAGAAATTAGAAGAATATGAAATTAAATGAAATTAGAATTTGGGGATTTGGAATTGAAGAATTAATTAGTTAATTAAATAATTTAAAGAAACTATTTAATTATTTAGAAATTGAATTTAATTAAATAATAGAGATTATTCAAATTAAAGGATTAAAATCATAATTAATTAAATATTATTAATATTTAGAAAATGGTTGAATGATTAAATGATCAGAGATAGAAATTGAGAATTAATTTATTTAAATAATAAATATTATTTAAATTGGGGTTTAGATTGGGGAATTAATCATAATTAATTAAATAATAAATATTTAATTAATATTTAGAAAATGATTAAATGATGATAGAATGGGAAATAGAATAATTAGTAAGATTATGAGGAAATATGAAATTAGAAGAAATAGTTAATTAAATTAATTAAATAATTAAAGAATTATTTAACTAACTAGAGGAATAATTAGTACATGATCAATGAGACATTTTTAGGTGTCTACAGTTTCCACATGAAAAATTAGTATGTCATGTGTGATGCTTTTCATGTGATGCTTTAATATTTTTTGTCAAGTGGTAAAGCATGTTGAACCAACAATCATTATAATTCTGATGATATATTACTTGTTTATGCATACGGGTGAAGTGGAAGTGAGATATTAGATTGTGTGGAGATCTAAGTGTTACCAGTTTATGTCTTTCATATTCTCACTATGTTTTACTGGTAGTGCCCTAATTTAGACCGGTGTTACTGTTTACCAGTCAAGTGTAGTCTTTGCAGTCAAACTAATTTAGCGAAAGTTTTTTTTGTCTGTACTGATTCACCCCCCCCTCGCAGTACTGATTTGGTACTAACTATTCATCATTATTCATCAGTACTCCCAATAGCCATAACAAGGTGGTCCCATGAGTCGGGAAAAGAACACAATAGAAGCATGCAACAATTCTCCTCCTCAATCTTGTCACCAATAGAACTCAATTGAGAAATAATCATGTTGAATGTATTGAGATGATTAGAAATGGATCCTCCATCTTTCATCTTCAAAGAGTATATCTTCTTTCTCAGGAAAATATTATTTACCAGGTATTTATCTCGATAAACATCTCCAAGCTTCTTCCATAGTTCTTTCATAGTCTTCTCTTCATGGACATTTAGGAGCATTGAATCAACTAAACAAAGTCTTATCAAACCTTTAGCCTTTCGATCCATTATATTGCAAGCTTCTTGACTCATAATCTGTTGATTTTTTCTAGATATTACAACCCATAGATCTCTATCCATGAGCATATCCTCTATTTTCAACTTCCAAAGTTCAAAGTTGCTGCCATTAAACTTCTTCATATCAAATTCTTCAAATGTACTTCCCATCTTCTTCCTGCAACAAGATTTTGAAAAATACTTTGCAAAATCTCCCACTCAAATTGAGATTAGTATAAAAAACTCGCTACCCAACAATGGGACCAAAACTAGTCAAGCTCTAATACCAACTGAAAGGAAGGTAAGGTACAAAAAATGCTTCCTAACACTAATCTAGTGGGAGAGATAATGTATTTTTTTTACGACTCTTAAATTGTTATGAAATAAGAAACACATTCAAAAGGAGATATATAACATACAAATAGATAAACACAATAAGCACAAGATATACCATGGGGAAAACCATTTCAAAAGAAAAACCCCACACTCCAAAAACATAGTACTTTGTATTACTAAAAAAATATTAATACAACAATAGTACACTGCTTCTTCAATATGAGTCTTCAACAATCAATCCAACAACACTTTGAATCGATTTCAATGATATAACACTTCACCTACAAAATATAACATAACTAATACTCTCAAAGCTACCTTATATATATAAATACAACAAAGAAGGAAGCTTCTAGATGAAAAATGAAGATGAGGCCATGCAAAAAATTGGCACATTATTCCTGCCACCTAAAGCATGCACACGACACATGTACATGTCCATAAAAATTCCCATTAAAACATCCTAAGTTGGGTGCCCAAAATTTACTATCTCGAGGCATGAAAGATTCTCTCAAACCTCTTACAATTGTCATTATAATAATCATTACTGACAACAATTACATATATAAGAAAGTCAATCATAATGATCTAACAAAAGTAGATCCTCTTATAACTTGTCATAACCCAATTTTGGCATCTACCTTCTCCATACAAAGGATCCTGTGATACTTATCCATTCTACCATAGAATCTTTCATAAACTATAATAGGTTATTGTGTGACAAAGCTATCATAAATATTTCATTACATGACACTTGTCACCTGATGGGATGGGGTTTGGGATAGACTAGCCTAGTCTATGCTCTTGGATCCTTCCCTTGGATCACCTAGTGTTCTCTTCACACCCTAGGGTCTCTAGGACTTCCCTTTCTTGAGGAATCCACTGACCTTGCCCAATCCACCCACTAATGAGTTGCAATGCTGCTCCTAAGGTCTCACCTACTCATGAGACTCAAAACCCCTTACTATGGTTAATAAGGGCTTGTCTTATCCTCCTGCTTCCTAGGTCCTAGCAAGGTTAGGACAGGTATTAAACCATTTTTTACATCCATCCATGTGCCCTCAAGAAGTTTCAAGCTTCCAACCCCTTACCGATTTCACTATTTTGTGTTTTGCATACAAAAAAGGGCTACAAGGATTAGGACCAATTAGGCCTCCTACTCGGTCCTTTAGGGATCCCTCTCACAAATGATGCACAAACTACCTAAACTCCCAAAATGGACTACCATTCATTTGGCAAGGACTCAAGGATTTCATTGGTTTTGGGCCTCCAAGTGGCCATACAGTGCCTTGGGCGAATTTTGGGGTTTTTAAGGGTTTTTGTGAGGGTTTCATGGTCTGCCTAGGTCATAGTCGATGTTTTGTGTTATAGCCACCTAGAGTGGATTGGTGGAGGATCCTCCTTCACACCAGTGGTGCTTTACACACTCCTTTACACCTCCTCCAAAGGGTGCACTATCTTTTGACCAACCTTGCTCTCTAAGACCTTTGCAACTTGACCTTTCCTAGCCGGGCACTGTTCAGTCTCGCCTAGGTGTGGGTACTTATATAGACTCCCTAAATTTTCAAGGGCCTTTCTTGTATTGAACTATGGAACAAGGTCTGCACTCTCATTCCCCATAGTTTCATGGTGGTTCCACAATGGGGAATGGAGTTATGCATCCATTTACACAAACCAGTCCAAAACTGGACAGTGGGAAGGCAATTTACCAACTATTTACAAACACACTCAATCTGCAAATAAAAACCTAATCTAATTGCTCACAATGAAATTATTTACACCATAGAAGACATTACACACATTTTTTCAAGAAAATAAATTAATTAACTTGCTTGGTTGCTTCATTCAAACTGACTTGTAACCAACAAAACAGTCACAGTTAGGTCACTTTGCTTGGGCCGTACAATGTCTAACATCCAACCCATTAATTTAGGGTTTGCAAATACTTATACTACCTTTACCTCAATCTATGTGCCTATATTATGGTTGCCCATGCCAAACTAAAGATTTTGGCTTCTAGGTGAAAAAGTTGCTTGAAACCTTCTATTCCCATGCTCTGCAACTATAGTTCTTGAACTGTCAACAACTTCCTGCTTAATGCATTTGTCACCTTGTTGAGTTTCCCCTTCTTATGCTTGATGGTGAAGGTGAAGGATTGGAGGTACTCCATCCATTTCAAATGTCTATTTCTAAGCTTCTCTTGAGTGTTAATGTAACTCAATGCCTGATTCTCTGTGAGCACCACAAATTCCTTTGGAAGTAGGTAATGCCTCCATTTCTTTAGGGACTGCACTAATGCATACAACTCTAGGTCATAGGCTGAGTACTTCTTCTTTGCTTCAGTAAGCTTCTCATTGAAAAATGCCACAGGTCTTCCCTCTTGACTCAATACACCCCCTACTGCAATTCCACTTGCATCACACTCTAAAGTCAATAGCTTATCAAAAGTAGGTAAGAGAAGGATAGGTTTTGTGGCTACTTCCTACTTCAACAATTGAGATGCTTTGTTAGCCTACTCAGTCCATTTAAACTTATTTTTAAGGCCTTCTTTTATGGTGTCAAGGACTGGTGCACATATGCCACTGAAGTTCCTCACAAACTTTCTATAGAATAGATCTAATCCATGGAAACTCCTAACTATAGTCCCTGTTCTAGGTGCAGGCCAATTCAAGATTGCCTCCACTTTGCTTGGATCCATCTTCAAGGTTCCTTTAGACACCACAAATCCTAAGTAGACCAGATCTTACTTCAAGAAGTCACACTTCTCTAGGTTGATGGATAATTTCTCCTCATGCAACCTCTCTGAGACTAACCTCAAATCCTCAAGGTGCTCCTCTTTGGTTCTACTATAGATGAGCATATCATCTAGGTACAACACCACAAATCTACATGTGAAACCATTTAACACCTCATTTATCAACCTCATGAAGGTGCTTGGGGCATGGGTGAGTCCAAATGGCATCACAAGCCATTCATACAATCCTTCTGTGGTCTTGAAAGCAGTCTTCCACTCATCACCCTCCTTGATTCTAATCTGGTGATAACCACTTTTAAGGTCCAATTTGGTGAAATAAATAGCACCTCCTAAATAGTCCATTAAATCCTCTATTCTAGGAATAGGAAACCTATACCTTATGGTGATCCTATTGATTGCCCTTGAATTAGTGCAAAGTCTCCAATTACCCCCTTTTTGGATGCTAGCACTACTGAGACTGCACATGGGCTAATGCTCTTCTTAATCAGTCCTTGTTCCAATAACTCCTACACTTGCCTTGCTACTTCCTTATTCTAATCAGTGTGAGCTTATATGCAGCTTTGTTAGGTAGGTATGCTCCAAGAACAAAATCTATTCGATGACTTATAGACCTTCTTGGTGGGAGTGTTGCAGGTGTTCCATCACTCACTATGTCCTTATACTCTTGCAACATGTGTTTCACCTCCTTGGGTACTTTTGCCTACAACTTGTCTTCTTCCTCTTTTGGCTTCACAAAGATGGCACACTTCACTATCTCCTCCTCATGGAGCAAGTTTAAGAACTTTTTACCAGTAGCCAATAAGACACTAGGTGTTCTTGAAGTTCCCTCTTCATTCTCTGTCAAAGACTGAATCTTAAAGGTCTTGCTATCCTTCTTGAATGAAATGGAGTTCTCCTCTCCATTATAGATCACCTTCCTATCAAATTGCCAGGGTCTACCCAGTAATAGGTGACAGCCATCCATAGGTAACACATCACAAAGGATCTTATCCTTGTATCGTCCAATAGAAAACTTTACCCAAGTGTGTTCATTGACTAGCATAGTCTGCTCAAGATTCAACCATGTCACCTCGTATGGGTTAGTGTGGGGTATCCTTGTAAGTTTCAACTTCCTAACTACCTCTTCTTATATGATGTTGTCAGTTGAGCTTGAATCAACTATCACCTTGCAAACTTTACCAAGGATCTTGCATCTCACCCTAAAGAATTTTCTCCTATGCTTAGGTTCATTCTTGACTGGCTGTCTTATCAAGACCCCATTGAACATCAGATTTTCTCCAGTCTCTGATTCAATATGGTCCGCTTTAGGTGTCTTATTGCTTGAAGAGTCTTCATGTGCATAAGCAACCCTCTTTCCACTATTTGATGAGGTAGGATTGTCAGGGCATCTATATGTCGGGTGTCCCAATTGTCCACAATTGTAACACTTCATAATTGCAAAGTAGGAGTTGCCTCTACTAGTACCTCTACCCCTACTTGGACCACCTTGTGCACCTCTTCATCTAGAATGGCCCCCTCTAAGACTCGTTTCACTGCCATGTTCAGTCAACTTGGCTTCTCCTTGATTCCTCTGCTCATTTGCCTTGCTTTGGTAACCACCTCGGTGATTCATTTGTTCTCTACCTCTACCTCTACCCTTTTTATTGGAGTCTCCTTTCCTTTTGTTCCTCTCTTCCACCTTGACAGCAAGCTGATGACATTTTTGAATAGTAGTAGGAGTCCATAGGCTTATCTCCTCTTGAATGTTCCACTTTAGGCCGCTTAGATACCTAGCCACCTTAATAGATTAATCTTCTTGGACTTTGGATCTAAGACAAATTTTTTGAAATTCTATGGTGTAGGAGGTCACATGAAGGTCTTTTTGCTTCAATCCCTGTCTCTTCTTATGAAGTTGGACTTCATAATCCTCTGGTAAGTAGTTCTCTTTGATCTTGCTCACCATGGCCTTCCAATTGGCAATAGGTGGCTTCCCCACGCTAACTCTCTCTTCTTGCAGGTACTTCCACCATGTTAAAGGTGCTCCCCTTAATCTTGATATCACAACCTTAACCTTTTGAGCCTCTATCACTCCCTCACACTCAAAGTGGTTTTCCATGCCCTCAATCCATTCCATAATAGTGTCAATGTCCATCCTTGCACTGAAATGTGGCAACCCTTCAAAAGCTTTGGTGTTCAAAGCCTTAATAGCCTTCACAAAAGGTTCTTCATTAAACAAGGGATGTGGTTTAGGTAGAATGTCATCTATGTCCATAGTTTTCTTGCCTTTGTCCTTGGTTTCTTCTCCCCAAGGTCCTTGTGTCCTCTGATCCACCACTTCCTATAGTTTATCCCTTATCTCACTCATAGCTTCTTCAAGGAGTCTATTCTTCTCCTTCTGCTCTTCTACCTCCCTAGCCAACTCTACATTAGTGACCATTCTTCTCTCCCCTACTGATTCACCAGTATATAGAGACATACATAGTCCAACAAATCTTTAACTTGCTCTGATACCAATCTAATGGGATGGGGTTTGGGATAGAATAGCCTAGTTTATGCTCTTGGATCACCTGGTGTTCTCTTCACACCCTAGGGTCTCTAGGACTTCCCTTGCCCAATCCACCCACCAATGAGTTGCAATGCTGCTCCTAAGGTCTCACCTACTCATGAGACTCAAAACCCCTTACTATGCTAATAAGGGCTTGGCTTGTCCTTCTGCTTCCTAGGTCCTAGCAAGGTTAGGACAAGTGTTAAACCATGTTTTACATCCATCCATGTGCCCTCAAGGAGTTTCCAGCTTCCAACCCCTTACTGATTTCACCATTTTATGTTTTGCCTACAAAAAAGGGCTATAAGGATTAGGACTAATTAGGCCTCCTACCCGATCCTTTAGGGCTCCCTCTCACAAATGATGCACAAACTACCCAAACTGCCAAAATGGACTACCATTCATTTGGAAAGGGCTCAATTATTTGTCTAGTTTTGGGCCTCCAAGTGGTCATATAGTACCTTGGGCGAATTTTGGGGTTTTTAAGGATTTTGTGAGGGCTTCATGGTCTGCTTGGGTCACAGTGGATGTTTTGTATTGTAGCCACCTAGACTGGATTTGTGGAGGCTCCTCCTTCACAAAAATGGTTCTTCACACACTCCTTTACACCTCCTCCAAAGGGTGCACTCTCTTCTGACCAACCTTGCTCTCCAAGACCTCTGCAACTTGACCTTTCCTAATCGGGCACTGTTCAGGCTTGCCTAGGTGTGGGTCTTTATATGGCCTCCCTGCATTTTCAAGGGCCTTTCTTGCATTGAATTATGGTACAAGGTCTACACTCTCATTCCTCATGGTTTCATGGTGGTTCCACAATGGGGAATGGAGTTATGCATCCATTTACACAAACTAGTCCAAAACTGGATAGTGGGAAGGCAATTTACAAACTATTTACAAACACACTCAATTTGCAAATAAAAAACTAATATAATTTCTCACAATGAAATTATTTACACCAAAAAAGACATTCCACATAGTTTTTCATGCAAATCAATCAATTAACTTGCTTGGTTGCTTCATTCAAACTGACTGGTAACCAACAAAATAGTCATAGTCAGGTCACTTTTCTTGGGTCGTACAATGTCTGACATCCAACCCATTAATTTAGGGTTTGCAAATACTTATACTACCTTTTCCTCAATCTGTGTGCCCATATTAGGGTTGTCCATGCCAAACTAAGGATTTTGGCTTCTAGGTGAAAAAGTTGCTTGACAACTTCTAAAAGTTGTTTGACAAATTCTAAAAGTTGTCATGCAACTTTTGCAACTTTTGAGCAACTTTCTCAATGTTGCTTTTCTTGACTCCTAGACCCATATTGGGCCAACCTAAGGACTCCACCATGCTATATAAGACCCCTAAACACCTCAAAGGCACACATACCCTCTATTTTCAAGAAAATCTCAATCTTGACTTATGACCCTAAGACCTCAACTAGGTCCCTACCTAGGACCTATGAGCACATGGCTCTTTATTTTATTTACAATGGCTTCAAAAGAAGCATAACACCAACAAAACAAAGGAGGAAGAGCTTGGAAGGGTTCTCCTACACCATACTCCCCCTTTGCACATAACTAAGAAATAGAAGAAGAGATGAGAGTCAGGTCTATGCCAAGTGTCTTGAAGTTGCTCTCCTCAACCCAGGTAGCTTCAGACTCAGGTTGTCCTACCCACTTCACCAAGTGTTCCCTATAGACCTGGTGTTTGGTGGACTTCTTTACTCTAGATTCCAAGATCTCCTCTGCTATAGGCTTCTTCACCTATGGCAAGACATTAACATCTAGGTCCTGCAGTACCTTGGCTTGGTTCTCAGTCTGCCCTTCTATCTCACCTTTGTACATGATCAGGTCAATTACATTAAAGACTGCTGATATATCCAAATCAGAAGGCAGGTCAACCTTGTAAGAATTCTCACCATATTTTTACAAGATTCTACAAGGTCCTACCCTCTTCATTTGCAGTTTGGTAGGCTTACCACTTTGCATCCTAGCTTTGCTCAAATGGACCATCACATAGTCACCCACCTTGAACTCTACCTCTCTCCTTTTCTCATCCATTTTGGCCTTCAGTTTTTTAGTGGATTCAAGGATGGCTTTCTTGACTTGCTCTTGAACTTCCTTGATGGTTTGGGTGAAGTCCTTTGCTTGCACACTCTTCATCTCCATAGTACCAAGGTCTCTCAACTCACATACTCCCCTTGGATGTCTGCCATACACAACCTCAAAAGGCCTTCTACTAGTGGTCCTATTCACACTGTCATTATATGCATACTCTGCTTGAGGGATGATTAGGTCACATGTCTGTCCATACTCCTTAGTTAAACACCTCAATAAGTTGCCTAACACCCTATTGATAACTTTAGTTTGACCATCGGTTTGAGGATGGTAAGCTGTGCTAAATGACAAGCTAGTTCCTAGTCTCCTCCATAATGTTTTCCAAAAATGGCCCATGAACTTGTTGTCCTTGTCTGAAACAATTCTTAAAGGGAGTCCATGAATCCTAACAATCTCCTTAAAGAAGAGATGTGCAACATAGCTAGCATCATGTGTAGTCTTACATGGTATGAAATGGCTCATCTTGGAAAATCTATCTACTACCACATAGATGCTGTCCATACCTGTCTTTGTCTTGGGAATTCCTACTACAAAGTCCATGCTTATACATTCCCAAGGTCTATTTGGGACTGGCAATGGTTGATAGAGACCAACATTGTTTTATCCTCCCTTTTCTCTTTGGCATACACCACATTTTGGCAACTTTGGCCAATAGTAGTACGTTTGTACTAAATCCAAGGTTTTGTTGACTCCAAAGTGTCCACTTAAACTTCCATTGTGTTTCTCTTGGATTAGGTTTTCCCTCATAGATCCTCTTGGCACACACAACTGATTATCTTTAAACAAGAGACCATTTTGGAGAGTGTAGTCTACATACTCACCATGGAAATGGTTCTCAAATTCCTGGCAATCTTTGTAATCTGATGAGAAGTCTTCATCTCCTTCATAGAGGTCCTTGAAACCTTCTATTCCCATGCTCTGCAATTGTAGTTCTTGAACTGTCAACAACTTCCTACTTAATGCATCTGCCACCTTGTTGAGTTGCCCCTTCTTATGCTTGATGGTGAAGGTGAAGGATTGGAGGTACTTCATCCATTTCAAATGTCTATTGCTAAGCTTCTCTTGAGTGTTAATGTAACTCAATGCTTGATTGTCTGTGAACACCACAAATTCGTTTGGAAGTAGGTAATGCCTCCATTTCTTTAGGGACTACACTAATGCATACAACTCTAGGTCATAGGCTAGGTACTTCTTCTTTGCTTCATTAAGCTTCTCACTAAAAAATGCCACAGGTCTTCCCTCTTGACTCAATACACCCCCTACTACAATTCCACTTGCATCACACTCTAAAGTCAATAGCTTATCAAAAGTAGGTAGGAGAAGGATAGGTTTTTTGGCTACTTCATGCTTCAATAATTTAAATGCTTTGTTAGCTTGCTCAGTCCATTTAAACTTAGTTTTAAGGCCTCCTTTTATGGTGTCAAGGACTGGTGCACATATGCCACTGAAGTTCCTCACAAACTTTCTATAGAATAGAGCTAATCCATGGAAACTCCTAACTTCAGTCCCTGTTCTAGGTGCAGGCTAATTCAAGATTGCCTCCACTTTGCTTGGATCCATCTTCAAGGTTCCTTTAGACACCACAAATCCTAAGTAGACCAGCTCTTGCTTCAAGAAGTCACACTTCTCTAGGTTGATGGATAATTTCTGCTCATGCAACCTCTCTGAGACTAACCTCAAATTCTCAAGGTGCTCCTCTTTGGTTTTGCTATAGATGAGAATGTCATCTAGGTACACCACCACAAATTTGCGTGTGAAATCCTTTAATACCTCATTCATCAACCTCATGAAGGTTTTTGGGGAATGGGTGAGTCCAAATAGCATCACAAGCCATTCATACAATCCTTCTGTGGTCTTGAAAGCAGTCTTCCACTCATCACCCTCCTTGATTCTAATCTAGTGATAACCACTTTTAAGGTCCAATTTGGTGAAATAAATAGCACCTCCTAAATAGTCCATTAAACCCTCTATTCTAGGAATAGGAAACCTATAACTTATGGTGATCCTATTGATTTCCCTTGAATCAGTGCAAAGTCTCCACTTACCCCCTTTTTTGGATGCAAGCACTACCAGGACTGCACATGGGCTGATGCTCTTCTTAATTAGTCCTTGTTCCAATAATTCCTACACTTGCCTTGCTACTTCCTTATTCTGATTAGGTGTGAGCTTATATGAAGCTTTGTTAGGTAGGGATGCTCTAGGAACAAAGCTTATTTGATGACTTATAGACCTTCTTGGTGGGAGTGTTGTAGGTGTTCCATCACTCACTATGTCCTTATACTCTTGCAACATGTGTTTCACCTCCTTGGTTACTTCTGCCTGCAACTTGTCTTCTTCCTCTTTTGGCTTCACAAAGATGGCACACTTCACTATCTCCTCCTCATGTAGCAAGTTTAAGAACTCTTTACCAGTAGCCAATAAGACAGTAGGTGTTCTTGAAGTTCCCTCTTCATTCTCTGTCAAAGACTGAATCTTAAAGGTCTTGCTATCCTTCTTGAATGAAATGGAGTTCTCCTCTCCATTATAGATCACCTTCCTATCAAATTGCTAGGGTCTACCTAGTAATAGGTGACAGCCATCCATAGGTAACACATCACAAAGGATCTTATCCTTGTATCCTCCAATAGAAAACTCTACCCAAGTCTGTTCATTGACTAGCACACTTTGCTCATGGTTCAACCATGTCAGCTTGTATGGGTTAGTGTGGGGTATCCTTGTAAGTTTCAACTTCCTAACTTCCTCTTCTGATATGATGTTTTCATTTGAGCCTGAATCAACTATCGCCTTGCAAACTTTACCAAGGATCTTGCATCTCACCATAAACAATGCTCTCCTATGCTTAGATTCATTCTTGACTGGCTGTCTTATCAAGACCCTATTAAACATTAGATTTTCTCTAGTCTCTGATTCAATATGGTCCACTTCAGGTGTCTTACTACTTGAAGAGTCTTCATGTGCATAAGCAACCCTCTTTCCACTATTTGATGAGGTAGGATTGTTAGGGCATCTATATGTCAGGTGTCCCAATTGTCCACAATTATAACACTTCATAGTTGCAAAGTAGGAGTTACCTCTACTGGTACCTCTATCCCTACTTGGACCACCTTGTGCACCTCTTCCTCTAGAATAACCCCATCTGAGACTGGTTTCACTGCCATGTTTAGTCAACTTGGCTTCTCCTTGATTCCTCTGCTCATTTGCCTTGCTTTGGTAACCACCTCGGTGATTCATTTATTCTCTACCTCTGCCTCTACAATTGTTATTGGAGTCTCCTTTCCTTTTGTTCCTCTCTTCCACCTTGACAACAAGCTGATGACATTTTTGAATAGTAGTAGGAGTCCATAGGCTTATCTCCTCTTGAATGTTCCACTTTAGGCCGCTTAGATACCTAGCCACCTTAATAGATTCATCTTCTTGGACTTTGGGTCTAAGACAGTTTTTGAAATTCTTCAGTGTAGGAGGTCACATCAAGGTCTTTTTTCTTCAATCCCTATCTCTTCTTATGAAGTTGGACTTCATAATCCTTTGGTAAGTAGTTCTCTTTTATCTTGCTCACCATGGCCTTCCAATTGGCAATAGGTAGCTTCCCCATGCTAACTCTCTCTTCTTGTAGGTACTTGCACCATGTTAAAGCTACTCCCCTTAATCTTGATTTGGCAACCTTAACCTTTTGAGCCTTTGTCACTCCCTCACACTCAAAGTGGTTTTCCATGCCCTCAATCCATTCCATAACAGTGTCAATGTCCATCCTTCCACTGAAATGTGGCAACCCTTCAAAAGCTTTGGTGTTCAAAGCCTTAATAGACTTCACAAAATGTTCTTCATTAAACAATTGATCTGGTTTAGGTATAATGCCATCTATGTCTATAGTTTCTTGCCTTTGTCCTTGGTGTCTTCTCCCCAAGGTCCTTGGGTCCTCTGATCCACCACTTCCTGTAGTTTATCCCTTATCTCACTCATAGCTTCTTCAAGGAGTCTATTCTTCTCCTTCTACTCTTCTACCTCCCTAGCCAACTCTGTATTAGTGACCATTCTACTCTCCCCTACTGATTCACCAGTATATAGAGACATACACTATCCAACAAATCTTTAAATTGCTTTGATACCAATCTGATGGGATGGGGTTTAGGATAGACTAGCCTAGTCTATGCTCTTGGATCCTTCCCTTGGATCACCTGGTGTTCTCTTCACACCCTAGGGTCTCTAGGACTTCCCTTTCTTGAGGAATCCCCTGACCTTGCCCAATCCACCCACCAATGAGTTGCAATGCTACTCCTAAGGTCTCACCTACTCATGAGACTCAAAACCCCTTACTATGGCTAATAAGGGCTTGGCTTGTCCTTCTACTTCCTAGGTCCTAGTAAGGTTAGGATAGGTGTTAAACCATGTTTTACATCCATCCATGTGCCCTCAAGAAGTTTCAAGCTTCCAACCCCTTACTGATTTCACTATTTTGTGTTTTGCCTACAAAAAAGGGCTACAAGGATTAGGACCAATTAGGCCCCCTACCCGATCCTTTAGGGATCCCTCTCACAAATGATGCACAAACTACCCAAACTCCCAAAATGGACTACCATTCATTTGGCAAGGGCTCAAGGATTTCACTAGTTTTGGGCCTCCAAGTGGCCGTACAGTGCCTTGGGTGAATTTTGGGGTTTTTAAGGGTTTTGTGAGGGTTTCATAGTCTGCCTGGGTCATAGTGGATGTTTTGTGTTATAGCCACCTATAATGGATTGGTGGAGGCTCCTCCTTCACACCAATGGTGCTTCACACACTCCTTTACACCTCCTCCAAAGGGTGCACTCTCTTCTGACCAACCTTGCTCTCCAGGACCTCTGCAACTTGACCTTTGTTAGCCAGGCACTGTTCAGTCTCACCTAGGTGTGGGTCTTTAAATGGCCTCCCTGCATTTTAAATTGCCTTGCTTGCATTGAACTATGGTACAAGGTCTGCACTCTCATTCCCCATGGTTTCATAGTGGTTCCACAATGGGGAATGGAGTTATGCATCCATTTACACAAACCAGTCCAAAACTGGATAGTGGGAAGGCAGTTTACAAACTATTTACAAACACATTCAATTTGCAAATAAAAACCTAATATAATTGCTCACAATGAAATTATTTACACCATAGAAGACATTTCACATAGTTTTGTATGCAAATCAATCCATTAACTTGCTTGGTTGCTTCATTCAAATTGACTGGTAACCAACAAAACAGTCACAATTAGGTCACTTTGCTTGGGTTGTACAATGTCTGACATCCAACGCATTAATTTAGGGTTTGCAAATATTTATACTATCTTTTCCTCATTTTTTGTGCCCATATTAGGGTTGTCCACACCAAACTAAGGATTTTGGCTTCTAGGTGAAAAAGTTGCTTGACAACTTTTAAAAGTTGTCATGCAACTTTTGCAACTTTTGAGCAACTTTCTCAATGTTGCTTTTCTTGACTCCTAGACCCATACTGGGCCAACCTAAGGATTCCACCATGTTATGTAAGACCCCTAAACAGCTCAAAGGCACACATACCCTCTATTTTCAAGAAAATCTCAATCTTGACTTATGACCCTAAGACCTCAACTAGATCCCTACCTAGGACCTATGAGCACATGGCTCTTTATTTTATTTACAATGGCTTCAAAAGAAGCATAACACCAACAAAACAAAAAAGGAGGAAGAGCTTGGAAGGGTGCTCCTGCACCATCACCCACCACCATAAAGTCCAAGGTCCTCCAAGTGGGACGCCTACCTCCATGTGAGGACAAAATAAGCCTTGTCACTTTTCGAGTAGGATGACAAGTCAACATGCCAACTCCAACTAGATGAAAAAATAGCACGTGCAAAAAAAATTATCCTTGTGAGCTCATAAATTAACCAAATATAAAATAAATAAAACAAAATACCAATTTTAGTACTTGCAAAGGTCGAGACACCTTAATCCCAACATTATTTTCTCAATTTTAGGTCAATGAAAATAAAATGGATCCTTATATTTTATATGTATGGAAAGGTTCTTTAATCCTAAAGTTGATATGGATTCAATTTTATTTTTAGTTAATTATTATTGAGGTAGAAAATATGATGTTTAATTTTGGACCAAACTTTGACTATTAAATTAAGAAATAAACTTTATGTATAACAATAAAACGTTTAGATCAAACCCTACCTAATTTTTTATTAAGCTTTCCAAAAAATATGAAGTTTTCTAAAAAAAATCTCAAAATTGTAGTTTATAGAAAAAATTAAATCAAAATGTTGACTGAAGGTTGATGACTAAATTAAAGGGCATATTTTATGTCTAATAGTAAATTACAAAGAACTAACCATATTCTATTTTTTTATAATCTTTCAAAAAATCTAAATTATTTCAAAAAATTCCAATAGTGGCCTATAATGTAATTTTATGAAAAAAAAAACACAAGAGATAATTTTTATGTAAACTTACCCTCAAAGTCTAATTTTTTTTCCAAGATCTTATCTAATACATACCTCAAAACCCAAGAAAATTTAGACCAAAATTTGCAATGGTTTGGAAGTTATGATGGAAAGAAAAATCTTGGTCCAAATCGTAGCTCTGATACCACTTGTTATGATATTTCTTGGAAATAAATTCAAAAAATAAGAATTATAGTAGACTACTTCGAGAGGGTGACCTCCAATAATTAGGTAATAAAATATGAATTCGATAATAGACGATCTAAGTATAGGATGATATAGGAGACATTTTTTATCCTTATTTATAGACTTAATTATGTAGGGACATACCCCTTCATCTTAACTAAGTGGGATTAGTGTATTGACTAATATTTATGTTAGGATTAACAATTCCACAAGTGATCCATATTATTATTATGAATATATAATATATACCTGGCATTATATCATATTAGGGCCACAACAATGATGGTTACTGAAAGTTTGCTACAATAAGTGAAATTTTTTAAACTACTAAATTGTGGAAAATAAAATCTAAAATATTCTGCATCCCTCTTTCTATTAGAAATTAGTGTTCACATGGGTGTTTAGGTTAGCATCATTGGTATGTTTAATAAAATAGAGTTATTTAAGTGAACACTAAGTTGTTGAGAAATAACTTATATTATATTATAGTGAGTGTGTTATTGTGTGTAAGAATAATAATGTAAGTGATTTGTTAACACAACTCACATAGATATTTAGGAGTAAATATGGGAAGAGAAGAATTAAGATGGTTGAACAATTTACCTAGATTTAGTTTGAAAAGTTAGTGTAATTGTTATAGGAGTTAAACTACTCATCTTATATATTTATACTATCTCATTGAATGAATGTCATGTGAAATAGAATAAAAAATATTATGTTAAATCTTATATTTTAAATTTACATAAATTACCAACATAATATAAAACTATGCTTCGTGTTGATGTGTGAATAGTTTTACCCACACAATGTATGAAATAATTTCCCTGTTGAATAAACATGTGGAGTTCATATATAGAATGGAGGCCTATTTATGGTGAGTTAAGTAGGAGGTAATATTTTTTAGAATGGTTTATACACAACAATATGTTTAATTCATATTCTTCATAGTACCTATCAATCTTGGAAGCACCAATGGTGTTTTATACTTAAGTTGTAGTCCACGTTTTCACTTGTCCAGTGACATGAAATTTATAAAAGTACTATAACATCATGTAGGGTTTTATTATCTATACCTATTGTTTATATGCATTTTAAGAATAATGTTTTTGATTAAGCAAAAATAGGTTTTGAGGGGACCTGAAACCCCTTACACCACATAATTAAAGAAACAAAAGAGAGCCTAGGACTTAGAAACAAGACTGGTTGCAAACCAAGAGCAACAAAAACCTAACAACCACTGAAAGACCAGCAAAAGGCTAGAAAAAATAGCAAAATTGACCAACTACTTAAAAATATCTAAAGCCTAGGAGGCCTCCTTCTCAAGCAACAACATAGCCTTGGAAGATTCCTTAAGGTCCAATAGATTTTGTGGAAGAGACTCTTCCACTGGTTTAGTGCTCTACCTAGTTCTCCTGGTAGTATGCGGAATCAACTTCAAACTCGAGGCCCCAACATAAATTTTCAGATCCACAATGTTTTTCTCATTATGAATACTCTCCAACCTGGTAACCAAAGCATTCATGTTGACTGCAAAAACTTTCATCATAGCTACACTATTCTCCATAATTTTCTTCATCCCTTCCTCAACTTGCATCATCTTCTGTCTGATCTCATTGTTCTTCTGATCATTTCTTCTCTTTAACAGTTCCACAACCTCACCATTCTTATTTAGAATCTCTAACATCATATTTTTCTCCCACTGATAGTTCTGATACTTAATGTTAAGTACAAATGCCAAGCTGGTAAGATGAGAGGGGGGGGGGGAAGGTGAATCATACAAACTTAATCTTCCATAAAAACATTAGATTCATCCTTGGTAACATATACTTCAGTGATATAACCAAAACTGTTAAACATGCAAACTCAAAAGCATATAAACATCATAAACCTCATAACACCAGATTTAACGTGGAAACCCAAATAGGGAAAAACCACTGTTGGATTTTGGACCCACTAAGAAATATACTCTTGTAGAGTATACTCGGTTAAAAGAAAATCCTGTTAAAGATTACAAACACATTACTAGATGTGACTCAGTTAAGGGATTTCCCTCAGATCTGTTAGGATCTTCACCTTGTTAGAAGTGACCTTGTAAAAGGATTTCAAACACTCAATCAGAATGTCACCTTGCTAGAGGGTTTTACAAATAAGACTGTTAAGTCCACTCAGTTAAGAGATTTTCTATCAATTCACAAAATAATAGTAATAAAAATCTATCTGCAACTTCACATCTAAAATGCTAAAGCAAATTCTTATTTGCTCAATACAATATAGACATAGAACTAATCTTGTCCATCTGATGGGCTCTATACTCTGTTATACAAATAGTTCTTCAAGCTTTTGTGCTCGGTAATTACTATGTAGCATCCCTATGCATACACTTGCCTGCATACATTGTTTATCAATAGTTCCCTATTTATAAACAATTGCCAAGCGCTTAATCTCCTTGATCACATTTTCCATGATCAATCATAGCCATCATATCTTCAAACTTTGACTAGGTTCAATGTATTCTTTGATTTGAAAAACATTTTACCCCACCTTGGAACTTGCATACATTTCTTGGAACTTGTGCTAGGGTATTGTGGTTCAATCCAAGCTGTAGATCTTCCTGCTGATTTTCCTTTGCCATAGATTCTTTAACAAACTTCATTCATGACATACCAATCATTTAATCATAGCCAACGCATCAGCTCCCTTCATTAAATAATGCATGTAACCATTTGATGCATTCTGTTACAGCTCGGTTACAACTCGGTAAATACTAAACTTTACTCAGTAGACACTTTGCCTTCATTAACCGATAGCGATAACCTTAGGGTTTACCGACCAGGTTCTTTGCTCGGTAACATAGTATAGTATTAACCTTACAATAAATAACATATGTATGATATCAAAACAATCTAAACATCATGATCTCATCATTGTCTAACTCGGTAATAGTTGCCCATTGAATGACTTATTTCTCCCCTTATACATCATATTCTTTCTATGTCTTTTACCGACATCTTTATACTCATCAAATCATACTTCTTAAGATATGGCAACATCATATTGATTTAGAAAATCAATTTCTTGACATCAATGACAAAATAATAATATTAAGACAGTAAATCATCCTTAATCAGTTATATCCATAATCATCAACAACCTTCTCAATATTCTTATTGAAATGCCAACAATCTCTCCTTGTCTGTTATAATGCCAACATGGTCCAAGTAGCATACTTATCTATATCTTGAGCCACCCATCCTGAGCCACCCTCTTATTGTTCACCATCGACCCATCTTTTTGTTGTTTAAGCTCCCTCTCTTCAATTTTAGCATTTGTTTCTCTAAGTTTTAAGTTTAGAGTCTTAATTTCATGGAACATCCACCTGTTGAAATGATACTGATCAACCATGAAGCTCCTAATAGTGCCCAATATGTCAATCATGGTATTCGGCTTGTCCTGTAAGTCTTCAGAGTCTAGATCCATTGGCTCAAAATCCTATTCACCATACTCATTCGGAGATAACTTACCCTCCTCCTTAGAATCAACCATATCTTTCATAGAATTATCTTCCGATCTAGGAAGTGAACTAGCATTCTCCTCCTCCTCAGAGTCAGACTCCCCATTGTCATCACTAGGTTCATGCTCCTTATCACCCCACAAATTATTTTAAATTTGATTAGCCCTAACCTTATAAAACTCATAAATCATGAGGATAAGGCCTTGATGGGAAAGATGGATAGCTTTTGGATTTTTAATGGAATCTGCTACATTATCGTTCAGTGAACAAACAAGATAATAAGGGACAAAGATCTTAATACCATGGCAAAAATGGTTTAAAAGAACAAAATGATAGCTGTAGATTTTAGTAAACCTACCATCGATAGTGACATACTCCATAATTGCCCTAAGCTTTTTCCTCCAAAAAAGTTTAATTTGAAGAGGGGTAAAGTAAGATTTGTTTGACTTTACCAGGTTATCCCTCTCCACATCAAACTTTGGGAAGGTCTTCACGACATTGTCAGACAACTTCTGATCCCTGAAGAACTTCATGCCTTCCATAGACATTCCTGTAACCTTCGCAATTAGCTCCTCATCCAGTTTGAAAGTTTGTCTAAACAGGGTGACTTTATTCTTAGACCAACCCTTAACAAAGGCTTTGGAGGCATGATTCTTCTTTTCATGCAACTTCTCCATGAAACTCGCCACTCCTCCCTTCTGTAGCCTCCTCCAAATTTTCTTTTCCTTCTTCCAAGCCTAGCAACTCGAGGGTTCAATCCTCTTGATATTACCACCCATCGTGTTGAGCAACCCAAAGATATCAATCACACTCACACTCTGTAAACCTTGATAGTGTAAACAAGTTAAATGAGCGCTAGGAGACTCGACAGATAAAACCACCCAGAAAGCATGTGAAAAGAGCTAGATCATCCCACCTAGAAGTTTCCTCCTATCAGAATAATAATTTCCACTCCTTCTCTCATTGAGTGCAATCATTATTAGATTGGGGGGATTAATACCATTAATTATATCAAATAATAAGTGTCCCTTCACCTCAAAATGTAATGATCCTTCATTTTTACACAAAAAAGAGGCAATAGAACTAACTCCAAAGTTAGCAAAGAAGTCCGCACACCTATTGGCTTCCCTAAAAACATGAGTTATAATACATTCCTCAAAGTCATCAATAATCTTAAGAGAATTAAGAGTGATATTCTTAATACTCCAAGAAGGCTTATCCAGTCTTTTGAGACATCTAATAATGTTTAAAGAATCCCCTTCAATCCAAAATTAATTAATATTTAATTGTCTAACAATTTTGAGGACTTCCAAAACTCCCATGGCCTTCGCTATGTGATTAGACCGAATCCCCAATGGAGAAGCAATAGAAGCCACACAAATCCCATTAGAGTTTCTAATAACACCCCCACATCTAGCCCTACCGGGGTTCCCCTTAATAGCACCATCAAAGTTGATTTTCATCCATTCCTCCAAAGACTAGCACCAGATAATACCATCCCTACTCTTTTTAACTCCGAAGTTACTGATGTCGACTTGAAGATCCCAATTCCTAGCAGCAATCCTATCCTCCTCCTTGACATAGGATGAGGAAGTAGGTCCAAGACCACCAATAGATAGGTTCAAGTTCTCTCTAGCATCTTTGCAAACTTTCTCAAAAAGAATCTCAAAGGAACAAGTTACATTTCTGAAAATTCGATTGTTTCTTTCTTTCCACACCTGCCAAGACACAAAAGGAAATAACAAAGACCAAATATTTTTCAAAAATAGATTAGAAAAAGGGAATTTCCATTGAGTAAAAAAATCTTCCACCTTCTCAGGAAAGACCCACTCAATACTCCAGAGATTCAGAATTCTACTCCAGATATCAGAGGTAAAAGGACAATGAAGAGCAAGATGTGAGACAGATTCACTATCATTAAGGCACATAAAGCACATATTAGAAAGTTTAAAACCTCTCCTCATGAGGTTATCAAGAGAAAGGATTTTAATTTGAAGAAGGAGATAGAAAAAAATGTTGATTTTAGGAATAAGAATCTTAGACCAAGCTTTGGCCCACACAGGAGGATGAAGAGTTGGAGGGCTCAGGACCTTGATGGCAGAGGCAACCGAGAAAGAACCATTTGAAGTCTTCTTCCAGATAAAAAGACCATCATGATCTCGATCCACACAAAAGGACAACAAAGCCTACTGAAGAGGAGAAAAGACAACATTGATATCCTCTAGCCTAACCCAAGAAGATTGCTGCCAATAATGACTAACTAGAAAGCCAAATCTTTACAAATCTCCATAAAAGGCATCAAATTATCATCATAGCATAGGGGTATCTCAAACAACCAAACATCTTCCCAGAATCTGATCTTATTACATTTGCCAAGAACCCACCTAGCACCAACAGTAGCAACTTGTTTGGCCATAAGGATGCTATTCCATATAGCCAAACCCTTAGGGATATTATTGGATTGGAGAAAGGAAGCAATATTTAGAACATCCTGAAGATACTTTCTAATCCAAACCAAGTTCCAGTCCTTTCTATGACCAAAAGACCTCCAAATTTGTTTAGCTAACAAAGCATTATTAAAGTCTTTTATAGTCCTTAAGCCAAGGCCCCCATAACATTTAGGACTACAGACCCTTTCCCAAACAACCAAGGGAAGTCTTTTTTTCTTCTAAATTTTGTGTATAGCATCAACAAACTTAGAGGGGATCTTAAAAAGACTAAGAGCATAGATAGGAAGATTTTTAAGAGAAGCATTTATAAGCTACAACTTCCCCTCTTGACTTAGAAGAGCCCCTTTCCACCCAGCCAATTTCTTGAAAAACCAGTCCACGATAGAACTCCAAAAAGAATCAGGAGGCGAGACCCCTGAAGGCAACCCCAAATAGATTGAGGGGAAGGAATCAATATAACAACTGATAATCTGAGCAATCTTTCTCTACTTGCAAAGGCGAGTGTTAATGAAAAAAATAGAAGTCTTGTTCCAATTGATCAATTGGCTAGAGGCTCTAGAATAAGTTTGAAGAACACATTTAAAAGATCTAGCTTCATGCATAGAGGCAATGCCAAGGAGGATAGTATCATCCACAAATTGTTGATGGGAGAAGACCATGTTGGAAGAAGGCGGCCTAAGACCCTTGATATCTCCTGATATCACCATCTTCTGCAATAACAGACTCATACTTTTAGCTAAAATGGTAAACAAAATTGGGGAGATAGGATCCCCCTACCTGAGACCCATAGTTGGCTTGAAAAAAGATGAGGGGCATACATTAGTAATAACATACATAGAAGGAGTAGAGATGAGTTGCCAGATGATATATGAAAATTTTCCATCAAAACCAAAAGCCTTAAGAATTATTTTCAATAGGAACCAATCCACTTTGTCATAAGCCTTAACAAGGAAACCATCTTTTTTAGAGGAAATAAGAGAGTGAATGTTCTCATGAACCAGAATTATAGAATCCAAAATTTGCCTTCTAGGCACAAATCCATTCTAATGCAAAGAAATAAGAGGAGGGAAAAGTGATTAATTTGGAAGTCACCACCTTTGATATAATTTTATAAAGAGAATTATAGAGACTTATAGGTCTAAAATTATCCATAGAGTCCACACCATGTTTCTTAGGAGTAGGAACCAAAAAAGTAGAATTCACCTCAAGTAGAGATTTAGTTCCAAATTTTTTTTTCACAACTTGAACAATGTCCTTCCCGACAATATGCTATAAGTGATGAAAAAATAACATGGGGTACCCATCAAGCCCAGGAGATTTATCTCCTTGAAAAGAAAAACAACCCTTTTAATCTCATCATAAGAGGGAATGACACATAATACCTTATTCTACTCCAATCCAATAACCTTCAAAATATTTCCCAGTAAGGTGCCTTGATCTTGACTACAGATAGTAGAATCAACAGTAAGGAGTTCAGAAAAGAAAGCAGGCAACCTCCTTAGAAATATTATCATTTCCTTTAATGATATTGTCATTCACCACTAGCTGGGAAATCCTATTGGCAGCTTTGTGTTGATAGTGGACAAATGGAAATATTTAGTATTCTTATCTCTTGCCGATAGCCAAAGAGCCCTTGATCTTTGTCTCCAAAAATCTTCTTCATTAGCTATGATTTTATGATATTTAACAGGGATCTCATTCTTTTTATCCCTAGAGACCAATTTATGGCCATCTTTTTGAATAAAATCTTGGATTAATTTTAACTTTGATTTTAAAGCATTTTTCATAACAAAAATATCTCCAAAGACTTCCTTGTTCTAGACCCTAACTCTGTCCTTAACATGCTTAAGTTTCTTAACAACTCTAAACATAGTAGATCCTTCCACCTGAATATTCCACCAAAGTCTGATATTCATATCCAAGGTAGGGTGAGATAATCATATTTTCTCAAATCTAAAAGTGAAGCAACATCTTTTAACAAGCAGTTCAGCCACAAAAGAGATAGGGAAATGGTCAGATCCCATTCTATTGATGACAGATAAACTACTGTTTTACTTAGTAAACCAATCATTGGAGATTAACGCTCTATCCAGTCTAACCTAAATCAACTCATCCCCATCCCGCCTATTTGACCAAGGCCAGGCCGCTTCATGCATTTCCACATCAATGAGAGCCATGTTAGTTATAAAATTCATAAGATCAGTTTTGCACTTTAAGAATAATGTTATCTAGTGAGTCTTGTAAAAATGATTAATAATATTTATTTAGTGTCTTAGTTTTATTATTTTATTCATTTTAAATAAAGTATTTTGATATTGTTAAACTAAAACAAATCTCCTGTTCAAATATATTTTTGGGAGAACACGACATCTTAAAAATATATTATCAAAATTATGTAGATAAGTTTTCTCTTAAAAAAGACATGCAACTTGAGTCTCAATGGAAACTTTTCTAAGTAGAAAACTTTATTGAAGGATGGAAGCATTGGAGGAAGGAGGTTAAATAGTGTCTCTTTGTTGGAAACTTGAGTTGTGTTGTTGTGTTGTCATTGATGTCAAACTTGTTCAATTATGCAGATGTTGTATATGGTCTGAAAATGAGTGTTCAATTGTTGTTATGTTGTTTGGTGGTGATAGTAAGTATGAGGTGTTTTAGAAAGGCTGTAATAGTGCAAGTTACAATATGCAAAAGAGAGTATTTAATGTCCTTATGGAAATATGCTCCACATTCCTCTAGTTCTTGATGATGATGTCCTATATTTCTCGATAAGTTCCATGTTTTGTGGTAGTTTCACTATCATGTTTTTTAGGGCCTCAGTTGTTTAGATAATGTAGTTGGTTGTGGTGGTTTGCTGACAGTGAGGTTGTCTAACAATACTCATCCAAAGAATGATTTGCATTGCTTTGGTGTGTTGTTTCAAGTGTTATAGCTTGGAGGACATGTTCATATGGTTTGTGTAGTGTTCCAGTTCATATTTCTAGTGTTGGTTTGATTGGCAAGTGAAGATATGTTGTTATGTGTTTGGTGCTATCAACTATGTTGGTCCTTGGCTGACTCAATTGGTCTATCTTATTTGAATCATACTCTTTTGGTTTGGATATACTTTGGAGGTTGAGTTAGAATGTTGATATAGGTCTCACCGTGGCGTGTGTATATCCACATTGAGTAATTTGCATTAGGCGATGGTTTTGGGCCACTTGGTTAACGTTCTTCATTATTTTTTTGCATGTTATGTTTTATGCTGACTTTGGAGGATGTTTGAGTGTGTGTGGTTTATTTGAATTGACTTAGGAAGATGTGTTGTGGTTTTTTTGGGGTCTCTTTATCTCCTGGAGTTGGCTACATTGTGTGTTTTTGGTTTGGGTGTTTGACTTTATGTATTTTCATGAATGTTTAGTCTATAGCTGACCTATTTGAGGGTTTCAATGAACAATCTTATACAAGTGGAAGTGTAGATGTGTTTATTGCAAATTGTATGTGAATGATGTGCAAGCAATAAAAGTACAAATTGTAGTTTGTGATGAGCTTTGATGATCATATCTTTAGTGTGACACTGTTTTGAGATAGTGAATGAAGTGAGATGTGTTTGCCATGATATTATTTGCTTGACATAGAGGTTCAAGGATAGTTTCTTGATCAGAAGATCTTGTTCATTTCAATTCATCATTTCCCTATACCTACTGGAAGACAGTGAGTCCTTTGGAAACTTTTGCAGTTCTTTGTATCTTGCCATGAGATTATGTGTCTCAATAATGCAAGTCCTTTGTATCTTTCCCTAAGGTTGTGCACCTTAGTTTTGCAATTCCTTTTAGGTACAATGAACTCCTTGGCCTTGAGCCTAAAAAAATCTAATTAGTTATACATATTGTGAGTGTGATTCTCACTATGGGTTTTCCCTTCTTGGGTTTTCCATGTGTAACATCAAGTAAATTGTAACCGGTCCAATTTTCACTTCATGTTTGTGCTCCTATTTTAGTGTGTCTCATTTTAATTCCTCCTAGGCCTATTTTAGTCCCATTTTACTCCAACCTTGATGTCAACTATTGACACCATTGGGTGGGCCATGTCTTGGAGGTTGTTCTCCCCTATTTCCTAATATTTTGGTCTTAATTTTGAAGGACCAAGGCATGGAGATCCTTGAACCTAGACTAAAGCATACCAAAATGCCCTAGTCCCCCTTAATGTGGACCCAATTTGAAATGGGGTAAATGACCCCCGTCTTGATAGATTTTGGTCCCTAAGGCTACACTTGACCATTGGAGGTCACCCTAATCAGTAATTTACCTAGGGAACCTTATATAAAAACATCCTATCAATTCATTTTAGACCTAGAATCAATCTAAGACTCCATACCTAGAATCCATGCATCCATTAAGCATACATTATGAAGCATTTTCAGAGATCAAAGGTTGCATTTCATCCTTCAAGCATTATGGAGCAAATTTGCATCAATCTTCATGCAAGCATGTGTGTGTGTGTGAGAGAGCAAGATTACTTTTTTCATGTTCACATGTTTGTCATGCCATTACAATCAACATTTGTGATTACATTCAAAGACCATTGCATCATAATCAACAATTGCGAATATAAGGTATATCTCCTTAGAATTTACTTCGGTATTTACATTATTCAATTAAAGGTTAATTCCTAAATTAGGGTTTGACTTAAGCAAAACCCTTGTCTACAACACTATTTACTTTCTTCTGTGTGCAAGGAATAGGCTCAAGAGTTGTACTCTGAGATTCTAACAAAGTCGATAGCAATGAACATGTTCAACTTTTGACAAAATAAAATTTGGAGAACCACGGTGAATTTGTACTACTTGGTCCTAAAAACTAGGCCTAACTTTTTGGAACAGGTTTTAAATATCTTATCTTGCCTAGATCTTAGTTTGTGGCTCCATTTGATATCTGTAGTAGTCTATTTTTGACAATTTACTTCAATTATTCCTTATTTTAACCTAATTTCACAATTCATATCCACTTTTCAACTCGAAAGAGAGGGGAAACACATAACCAGTGAATCTAATAAAAATACCAACCCTTTCCTTATTTGGATTGTACCTAGATCTATTAAGTTCATCCCTCTTTCTATGTAATGGAAAATTTGGCTTGTTATTGGTTTTATTATTTTAATTGAAACCATAGGTCTAAATTTCCACCAATACACCACATAAATATGGTGTTGTTGTGTGTCTTGTGCTTTGTGGTTTCATGTTCCATATTTGCATAGATAAGTTAAACATGATTTGAAGTTTAAAAGATTACAAGTTGTTTTAAGGTTTGGACTGATTTGGCCTCCTCTCAGTCCTATGGTATGTTTAATACTCTCGTCAACCACTAACAATAAGGTTGTCTTTTGTTTTAGTAGCATTTCATTTAATTTTATTTTCTTGTTGCATGCAAATTGAAACATTGTAAAAATTCTCCTACTAACTTTGAGAAGAGGATAATGTAGATATCAATGATGTTGTACAAACAGGTGTATAATAGAGAAACTAGCTATAGAGATCCTTTAACTACTAGACTTCTTGGTAGTGTGGTCATTCAGTGATAAGTATGCTAGAAGTGAAAGTGTTGATAAATTCTCATATGTAGGTGATCATGTGTAACAAGACCCAAATAACAATATTTATACCTAAAAGTATACATATGCATATAATTTTATTTTCAATTCATGTGATGTACTTTCTTCCCATGTTTGTGCTAAGGGCAGATGTTAGAAATTAGTCTTCACATGGGTGTTTAAGTTAGAATTATTACTATGTGTAATAAAATAGAGTTATGTAAGTTAATATTAAGTTGTTGAGAAATAACTTGATATTATATTATGGTGAGTGTGTAATTATGTGAAAGAATAATATGTGAGTTGTTAACACACTCCAATAGAGATTTAAGAGTGAAAATAGAGGGAGATAATTAAGTTTGTTTGACAACCCACCTAAATTTAGAGAGAAATTTGTAGAGTTGTTATAGGAGTTAGACTACTCATCTTATATATTTGTAATATATTATTGAATGAAAAAGTGATGTAGATTAGAAGAAAAAATATAACACTATGTTAAATTTTCTATTTGGGTCTACATAAATTTCCAGCGTTTTCATATTTTTTTTAAAGAAGGATTTCAACATGTAGCCAAAATGGTTTTCAGTAGATTTTTTTCAAAGAAATGTTTCAACACAACATAAAAATAATTGTTTATTATGAAGCTACAAAATATATTGTCTTTTACATAAACACATGCTTACAAAAGAAAATAACATAAATTATAGATAATATAGATGGAAATTACATAGATAACATTAAACGTATTAAACAAATTTAACATATTAAACTTGTAGACTATAAAAAGTTATGAACACAAACTATGTAGATATAAACTGAATGAAGACTTTAAATATTTATTTGTTGTGCACTTCCAAATCCTTAGTTGAGTGGCCAACTCAACAAAGGTTTGAAATCCACTACTCACAAAATCATCAACAACATGCAATCATAATTCCCAAAACAAGATTCTCTCACTAAAAGAGATTATATGTTACTTTGTGTCTCAAAAATATTAGATATCAAATGCTAAAAATTGTTCTTTTTTGTTTTTGATATTAAAAAGTAGCGCAACAAGGGTGCTGGCCCTTTACACTAACAACCTAAAGGCAGTTTTAAAAACTAATAGCACACTTACAACATATCAAAAACATTCTTAAGAGTCTTAGCAAAAATGTATGATGATAAAGAGTCTTAGCAGTATATAACAAAAAACCTAAATATTTAAAACTAGCCATCTAGTGGCTACTTGAGCACATTACTTTAGTCTTCAGTGAGGAACTTAAAAGCTCCTTATAGTTCCCTTGTTTTTCATAATCCTTTCCCAACACATTCTTCTTGATTAGGCATAGAGAGGTGGCTGAGTTGTGCATCACACATAGGCTGAACCATAAAATACTAATCATCTTATTCTTCATCTCCAACACTTTCTTCTTTAGGGCCTCCAATTCTGTCACAGTATCCTTATAGTCAGCACAAGTGCTCGTACTCCCCCCTTAGTGTGTGTCTTCTTCCTTTGGCATGACCTCTTTAGTCAGGTCCATCGGTTCACTTTTCACATTATTAGTGTGTGTTGAATTTTCACTGGTAGACTTAGCCAAATTCTTGTCCTTCCTAGTGTTTCCCTCAACATCATCCTCATCCTTAGCAGCATCAACATAATCAACAATGTCATCTTCCTCTATTGCTCTTCACAATCCACTAGTTTCTTTCCTTACTCTTTTCCAACTATGTGCTCGACTAGCCTATTAGAGAATCTACAATTGGCACTCCCACTTTTGCTATCATCTTCACCCATATCCACCTCTGTATAACTAACAACTTCTTGGACGGTTATCTTGGGTTTTTTTTCCAGTGGGAAAGATTTCTTGAGTTTCCTCTTTTTGTCTGCAATGGAGGTGGTTGTAGATTACTTTAGGACACAAAGGCCTTCAACAACCATGTCATAGGTTAGGGAGTAGGGGAAGCAGGGTTGGAGGGGATTTTAGAGGTAATTGGCATACATAGGTTCTTCCTCTTGCTAGAGCCAAGGGAATCAAGGATAGTAGCAACTGGGGGAGAAGGGGCTTCTATAACCACAAACTGCTTAGGAGGGTATAGGACTGGATGAATATTATAAAGGTGAAAAATAAGGCCTTGATGGACAGGGATGATTTTTCGACCTTGGGTTTTGACCATATCAACAAAATCATTAAACAAATTTTCAAGAAAATTTAATTAAAAAAATGGAAAGGAAACAAAATCATGATTACGAAAATGGTTAAGCAGGTGTAGATGATAATGATAATAAAATTTAAACCAACCCTCTAAAGTGAACAATTTCATGATCATGAGGCAAACTTGGTCCCATGGTTTTGATAGGTTGGCTTTGGCAAATCTGCCATGAAGCTTCACAAGCTCCTCATTTTCCTGGAAGAATTGGGACAAACTTTTGTTGTTTGCCACCTCGCTCTACTTTTTCCATTTTCTTTCTTTAACTTGGAAAGGCCTATTGTTTTTGTATACATCCTCATTTATTTCAAATGAGATTCCCCCCATCTTGTCTCTCTTGTTATCCCACAACATGACATACTGAATAAAGAGGATCTCATCAAACCCATTGATGCATTCTATAAGCTATGCAACCCCACCCTCAATACAAATATACCATAACGTGACATTCTTTTTGAACTCAACATGAGTGCTAGGATCAATTCTCACCCTATCCCCACCCATTGTCTAAACAATCATAGTTAACATAGTAGCAAAGAGCACAAAGACCTAAGACTTAACCCTTTTTCTCACTAACCATCTAATTATAGCCACTAAAAAATGTTGTAAGGCTTTGGCTTTAATAAATAGGGTTAAATGCTTGCCAACAATGAGATAATAATTATTTGGCATCTGCATTAAACACCATGTGTGCCAACCCTCTCATGTAGTACTTAGGGAAAGATTACACAAGATTTCCCATGCATAAAATATAACACAACACAAAAATATTATTAAAAAATTATATTGCTCATGCTTTGCTGGGTCATATCATTATCAGGGATACAAAAAAAATGATGACATCACATCATCATTAAATGGCCCCCTAAATTGGTCATGTAGGCATATGATGCATCAAGGGTCCACACCATCACCCCAAACTTGTGATCTATCCTAATGGATTGGGGCTCCCACCTTTTCATCTACTTAGTTTTGTTATTCCATGAGTAAGCTGTCCAAGTCATCTCAAAGGTCATCACCCCCTTAATGGCATAATAGAGAACCTCGTTGTCATGTTTATTCAACAAAATATTCAAATATTTATCCCACCAAAAAATTAAAGCTATGTATGTTGCTTCCCAACCTTTTCTCTAAAAACATCAAGTAGGGAAGGGTTCTGAGAAGCCAAGCCCACTTGTTATTCAATATGTTGTGTGTAGGGTGAATTTTGTCTCCTTTGAAAAGAATCTTTGGACATTTATCAGGTAGGTAATCCTTCTTTCTCTAGCATATGAGATTCCCAAATCCTAGACCTAGAGCGACCATGGCATCTGCCTTTGTGTTTCCTTCCTTGTGCATGTTCCTTATCTCAACAGTATCTAGCCCCAAGAGGAGTCTACAAATATGAATAATTATCCCTTCAATATTCTAACCCACTATGTTAAGGCCTTTGATAACATCTACAATTAGCTTGGAATCCCCCTCGATTTGAAGGATCTTGATCTCAATTCAAAGAGCAATCTTTAACTCCTAGAGTAGGGCCATACCTTCAACCTGATTATTAGTTCCCCCATCAAGCTACCTACGTAAGCCACCACAAGAGTTCTAGTTCTATATCGTATAACTCCTCCAACAACAACCATTCCCTAGTTACCCCTTGCCACCCCATCAAAGTTGAGTTTGTGCCATTTGAATAGTGGGGGTGTTGCCTAGTATTTAACCTTTTCATCCTTTTTGAGTTGTGAAATATGGTATAGGATTGGGGAGATTCTAATTCATGGCCAACTTATCATCAAAAGGCATTGGGGGGGAGGGGGGCATAGAAAGGGTGTGCCTATCTAGAAATTGATAAATTATCCATCAAAAGTCTGGTAAAGCTTACAATCGCCTCCTCCACATCCTTAAAGATCATATTATTTATTTCCTTCCAAAGACTCCAACATAGGTATGGCAGAATTTGCCTCTGAAGCTCTCTAATAAGTGAGTGCTATGAAGGGCTAGCCCAATCAATGATGAGGGGTGGGAGAGTTTTATTCATAGACTAATACATTTCTAGCTTTTGCAAAACCTAGTTCCAAAGGTTATGAGGAAATTGGCTGGTAAGGGGCACTTTTTAAGGTGCTGAACACTATGGTTGTTCAAACCCACGAGCACATTAGCCCAACGCAACTGCCAAGCCTGTGAGCCTAGCGACCCAATGTGGATTTGAACCTTGGTGGTAGTTTCAGCAAGCAAGTGTTTTAACCACTGTACTATATGGGTCACCCCCATAGATGTTTTTTGTTAATTAACAAAATGATACATATAAGATACAACCTAACTTCTAAAATATGACATTATAGCAACATGCCCTTGATGCCATTGAACATTTTTTACTTGATTTTCATAATTATATTTTGATTTGTATTAAATGAAAAGTAATCAACTACTTGAGAGTACCATTATAAAATAGTAGTCTTATTTTTTGAAGAGCTAGTAATTTGGTGATATTCAAGAAAAATAGTAGACATCTTACCTTAATCCTAATTCTTTCTCTCTATTTTAAATACATTTTACATTTAGAAATTCAAAAGTAAATGTTATCGAAAGGATATTATAATCATTAATTTTATATTATTTCCAAGTTATTATAATTTTACTAATTTTGAAATATAAAATTGATGATTTAATTATAATTTTACAATATAACTAAATTTTAATCAACATTTTAAATGTATTGTATTCATGAAACCAATTATTGATTGTGAATGGAAACTAAAATAGTAGAGTAGCTAGCATAGTGGGGAAAGAAAATCACCCTACATTAAATTGAGAGGAAACATATTTGTTTATAGGGTTTTTGGCCATTGGACAACTTATTTGCAAGATATGCCATACTCAAGATAAGGATGGTCTTCTAGCATCCCAGGTATGTAGCTATTCAAAGAAAATATTTTAAGAAACAACAATGTCATCATTCACCATGTTCCACTATTCTTTACATTTTGTTATCCAACCTTCCATGGTTGGAGAATTTGATGTTTCTATATTAGTATTTAATTATTAATTGGTATTTTGTAATTATTTTTTAGTTGTCATGAAAGCTGGTGTAATTTTTTAATTTTCAAAATAGTAAAAATTTCAAAAAGAGAAAAGATAAATGAAAACTTGATAAGATAAAGTAGATTTTTCAAAAGCAGACAAAGAGGAAGTTTTCTATTTTTAGTAACTTGTCGAATTAATTTTAGTGATTTGTGTCTATATGATTTTAGAAACCATTTCAGATGTATAATTTTTGAATTTCTTTGGGTGTGGAGTTTTTTCTTAAAAGGATCTTTTCATGTAATTATTGAGTCATTGTTTGCATGTTATCCATTTCGATCTTTAATTTATTGCTATTGTTTATTTGGATGCATAAAATTATCAAATATAATTTTAATGTAAAATTTTATTTTGTTTTCAACAATCATGAGATCCTAACAGAACACATGCCTATTACACGCTTCCACATTTTGCATGCATACCAAAACAATTAAAACTACAACATGCCACTAAATTCCATTATCCTATTAATTGATTTTCTTATGCAGTCACGACGTGAGCAAGGTTGTGGAGTTTTGTCTTAAACCTACCATTTGCATTTTGTATGAAAGTTTCTAAATAAATAAAAAATCATCTCTCTTTAAACTCTCTTTTTCATCTTCATAATAGATCATGGAATATGATCCGAAACTTTGATATAAAAATTCTTTACACAATCTAATCCGAAAATATTTTTTATTTTTATTCATATCCTGCCATGATAGAAAATATTTCTTAAAAAACAGTTTTGATAGATCTATACCCTATTCGGTCAAACAATTCATGCACCACTTTAATAGCCCAAAACTAAGAATAATTATGAAGCACAACGTGTATAGTGTCTTATGTACACTTTTAAGTGGCAAATATCTTTTGTGTCAAGTTTGTCATGGAAAAAGATCTCGAATAGAAATAATAAATAGCTTACATAAATAGATGGAGTCAATCTTTAGTTTATTTTTTATTAAGTTAGGAGTATTGATTAATAGTTTTAATTGAAATTTATATTTAATAGTTAATTAAATAGATATTCTTTTAGACTTTTTTTTTCATGATGTACTTAACTAGTTGTTCATTATTTGTGAGACTAGTCTTATTATTATTTATTCATATGCATATTTGAATGTATTGAATATATATGAATTAATTTAACTATTCATTGTATAGTTAATTTTTTTAATCATAGTTATCCCATATTGATGTATATATCCACTAATGATATTTCATTAGTATTAGACATTGAATTAGTAATTGGATTATTAGAATTGAAGAGTTATTAAAATAGTTAATATTTTCTATAGTTATCATATTACATAATATCAAGTATTTATCTTTGATGTATATATAATATTTAATGATCAAGTATATGTGTTTTTGTAAGTTTGGAATTTGTAAGTAGTTTTCATTTTATTTTATTTTTATATTAATTGTAGACGCTTAAACTAATTATTTTAATTAATTTAACTTCACTACATAATTAATTGATTTAATTATATTATCTTTTATTCTTCCCATAATTAATTAAATTAAATTAAATTAATCCTATCACTATAGTTTAATAATTGATTTATTAAATAAATTGATTATTTCCTATTCTTCTAAATCTCCTCAATTAATTAATTCCTCTTAATTCCCTTTAGTTAATTAATTCAAATTAATTAACTAAATTATGTGATTCCCACAAATCACTGTCCTCTAATCCTCACTTAGCCTAATCAATTCTTCTAGAAGCCCACTTACAATTATTTCCTAATTTTGAATTCCTCCACTCATTCTCTCTCCTCTTGTCAAATCCTCCTAACTTTCCCTCTTGCCTTCTAATCTCTTATTAATCTTTCTAATCACCCTCTCTAATCATTTGCTAGTGCCTAATCCTCATGATTAGCCACAAAGTCAACCAATGGCCATAAATGGCTTGTCCCCTCAACCTTGCAACCTTAGCACGCCGACTTTGGTCATTTCAAGGATTTCAAATTTCCTCTCTTCCCCATGCTCTCTCATCTTCCCAAGGAATTTTTAATTCCTTTTCCCATGCATCTCATTATTTGGGAATTTTTAATTCCCTTGTCCTCTTCCAAGGAATTTTTAATTCCTTTTTGTCTTCCCAATGTACTTGAGGATATCTTCCCCATGCACATTGTGGAGTCTTGAGACAAGAAATGCCTTTATGAAAAATCTCTTGGTCTCCACACCATGTCCTCTCAATCCTCACCCATCTCCATCCTTCAATCTCAACCCTTGATAACCTTTCAAGGAAGAAAGATTGCTTGCATTTCTTCACAGAGGAAGAATCAACATTTAGAGGGAGTCTGACATATCGTTAGGAGTAACCTTGGAGGAAAAGGTCAAAAGGTTGAGAGGGAGTTTGACATTTCAACTTCAGAGGGAGCTTAACATTTCAACTTCAGAGGGAGCTTAACATTTCAACTTCAGAGGGAGCTTAACATTTCAGCTTCAGAGGGAGCCATGCCATCATGAAGATTTGTTAATGAGTTCTTCTTTGTGAGGGAGAAGTTCAAGATTCAATCCCTTATTTAATGCATTCTTTTTTGTTTGAGAAGTTTGAGGTGCAAGACCTTGTTATGTATTCTTCTCTGTGAGAAAAGTTTGAGGTATCAACCCTTGTTATGCATTCTTCTCTGTGAGAGAAGTTTGAGGTATCAACCCTTGTTGTGCATTCTTCTCTGTGAGAGAAGTTTGAGGTTTCAGCCCTTGTTGTGCATTCTTCTATGTGAGAGAAGTTTGAGGTATATGCCCTTGTTGTGCATTCTTCTATGTGAGAGAAGTTTGAGGTATCAGCCCTTGTTGTGCATTCTTCTCTGTGAGAGAAGTTTGAGGTATCAACCCTTGTTGTGCATTCCTCTTTGTGAGAGAAGTTTGATGTATTAACCCTTGTTGTGCATTCTTTTCTGTGAGAGAAGTTTGAGGTTTCAGCCCTTGTGCATTCTTCTCTATGAGAGAAGTTTGAGGTTCCAACCCTTGTTCCACCCTCTGTGAGTAGGTATGGTGGATGTCATGTGAGAGAATCCATGACTTGGCATTTGTGCTTATTCACCCTCTGGGAGTAGCCATGGTGAACATCATATTGAGGTGACAGCATCACATTGAATGACTCCGTGATGAAGCACTTGTATTTACTTACCTTTCCATATATGGGAGTAGCCATGATGGACCCACCCTCTGGGAGTAACCATGGTGGATGTCACTATGTGACTCAGTTATCGAGAAGGATTCCTCCCTAGCTAAGAGGGAGTGTTGATGTTTGTAGCTATGGTCGGATTCCTTCTATGTCTGACATAGCTAATATAATTGTCTAGTTGGCCTATTGGCCTTAGACAATTATAGGTCTGATTTATATTCATTTGTGTTAAGAATAATTAAGGTCTTAATGCATGCCGATTAGCATCTTGCTTTAGTAGTAATCGATTGAGGCTAACTTGGATGTCTGCCACCTCTTTGTATTGAGACGTGTTTCTTAGGAGAGGGTCGACTCTTGGAGAAAAGGCATAAGTGGTGCATTTAAAGGAGATCAAATCTCCATTCATATATATACACTCAATCATATAGCAGATGTACATATTGAGAAGAGATGTGCTTGGGGGTGACGATAGGTTTTATCATCTATGGTTGGGAGGGCAATGCTTTGTCATTGCTCGTGGTTAATCGAGCATACCAAAAATCAACACATTCCTCCCCCTTCAAATCTATAAATTGGGGTCTCCTCCCCTTCATTTCATATCTCATCTTTTGCAATCTTATGTTGTCATTCTAGCTTTAGAAATTCATCCTTAGAGCATCCATACTATAGTTCATTTTAGTCACCATCCACATCCTTCATCCATTTGAAAGCATTCATCCATCCATATCCATCCAAGTTGTTGTGCATTGGAGAGCAACCCACATCCAAATCAAGGAGCTAATCCAATCAAGTGGAGCATTAGGTGCCTTCCACTTCATCCATAGCTCAATCCAAAGGAGAAGGTAAAGGTAACAAGGTATCAATGGTTATATATTGTGTTTTGAATGCTTTTGCTTGATTACTAACCATTGTATTCCACACCACATTTAATCCCTCTTGATTAACAAGTTATTATCATTAGGTCTAAAGAAAGGATATAATAAATAAGGCCTAATCATTATTGAAATATAGAACTATTGATTAAATATTTAGGTCTTTATTATAATGATTACCATGTTTGGGACAATGATGAAAGGCTCATTATCTTTTAGTTAAGGTTTAACTATGTCATGAATTTGGAAGAGATTGTGTATTTGAATTAGTTTCTTTTGAGATTAAATATAGTTTAGGTGGGTGCTGAATATGGAGTAACAAAGAAGGGTAGTTTTCAATTATCAACCCATTTGCTGATATAGGCTTAAAAAATGATGTGACCAAAGCTTGCAAATTAGTAGCAATAGCTAATATTTCATTATTTTCCTCTTTCTGCCATATAACAATATAAATACATTAGCATCTTGTTATGCAAATTTAGAATATTAGATATATAATGTTGCACTATATTTCATCACACTTGTCGGTTTCAATTTGTTACACCTTGTATATAGGGCTGGGATTTCTTCATTGGAAGAACACCAGTGAAGTGTAAGCTTCATGGTTGGGTGGTAAAACACCCCAATGGTGTTCATGCACTTGTGAACACTCGTGAGAAGGATTATTTGATAGGAATCATCATTCATTTAATTTTTGTACAAAAGATATGTACGAGGTCATATGGTCTATTTATAAAAGGAAATATTTTCCTAACATAATGAAAGCCTATGAGTTTTTGTAAGAAGATATAAGATTTAGAAACCTGATGTCATTATGAATATACTTTAGACAAGGCAATTATATTTTTGTATTTTATGTAATTTAACATTGTTGTATTATTGAGACCTTTACACATCTATCTCTAGAATTTCCTTTGTAGAGACCCAATTTGTGATAGTCTTGGAGATGATCCACAGATTTCAGAGCTTTGTGGATATAACACTCAAGAATTCCTCAACTTCTTGCATATGTCCTATCTTTGGAAAAATACATACTTTGACATGATTATTATCATTAACACAAAAGAGAAATGATATGCATACATTAATATTTAACTATGATAATGATAAATTTATTGTATAGCATTATTAAATTGACCATGATAAGGATACATATGGAGGGTGATAATTGGTTAAAAATGGACAATTTTCATTATAATACAAGGATAAATGTTTATACCTCATCAATCCCCTAAATTTGTAGTTAAGTAGGTCCTCCTTCTTTCTTAGCTTCCATATATATATATATATATATATATATATATATATATATAGCCTTATTTTCCCACCTTTTTGTGCATTGGTCTATTCCTGAGGATGAATAATGCAACCCTTTATAATTTATATCTTTTCCTTCCATTTTTCAAATTCCTATTAGACTGTGCACTTGTAACTTTTAATGGGTGACTAGCTAAAGAACGAGGGCTAGTGTATATTTCATCCCAATGCACTATTGTCTAAACTTTTCAAAAAATTATGCAATTTATTTAGCTCTTTTAAAAGATTGCATAATATTTGCTAATGATATTGGTTCCCACTTTTAGAGTTATACATTTAGGTTTTATATATTTCCTTACATATTGTGTAAGTTATCTTTGACAAATTAGGAACAACATCAGACAAAGCTTCATAACACAAATTTAAACTTTGGGTATACTTCTCACCATTACTAGATACTTTAACATCAATTAAAATTTATCCCTAAATGTTTGTGGCTTTCTAAACTAATGTGTCATTAAAATTTTCACGATCCTCTATATTTTGATATTTCCTCGTTGTTTGTTGTCATTCCACCTAGTTTCTCATTGTAGAAAGAAAAGTCCTTAACTATACTTCACCTACAAAGAGTTTGATGAAGAAGTATGTATATTTTTCAATTAAAAGATTGTGTGTGTAAAACTCACATAAGAGATTATATTTCTTTGGCTCAAAATTCAAGTAAAAGCTTCCAAAATTTTCTTATCATTTGGAATATGGGGTAAATTACATGAAATTCTCAAACATACTATAAAATTTAAAGGGTTGTCTAAATGCGAGGCATAACTCCTGTTAGCAACAATTAAGAAGGAAGACTGAGAGGGGGGGAGGGTGAATCAGTCTTCATTGGAAATATCAAACTTAATCATAAAACACAGATCTGATAAACCGTAGTAATAAAGCAGATAAGAAAATTAACAACACAACACACAACACCAAGATTTTGACGTGGAAAACCGGTTAAGGGAAAACCCATGGCAAGAACCTATCCATAGTAAGATGATACTCTATAGTAGTATGTGTAAATATTACAATGGGGAATGCACATGCACTCAAGCACACTACCTAGAGCTCACTACTCAAATATAATGGCCTAGAAGGCTACAACCCTTAGGGAAGTCTCACTGACTTACAATAAGATTCAGACTACAATCCAAAAGAAATGAACTAAAAGAATAGCATCTCCAAATGCCTGATTATAGTTCTAGTTAAGCACATATGTCTGCCTTGCAACACCGATCTCACCTCAAACTCAACACCAAAGGATAAATCACTTATTCACACATAAACCTCTCTCTGATAATACAGACATAACATCGACCCCCAAAATACATGAATATATCACCTATATATACAAGTCATCAACCTTGACAACAAGGTTGGCTAAACCTTTAACCCTCAATTACAAAATTATATCACCCGATACAAAGATCGACCACCCGACCAATATAATGATTTTCATAGTATAACATGGACCTAAATCAAATTCCCAAATGCTCAAGTCTACCAAAAAACATGCCAAGATCAACTGCAACAAGTTACACCACCAGGAAAAACCATATAACTCGAAGAACATCACCGATTGATAGAAATTGCCAAAAAATCACACAATGATCAATGCAGATCACCAAAACAAATAGGACAAAACTAGGAAACACCAGCAATTGCATTATAGTAATCAGGAATAGCTGCACCAACACCACTTATCAAATCTTCATCGATCAATGTTTGAAAGCTCAAGAACACAACCAATCAGTAACTGTCACGAAGAAAGATAACTTGTGGGGCACCAAATCAAGAACCATCTGAAATAAAGATACACAAGACCATCCCAAGCAATATCTCAAAGTATGAACATAAGATCTGATCACACCGGAATATACCAAGCTTTGCAAAATAGTGATCAACAAACCAACACTACAAAATGAATCATAAGATCTTCCCAATCACACCAGAATAAATTACAGGAATATGTTGACATCAATGACAATAATATATCCTAGCAGCAACAATGACCAACCATACCCAACAATCTCCCCCTTTTGCATGGATGGCAACATATGAATGTGAAAAATAATCAATGCAAAGAAAAAAGATATCACCAACTAACCCCCCCTAAGATTAGGATAGATAAAGTAGTTTTTCACATGATCTCTCTCCCCCTTTGACAGAAATGCCAAAGATCTCAAAATAGATAACCAAACTCTCTCCAAAATAGAAACATGAATCTCTCTCCCCAAAAAATTCATAACCAGACAACTCCACCAGAAGAGAAACACCAACACACCAATTTGGATAAAAGGACAAGGCTCCAAAATCTACCAAATCGATGCAACTTAATGCATCTATATCTCAACAGGAGGGGTGGATACCCCTAACTTGTCTCTCAAGTAGACAAATGTATTTGCAGGCAAAGGTTTAGTGAAAATATCAGCTATGTTTTCCTTTCTAGATACATACTCCAACTTCACCTTGTCTTCACTAACTTTCTCTTTCAAGTAATGATATTTGATTGACACATGCTTAGTCTTTGAATGTTGCACCAGATTCTTTGACATGTTAATAGCACTAGAATTATCATAGTACATAATAGTAGGCTCATCATAAACAACTCTAATATCTTTTAACACTTTCTTAATCCAAACTACTTGAGTACAATTACTAGTAGCATCAATGTACTCAACTTTAGCAGTAGATAAGGACACTGAATCTTGTTTCTTACTAGCCCATGAAACCAACTTCTTACCCAAAAAGAATGCTCCATAGGTAGTGCTCTTCTGGTCATCAACATCACCAACCCAATCAACAATAGTGTAGGCGCACAATAAGAAGTCATCATTCCTCAGATACTATAAACCATAATCCATTGTTTCCTTCAGATATCTGAATATCCTCTTAATAGCAATGCCATGACTCTCTTTCAGATCAACTTGATATCTAGCAGCCATGCACACAACATGCATAATATCTGGTCTAGTCTGAGTAAGATATAGCAGTCCACCAACCATTGTTGGCATTTTGATGATGTTTTGATTGTCATTGATAGACACACACTTTCTTGATGTGTCAGTTATGCTCAACCGGTAATTGTTCCAACCGGTATTATGTATTATTGTCTTTAGACTATCGGTGTTTTGCAGAAAATGGTTTATCGGTCATAGATTATATGAAGACCGCAAGCGATATGAAGACCCCAAGCGGTACGAGGATCCCAAGCGGTTCGAGGAGCTCAAGCGGTACAAAGGAACCAAGCAGTAGTTAACTTTTGATCAGAACACTACAATCTTCAAGTCTTCATCTTTGACAAACCAGTAATTAGTATATTGTATTAACCGGTATTACTCTGTGATGAGTTACCAACCGGTATTACTATAATGTGTGATGAGTTATCATCGACCGACACTTTGGTAATGTTTTTGTGTCGTGTTACCAAATGTGTCTAGATACACTAAACCTAGGAACTTGTAGTCTAATCCTATTGGACCGACATGAAATTAGTTTCCTTTATAAGGACATCATGTCTAGGGTTTGCATCTATGAGACATAGAAGAGAAAAGGTTATGTGTGATCATCGAAGAGAAGATTAGGTCTATGTGAAGAGATAGAGTGTGGAGATATTGAAGATTGAAGTAATGCTGAAATGCATTAACAATGAGCTGTCAAGGATCTAACTAAGCATACTGTGCTATTATCTAGATCATTCACTTGTTGATTACTAATATCTTCGACAAGTTTGAAACCCTTAATCGGGTAGGCACAACAAAGCCTTTGTAAATCCTCTAACAAGGTGGTTCACAACTATGGATCTGAAATCCTTTAACAAGATAGTCTTTAACAGGACTTATCTCCTAACAAAAATCTAGATTCCTAATAGGATCTGTTTTGGTGAAGAACATTGTATGACCTTAACCGGTCTAGTTACTATTCTGTAGATTGTTACTTTGTGAGTTTCTGCTCACCGTGGTTTTTCCCATTTGGGTTTCCACGTCAAATATCTTGTGTTATGGTGATTGTTCTTTTGTGGGTGAATGCTTTGTTTTCTATTTGGTTTGCATTTACCTTAACTAGTTTATTAGTGAATTTGTTGCACCAGTTATCTGCTAAACTATTTAAAAGTTTGATTACATTATTTTTTGGTATACTAATTCACCCCCCTCTTAGTATTCATCAATTGGTATCAAAGCCAAACTTTCTATAAGTCTAACCACTTGGAAGGAGATATGGGGGAATACTGTGTGAGGGAGCTTACTCATCATCTCACTTAGACTGAGAGAGCCTATGATGAACTCAAAATAAAGTATAAAGCCTCTTTGGCCAAAAGAAGAGAGCATGTTGAAAAACTGATGGAACTTACTGAAAATAGCTCTTCTGATGAAGCTGACATGGATGCTCTAGTTGAAGAAGTTGAAAAATTGAATGAATCTAAAGCCAATCTGAGAAAAGAGTTGGAAAGACTAACTATCAAAATGTGTCAAGAGCTTGAGAACAGAAGGAAAGCTGAAGATCTGGTAAAAGACAAAGATCATGAGATCTCCAAGCTGAAGCAAGAAATCAGTACCCTTACCACTCATCTCCAAGAGAGTAAAGTGGAAAAAGAAGAAATGCAAGGTGAACTAAACATGGCTATTTTTGAGAATGCAACCTTGATGGAATCCAATGCTGCTATTTCCAAGGAACTTACTGAGTCAAAGGAAATACTTTCCAAATTCAATAAGAGTACTGCTAAGCTAGAGCAAAAGCGGGAATCAACAAAGCGAGTAAACAATACCACTGGAATTGGTTTCTCTAGGTATGAGGAAGGTGAGACCTCTGGAAAAAAAGATGAAGCATCAAAGAAGAAATCAACATCCAAGGATAAAGGTAAGAAAAAATTTAAACCTGTTTTCTTTAATTATCTCAAAGAAGGACATACTGCCAATGTGTGTAGAAGTAAGGCCTACAACAATTTTCCTTATTTTCAAAACAATATGCCTAGATCCAATAGATTCAATGGAAACTGTTATGCATGCAACAAGTTTGGGCATAGATCATTTGAATACAGGTTGGTTTTGCACAACACTAGGAGATATCCTCCAAGGACTCAAGGAGTTATTCTGGAACTTCCTATGACCCAGAATCCCAACCGGTACAATACCTATGACCATTGGTCATGTGGTTATCAAGAAGCTACTAGTTGGAGAGAAACTTGTTTAATCTATCATGGTAGCAGTCACACTGATGCAATATGCAAAAGGAAGAATGGAAGTATGAATAACGGACCATGGAGAACACCTGGAATGGTATGCTATCATTGCAACAAACCGGGACACACTTCGAGAACTTGTAGACTGAGAAAGAACCTATCGGATGATATACCAATCACTCCAGAAGGGAAAATTGATGTTGAAACTGTTCAGGTGGAAATGAATAAAACTTGGAAAAAGAAATCAGAAGAAGAGTCACATAATGAACTTGTTTTTGCACCTAGTGTGGAAGTCTCTGAACCGACAAACTAAGTTTTAGAAAAGCTTAGGGGGAACATATCGGTGAAATATTTTGAACCCCTAGTTTATATCAGTAAATACCTTTACCGGTATATGTTACCTGTTAGTCGGTAGAAGATTTGAAGCAATAAAAGGCAAAATTAGGGTTTGTGCCCTAGTGATGATGCATTTATTATGGCAGGTGAGAGTTTGTTTAAAAAGGGTTTTTGTCATCATTTTCACTTATCTATTTTCGAAAGAAGAATTTTCAAGAGCAAAGAAACTAGAGCGATTTGTTTGGCATTTGAAGAAATCTTGTGTGAAATCTTGCAATCATCTTCAAGCAATCAGTGAAGAACACTAAGCGGTGAACTAGCAACCAAAGTGGTGTACTGTGATATTGGAAAACCTAAATTTCAGATTGTGAAGGTATTTTCCTAAATTCTTTCTTATCATTTGATTATGGCTTCTGCATTGCATTCTAGTTCTAGTGCACCTGAAGATACACCTGATTTTCTTCAAAAGAAAATGAGATACAATGCCCTATCTCAAATTCCTGCCAGAGTTATTGTCAAGGAAGACATTTCAGGGTATATAGATTGTAAGTTGGAAGACCTAGGATCCCTAAGTATAGTGTCCTTGAGAAGATGAAACTACACAATGCAGTATATTTTCTAGAAGAGTTCATAGAATAACATATTCACATCATCCTTAGCAGAGTGCATGGTGACAAGATGTATCTTGAGCAGACCCATGAAATCACACCGGAAGCAATTTATGCCGTCACCAGTTTCTGCAATATTGGAGAGGTACTAGCTCTACAGAAGGTAACCAAAACTGAAATGACAAAGCTCACTGGTTCTGTGAGTGACCAACGGGCGATGATCGTCAACACCATCTTTGATGATTTGGTAAAATATGCTTGCATGGTGATTGCTTACTGGATATTTTATGCCAACATAATGAATTATGTCCCTGCTACTGCAGTGAATGTTGCTTATAGGATGATCAAGGAAGACACTACATTTGACCTATGTACCTATCTATAGGAGCAATTTTTGTTGAATTTGAAGTCCATCAAACATGACAATTCTCTAAGGTTCAGGTTTGGCCAACTTCTGGTCAGCCTATTCTTCTATTTTCAAGGTTATTTCCCTAGAATAGGTGATGTTCAATGGTCCACAAACCTACCGGTTTCTAGATAGATTAAGGAGAGTCTACAAGTAGTAGCAACTGCATATCTTGAGGTTCTATATAATTATTTTGATGAATTCAATCAAAAGATGAACCAGAGAATAAGGATATCTGGTGATATTGTGAAGATGTATGAAGATGACATCTACTTCACAATAAGGATAGATGACTGCATAATGGAAGTGGTGGAACCAAGAAAGGAAGTAGTTGGCACTATGGGGTATGAAGTGGTGAATGACTTATTGATTGGGTATGCCTCTACCCTACTTGCCTCACCACTGGATGCAAAGAAGAAAAGAATCAGTACCTACTTGGTGAGGGTCACACTAATAGAGGAACCAAAGTAGAAAAAGGGCAAAGCAGTGCCATAGGTATCTGCACCAGTTACCTCTGCTAGTCCGAAAGTGACCAAGTGGTCACCAACCAAAAAAAAACCTGAGATCATTTTGCCTAAAGTATTTGAGAGGAAGCGGAAATCTAGGAATCACTCACCAGAGGAAGAAGACACTGAACCAAAGATTCAGACAAAGAAGACAAGGCAATCAAGCAAAAAGCTGAAGTCTACCGGTAATGTACCAGTGACTTCTGCACTGGTAAATATAGACATTTCTTCTTATAAGCCAATGACACATTGTTAGAGGACAATTAAGAACATTAGGAGGAAATTGCTTGATGATTTAAAAGAACATTTTGATGACTTTAATGATAGTGAGAAAGAGGATGTAGAAAAGGAAGTCATTAAATATTTATGTGTTAATGATTGGTCACCTTCAAAGATTAAATCTGTTACTCCTAATTCTTTGTATAATTCTTTGGATAAAAAATGGTAGATTGCCATTGAGAGAGAATAGGAGATCAGTGAGAAATGTTTTGCACAATACTTTCCTAATGCTTCAAATTCTAAAATATTTGAAATAATGGATAAGAACAAAGGCATCTTCTTCATGAGAAGGAGAAGAATCAGGCTACTAGAAGGTAAAGCTTCTGAAGTGGAAAAGGACACACATATACATGTTAAAGCTGCTGTCGAAATACACTGGGTAGCTGAAGCCACTAAGAAGACTGAACAAGAACCTGACCTATCATTAGGTAAATCAGATGAGGTATTTGATAGTCAAGGTGAAAGAGTGACAGAACAAATTGATCCTATTGATGTTGATGCATTAGATAATGAGGATGTCACTCCTGACAAAGAGAAAGAGAAACAAGACAAAGAAAAAGTTGCAAAATAGAAACAAGACAAAGAAAAAGTTGCGAAAGAGAAACAGGACAAAGCAAGGCAAGAAGAAGATAAGAAGAAAGAAGAAGAGAAGAAGAGAGAAAAAGATAAGAGAAAAGAAGAAGAGAAGAAGAAAGAAGAAGACAAGAGGAAGGAAGAAGAAAGGAAGAAGAAGGAAGAGAAGAAAAAGCAGGAAGAGGACAAGAAGAAGGAAGAAATGGAGAAGAAACAAGAAGAGGAGAAAAAGAAAGAAGAAGAGAAGAAAAAGGATGAAGAAAAGAAAATAGTGGAAGAGGAGAAGGAAGTAGAGAAGAGAAACCAAGCAAAGATCCAAACTAAAGAAGGAGGGTAGACTCCTAAGGTAACCGATGATCAAACCAAACAGGTTGATTCCACCAGTCCTATTGATCTAACTCTTGCATGTTTGACTCAATCTCAAGATGAGTGTGAGCTACTTTGAGGCATCAAAATTGCACAAGAGAGACTAGAAGAATTACAGAGGAAGAAAGAATAGGATGTCATACAAATTGCAATTGACACTCTTACCAGCCTATTTCCCAGTACTAACCTCCCCAGTATCGATTCCTCTCTATCCAAGCTCAAACTTCTCTGTACCATAGTGGAGGACTAGGTACAATGCTTGGAAGATGTTGCTGAAGCAACTGCAAAGAACCATGAAAAGGCACTCAATGTTGCCTTAGTTAAGAAAATGAATGAACTGAGGACACAACTACTGAAGTAACAGAAAGATATCAGTATTGCTATGGGTGAGGGTAAAATACATTTGAGTAAAATCTGCTAACCCCATATGTTTTGTGAAGATGTGCTCAAACAACAAGCTAAACTCTAATTGGAGTTTCAGGCATACATCAACAACTTCAAGATACCCTATGAATTATTCACTACCTATGGGAAAACTGTTCATCATTTTCAGCATTAGACTGCCAAGATGGACTTAAAGATCAACAACCGAACTCAAGATTTGCAGGAGCTTCAACTGCTCCTATTACCTAAACTGCAGGTTCTTTAGAGATGTTTTCTCAACTTGGAAGCTATCACGGTAACTCAAGAGCTGAGTACCATCGATGCAATGGAAGAACTGGCATTCTAGATGAAGACTAAAAGTGAGGTTGCTACCTCATTACTTGAGTCATGGACATTGGACATGAAAATTTTTGTGCAGAGCTTTAAATCCATTTTTGAGAAATTTCATTCCTTATTGTCATGAACATCTACTCTATTTTATTATATAAGAAAAAAGGGGTTACTTTGTATTACTTTGTCATTGTTGGCAAGGGGGGAGTAGTGTACATTAAAATTTTGGTGAATGTTACCATTTCATGTACTTTCATGTTACCATTTTGGGGAGTAGTGTACATTGCAATCTTTGCAAAAGGGGTAGTGTATATGCTTAGGGGGAGTAATTTTGATTATGACATTTTTGTTGTAAAAACACTTAGATGTCAAAATTTTCCTAAGGGTTTCCATCAATGCCAAAGGGGGAGATTGTTGGCATTTTGATAATGTTTTGATTGTCATTGATGGACACACACTTTCTTGATGTATGATTTATGCTCAACCTGTAATTGTTCCAACCGGTATTGTGCATTATTAAATGTATAGTCTTTAGACTATCAACATTTTGCAAAAAATGATTTACCGGTCACAGATTGTATGAAGACCGCAAGCGGTATGAAGACTCCAAGTGGTACAAGGATCCCAAGCAATTCGAGGAGCTCAAGCGGTACAAAGGAACCAAGCGGTAGTTAACTTTTGATCAGAACACTATGATCTTCCAGTCTTCATCTTTGACAAACAGGTAATATATATATATATATATATATATATATATATATATATATATATATATATATATATATATATATATATATTGTATTAACCGGTATTACTCTGTGATGAGTTACCAACCGATATTACTGTAATGTGTGATGAGTTATCATCCACCGACACTTTGGTGATGTTTTTGTGTTATGTTACCAAATGTGTCTAGATACACTAAACCTAGGAACTTGTAGTCTAATCCTATTGGACCGACATGAAATTAGTTTCCTTTATAAGGACATCATGTCTAGGGTTTGCATGTGTGAGACATAGAAGAGAAAAGGTTATGTGTGATCATCGAAGAGAAGATTAGGTCTATGTGAAGAGATAGAGTGTGGAGATATTGAAGACTAAAGTAATGCTGAAATGCATTAACAATGAGCTGTCAAGGATCTAACTAAGCATACTATGCTATTATCTAGATCATTCCCTGTTGATTACTAATATCTTTGACAAGTCTGAAACCCTTAACCGGGTAGGCCCAACAAAGCCTTTGTAAATCCTCTAACAAGGTGGTTCACAACTGTGGATCTGAAATCCTTTAACAAGGTAGTCTTTAACAGGACTTATCTCCTAACAAAGATCTAGATTCCTAACAGGAATTATCTTGGTGAAGAACATTGTATGACCTTAACTAGTCTGACCTTAACGAGTCTGGTTACTATTGTGCAGATAGTTACTTGTGAGTTTCTACTCACCATGGGTTTTCCCATTTGGGTTTCCACATCAAATATCTTGTGTTATGGTGAATGTGCTTTTGTGGGTGAATGCTTTGTTTGCTATTTGGTTTGCACTTATCTTAACCGGTTTATTAGTGAATTTGTTGCACCGATTATCTGCTGAACTTTTTAAAAGATTGATTACAGTATTTTTTGGTATACTAATTCACCCCCCCCCTCTTAGTATTCATCACCATAGATCTGTAAAAACTCTGATTAGTCATAGGAGATTCATCATTCTTAGACAATTTACATCCAATCACCATAGAAGTTCCAACTAGTTTGGAGTCATCTAACCCAAAACTCTTCAGTAATTCCTTCACATACTTAGTTTGAGATATGAATATACCTTTTGTAGTCTATGCAATCTACAAACCTAAGAAAAATTTCATCTCAAAATCATAGACATCTCAAATTCCTTCTGCATATCACTAACAAACTTCATACTCAAGTCATCATCACCTTCAAAGATAATATCATCAACAAAGACTTCAACAATTAGGATGTTATCATTTTCTATCTTAAAGTACATATTAATGTCAGCAACACCTTTACTAAATCCCAATTTCAACAAATATTTATGTAGTCTAGCATACCAGGCTCTAAGAGCTTATTTCAATCTATAAAGAGATTTCTTCATCTTACATACCATGCCTCCATCATCTGACGGTGAAAATCCATCAAGTTTCTCAATGTAAACTTCTTCTTCAAGATTACCATTCAAAAAGATAGATTTGACATCCAACTGATATACCTTGAAATCTTTATAAGCAACATAAGCAAGTACCAATGTAACAACTTCAAGTCTGGCAACCGAAGCAAAAGTCTCCTCATAATCAATTCCTTCTTGCTGTGAGTATCCTTTGCAAACTAGTCTAGCTTTATTTTTGACAACTTCACTGACTTCATTCAATTTGTTTCTGAATACCCATTTAGTACCAATAACATTCTTATCCTTAGGTCCAGGCACAAGTTCCCATGTATTATTCTTTTCAATCTGATCTAGTTCTTCTTTCATAGTTCTCATCCAGTTTTCATCTTTATAGGTTTTAGCAACATCTTTAGGTTCAACTTTTAAAATCAAGCATACTTCTTCAACAACTAACCTTCTTCTAGTCATTACACCTTTATTCTTATCACCAATAATATGATTTTCAGAATTATCTAGTCTTACATACCTCAGAGTCTTCTTATTGTTCTGATTCACAGGTTCTTGCACTCCTTCACCAACAATAGCAACATCTGAATTAACTATCTCTACCTGATCATTCTGCTTAGGCTCTTTAGGCTGAATAGGGGCTAAAACAATATTTAAAACAATATGTTGTCCATCATCATAACCACATCCTCTAATCTCCTTCCCAAGGTTCTCATCCACCTTCACATTTGCACTTTCTACTATCTTTCTCAGTCTCTTATTGTAGTATCGTTAGGCCTTTCTCTTTGTAGAATATCCCAAGAGGATACCTTCATCACTTCTAGCATCAAACTTTCCTATATCCTCATCTCTCTTTATATAACATTTTTTACCAAATACTCTAAAATATCTCATAGTAGGAACATGACCATGTTGGCAATTGACACTCATCCTGTGATTTTAGAAGACTTCTGATGGTTGATTATTTGTTTAGGGTTGTCATTGATAGAAACTCTTTGTGGTGGTTTGATTTGGCATTTGTGATCTAGATTATCTAGAAGATGGAGGTAACCGGTAGACAATTAACCTGTGAAATAGGGTAAAACAGGGTATTTTAGTAATGTTTTGATCTGGAATGATCTCCGGTGATTATGATGTTTTTGGTGATTGTTTTTGTGATCTCAACGATATGGAAGACCTTTAGGAAGTGTGTGGTTATAATATTTTTGTTCGGTGCTATGTTTTTTTTGAGATTGAAGCCGACTTAATCTTCACATTATACCTATTGAAGCTGACTTGAAGGAGATTGCTTTTGTGGTAAGTCTGGATATATAAGATCATTTTGGCAATTGATTTTTGGTGTGTTATGTATATGGTGATCCATTTTGGTGTGCATTTTGCTTTCAGACCAACCGGTAGTTGACAGAGACAAAGACATACTATTTAGTAGAGCAGAGATAGACAGAGTTTCAGAGCCTAACCGAAACTCATCTTTGCATAGTCGGATGCTGATTAAGAGTTCATTTCATTGTATTTACACATTGTAAACAAATTGCAAGTTAGTGAGACTTCCTTGAGGGTTGTAGCCCTCCGGGCAACTTAATTTGAGCAATGAGCTCTAGGCAGTGAGCTTGAATGCAAGTGCATTCCCATCTATGTAATATTTATGTACTCTTGGCCATAGTATATGAATATTACATAGGTTCTAGCCCCACCATGGTTTTTCCCTTTCTGGGTTTCCATGTAAAATTTTGGTGTTGTGGATGTGTATTTATTGTTGCATATTTATGTTCTTATCTATTATACATTGTTAACTGATGGATAAATAATAAGTTTGTGGTTTCAATTTCCAGTAGATCACTGATTCACCCCCCTCTCAGTGATCTTTGATTCTAACAATTGGTATCAAAGCCTAGTTATTTTGAGGAAGCTTAACTACTTGAGGAAGATCTAGGAGATTGATTCAATGGATTACAGTTTTCAGAGACAACTCAATGTGGCACTTGAGGATATTGATGCAGATAGAAGTGAATTATGTACCTTGAAGAAGAATTTGAATGTTGTTGATGAATTCATTAGTGAGTTAAATGATCAAGCAAGTATCTGCAAAGAAAAGGGGAAAGAATTAATGGACAAGTTGAAGGAGAAAGAAGATCAGATCATGGAATACGAGGACAAAGCTGATGAGGTTAACAAGCTTGAGAGAGAGAATGCTACTTTGAAGAATGAGATGCAATCCATTGTGATAAGACTAACTAAGGAGATTGAGGACCAAAAGAAGAATGAAGAGAATTAGGAACACTCATTGAAGGAAAGAGCTGATGAATGCTTCAGGCTTACCTATGAGAATGATCAGTTGAAGCTTGAACTGACACAATCAAGGAACAATGGTCAAGAACTTGAAAGATACGTTGTTACCTTGAGGGATGAACTTCCTAATGCCAATGAATACAAAGATAAATTTAAAGCTAGCTCAATAAGATTTGATGATATGTTGGAAAGTCAGAGACATGGAAAGGATATGTGGGGCCTAGGATTTGAGAAAGGTGAATCCTCTGGATCTGGACAAGGCAATGCTAAACCTGATCAAAAGAAGAGAAAGAATCCTCTAATAAGATAACCTGATTCAATGGTAGATATTTTACTTGCAACAATTTTGGTCATATGGAAAGTCAATGAAAAAGTAGGATGAATAGTAGGATGATGAATATTAACAATATGATTAACAACATAATAATGTTTCTACCTTTACCGGTCAGTGTTTCATATGCAATAATTATGGACACAAGTCAAATCTGTGTAGAGCAATAATAAATAACCTTCACAACAAAAGATTCTATGCCTATAGAATGTTTGGACATATCTCTAATCAATGTAGGACAAGATAGAACTAGATGAACTTTAGACCTATGAAGAATAATGTTGTTTGCAGAGCATTCAACAAAATGGGTCACATTGCAAAATTTTGCAGAAGCAAAAACAATGCTTCAGAAGACACCGAGGAGGAGAGGTTCATAACTTGGAAAGAGAAATCAATGGATTTGCACTCTAAGTTTTCTGAACCAGTGAGGAAAAGGAAGGTGGCAAAGATTGTGGAAGACATTCTTGCTGAGGAAGGCCATCCCTAGTAAAAAGCTAGGATTGCTAAGGCAGCAATTGATGTAGTTGAAAAGGAAAAGAAACAAAAGATGACACCTGCTCCTATTAAAATAAAGGTAACATAACCATCTCCCACTCCGGTGAAGACACCTCCTACTAAAGCTGAGCCATCCAGTGTATCTACAAAGAAGAAAGGTGTTCTGAGGAAGAAGCAAAAGACATAACAAGAATATGTAGTTGTTTCTCTAGTGGAATCAGAGATTGAATCTGATTTAAAAATTCACAAGGCACCGAAGAAAGGTGAATTTTCTAGAGTGATTCGAAAACCCTAATCCAGTGGTGAGAAGGAGGAGCCAAAGAAGAAGAAGGCAAGATCTGATCCTATACTGACAGGCAAGCCCATGAAAGGAAAGAAGACAAAATCAGATCTAGATGAGGCTATAGAATCTGATAAGATGAAATCTTCTAAAACAAAGTATCCTATTATTCCTCCTCTATCTACTTAGGAATTAATTGATGAAATTATTAAATTTGGAAATTTGAAGAAGATCTCTGAATATTATGTAAATATGGATTATAAGGATTAGAGGCAAATTGAGGAAGCTGTAATCTTGTATATGGATGTATTTAGTAAAGCATTAATTAAATTAGAAAAATATCTTCCAAAAGATTTATACAGCCTAAGTGATGATAGGATAAAATCTGCTAGCCAAATGAACAGAGAAATAAATGAGAGTGAACTAGTTAATTAGTGCACCAATATCACTATAGAAGAAATTGACAGTTAAATTTTGTTAGCAAATAAAAAAGAATTCAGAAGTAAGAACAGGGTCAATAGTCTAATGGTTGGTCAAGTTGAAGAAATAAGGAGAGAAACCAGTGAAATTTGGAAAAAATTTCTTATTGAGAACTGGCTTGTAGATACTATCTCTCAAAATAATGCCACTCAGTCAGAAAATCCTCCGACAGACAATGTAAATATAGAAGAGGACACTCAGGATGTTGATGAACAACAAATTTTGGATTCTATTGAGAATGAGCCTACAAATGAAAATGATAAACCGACAAAGGCAGAGGATGGTGCACCAAACGGTGACACCGGTGCACAGGAGGCATCTAAAGAAGTTAAATCTAGACCTATTGAGGTAGAGAAGAAAGAAGAGGTGAAACAAGATGAATCAAATAAGGATAAGGGTAAGGGAATGGAAACTCTGGTACTTGTGGCAATTGACACTGCAAAAAACCAAAGCCTAAGGAGTTTTCCATAGTTCAACATCAATTTTGATAAACCCTTCAATCAAATGTCTCTGGAAGAGAGAATGATAGTTGTTGCTACTCTTCAGGTGCAAGCCAGTCAAGAGTTAGCACAGTTGGAATCTGAAGAGAAGAAACTCATTGAAAAATATTTTAAAGTTTTGGAACATGTGGTATCGGATCTACAACTTGATGCAAGTACCAATTCATTCGGTAAGCTTTAAAATTTAATTGATCATGTATCCACCCAATTTGATTCTTTATCTAATGCATAAAACCGACAAGATATGGAGAAGTTTAAGGATGATAAAGTTCAAACCTTTTTTCAAATGATTAATAATGATAAGGCACACCTAGATAAAGAGTTAAAACTAATTGATGAGGCCTTAGTGGAAGGTGGTAAAATTTACAAGTCTTGCCTAATTTTGACCAATTTTAGTACTGAGATAGAAAGCAGATAGAAAATTGTAAATGACAGTTAGCTTAGATTTCTTAGGCCTATGATCCCACAACCAATTTAACTGACAGTATTGAGGGATAAGTTTTAAATATCACTTAGCAGATTAGGAATTTTGAGAAGGAGAAGAAGATGATGATCAAATGAAAAAGTGAACCCCAAAACTTAATTGGTACCTGGTTGGACACCTTAGTGTATTATAAGATGGATGTCATTCAGAACATGTCTCAGGAGACTCTTACTAAGATTGCAACTATAGAGTTTTATGCTTATGTTTTGAATGGTTTTGTTTCAATTCTATAGAAGTTGCGAACAGGTTGGAATACATATCTTGGGTTCCATTGCATATGCAGATATATTGAAGCATGTATAGATTTAATCCTCTAGTGAATGTGTATATATGTACAAACAATTTTGATGCACACCCTATCTTTGGCATTGTTGTCAAAGGGGGAGAGATGAGGTGAAAAATGTATAGTGCACAGACTGATTGTATGTATGGAGTGTATAGTCTGGTGTATTGCAGATTCGTGGATTGTTGATTAAGGGGGAGCATTAGAATTTTTTATTCTTTCATCCGGTTGTACAGGTTTCAACACTGTCATTTTTCACAAGTGTTTCCATCAATGCCAAAGGGGGAGATTGTTGGAAATTGACACTCATCCAATGGTTGATTATTTGTTTAGAGTTGTCATTGATGGAAACTCTTTATGGTGGTTCAATTTCGAAGTCATGATCCAACTTATCTGGAAGATGGAGGTAACCGGTAGCCTGTTAACTGGTGAAATAGGGTAAAACAAGGTATTTTAGTAGTATTTTGATCTAGAATGATCTACGGTGATTACAGTGTTTTTGGTGATTTTTTTTGTGATCTCAATGATATGGAAGACCTTTAGGAAGCATGTGGTTATAATATTTTTGTTTGGTGCTATGTTTTGTTCAAGATTGAGGCCAACTTAATCTACATGTTACACCTATTGAAGCTGACTTGAAGGAGATTGTTTATGGGGTAAGACTGGATATATAAGATCATTTCGGAAATTGATTTTCGGTGTGCTATGTGTATGGTGATCTATTTTGGTGTGACTAAGCACAATTTCACATATGCATTTTGCTTTCAGACCAACTAGTAGCTAGCAGAGAAAAGACAATCAGAGATTTAAAGCCTAACCGAAACTCATCTTTGCATAGTTAGATGCTGATTAAGAGTTCATTTCATTATATTTACACATTTTAAACAAATTGTAAGCCAGTGAGACTTCCTTGAGGGTTGGACAACTTAATTTGAGTAGTGAGCTCTAGGTAGTAAGACTGAATGCAAGTGCATTCCCATCTATTTAATATTTATGTACTCCTGGCCATAGTATATGAATATTGTGGGTTCCAACTCCACCGTGATTTTTACCTTTCCGGGTTTCCATGAAAAAATTCTGGTGTTGTGGATTTGTGTATTTATTGTTGCATCTATATGTTCTTATCTGTTATGCATTGTTAATCAATGGATAATAAATAAGTTTGTGGTTTCAATTTCTGGTAGATCACTGATTCACCCCCCTCTCAGTGATCTCTGATTCTAATAGTATGTGTAAATATTACAATGGGAAATGCACATTCATTCAGGTACATTGCTTAGAGCTCACTGCTCAAATATAATGGCCTGGAAGGCTACAACCATCAGGAAAGTCTCACTAACTTACAATAAGGTTCAAACTACAATCCAGAAGAAATGAGCTGAAAGAATAGCATCTCCGAATGCTTGATTACAGTTCTAGTTAAGCACATATGTATGCCCTACAACACCAAACTCACCTCAAACTCAACACCAAAGGATAAATCACTTGTTCCCACATAAACCTCTCTCTAATAATGTATACATAACATCGACCCCCAAATTACATGAATATATCACCTATATATACAAGTCATCAACCTTGACAACAAGGTCGGCTAAACCCTCAACCCTCAATTACAAAATTACATCACCTGATACAAAGATCAACCACCAGACCAATATAATGATTTTCATAGCATAACATGGACCTAAATCAAATTCCTAAATGCTCAACTCCATCTAAAATCATGCCAAGATCAACCACAACACACTACACCACCAGGAAAAACCATATAACTCGAAGGATATTATCGGTTGATAGAAACTACCAAAAACTCACACAACGATCAATGTGGATCCCCCCAAAAATAGAACATGACTATGAAACACCAGAAAGAATGTTAGAATCATTAGGAACAACTGCACCAACACCACTTATCAAATCTTCATTGGTCAACATCTAAAAGCTCAAGAACACAACCAATCATCAACAACTATCATGAAGAAAGATAACTTGCAAGGCACCAAATCATGAACCATCTAAAATGAAGATTCACAAGACCATCCCAAACAATATCCCAAAGTCTTAGCACAAGATCTGATCACACCATATATACCAGAGGATATACCGAGCTCTGCAAAATAGTGATCAACAAACCAACACTACAAACCAGATCATAAGATCTTCCCAATCACTCCAAAATAAATCACAGGAATATATTGACATCAATGACAACAACATATCCTAGCAGCAACAATGACCAACCATATCCAACAACTCCCCTATCTTATAGGTCTCATTCTTAGTATCCTCTAATTGTTTGCAATTATCTTTTAGGCTTAAAATTTCCCTTTGTGATTTTGAGTTGTTCAATATTAAGATTGGTTGGCCCAAATTTATAGCACTTATTGTTTTAAAGAGGAGGATATCCATTGCTTGATTCTTTATTATCTTTGGCTCCTTTGTTCCTAGGCTATTTCCTTTCTACCTATCCCTCTAAGAGACTATTTTTAGTTGTTTTTGGAAACTAGGGATCTCTTGAGTTAATTATTTTTTATTTTCTTTTTCTATAGGTGGTTGCTAAGAGTTTCTTTAATAACAACTCCAAAAGATTACATAATTTCTAATTTTTATATTCTACTTTCTAGGGTTTTAAAAAATTTTATCCATTTCTCTTTAATTTATAGTTCCTCAAAACTTGATGTTTTTAGAGAAACATAATTAATGCATGATGCCTTTCTCATACCTATCCATCATAATATTTAAAAACTCATACAAATATAGGGGTGGTTTAACTTTTAATGATGGGTTTTTTTACCATGGTGTAGGTCAATCAACATTCTAAATGTGAAGACCACCACTATACCAAATTCCCCTTCACAAATGAAATATTTTATCATTCATATGATGAATGACCTCCATGATTTGGGAATGATATCTCTACTAATTCCTTTATTTTCACCCTTATTAGTTATAAACTAAGAAAGGCCTTCTACTTATTTAATGAAATTAGATAGGATATCTTGGTGTTAGTTGTATCTCTTCATATAAATCAATTTCCTCAACATTAATTTGATAAATTTGAGAGATAATGCTTACCATAACTTTCATCAAGAGATTTATAAGGACTCATTTGAAAAATTTGAATATTAATTTTGGGTGGTAACCTTCAAACTTTAAAAAAAATTCTAAGCAAATTCATGTTTTGAAATTATTCACTATTTTTTGATTCCAAATCAATTTATCTAGGGAGTTTGTTTTGGCCTTTGTTGGTGTAAATAATTATTCATCATGGATATTATTACACTATACTTAAGTTTACTTAGGATAATGCATTTAATAGTAGTTTGGGTATGAGACACTTGGGTGTTTGTGCCACATTGGGATAGTGTGTGTAGGAGAATTTCCACCTTTTAGGGTGTTGATCTTATCTTGTTGTTACATTCCACCTCATGTGGAATATTATATTGTTTCTCCTACCTATCCACACCTATTTCCTACATACCCTTGTTTCTTATTGAGCCACATGTCATGTTTGTGTTCTCACATATCCATATAGCCTTGCCTATATAAGCAGGCTCATATTCATTGTATGTATGGGCAATCATTGAACATCTTGTAATGATCTAGTTGATCATATTTTGCATCTTGATAGAATACAGTTTATTCCTATCATATATTTTGTTCTCTCTTATTTGTGCTTTCCATTGCCTCTAGATCTTGGCAAATTCTCATAGCCTTCCCTTTCATGTCCATTGAACTACTATGTTGAAGGAAGGTTATACTAAATTGTGTATAAAGAATTTTTTTATACATAGTCTTCGTGATTATAGGAAAAATATTTTATGCCGAATTAAGTTAGCGTAGGCAAGTAGATATAGAACACTTCATACTGGGTAAGCCAAAAAATACAATTTTGAGATAAAATGTTAACAATCATACTTGTGGTACACTTCAACACTTGAAACCTCAATTGAGACAATGCATAGTCAATATAAGAATGTCCATCCAACTGTAAGAGAAAATACATAAATGTAGAGCGTTTCCTAGACTGGTTTATCAGACAACCAAACTATCTATATGGCTAAAGCATGCCATTTTCTGAATGTTGTAATTCATTTCCTTGAGATAATATAGGCATGTGTTTCTTTCTTGAATATTTAGGTTATTTCTCTATTGTTTTTGTGTGTTTGGGTTTATAAGGGGAGTACCCTTCATCATCGGGGCAACATTGTCTGACACTTTATCACTAAAATTTTAGTAGGATATTATGTCAATCTTACTGTTTCTAAAACTATCCCCAATGCAAAAATATGACAATTCTAAGTCGACCAAAATGAGATTTTACTTTGAGATCGCTATATAAGGTATCTCCCCTAATTCATTTTTATCATCATGTTCTTATCTCATCATTATGCTATCATTCCAATTCAAGACTAACACTTCAAGAGAAGATCTAAGCCTAAGAAGAAGCAAATTATATAATGAAGCATCTTCAATTTTGTTTCAAATATGAGTTTACATTGGATTTTATGACTATTTATCATGTTGTACATTAATACATGGAGGACTTATCCTAAGATTAGTGCGTCATTGATTGAAGGCATAGTCATTTTAATCGAGCATTTCCATTCAAGCATTTCAATTTTAGATCCAATCTCTACTCTATCAAGACACACTTTGCATTTCCATTTCAATTCAATAATAAGAATAATTCCAAACTCAAGGTTTGACTTAGGGAAACCCCTATCAACAACATAATTTCTCTTCTTCTATGTGTAGGTGGTAGAAAGACATAGTTATAGATTTAGGTAGAGTAGATAGGGGCACTTAGATCCAACTTTTGTACAAGCAAAAAGTGGAGGACAAGGTTTGCCCATACATCTATGTGCTAGGTGCTAGTGTCTAAGCTTCAGGAACAGGTTCTAGGCAAATTTTTAATCTTGAAAATACTTTTGTTGTCTGCATTCGACACCCCAAGGTCACCCAAAGCACCTATGTCCTACATGTCGGTGTCTAGGCTTCAGACACGAGGCCCTCTTTGCACCCCCTTTGAAAATATGTACTTTGTGTTTGCATATCTGATATGAGACAACTTGTGCATGTTGATTCTTATCAATTTTTCACCTTTAGCCCTATATTTAGCATTTAGTTTACATCTTTTCAATAGCTCATTTTCAGCTCAATCAAGGAGTATTGAATTCACCTTGTGCTTAACCCCTTATCAAATTTGAGGTCAGACCTATTGAGTTCATTCTCCTTCTAATTTAATCGTTGTGAAATGGATTTAGTTCCTAGTTTGCATGCATAAACTAATGAACCCTATTTCCATCCATTACAATAATTTTGACTATTTAACTATTATTTTACAATATAACTAAGTTAATTTTTAAAAATAAAAGATAAATCATAATTAATAATAATGTGTTTTAAATGGATTGTATTTATGAAGCCAATTACTGAAAATAAGCCATGAAGACATATTATTGGTGGAAGCTAAGAATAACAAAGATAGATGGCGTAATGGGGAAAGAAAATCACCTTGCATGAGATTCAAAGGAAACATATTCATTTTTGATACACTTATTGCTTCTGATCACACAATCAAATTCAGAAGCAATAAGTATATCAAAAAAATAGATTGTGGAAATCTCATAGCTCTAACATATTCATTTATTAAGGAGTTCAGATGGAAAATAAAATTTATTCTGATTGTTCAATTTCAGATTAGGTGAAAGTGACAGAGATATGCAAGGAAAAAGAGACAAAGGTGAGTGGGAAGGAAAACTTATTTGCAAGATACGTTGTACTCAAGAAAAGCATGGTCTTTCATCATTCAACATGTTGCAGGATACGTTGTACTCAAGAAAACTTATTTACAAGAAAAAGATTGGAAACATTTTGGCTTAGTAAATTTTTGCATGTTTGTTTTTATTGTTGCTTGGGTTCATGACCTTACCAGTGCATAATATTAACTCACATTTGTTAATACCATTGTTTCTTAAGTTCATTCGATAAATCTAATTTGTAACCTTTCCATGCAAATCCATTTATTATTGTAAATCATGAGAGAACACATGCATATTACATGCTTCAACAACATTTTGCATGCATTTAACATTCATACTTAACTAGTTGCTCATTATTTGTGAGACTAGTAGTGTTACTATTTTTTATTCATATACATATATGAATGTATTGAATATATATATGGAATGATTTAACTATTCATATCATTAGTATAATTAATTTTTCAAAAGAAATATTTAGTAGTCTAATATTGAACTAAAATATTTAACTACATCACGAATTTGGAGGAAACTATGTATTTGAATTAGTTTCATTTGATACTAAATATAGTTTGGATAGGTACCAAATAGTGATTAACATAGAAGGGTAGATCTATATCTTAATAATGTCTTAAAAGATGCTTTGGAAAAAGCTTGCAAATCACTAGACTATTTGATCATTTTTATTTTTTTCATATCATAATATAGAAACATTGGCATCTTGAACTTGTTTAGTGATGAAAAAGGGATCCAAAAATATGAATCCACTTATTTTCACTAAGCACGAAATAGATTAATAAAATCAATAGATTCAACCCCAAATGGAATGGAATCCTGATTAGAATTTACCCTCTCTTTGTTTGGATCGAGGATGCTTAACGGATTTGAAATTGAATGCTAGATATTGGGATTTGCAATAATGGAAAACTGACATAAAACAACATGAAAAACAATCTACAGATGTGGTATGGAGACACATAGCTATATTTCATTAGAAGGGACAAAGAGGAACCTATGCCTAAAAATTCAGCTTAAAAGTATAGGACCTAGATGCTTGGGGTACCTCAGTTCTCTATCTATCAAATGCAAACAAACATAAAACATTCATATTCATAATGTTATTAAGAATCTATTCCCAAAAGATCATAAAATTTTTACATGACTAAGATGCTTGGGGCAACTTGGTCCTTTGCTTTTCGCCTTTGAAAAAGCTAGATTTCATCATTGTCATCTCCTCTATTGAAATCTTCATTCACAACTTTGAATTTGATGCCTACACACACAAAAAAGGAAGATGTGTTGTCGATAGGGTTTTTGCTAAGTCAAACCCTAAGTTTGGAATCAACTCTTGAATTGAATTGAAATTGTAGATAGATATGGTGAAGTAAATGTTGAATGATATACCTTAGATTTGCTGCAATTGATGAAGTTTGATGATGCAATGCTCTTTGAATGTAATAACAAGTGTTGAGGTAATAACATGGAGAAATATGAATGACTCAAACACAAATGCATGGTTGCATGAAGATTGATGTAATTTGCTTCTCTGTGATATTGAAAATGTTGGAAGGATATGGTGGGATGAAATGCTACGTTGAATTTTAAAGATGGTTGATGTGGATGTATGAATGATGGGTGATTGTGAATTATGAAAATAAATCAAAAGGATGCTCTTATTTAGGGTTCCCAAGGTAATTTACTGATAGGCTAATCTCTAATAGTCATATTGAGACACCAAGATTTGAAATCACTTGGAAAAGGAAGTGCACCAACATATCCAAAATGGGTCCTATTTAAGGAGGACTAGGATGCACTGGCCACCACTGTCCACCAAAAATAGTGCAAAAAGGTGGGAAAAGAGAGTGCACAACCCAAGTAATGGGTTCAATTCTCCATGCAAAAATATGAGATTAGTTTTGAGGTAAAAAGGTTAGAAATTTATAATGTCAATTTTTACTTAAGTCACATCCCTTTTGTGTCTTAATCCTTTTATAACAACCATTTATAACTGATCTAAGATATTTTAGACGGATTTTCTATAAGTCAAAATAATGACTAATTATTTGCATGTGTCATTCCCTAGTTGCTAAAAATTGCAAGAAATTCAAAATATTTCAAGTCTAGGGTGCTTTTTGGTAAGATATTAAGTTTATGTAGGTTGTTGGATTTTTGAACTTTAAGATTTGTTTGTCTCAATATGTCATTCTATCCATCCCAACCTTTTATCTCAATCTGTATTAGCCTGTCAGACTTTCCATTCTTGACATACATTTTCCCTCATCCCAACTTCCCATTACTTTGTGCATTTATAAATTCATTTGTCTTTTGAATTGAAGTTTCAAAACATCCCTTATCTAGGTACCTTATTTGCATCTCACTTAATTCAAAAATTATAGATCAGTTTTTTTGTAAGTGGTTTGTTAGAGTAGAAGTTGTAGCCTTTCTTCTATCTAAGTACCTTTTTCATGCCATCCTCAACATATTGATCCCTTAAATTTCCTAAGTATACATTGTTAGAATTTTGGACATTCACTTCCTATCATCGCTTATTTTTCGAAATTAACCCCCAACTCTTGAACCTTTTAATTAAGGACTCATTTGGAGTCAAAGAGATTTTGAGGTACCTTTTATAAGATATTATTTACTCTTGACCGATGACAATTTGAAACACTTTTATCTCATTGGGATTGCTTGTTTATACTTCCCCCATTTCACATACCTTAATGGCATGCACTCTTTGTTAATTATTATCTCTAAGGTCATCATCATATTCTTCCTTCTTACTTTCATTGAATGCAACTTCCCTCTTTGGTTTATCCGGTTCAATACTTCTCATCTCAAAGTTAGAGAGAGCTCAATAGAGTTGATCCATAGTATAAGTGTCCAAATATCTACTTTCTTCTATGGAAAACACCTTAGGGAAAAAATATTTAGGAAGAGTCCTAAGTATGTTCCTCACAACTTCATCTTATTTCATTTCTCCACCAACACCTTTGATTCTTGAAACTATTTCTGCTACGTAATGCATGTAGCTATCGATACTTTCATAATTTAACATTCTTAAGCTTTCAAATATACTCTTGATAGCCTGCAACTTGACTTGCTTTATCTTTTTGTCTCCTTCACAAATGCTTCTAAGTTTCTCCTAGACATCCTTGGCGGATTTTCAACCCATCACCTTCAAGAGTTCATTATCAAACACTCCACTTATAATTTCATTCCTTGTCTTTCCATTGCTCACATGTGCCCTGATTTTATCCAAAGTAGTAAGTAGAGTAGAGGGACTACAACAAAATTTTAAATTCCAAAATCCATAGAGTTTAAATATGATTCCACCCTCATCTTCTAGAAAGATTATTTTATTCCATCAAACTTGGGAATCTTGTAAGTTTCATCTCATGCCTTCCAAAATTCACCTCATGTGGTTAAGCTCCTTATAGAGGAACTTAGCACTCATAACAATTATTGAACACACCTTAGGATTGAGATGGGGTTGAATCAATCTAGACCTTAAAATACCAAACTTAAACTTTATTTTCCCAAAATACTATCAAGTTATCTGTAACTTTATCAACAACAATGAAAAGTAGAATAACGAACCACAATACACAAGAGCATACCAAATTTACATGGATAACCCAAAAAAGAAAAAATCACAGTGAGAGACAAATCACAATATATGAAATGATTACAAATATGTTTTAGGCTAATTGCTAAGGAAACACACTACCACCTAAAATACTTGTAGGCTAAGATGCACTATCCTAGGGAAAGATACATAAGGACTTGGAGGTTGAATCTCATTATTCCAAGGCAAGATACATTAGGGTTTGTGGGCTAAAGTTCACTACTCCAGGGCAAGATAAAAATACTTGCAAACTAAAAATCACTTCTCCAAGGCAAGATACAATATCACAACATTTGAATCAAGAAGATAAATTCTTCTCCAAATATAAAGGTGTACTTGAACTATTGTTACTAGAAATAAACTCCAACAACAATCACCACCACACATTCACTGTCTCCACATCATAAAACTTTGTAAATGATATGATCTTGAAAAGACATTCACACATTTTGATTTTTAGACTCACATCACAATGCCACACTTCACAACATCTTATTGATCTTCTATAAATACCATATTTTTTATTACAAATATCAATTAGGTTGACCAAAACAAAGAATTAGCATAGGTCCTATTAAATTGGCCACCAAAAACAATTGTGGTGAATGTGGTCCAATCTAGGAGATAGAAAGGACCTAAAACATCATATTATACTTCTTTAAGTGGCTCCAAATAATACGCATGCTAGCACACATCATCCAAGGATGACAACAATGTAACATGTAGATAAACTATGTAGCACATGACAAGTCGACACAATAAACATAACATCCAATTGAATTAACTCAATGCAGATCCCCACATGCCAAAGGTAGGACTAAAATACAACTTAACACACTTTCTAGAGTTAGGAAATATTATTAAGATCATAGCATGAGCTAGAAAAATCCTATTGACTAAACCACAACAATTACCTAGAAAGATAAAATTAGTCACAATGCAACACTAACTTGAACATCCAACACCATGTGGAGCACATAAGAACATTCCTAGAGCATCCAACAACATTACCAAATACATTTTCCTCACTGTCACATATAAACATGCTAGAAATGTTGGAATGTGAAGTCAATTAGGACTTTGCTTCCATACGTGTCATACAAATTGTCTTCAATTAGGACTTTGCTCATGTATGTGTCATACATGTAGTTGTGTGAGTCATACTTACTATATTTAGTAAGTTGTCTCCAACTAGGACTCTACAACTTGGTTGTGTTGACCTAGTAAATTATTAAGTGATTCATAGGAGAATCAAGTTGGACTCTATATGTGTCAACCTTGTAAACGATTGAGAGCCACATATAGGCTTAGTCAATAAGATGACTATAGTGGTGGCATTAGAAGGGTTAGAGGTGGCAAATTTGAGAACTTAATTATAGAACTAAGTTTCTCAAATTTGTATATATACAGAGTAGATTTCCCTCTTTTGAAAACAAGGTGAGAATAGTTTTTGAGATTGTTGTAACTTTGTAATTCCCGAGAATCAATACAAAAGACAAAATTTGCTCATGGTTTTTTACTGGTATATTTTTACCAGGTTTTTCCACGTAAATCTATGTGTTATGTGCTATTGTTCTTCTTTGCAAATATTCTACACTTGTTATTTTTCTCACAATTGGTATCAGAGAATAGGCTATTTGTGTAGAAGTTATTTGTTTTTAGAAGTGAGCAATGGCTGGAAATAGTGTTACCAGATTTGAGGTACATAAGTTTTATGGTTCAAATTTTTCTCTATGGAAGCTTAAGATTCAAGATTTGTTGGTGAAGGATGATGTGACAGAGTTCTTAAAGGAGTATCATAAAAACCTACAAATATGAGCACAAGAGACTGGAATACCATGGATAGCATGGCTAGAGAAACAATCCAGTTATCTCTAGCAGATTCAGTTTTGTTCAATGTTGCAGAGGAGAAATCTACTCATGACTCGTGGAATAAGCTTGCAAAGCTGTATGAGACGAAGTCATTAGCAAACAAAATTCTTCTAAGGAGATAGTTGTATAACTTGAGGATGCATGACAATTTATCTTCCACGGATCATCTGGATGATTTCAACACACTAGCAAGTAAATTGGCTTTAGTGGGTGTGAAAATCGATGAAGACAAGGCAACAATATTACTTTTCTCCTTGCTAGATAGTTGGGATCAGTTGGTTATGTCTCTTAGTAATTCTACACAAAGTGGGAAGCTGGTCTTTGAGGATGTGATGGCTACTTTAATATCTGAAGATTCAAGGCAAAAGATATCTCAAGGATCTTCTTCTAATGAAGCCCTTGTTGCAAGAGACAAAACTCAAGAAAGAGAAAATACTGAGTGTGGACAAACCAGGTCCAAACCAAAGGGGTGGAAAAGGGTGAAATGCTGGAACCGTGGCAAGAATGGACATGTCAAGAAGGATTGCAGACTGCCAAAAGCAATGAAGGAGAATCCTAGTACACCTACATCTGAGGCAAACACTACTAAATTTCAGACACCATTAGAAGATGGAGAGGTATTAACTGCTAATTTGAGAAGTTCTTTACTTCATGTTTGGATTCTTGACTTTGGTGCTTCCTTTCATATGAAACCACACAGAGGCTAGTTTACTTCTTATCGGTCTTGTGATGGTGGTATGGTCTACATGGGAAATAAAAATGTTGGCAAATGCACACTTCAATGAGAAATTGTAGGTGATTGAAGGTATTGTCATTGATGGCAACGTTACAATCATGTGATACTGGCATGCACTAGCACCGACAGATTCTACACCGGCACACAGTTCACCAACACCAAAAAGATTGATTACTAGCACCCTGGTCGACAGGAATTTTGTTTAAATGTATTTTGTATTTAATTGTAAAAACCTTTTGTAAGCTGACTTGGCAGATTGTAATATGAGTCATATAAGTATGAGAGTATTGTAGATCATTTAGGATGTGATAGATGGAAGGATTAATGCAGACCTAATATGCAAATGGTAAGGCAGATATTGGATAAGGGTTTATGTATATTGTAGAGCTTAAGCTGATGCTAAACCTGGCATAGTAGATGCTAATCTGAAGCAGTACATGACATTGGATTTGTATAATCCAATTTTGTAAGTCAGTGTGACTTCTTTTGTAACTGAGCAATGAGCTATAGGCACTTGGCCTTCTTGCATGTGTAGGAACCTATTGTAGACAGTAATATTCCCTTATTGGCTAGTAAGTGAATATTGTGGGTCACAAATCCCACTGAGGTTTTTCCCACACTAGGTTTCCTCGTTAAAAATATTGTGTTATGACATGTCTTTTATGTTGTGGTTATTGTTCTTATTTACTACATTATTTTTGGTTTGCCGGTACACAGTTTTGAAATGCTTTTCATGTTATAAGTTAAGAAAATTCTTATACCGGTTAGATACTAATTCATCCCCACCCCCCCCCCCCCCTCTCAGTATCTTTGGGAATCCTAATAGAAAACCCATGTGAAGTTGTTGGTGAAGGAGAGGTAAGAACAAAGATGTTTGATGGAGTAGTTATAACTATTCAACATGTTAGGTATGTACTTGGTTTAAAGAAAAAATTACTTCAACTTGGAGTGTTTGATGGTAACAAAAGGGAGAGAAGGTTGGAAATCTCTATAGGTTAGTTGGACAAACTAACATTGGAGAGGCTATTGTGGTATCTGGTGTAGAGATGGAATCATTATCAACTTGGTATCAAAGGCTAGTCCATATGAGTGAATGAGGTCTCAAGGTAATGCTAGATAGAAATCTTCTCCCAAATGCAAAATCTAAAGATTTAAGTTTTTGTGAACATTGTTTGTTTGGCAAACAGAATAGATTGAGTTTTTCTAGAAGTACTACCAGAAGAAAAGATGTATTAAATCTAATTCATTCAGATACTTGGGAAGCTCTTGTAACATCTATTGGAGGTTCATCATATTTGTTTCATTTATAGATGATTATTTCTGTAAGGTGTGGATTTATCTTCTCAAGAAGAAATCTGGTGTTTTCTTGTTTTAAGAGGTTTAGAGCTTTGGTAGAGAATAAAAAAGGTAAGACAATAAAATGTCTTAGAACTAATAACAGAGGTGAGTTTTGTTTAACAAAATTTAATCATTTTTGCAATGAGCATGGAATTACAAGGTAGTTGATGGTTGCTAGGACACCACAACAAAATGGTGTTACTAAACGCAGGAACCGTACAATCATGGAGTGAGCCAGATGCATGTTGAGTACTGCTGGTTTGGAGTAGAAATTTTGGGGTGAGGCTGTAAATACAACTTGTTTCCTGATCAATAGATCTCCCACTACTGCTCTTGATAATAGAATTCTAGAAGAAATATGGAAAGGTAAACCAGTTGATTACTCATTCCTCCATATTTTTGGTTGCAATACTTATGTAAATATTCCTAAAGAGAATAGAAATAAGATAGACAAGAAGTCCACAAGATGTATTTTCTTGGCTATGTAGAAGGTACGAAGGGGTACGAATTGTGGGATACTACTGCCCACAAGATTATTATTCGTCGAGATGTGTATTTTAATAAAAATTCAATGTAAAGAGGTAAAGAAAAACAAGGTATGTAAGTTATTCCAGTAGAGGTTGAAAAATGTGATGATCATCTAGATGTTCTTGATGAAGAACAACCAGATGCAGAGCAACTAGATTAAAATCAACTAGAAGAACAACAACTAGTTGAGCCATAGGGTGAATCATCACCTATTTTAAGAAGATCCTGTAGAGTAATCAAACCACCTATAAGATATTCTCTTACTTGTAATTCTGATTATGCATTACTTACTAATGTTGGTAAACCTAGTTCATATGAGGAGGCTTGTGAAGCTAAATGTGCAAGCAAATGGAGAGTTGCTATGGAAGAGGAGATGGAATCTCTACATAAGAACAAAACATGGGAGTTCGTGTCATTGCCTAAGGGGAGAAAAGCTATTGGGAACAAGTGGATCTTCAATTTGAAGAGAGATTTAAATGATAATTTGGAGAGATATAAAGCTCGGTTGGTGGCCAAGGGGTATGCACATAAATCCAGTATTGATTTTGATGAATTTTTTTTACCTGTTGTATGGTTAAGTATTGTTAGAGTTGTTTTAGCTCTTGTTGCTAGTATTGATTTGAAGTTACAACAATTAGATGTAAAAACAACCTTCCTGCATGGTGATCTCTCTAAGAAGATTTATATGCAACAACTAGAATGTTTTGAGGAAAGAGGCAATGAGAATCTTGTTTGTAGGCTGAGAAAATCGATGTATGGTATGAAACAGGTGCCAAGGTGTTGGTACAAGTGATTTGATTCCTTCATGTTGAGTTTGGGTTTTAGTAGATGTGAGGCTAATCATTGTGCCTATTTTTAAAGGTATGCTGATGGTAGTTTTATTATTCTACTACTGTATGTTGATGATATATTGGTAGCAAGTCCCAACATGTATAAAATCATCCAATTTAAAACTCAGCTTGCTAGGGAGTTTGAGATGAAGGACTTAGGCAGTGCAAATCAGATTCTTGGAATGAGGATACATAGAGACAGAAACAACAAGAAATTATGGTTGTCACAAAAAACTTATGTGGAGAAGGTTTTGCAGCACTTCAATATATAGAAAGAACAACCAGTTAGTACTCCATTTCTTGTTCATATTAAATTCTCTTCTAAACAGTGCCCTAGCACAGAAGCAGAGAAGACACAGATGTCTCATGTACCATACTCATCAACAGTAGGAAATCTTATGTTCGCCATGGTGTGCACCAAAACAAACATTACACAAGCAGTGGGAGTTGTCGGTAGGTATATGGTGAATCCTGGTATTGATCATTGGACAACTGTGAAGTGGATTCTCAGATATTTGAGAGGCACTTCAGATGATGCTATCTATTACAATGGGAGTAATCTTCAAGTTAATGGGTATGTGGATACAGATTTTGGTGGAGACATAGATAAGATAAATTCTACAACAGGTTATATTTTCTCTTTAGCTGGAGGTGTTGTTAGTTGGGTGTCAAAGTTGCAGGCAGTGGTGGCATTGTCTACTACTGAGGCAGAATATATGGCAGCAACATAGGATAGAAAGAAGGTGATTTGTCTTCATAGACTTTTGGGTGAATTGTAAGTGAAGAAAGATAACATGGTACTACATTGTGATAGTCAAAATGCTTTACATAGCACAAAACTCAGCTTACCATTCCAGAAAAAAGCATATTGATATTCAATATCACTCTTTTCATGAAGTGGTGGAAGGAGGACAGATCTCTTTAGCCAAGATTCACACTGATGTAAACCCTATAGATATTATGATGAAACCTATTAGTAGAGATAAGTTCATTTGGTGCAGAACTTCTCTTGGTTTGCAAATTATGTGATGATAGCCAACATTGGCAATGGTCTTTCAGTAGAGGAATTATTCAAAGTTTAAAATTTGACTTCAAGTGGGAGAATGTTGGAATGTGAAGTAAATTAGGAATATGCTTCCATATATGTCATACAAGTTATTGATGCAGAGCATCATGAAAATCCATAAAACCTTCATTCAAGGGTAAACTTTAAACTTGAATCAAGAGACATATAACAAGATAAATCACTCTTCTCAACTTAAAACCAATTTCAAAGGCTATATTACATCCTTGAAAACATCCATTCAATATTTTAGATCATAACATTCACCATAACATGAGAGAACAAATTCTTTATTGCCATGGAATACCCTAATTTAGGGTTTCATCCCTTAACAACTGTTTTCACCAAAATGATCACAAAATATTCAATTATTAACCAAATAAAGTAAGACCAAAAGTAATGGAAAGAAGATTCAGAGACATTTCCAACACATATATCCTTTAATCAATATTATCCCTCATATGAGCACACCAAATGCTACAATTGGGTTGTTGCTGCCTTCACCAATCTCCTTTTCACCATGAACTGTAACAAACAGTCATCCATAAAATTTTATTTATTTCTCATAAATAAAATCGCTTCAGTAAAAATTTATATTACTAAGTTACACAAGTTATCTCAAAATTTCAGCCAGATCCAACGGTTGAATCAAAAGTTATGATCATTTTTCCAAAACTGGGTAACCCTTGGCAGGGTTTTGACAATCATTGAAAAAACAAACATATCTTGCCAAATACTCCACAAAAATGCACAAGAAAGGATTCATCTGAAATATATTTCATCAATATATCATTAAATAACATCTACATATAAAAATTACATCAAATGTGATCCTCCATGGATCTATGACAGCCATAGATTCCTTAAAACCTCATGACAGTTTGAGGGTTTGATGGATAATCTTTGTCAAATCCCCTCCAAACTGATCTCCCTTCTTGATTTCGACCAAAAATGGTTTTATAAACCATTTCCAACTCCTTTCTAACTACTCCAACCACCTCATAACCAATGTATTTCATTTTTACACTTTTGTTGCACTTTTTGGCAATATTGCAACTTTGCAATTTTTACAATTTTTGACATAAATGACTCTAACTCTTACATGGACACTTTTAAAACTTCAATATGGACCAAATATGATATCTTTGGACAAAATGGCTCATTTAGCCTTACATATTATGATTCAATTGACTCAAATAACCTTAATAAATTATGAATGACTCAAATACAATAAATTGTTCATATTATGACTTTTGACCTCCTGGTATGCTTGTGTGCTTAGGTGCCTCTGCACCATACTCCCGACCTTGAAAAGTTTCCAAGTCCCTTGGAAATGTGGGTACAATGACCTGCAAGAAAAATTTTGAATGAAAATTTTCACCTTTGTCTTCATCTTTATCTCTTTATGCCTCTTTATGTTGTTGCTTCCTTCTCAAACAATCTCTTTGTGACTCCTACCAATGGAGTTTGTAGTGGTTTCCATCCAAGTGCTTTTACCAACCATAAGTCCACCTCTCCATGCTGCATCACCTCACCAACAACCGCTATGCCTCACCTAGGAGTTCTCCTCTTTGCCTCTCTCCCTAGTCTTTTGGCAAGCAACTGGACCTCCTTCTCAGGCCCCTTGGACCATCTCCTATGGCCCCATGACAGACCTTCATGTCTACCTTCTTGCAGGTAGATGGACAAGCACCTTGCAACCAAAAACTCATCAGAAAAAATCAAATAACAAATCCTTCATGGCTAGGTCCTGGTGTGGATTGCCTCCTTCGGCGCTCTACCCACACACTTAGGCTCTTCTAGCTCTGATACCAATTTGATGTAGAGCATCATGAAAATCCATAAAACCTTCATTCAAGGGTAAACTTTAAACTTGAATCAAGAGACATATAACAAGATAAATCACTCTTCTCAACTTCAGACCAATTTCAAAGGTTATATTACATCCTTTAAAACATCCATTCAATATTTCAGATCATAACATTCACCATAACATGAGAGAACAAATTCTTTATTGCCATGGAATACCCTAATTTAGGGTTTCATCCCTTAACAACTGTTTTCACCAAAATGATCACAAAATATTCAATTCTTAACCAAATAAAGTAAGACAAAAAGTAATGGAAAGAAGATTTAGATACCTTTCCAACACATATATCCTTTAATCAATATTATCCCTCATATGACCACACCAAATGCTACAACCGGGTTGTTGCTGCCTTCACCAATCTCCTTTTCACCATGAACTGTAACAAACAGTCATCCATAACATTTTATTTATTTGTCATAAATAAAATCTCTTCAGTCAAAATTTATATTACTAAGCTACACAAGTTATCTCAAAATTTCAGCCAGATCCAACGGTTGAATCAAAAGTTATGATCATTTTTCCAAAACTAGGTAACCCTTGGCAGGGTTTTGACAATCATTGAAAAAACAAACATATCTTGCCAAATACTCCACAAAAATGCACAAGAAAGGATTCATCTGAAAGATATTTCATCAATCTATCATTAAATAACATCTACATATAAAAATTACATCAAATGTGATCCTCCATGGATCTATGACAGCCATAGATTCCTTAAAACCTCATGACAGTTTGAGGGTTTGATGGATAATCTTTGTCAAATCCCCTCCAAACTGATCTCCCTTCTTGATTTTGACCAAAAATGGTTTTATAAACCATTTCCAACTCCTTTCTAACTACTCCAACCACCTCATAACCAATGTATTTCATTTTTACACTTTTGTTGCACTTTTTGGCAATATTGCAACATTGCAATTTTTACAATTTTTGACATAAATGACTCTAACTCTTACATGGACACTTTTAAAACTTCAATATGGACCAAATATGATATCTTTGGACAAAATGGCTCATTTATCCTTACATATTATGATTCAATTGACTCAAATAACCTTAATACATTATGAATGACTCAAATACAATAAATTGTTCATATTATGACCTTTGACCTCCTGGTATGCTTGTGTGCTTAGGTGCCTCTGCACCAGTTATCTTCAATTAGGAATTTTCTCATGTATGTGTCATTCATGTAGTTGTTTGAGTCGTACTTACTATATTTGGTAAGTTTTCTCCAACTAGGACTCTACAACTCAGTTGTGTTGACTTAGTAAATTATTAAGTGATTCATAGGAGAATCAAGTTGGACTCTATATGTGTCAACCTTGTAGACGATTGAGAGCCACATATAGGCTTAGTAAATAATATGACTATAGTGGTGGTATTAGAAGGGTTAGAGGTGGTAAATTTGAGGACTTAATTATAGAATTAATTTTCTCAAATTTGTATATATATAGAGTAGATTTCCCTCTTTTGAAAACAAGGTGAGAAATTTTTTTGAGATTGTTGTAACTTTGTAATTCTTTAGAATCAATATGAAAGACAAAATTTGCCCGTGGTTTTTTACTGATATATTTTTTACCATTTTTTTCCATGTAAATATGTGTTATGTGCTATTGTTATTCTTTGCAAATATTCTACAATTGTTATTTTTCTCATAGGAAAAACACAAACAAATATATAACACTTTATTTCCAGAATGTCACAAAACACAATCCTAAAAAGAACATCAATAAATCTTCTTGTAGAACACCTCAAGACCTAAAACTAGAATTAAGACAATGCACAAACATTACAAGCATGTCCTCCAAGTCACAAAACCTAAAACATCAATGCAATGTGGATCACTTTTCACACCAATCAAATCTACTTCAAATAGACAACCAAACTATCAACAAACAATAGTCACTATCCACCTTAGCTGCAACACCAAGAACCTAAACAATAGTAGTGCAATATCCACAAAGCATAAAAATCATGTTCAAATATGCAAGAACACATCCTAAACTACAAGTAAATATAGAGCATTCTTTTATCCAATCATTAAATACTATTTCTTGCATATCACATCTCATCATACTACAAACATTTTGGAAACAATGTTAGCTTAAAAAAGTGTTAGAGACAAGGAAAACACATCCTAATCATTATCATTATCATTATCATGATACAACTCCACAACTTATCATTATTATGCTATAATCATTACCATCAATACATCATACTGAAAGTAGACATAAGACACCAAGAAGGTGGGTATCCACAACCCAAAGGAACTCTCCTCATATTTTTTAAAACATATATAACAACCCAATGCAAACTGCAAGTTGACAACACTACCAACACTCTCCCCATTGACATCAACAACAACACAACAACATCAATGAACACACACCAATTGCCCATCATCAAGAACACATTATCAATGACAACACATATTGTCAGACATCATGTTGACATCAATGACAACAAATGCTACCAACAAGATTTGTATTCACAATTCCTCTTATACAATTTATATTCATAATTCCTCTTATACAATTGATAATGCAAGCTCACAAAGTTATTAAACAATGCAATTTCCCAATAGAATGATCAATTAACCGCTTAATTAAGAAAAATACACTATAGAAATGATAAATTTGGACAAAGAATGCCTCTAAATCTAAAAAATAATATGGAACAATAATCAAATATGAGCATTTAAATCATAAATTATGCAATGCACATGTAAAACTAATCAAAATATTTTAAGTTTTTTGTGTCATAGACCTTTAAATGTATTTAATATAGGTGCATAAATGATATATTTCATAAATTATTGGAAATATGAGTTGACAAAATGCATACAGATCAAGTATGAGATTAAAAATTAAAATTTATTACAAGCATAAGACATGTCAAATTCACCAAAATGACTAGATTGGAAAATCGAGTTCACTAGTCTAGGCATGCAAACTAGGAAACAAACCTATTTTCACAACAATGAAAATTAAAAGGAAAATGAGTTTCAATAGGTTCATCCTCAAAACCTATTAGGAAAGGGTCTAAAAATATATTGGAATTCACTTACATTGTTTGAGTTAAAAATTATTTGAAATGATGTGATTGAATGCAAGAACTAGGTTTAATGATGTAAAATTGATATTGATCAACATGCACAGATAGTTTTAGAACAAACAGTTGAACCTTTCACAAGATTGAGAGGGGGGGTGAATCACTCTGGATGTTTTGAAATATTGATCTATCAAACTTTAAGAAACTTTTAACTATTTTACAACAATAGTAAGAACATCAACCACCAACCCATGAATACTTGGTATGTACGTGGAAAACTCAATAGGGAAAAACCATGATGATTCTCACACTCACAATATAAATAAATTTGGTTATAGTGTTTAAGGGTTACTACCAAGAGGAAACTTGCATGTGATGCACTTGCAAGGATAAGGCACCCAACCTTGGGGAAAGATACAATGACTTGCACAACTGAAACTCACTACTTCAATGCAAGATACATAAAGTTGCCAAGAGACTCGCTATCTTCTAACAAATAAAAAAATAGTAGAACTAAAATGAAAAGAATCTCTTGACCATGAAATTTTCCTTGAATCACAATATCAAGTGACTAATATCATGGCAAACACATCTAACATCAACCCGTCTTAGAACATTGTCACACTAAATATATCATCATCAAAGCTCTTCACAAACTGACCTTCACACATTTACAATACCAAATATACTTGCACATTATTCACTTTCACTACATATCAATCTACAATCCTTGCATATGCAACTCATACATCCACACTCCTTAAACACAAGTTAGATCATGAAAAACATAGTTGAGGGTCGACCAAAGATAGAGTATACAATATTACATAAAATAGGCCACTTCGGCCAAAAATACCCAATGCAATCCACTCTAGGAGATATGGAGGACCCAAATCCATCACAAAACATCCTTCTAAGTTTACTCCAATGAGATGCACATGTTAAAATATTCTCCAAAGTCGACATCAAACATAATATGTAGATAAACAATAAAACTCAACAACCAGTTGGCCCGAGCATCTTCCAATGCAAGTTACTTAACACAGATCTCCACACACAATGATGAGACCCATAACAATATTCTAACTCAACCTCTAATACATATTGATAGTTCACCCATAATTTTTCTCTTTTAAATATTCAAATTCGCGGGTTGCCTTTTGTGCCTTTACTTCCGTCGGGTCATTTGTTCTCCTTGTACTTGAACCATTGAACTCTTTAAAGAAAATTTTTGAATGGTTCAAGGTTCAAAGTGTGTTTTAAAAGAGAGTCATTTTTGGTCTTTGTCACCATGTGAACAAGTGCACTTTTGTTTGTGGTCATTGAAGTTTTGAACTAGTTGAACCAAATTTCAAGCAGTTCAAGGTTCAAAGTTCAAAATGTCTTTTGATGAGTCGTGGCAATGTATCATTATATGACAAGCGTGAGTCCTTATGTTTTGAGTTGATATGTGATCTTGAACCTTGAACCAAATTTCAAGTGGTTTAAAAGGTTCAAGGTTCATGTTTAATAGTCCTTTTCTTTTGTCGCTTATTCCTAGTGTTGTTTTGTGTGCCACCCACTCACTGTTATATTTCTTAAGTGAACTTGAGCCAATGAACCTTTTTGTCAAACGGTTCAAGGTTCATGGGTTCATTTCAAAACTAACTCTAAAGCTTTTTGGTGGAAATAAAAGCAGTTTTGACAAGAAGGAATATTCCCTTATTCGACAATTTAAAATTCTAAATGTGGAAAGTAATCATGAGAACATCAAATTACTTGTGTGGAAGTGATGGATGATTAAGAAGGTGTCAGTTTGTGTCATTTCACCGTTACTTCACATGCTTGGGTAAATCATTTTGAAGTGTGTGTATCTCTAAAGATATTTATCCATCTGATTGAAGGAAATGTGTATGAATTTATTTCCATATTTAAGAAGGTCATAGCTGCCATACTTCAGTAAATTGGAGGCACCGAAGGTAAAACCAGTTCTGTTCTTTGGAAGAATTTCCAGTTTTCATGGTGTTAACAGGTAAGTTCAGTTGATTTCTCCTAAGTTGTGTTTCTTTGAGTTCTGAGGTTTTTATTAGTATAGAAAAGGGAAATCTCTAAATTGTTGGGGTAGGATATTGTCTTGTTCTTAAAATTTCTTGGTTAAGGGGGTAGATAGTTAACATGAGGCCAATGCTGCCAAAGCTTGGCCGGACCTCATGTCTAGTGAGTATTTTTCTAGAATTGGAAGACACCTCCTTAGTTCATGTAGATTTAGGGGATTTTCTGGAAAGAACCAAGAACCCTCAAACCAGTTCATTAATGGAAAAGATGGTTAAGAGTGGTCTTGTAGAAGCTACTGCATTCCCGCTCGTCACACCGTGCCTAGATTTAGTGTTGGCATGCATGAACAGATATGACTCTGAGAACATATGTATCAGAACCAATGATGGTGAGGAGCTGGTCAATAATAATAGAGAAATGGTGATGGCAGCAATGGGTATTCCGCATAAGGATGAGTATGAGGACTGGACTTGTTGTTCACCAAATCTAGTTAACCTAAGAACACATGCAAATCTATCTATGAGATATCCAATCTCAATCAATGAAACACTTTAGGGCTTGGACAACATAACAAGGACCTAAATCCTTCTACTCTTCAGGCTCTGCAAAACCTAGGTGGGTGTACCTATGATGCATTTAATCAGACCCATTACACACAAGACTGTATCAACAAAAATAGATGGATCTCAAAAGGTTCAAAAAACTAGGAGGTTATTGCAGATGGGCTAGATCCACACTTGCAACTCAACATTTTTGAATCATGAGATAGATGGAACAAACTTAACATTACAAACATAAAATTAAAGGTAGATATTCTAATTTTTTTATTTTAAATCCCTAAGAAAACCCCAAAATTTGTAAGATCAATGCCTTATCTAAGGGCAATAGAGTCATACATCAAACTGAAAAATGAACACCTTTGTTGCAAATCCAATTTATTAAGAAAGATATCCCTATATTAATGCCTGACATTAATACATTCTAAATTCAGACAAAGGATCATACATATCTAAAAATTATCTTGAATCCAAAATGATTGCTCATAGAATTTAAACTCTTCCTTGAAGAGTACCTAAAGACAACCCTTACACTCCCACTTGAGAGGACAAACCCAAACTCGCTTGAAGATTGGATTTATTGAAGACAGAGAATGCTTAGAGACAATCCAATAAATTGTGTATATGCCTTACACATACATGACTTGCGACAAAAACATTTACAACAAGAGGATACTCTATTACTGAAAGAGAAGCACTGCCCTGTACAATCTTGAAGAATACTCAGAATTGGAAGCCATGAATTTTGGAGCACTTCCTCCAAAATTCTGGAACCCTTACAATGAGAAGAAAGTTAGAATAAGAAGGAGAGGGAAAATATTAGGTTTCATCAAAATTTGCCAAGTGTCTCTTTTTCAACTGAATTTTACTTCCTTCTTCTTTCTCATGGAAATTGCTCCCAAAATATCCAAAATTTGTTGAAATCAACTACCTAATTGGATTCCTTATCCCGAGAGTTTTCCAGTGATATATGATACTTAGCATTTCGAGCAAAAATGGACCTCTGGGCGAATTAATTCTGAATATGCCCCTGTCATTTAAATTTTTTCAATTTTTTATATAGTTTACACTATATAAGTAACTTTGATTTTTCACCCATTTTAACTCCTGACATCCTACCACGTGGTGACCTGTGAATCGTTGATGGGATCCACTGGGTACCACCTCGGATGACACCTCATCCATCTGCCATGTGTCAGCCACCTGTCTGCCACATCATTGCCACCTGTGTGCCACTGGTCAGCCAACTGTATGCCACATCATCGCCACTTCATTGCTGCTTGTGAGCTATCTTTCCACCTAGACCCGCCACCATTCTTTCACCATTTCACAATGGCTAACTAGCGATCATATTTCCTTTGCAAAGTCGCGATAGCCGTTGGATCATCTGAACTTGCTCACTCTTTAACGTTCACCATTTGAGCACGCGCTTTTCGCTATTTCATGATGGGTATTTGGCGTGCATCTTCCCTTCACAAATCCAAACGCACTGTCCGATCTCCTCAACATGCTTGCTAGTTAATCTGCTCTTCCTCTACAAAATTTGCCTGCCACAAGATCCGTGCCTACGTGGGGTCCACTTGTCGCTATTTGTCAGCCTCATTGATCACCTCAGGAAGTGCACCCATGCATGTGGGGCCCATCTTGGGCACTCATCAACACCATTCATCAAAAGCCCTTAAGGATTTGCCACTATGAATGAGTGTGTTTTTACTTATAAATACCACAAAATGCTCCTGCCCAACCAATGTGGGATGATGCACTTATGCCTGGAATGCATTTTGTGAAGGTTTTCTGAGTTTTAATGGTGCCTACCACATTTCGCCCGCTAAATGCATTTGTTGTTGGTGTTCAAATGACCTTTTTACCAGCTATGCAGAGGGAGTGAAGGAGGCACCACATGAAGCTTGCAATTTGGAGTTTTGAATAAATTTGAAAACCCCCAAATATCTGCAAAAACCATGCTCCACGTGAAAGAGGAGTTTATGGCTTTATATCAGCCAATTGCATTTTCTCTATTTCTGGCAGCCTTTCAAATACCACGTAGAAGGCCCTTCTACTCTACTCTAGACATTATGCAGCCCATGAACTTGCCATTTACGTTTTTTTGATGGTTTCTATGGATTTTCAACAAATGAAATGATCCTCATGTGGGGTGCCCTGGCAGAACAATTAGGAATGTTGACAATTTCTAAATGAATGCCACAATCCCTTCACTAGTTTCCATGTGGTTGGGGGGCTTGGCCTTGCACCATATTCCATTTTCCTAGTGCGTAAACTTCAACACCCAACCAACACTGTGAGGGAGGAGAGGATGCTAATAGTTTGTTTCAAAAACTCCCCACTCTCCCACTCTCCCACTACATCTCACGATAGGATGGAGGACATTAGCAGGGGTTGGCATTTGGAACTACACTTGCCAAGAGCTATTGTTGAAGTTTAATGTCTCTGGTAGGATGTCGCAGGTTATGCATCTATTATTGGCATTTTCTTAATAGCTTCTAAGCCTCCAAAAATGCCATTCCAGTTTTTTTCTTGGGTAACCACTAACTGCAATAATTACATGGCCAGTTGCAAGAGGGGCCATGAAAGAAACAAATCTCTGTTCAAGATCACTTATTGGACTTTGGTAATTGCCATCTTCATTCTGTCCAAGTTTAGTCATGACAAAACATCCTATCACAACAAATTCTCCAGTGTCCTGCAACCACTTTTGATGGTGTCTCTTTATACTAAGGAACCTGATTGCACCATACACCAAATTTTATGCATAATGAATGATCATATATTCCCCAAAAACTCATTAACTATCCTTTGACTCCCTGCTTCATGCTCTGAACTTGTGTTTGTCATCCAACCTTTAAAACATCCTTCTCTAACAAATAACAAATTCACTTCAATTGCATCTGACCTTTTTTATTTATCCATATGTTCAAGAATGAAATTATTTATATTAACATCAGGATAAAAATCAAACCACCACTTATGGTCCAACGAGAAGCTAGGGTCCATAATCTCCTCCTACCTGACTTTCATTTTATACTTAAATCATATAAACATATGGTTTAAGATATCAATTTAAACCTTGATTCAAAAAACATCGTGAAGCTACAAGTCAGGTCAGGGCCCAAAGTGGGTCCGACTAAAAATTTTTTTGTTTTCATGCAACTGACCTTTGAAATACCTCAGGAACCTTAAAATTACGTTTGGAATCGATCGACACCATTTTCAGATCATCAAACTAAGTTTTGCAACTTTCAGGTTCTTGCGCCACATTTTTGCATTTAATCACGAAGATGTATTTTTCAAACCAGTCAAAACACCTTTCTGGACCTCGCCATCTAACAGGCGTGTACTCTGATATACAAGCATGAATTCTACCAAATAGTTTCTCAAGACGAGTCCCGAGCGAAGAGATATTAATCAGCAAAAATGACCAACAGGCTTTGTCAACACTGCGGACCTGATGAAGTCAATGTTCAGGCAACTCATGATGCCTTTCTTAAAAATATCAAATGACCTCTGTAGACCCTCAAATTTGAGGTATGGGTACCTTGAAGTAAATGTTAAAACTTAGAAAGCTCAGTTCGATCAAAAGTCTGACTGGGTACAAATAGTGTGCTTGTGAAAATGGCCACTTGAACTGATATGGCAATTTTTACACCTATGCAAAACAGGGCTCTGACTAGCAGCTAAAACAGGGACTAGTCAAACCACACAAACTGCAAATGGATTGAGCTTTAAAAACTGAGCAAATGGATTCATTAAGACTTGAAATTTTGCATGTTGACTCACATTTATGCATAGAATTGAATCCATTTTGAAACCCTTCATGACGATAAACAGGGAAAAAGATATAAACACTCAAAGTAGGCTACTCAATAAAATCTGCATATGTGCCTAAAATGCACTTTCAGCTCACCCCTTGAAATGGGTACCTGATACACTTATGGAAACTCAATTCTAAAAGTTGCACATCACTGCATAGGCCAAATGAAAGGTGTAGGACATGTTTCCCGAGCCTTACCCTTTGAAAATCAAATGGCTCCATTTTTGCCCTCTCTCTAACTAGGCCATTCAAACTGACTCATTTGGAAATGCTGAGCAAAATTTTGAAATGGGCCTCTAAACTTGACTCAATTTTAATGAGTCCCAACAGGACTATTGGGAGTTTGTACGCCTATTTCTCTAAAAAGAAGAGCAAGTACAAGGGTGTAATTGCTAGAAATTGGCTCTTGAAGATTCAAAAAGGAGGATCACGATTACCCAAGCCCCTAACCAGAGAGAACTTCATCACAGAGGTGTGGGACATTGTTATAATTTTGAACAGAGTAAAGGGGAATTCACATTCCTTATACTGGGAGGATTGGATGTACTTTTTCATCCAAGTGATTCTATCTGGTGATAGATTTCTGGATTGGTCTCAAGTAATTGCAAAGAAAATTCATGAAGGATTGAGCAATTTTGTGGGGATGATAGGGTTTTACATGTCTTCCTACCTTTTCTACATTTTAGCTTGCACAAGGGATTGGCCTGGACTACCTAATGAACCCTAGATTGATGAAATGAGGGTTTACAATTTTTACTCTCTGTTGCAACAACAAAGACATGTTGAGTAGATTGAGAGGTGGAATGGAGTCTTCGCAGGGAGACTTGCCTTTGAGCTTCAGGGTGATGCAAATAGGAGAATGCCAGTTGAAGCTATGTAATTTGTGATTATATATGGAAGTTTCTTTATCCAATTTCCTTGGTTTACTTACATATGGGTAGGTGGCTTTGAAGGCCAACCATTCAAACTACCCGGGTATGCTTTTGATAGCTACATGCTTATAGAAGTAAGCAAGTAGTTGGCCTACATAGATAAAAGATTAGGAGAAAAGGGTTAGTTTGGGGTGGTATTTCCTATTGAACTCAGATATTACAGTTGCAAGTCTGTATTAGATGCCTAGAACTTGGAACTGGAGTTCAAAAGGATGAACCTGCAACCATATGTGGCAAGGTGAAAATTTGACACCAAGGATTATGCAAGGGAGAACCTTAATGAACACAATCATTTTTTCCATGAACCTCATGATGAATAATAAGAGGGGGGGGGTTGAATTAGTATGCCAAAAAACACTGCACTAAAACACCTACATAGTCTAAAGATAAACCGGTAAAGTAGTCTAACAGTCAAACCGGTTACCACACATGCAAACCAAAATGTGAATAAAGCATTCACCCACAAAAGCAATACAACCATAACACAATATATTTGATGTGGAAACCCAACTTGGAAAAACCACGGTGAGATGGAACTCACAAGTCACTATCTACAAAATAGAAACTAGACTAGTTAAGGTCAGACCAGTTAAGGTCTTACAATGTTCTTCACCAGAATAGATCCTGTTAGGAATCTCAATCTTTGTTAGGAGATAAGTCTGATTAAAGACTACCTTGTTAGAGGATTTTAGACTCACATGTGTGAACCACCTTGTTAGAGGATTTTACAAAGGCTTTGAGGCCTACCTGATTAAGGGCTACAGACTTGTCAAAGATGTGAGTAATCAGCAAGTGTTTGATCTATCTAATAGCACAAACTGCTTGGTTAGATCCAGTATTGCTCATAGCTAATGCATTCTAGCATTACTTCATTCTTCTCTCTCTCTCTCTCACAGTTACAACTTGATCTTCTTAGATAAGATCGTTCTCAACTTCCACCTTAAACCCTAGCTCGACATTAACCCTTTCAGCAACAACTTAAAACCCTAGACATGATGTCCTTTTAAAGGAATCTGATTTCATGTCGGTCCAATAGGATTACATTACAATTTCCTAGGTTCAATGAATCTAGACATACTTAGTAACATGACACAAGAAGTACCGTCAATGTGTTGGCACCGTCAAACAATCAGTGGATTGGTAACTCATCACAAAATGTTGGTTGGTAACTCATCACAGAGTGTTACCAGTTCATAAAAAATACCGGTTGCCGGTTTGACAAAAATGAAGACTAGTAAGAATGTGTTGTGCCGCTTTACTCCCTCGTACCGCTTGGAATCTATGAACTGCTTGGGGTCGACATGCCACTTCAGACTAGGAAACACATTCTGCAAAATCACCACTAGTCTAAAGACTAGTATACAACATACCGGTTGGAACAAATACCGGGTGAGCACAAGCTCATACATATAAAGGGGATCTCAATACAAGTGTGTGTCCATCAATGACAATCACAACATAAACAACAAAAATTCCAACAATCTCCCCCTTTGGCATTGATGGCAACACTTAGGAAAATAAAATTTTGACATCTAAGTGTTTTACAACAAAAACTTGCCATTAACAAAATTGCTCCCCCTAAGCATATACACTATCCCTTAAATAACACAGTGTATAGCAATTTTGCATACAGAGCATAATCCTCAGAGCATATATCATATATCACAGCATATATCAAAATTGCAAAGAAATACTTCTCCCCTTGTGTCAGAAGATCAAAATTTTAAAACCAAAAACCATATATACTTCTCCCCCTTTATCAACAATGACAAAGTACCGCTTGAAAAACCCTATTTCCATAGATATATAAAAAAGTTTATGACAATAATGAATAATACTTGTCAAAAATCGATTTATAGGCTTGCAAAAATTGTTTCATGGATAGGGATTAGGACTCAAGTAGGGAGGTTGCCACTTCCTTCTCTATCTGCATCTGGGATACCTGTTCCTCCATGGCATCTACTGTGCTCAGTTCCTGTGTGACTGTCAGGGCATCCAGGTTTAGATAATACTTCTAAAGAATTTGTAGTCATGGAAGTAATACCAATTGAAGCTTCTACAAATCCCTAGACCATGTGCTGATCTCTTGCTCCATCTTGGTTGACTGGATCTAGAATCGGTGAATGGTTTACCCATATGCTGCAAAGGAATCATAAGAAATCTTGAATGTGCCCAAGTAGGACTGTAAGTCCATTTGAAGCTATTTCTTCTTGGCTAGCACATCATCATAGATCATATGAGGTTGACAGATTTTGCTGAGTAGCAAGTTTCCCTCATCCAAGGCATTCCTTATGTCCTTTTGATCTTTTAGCAGTTCAGTCCTAAGCTCATTCATCTTCTTTACTAGAGCAACATTAAGAGCCTTTTGGTGCTCTTTCTTTACATTGGCCTATGCTGCTTCTTCTAGACTCTGCACTTGATCATCTACTACAGTACATAGAAGTTTGAGTTGTGCTAGTGATGATTTAGTGTCAGGAAGATTAGTACTAGGGATTAAACCCGTAAGTGTGTCTACAACCACCTGAATAATAGCTTGTTCCCTTTTCTTGCGAATGCCTTCAAGGCACTCTTGGGCAACCTTGATGCTCTACATAAGCTCAAACTCACTTGCAGATTGGAGGTCAATAGAACTTGAGATAGCAGCCAGTTTGGCTTGGCTCCTAGTTGCCTTAGGAGTCTCCATCTATGTGCTCTTCATTGCTTCAATTGTCTTGTCTGCTTCTTCCTTCTTTTTCCTCTCCTTCTCTTATTTCTCTTTCTCTTCTCTCTTTTTCTTCTCTTCCTCTTCCTTCTTCTTCTTCTCTTCCTGTTCCTTCTTCTTCTTCTCTTCCTGTTCCTTCTTTCTCTTTTCTTCCTTATCCTCTTCTTCTTTCTTCTTCCTATCATCCTCTTGCTTCTTCTTTTCTTCATCTTTTCATTTCTCCTCTTCCTCTTTTCTCTTCTCTTCCTCTTTCTTCTTTTGCTCATCTTCATCCCTCTTCTTTTTCTCTTCCTGTTCATTTTCTGCTTGCTGTGTGTCCTTAGCCTATTCACCACCCTGATCTTCTTGTTGCCCCTGTTCAATTCCCTCAGAAGGTATGTCCTGAGTGAAATCTTCTACATCCAGGGCATCAACATCGATGGTGTTGATTGGTTCTTCCACCAGGTTTCCTTCCTCATCAAAGACCTCATCCGGTTTGGAAATAACCGGTTCCTTTTCTGCTTGGAGGTTGGTCATTCATGCTTTGTGATAGCTAATAGTATGAGCCATATGCTGATGAGTATCTTTTTCAACATCATCAACTCTCCCCTCCAACAACCAGAGTCTTCTTCTCCTTGTGAAGAAGAGACCTTTATTTTGATCCAGGGCATCAAATAATTCTGAATTTGAGAGTTCAGGAAAGTACTGTGCAAAGACTTTCTCCCTAATCTCCTATTCCTTTTCAATGGAAATGCACCATTTATTATCTAATGCTTTAAATAATGAATCCAATGTCTAAGATTTAATCTCTAATGGTGATCGGTCATTTTTACATAAATAAAGAATGATTTCTTGTAGCACTTCATCTTTTTTCTCACTATTAAATTCATCATAATAGTCTACTAAATCATGAAGTAACTTTCTCCTAATATTTTTTACTGGTCTTTGACAATGTGTCAAAGGTTTGTATGAGGAGATGTCTATATTTACTGGTGCAGATGCTGCTGGTTCATTCTTCTTCATCTTCTTTGTCTGTCTTGCCTTCTTTGGCTGCTCATCAGATTCAGTTTCTTCAGAGTCCAGTTCATTTGCCTTATTCTTCCTCTTTCTTTCGAAGACTTTTGCCAGTTTTATCTCCGGTTTCTTCTTTGCTGGTGACTGTTTGGTCACTCTTGGAGTTGCAGTGGTAGCCGGTGCCGATGCTACAAGCATTGCCTTAGCTTTCTTAGCTACCGGTTCTTTTCCCTTCTTCAACCAGTGCAATCCTCTCCAAGTAGGTTCCTGTCCTCTTAGCCTTTGGATCAAGAGATGAGGCAATAAGGGTTGAGGCATACCCTTCCAGCATGTCAAACATAACTTCATAGCCCATTGGCTCTACCTCCTCCATTATAGGCTCAACAACCTCCATTAAACATTTGTCCACCTGAATAGTGAAACAAATGTCATCTTTGTATTTCTTCACTATGTCACCTGAGATTCTTACCCTCTGACTCATCTTTCTTCTAAACTCATTAAAATATTTGTTCAATATCTCAGGGTAGCCGGTTCCAATGGCTTGTACACTTTCCTTTATCTGCTTGGTTACCGGTTGGTCAGGGGACCACTAGACATCTCCTACACCCAGAAAGTAGCCTTGGAAATGAAAGAACAACCCTACCAGTAGTTGTCCAAACTTAAACCTTAGTGAATTGTCCTGTTTGATTGCCTTAAGATTTAACAGGAGTTGCCTTTGCATACTGGTGCATAGGTCAAATGATTTATCTTCTTTAATCATCCTGTAAGCAGCATTTACTACTACAGTAGATACAAAATTAATCCTACTGGCTGAGAATGTTCTATAGCCTATCACCATGCAGGTGCATTTCACCATATCATCCTTGATAGGATTAATTGTCATACCTCATGAATCACTAGTTAAACCGATGAGCTTGGTCATTTCTATTTTGCTTACCGTTCTTAGGGCTGGCACTTCCCCTATGTTGCAGAAACTGGTGACTGCATGAATTGCCTGAGGCGTGATATCATGCGTCCTCTCTAGGTACATCTTGTCACCATGGACTCTGCTCAAGATGATCTTGATGTGATCCTCTATGAAGTCTTCCAGAAAATATACTGCATTATGGAGTTTCTTCTTCTCTAAGATACTAAACTTTGGTTTGATCTTTTTGTCCTTGCCACAAAATAGACCTAACTAAGTATGAATAGCTAAAGAGCCTAGGTCTTCTATTTTGCAATCAATATAATCAGAAATTCCTTCTTCGACTATGACTCTAGCCAGAACTTGTGACAAAGCATTATATTTAGACTTCCTTTGAATAAAACTTTCTGACTCAATTGATGTACTCAAACTAGTATGAGATGCGGAAGCCATTGAAGAGTATTTCAAGAACACAAAAAAACCTTTCAAATGCAAATTTAGGGCTTCCTGATTCTACTTCACTTCACTCTCCATCAGATGCCAAATCACCGCTTTGTCTTCTCTACTACCGCTTGCAAACTAGATTTGAATCTCTTTCAAGGTTATTCAATTTCTTGAAATCTAAGCTCAAATCGCCTTTTCTTTGCTTGAAAACAGATAGTGAGAAATGATTTGAAAAATGCATTTATACATGTCTCTCACCTACTGTCATTAATGCTCCTCTATTAGGGCATAAACCCTAATTTGCCTTTTTGCCATTTCCGATCTTTTGCCAAGCGACAGGTATCACATACTGGTTAAGGTCTTTTATCGGTGTCAACCGGGGGTTTGAAAATATTTCACCGTTTGCTCCCCCTAAGCCTTTAAGGCTTAGTTTGCCGGTTCTGATATTTCCACACTAGGTGCAGAAACTGGTTCCTCTTCCGACATTATTGGTTTCTTCCTCCATGTTTTATTCATGTCCCCTTGAACTTTTTCAACATTGATTTCTCCTTCCTGAGTGATCGGTATATCATCAGATATACTTTTTCTGCTTCTATAGAATCTTGCAATGTGACCCAGTTTGTTGCATTGATAGCAAACAAGTCCAAGTGCTCTCCAAGGTCCATTGTACATGTTTCCATTCTCCCTTCTACATGTTGCAGTAGTGTGACCATGACCATGATAGATCATATAACTTTCTCTCCATGTGGTTGCCACTTGATGGCCACCACTTCTTGACTGATGATTGAAGACATTAAACCAATTGTGGTTCTAGTTCATAAAAGATTCAGGACCAGTTCCTTGGGTCCTCTAAGGATATCTTCCAGTGTTATCCATTACAGACCTACATTCAAATGCTCTATGCCCAAACTTGTTGCATGCATAACAATGACCATTGAACTTATTGGATCTAGGTACATTGTTGATAAAATAAGGAAAATTATTGTAGTCTTTGCTCCTACATACATTGGCAGTGTGTCCTTCTTTAAGATAGTTAAAGCAAACAGGTTTGAATTTTTGCTTACCTTTTCCTTTGAGTGTTGGTTGCTTCTTTGATGCTTCAGCATTTGTTCCTGAGGATTCTCCTTCCTCATGTCCAGAAAAACCAAGACCATTGGTATTCTTTTCCGATCTAGATGACTCAAGCTTTTTCTCTAGCTTGACAGTACTTTTGCCAAACTTAGCAAGTATTTCCTTTGACTCAAAGAGTTCTTTGGAAATAGCAGTGTTTGTCTCCATTAGACTTGCATTTTCTGAGATGGCTATGTTCAGTTCTCCTTGCATGTCTTCTTTTTCCATTCTGCTCTCATGAAGGCGAGCAGTCAGTGCACTGATCTCTTGTTTCAACTTGGAGATCTCATGATCTCTATCCTTTATTTGATCTTCAGCTTTTCTCTGGTTCTCAAGCTTTTGACTAAACCTAATAGTTAGTACTTCCAACTCCTTTCTCAAATTGGAGTTTGAATCATTCAATTTATTTACTTCAGCAATCATGCCTTCCATGTTAGCTTCATCTTCAGAACTACTTTCAGATAGTTCCATCAACTTTTTTTCATGTTCTCTCCTTTTTGCTTGAGATGCCTTGTATTTGACCATAAGATCATCATAGGCTTGCTCAAACTTAGTGAGTCGTTGAGTAAGTTCCCTCATGGTGTATTCCCCCATATCTCTTTCCAAGTGGTTAAACTTATAGAAAGGTAGGCTCTGATACCTATTGATGAATACTAAGAGGGGGGAGTGAATTAGTATGCCAAAAAACACTGCACTAAAACACCTACACAGTCTAAAGATAAACCGGTAAAGTAGTCTAACAGTCAAACTGGTTACCACACATGCAAACCAAAATGCGAATAAAGCATTCACCCACAAAAGCAATACAACCATAACAAAAGATATTTGACATGGAAACCCAAATGGGAAAAACCATGGTGAGATGGAACTCACAAGTCACTATCTGCAAAATAGAAACCAGATCGGTTAAGGTCAGATTGGTTAAGGTCTTACAATTTTCTTCACCATAACAGATCCTGTTAGGAATCTCAATCTCTATTAGGAGATAAGTCCGATTAAAGACTACCTTGTTAGAGGATTTTAGATTCACATGTGTGAACCACCTTGTTAGAGGATTTTACAAAGGCTTTGAGGCCTACCCGATTAAGGGCTATAGACTTGTCAAAGATGTGAGTAATCAACAAGTGTTTGATCTATCTAATAGCACAAAATCCTTGGTTAGATCCAGTATTGCTCATAGCTAATGCATTTTAGCATTACTTCAGTCTTCTCTCTCTCTCTCTCACACACACACACATAGTTACAACTTGATCTTCTTAGATAAGATCGTTCTCAACTTCCACCTTAAACCCTAGCTCGACATTAACCCTTTCAGCAACAACTTAAAACCCTAGACATGATGTCCTTTTAAAGGAATCTGATTTAATATCGGTCCAATAGGATCACATTATAATTTCCTAGGTTCAATGAATCTAGACATACTCAGTAACATGATACAAGAAGCACTGTCAATGTGGTGGCACCGTCAAACAATCGGTGGATTGGTAACTCATCACAAAATGTCGGTTGGTAACTCATCACAGAATGTTACCAGTTCATACAAAATATCGATTTCCGATTTGACAAAAATGAAGACTAGTAAGAATGTGTTGTATCGCTTTTGTCCCTTGTACCGCTTGGAATCTACGAACCACTTGGGGTCGACATGCCGCTTCAGACTGGGAAACACATTCTGCAAAATCACCACTAGTCTAAGGACTAGTATACAACATACCGGTTGGAACAAATACCAGTTGAGCACAAGCTCATACATATAAAGGGGATCTCAATACAAGTGTGTGTCCATCAATGACAATCACAACATAAACAATAGAAATGCCAACACCTCAAATCGAGGATTATTGGGAGAACTACAAGGATGAGTATGAAGTGAGAAAGAGACTATGGTTCAGATTCACTTTGCGGCAGATAACTACCATGGCACTCCCAATTAATATATCTAGTGTATCAGAAGATACAGAGAGGGATGTTTTGGATCCCAAGTTTGATACCAAGATTGAAGGAAAACCAATTCTAGAAATTGACTAGAACAAAAAGGAAGATGACAGTATCTAAACAAGAACCTTCAATGTTGTCAGGAGAATAGAGAGATTTTTTGAGGAATCACAAGTTCAAGGAGGGACCCTACATGTCCTCACACGAATCAAGAATTGATTCACACATTGTGGTTCAATCTCTCGTTTCTCCCACTAATGAAGTTGCTGATGTTGCAGGTGTCTCAAAGCTCGTTGCACAGAAAATTCAACCAAGAAGGTAAAAAAGGTCGCCATCCAGTCTTACAGCTGCCCGAGTAACTCGGTCTAGAAGCAAAAAGAAGAGTAGGGAGCCTGTCCTAAAATAGGTCATTGTAGACTTTGACCCCAGTGAAGCACTTGAACAAATAATGGATTCACAGGATCAAAGCGAGCCCGAGATGCAAGAAATGGACACAAATAAAGAAGTGGAAATTCAACAGGATCCCATGAATACCTTGGTAATTGTTACTTCACTAGATGTACTGACCACTCTGCCACCTAAGGAACCTGCAATAGCACCAAGATGGCTGGAAGCCACCATTGGAAAAAAGAGGAGTGTGGTGCCGGTCACAATTCCAATGGAGGACATGGTTAGTAGATGCTTGGGAAAGACATAAAAGCCAAAAAATCTCAAAACACAAGCAATGCTTGATGTGGATGACACAACAGGTCACTGGACAGTCGAAGTTGCCAAACCCATTCCTAGAAGAGATGCAGACAAGGCTACGGAGGAGGATTTAAATATGGAGAAGATAGATTTGGGGGTTGCTTCAAGGGCTGTAGATGTTAAGCATCTGGAATCCTCCACAAAGAGGATAATTTCAAGGACTTGGAAAGATGAAAAAGATAAAAGACAACTGAAGCATGTTGTCACATAGATGGCTGAGTACATCAATCCTATCCACAACCCAGACCCCCAACCATTATCACAGATACCAATGTCATTTGACCCTAAATCACCAACAAACTAGAAAATACTAGATCAAGTTCAAAGGAACAAGGTAGTGACGGAGATGTTTAATAAATGGTTGGACCTGATAATACAACAAGGGTCAGATTATATTAGTAATTTGGTTAAAGTTTATAAGGATGTTGAAACCGTGAGTAAAGAGCTTGAATTGGAAATGACCGCCTGATGCAGAGACAAGAGAATCTAATACAAATTTGCAAATAAAAGGTATATTTTGGACCCAAACCCCTTACACTCCTGAGGTGTCTCAAATGCACTCAATGCCTCAATAGGCTCAAAACCTAACACCACCTAGACTAGATGTGTCTCCTACCTCCATGTACTTCAAAGGACCTAAAAAAAAATGATTCAAAGGCTTTCTAAACCCCTAAGCCTCTCTAGCTTCAACACAAACTCAATACATTTTTTCAACCAAGCATCTAGCCCTTCAAATCGGGTAATTTCCCTTTAACTCAAAACTTTTCCAAAAAGCTTGCCCAAAAAAATTACATATTTAGACACCCATTTGGATGTTACACAACATATCAGAAAAACAATATAGGTTTTTTTGGACGGACCCTTTGCTGTCCTCAAATGTGCCCTTTTTTAACCTTAAAAACCACCCACTTTACAAAGGAAGTACCTACAAAACTTAACACTAGGTTACAAAACTTTGTACAGTATTTAATAAGGTTCCGAAACAAAGGATTTTTCAGGTTTTATGTCTTGATTAAACTTCTAAGTGTCCAAACTCTAAAACCCTCCTTAAATCACCCTCTAAACTAGGGCTTGCTCAAAATCATGCCTCCAATCACCCAACAAATTCACCATTTGTGAGTGATCACTATACAAGACCAATTCAATCCTGTACTTTCATGTTAGTTTGATATGATACAACATTAGTTTCCATCCCCAAGTCACAGTAAGCACATAAAGGGGATGGATTACATATTCATACTTGAGAAAACAAGGAAAATCAAACTTTTAAAACAGGACAGTCAATATAAATCCTTAGATCAGATTAAAAATGATATAAAATGCTTCAGATCATGCACATTAAATTCCTGTCAACCTTCCTCAATGATTAGAACTCAAAGATCATCAAAGGAATGCAAGTTTTTCAAGGAAAATCAAGTTTTTTGCATTAAAACTGTCTCAGTCTGTACAACAGCACCTCCAATCTGTACAAACTGTACTTTTCTCTCTTTTTTCCATAATAAATGATGAATACAACTTCCCCAACCAACCCAAGGTGGTTGGAGGGGTTTACAAATTCATTAAGACTTAAAAACTCAATTTCCCTCCAAAATGCTACTAAACATTGGAATACAAAGATTTGAATTTTCCAACTTTATTTAATACATTCTATTTGCTAAAATCATTCCAAATCAATGAAATTTTATTTCATATACCTAAATAACCCTACCAAAGACCCTACTAACCATTCTAGACCCTTGAAACACTATTGGCCTACTTGACACCATATTTTGTCTTAGGTCCCTTATCAGGACTTATTACATTTAAATCAAATTGAGAATTACATAGAGCCATTATTGGCTTCAAAATATTCCAATTCACTTTCAAGGATTCTCTAGGGTCTTTTTTCATGTTTATAATCTCCTTGGTCTCAGGTGGACTCTTGGATGCTCCTGCATCATACACCCCACCAACAAAAGAACTCTTGTCCCAAGAGTGGAACATCTTGGTCTTCCTTCCATGCATTCTTCTTGAGGGGAGTCTGCAACTTGTCCCCTGAGTGGTCTGAAACTCATCTTTCCAACCTTTACAACCTGCACCAAACATGTTAGAAACATAATATGAAAACTTGGAATGTCCACCCTTGGTGGATACTTGCTGTTGTGAATAGTCAACCTTAGCCTGCATAAACTGTCTTTCCATCTGCATATTAGGATCAGAATGACCCTTATTACTGTCCTTCATGGACATGCCTTGATTATCCCTCAATGGTGACATAATAGGACACCACAAAGTGCCCACCATCACCCCATCTTTCATCATAGTTTGCTGCCCCACAGTCCTCTTGCATTTGCTGTCAAGAACTTTAGTTTTCACAACCAATAATGAGGATTTTTGCTTTAGGTCTGATACCTCTGACTCATGCATCTTCTGCCCCTGCAAATCAACATATGTCTTTGTGCCAAAAACTATTATCCTTTCTCCTTCATTAACATCATTAGGAAGGGGTTGAAGAGTGAAAAAATTTCCATCCTTATGCACCTTATACACATTTTCAAAACCATAATGAATTGTTCTACGTGACACTTGCCATGGTCTCCCAAGAATGATATGACAACATGTCATAGGAACCACATCACATAAAACTCTATCACTATATCCCCCAATGGAGAAATCAACATAAGTTTGTTCCCTAATGACAATGTTTTGTTCATTGCTGACCCAAGATGCCCTATATGGTCTATCAAGAGGAAATTTTTGTAACTTCAATTTGTTTACCATTTCATAAGACACCAAATTATCAAAAGAACTAGAATCTATAATCATCCTACAAACTTTACCATGACTTTTACAATTGGTCCTAAAGATTGATACCTTGGGCTTCTCTTGCTGCTGCATAGGTGCTTTCCCCATCATGAGACACTCTCCAACTTCAGGATATGCCTTTGAGGTTCCTTCTTCCTCATCTTGTTGTTTGTAGTCTTCCCCTTGTGTCAAATTCACTCTTTTATCAGTCTTCTTTACATAGTTCTCTTTCTCTGGGCACTTGTAGAAAGGATGTCCTTCCTCCCCACACTTGTAGCACTTTCCTTGGAAGCTTCTTCCTGCCCCAAATCTGCCACCTCCTCTTTGTCCATTCTTCTGATCTGCAACTTGTTCCTTACCCTTGTCATTTGGTTCTTGACTCTCTTGGAATCTTCCTCCTCTACCTCTATTTGTTTGTCCTCTTCTACCACCTTGCCTTTCTTGTCTTCTCTTCAACTTGTCCTCAGCCTTCATGGCTAGTTTGTAACATTCTTCTAAATTTTTTGGTGTAGCCATTGTCATTTCATCCTAGATGTTATACCTCAAACCCCCAAGATACCTTGCTACCTTCTCTTCCACATCTTCATCATGTGCTACCCTGATATCTAACTTGTGAAATTCTTCAGTATACTTTTGAACATCCATGTCCTTTTGCTTTAGCCCTTGCATCTTTTTGTACAATTGCACCTTATAATCATCTGGAAGGAACTTGTCCTTCATCTTGTCCATCATCCTTGGCCATGAGGTTATCTTAGGCAATCCTTTCTTTCCTCTATCTGCCTGCAAGTTATCCCACCACAACAATGCGTGGCCCTTCATCCTAGACTTAGCAATCTTAACCTTGTACTTATCTTCTACATCTTCACAATCAAAGTAATTTTCAAGAGCACTAAACCAATCAAGTAAAATTTCATCATCCATCTTACCTTCATACATTGGTAGATCAGTTCTTGTCTTTGAGTCTCCACTTTTGACTGCTTTGAGCAACTTTGCCATCCTTGCTTCTTCAGGATCCAACCTCTGTTCTCTTGGTGTTTCTTCTTCTTCATGCTCTTCCTCTCCTCCTTTATCTATCAAGTTCCTCAGTCTTTCCATCTCTTCTTTCATTCTTCTATTTTTTGCTATTTGTTCTCTTACCAACTTTGCAAGCTCTACATTTGTCATCCTCTGAGGCATCTCTTCTTCTTTAGCCATCTTTGTTTTCTTGCTGTAGGGAATCAACTCTGGAAGTCTTCTACAAAGGATTCAACCCACAAGAATTCAAAGAACCCTCTTAAACAAAAACTCCTATGATTTGATACCAATCTGATGTAGAGACAAGAGAATCTAATACAAATTTGCAAATAAAAGGTGTATTTTGGACCCAAACCCCTTACACTCCTCAGGTGTCTCAAATGCACTCAATGCCTCAATAGGCTCAAAACCTAACACCACCTAAACCAGATGTGTCTCCTACCTCCACATACTTCAAAGGACCTCAAAAAAAATGATTCAAAGGCTTTCTAAACCCCTAAGCCTCTCTAGCTTCAACACAAACTCAATACATTTATTCAACCAAGCATCTAGCCCTTCAAATTGGGTAATTTCCCTTTAACTCAAAAATTTTCCAAAAAAATTTCCCAAAAAAATTACATAATTAGACACCCATTTGGATGTTACACAACATATCAGAAAACCAATATAGGTTGTTTTGGATGGACCCTTTGCTGTCCTCAAATGTGCCCTTTTTTAGCCTTAAAAACCACCCACTTTACAAAGGAAGTACCTACAAAACTTAACACCAGGTTACAAAACTTTGTACAGTATTCAATAAGGTTCCCAAACAAATTATTTTCTAGGTTTTATGGCTTGATTCAACTTCTAAGTGTCCAAACTCTAAAACCCTCCTTAAATCACCCTCTAAACTAGGGCTTGCTCAAAATCACGCCTCCAATCACCCAACAAATTCGCCATTTGTGAGTGATCACTCTACAAAACCACTTCAATCCTGCACTTTCATGTTAGTTTGATATGATACAACATTAGTTTCCATCCCCAAGTCATAGTAAGCACATAAAGGGGATGGATTACATATTCATACTTGAGAAAACAAGGAAAATCAGACTTTTAAAACAGGATAGTCAATATAAATCCTTAGATCAGATTAAAAATGATATAAAATGCTTCAGATCATGCACATTAAATGCCTATCAACCTTCCTCAATGATTAGAACTCAAAGATCATCAAAGGAATGCAAGTTTTTCAAGGAAAATCAAGTTTTTCAAGGAAAATCAAGTTTTTTGCATTAAAACTGTCTCAGTCCGTACAACAGCACCTCCAGTACGTACAACCTATACTTTTCTCTCTTTTTTCCATCATAAATGATTAATAAAACTTCCCCAACCAACCCAAGGTGGTTGGAGGGGTTTACAAATTCATTAAGACTTAAAAACTCAATTTCCCTCCAAAATGCTACTAAACGTTGGAATACAAAGATTTGAATTTTCCAACTTTATTTAATACATTCTATTTGCTAAAATCAAAATCATTCCAAATCAATGAAATTTTATTTCATATACCTAAATAACCCTACCAAAGACCCTACTAACCATTCTAGACCCTTGAAACACTATTGGCCTACTTGACACCATATTTTGTCTTAGGTCCCTTATCAGGACTTATTACATTTAAATCAAATTAAGCATTACATAGAGCCATTATTGGCTTCAAAACATTCCAATTCACTTTCAAGGATGCTCTAGGGTCTTTGTTCATGTTTATAATCTCCTTGGTCTCAGGTGGACTCTTGGATGCTCCTGCATCACCACCTGGGAAAAAGAAAGGATTAAGTGGGTAGCAGTCCTCGCACAGATGAACGATGTTCAAATGTATGGAGTGATGAAATTCTTGGCTGAGAAACCGGTCAAGAATTTGGATGACAGTGTGTTGTACATGTCAAAGAAAAATGTGGAATGGTGCAATTCGATCATCAAGCAGGGCCATGAAGAATCCACCAAGCTGCTCAAAGGATTGACTGACTTGATTGACACGATGTAGAAGGACCTCAAGTGTATTGATATTCAACTCATGAATGAGGGCGCCAAGGTAATTGAAGAAGCTACAGACATGACTAGGGTTTTTCAAGAAAGGATCCAGTTCATTCAAACAACAAAATACTTGACCACTGATGACTTTTCAAAAGCGGCAAGGATTGAATCAATCCTCATTTTCTATTCAAAACATTTAGAGGTTCACAAGGTGAAAGTTACACAGGTAAATATGGACAAAGAAGTGTGGAAGTAGAGGATCCTTCACATTGGTCTACCCTATTTCCAAGTCATTTTAAACTTCTTGGCAATGTACCTTGAATGGCATGGTTCTGTGGCAAAGCAGGACAAGCCTGTAACCTCCTCTGCCACGGTGGAAGCCTAGCTGATCCAAAAATGAAATATCAGCCTTTTAGTGGCTATTAATTTAGTTTTCTTTTATGTTGCTTTAAACGGTTTCTTTCACCTGGGTGAAAGTAAATGTTATTTGATCATGTAAAAACTATGGCTTGGTGGCTATTTAAGATAAGGAGCTTGTCTTTGTATAGGTTCAGAAAATTGTGATTTTGGGAGCAGCAGATAAAATTTTGGTTTCTGATATGAATTGTTTGGATGATACAATGACTAGTTATCAATGAAATGTTGTGTTATCTTTGAATCTATGTGTTCTGAGATTCGTAACCTTTCTTAAGTTGTTATGGGCACAATATAACTTGGTGATCAGTTATCTCTGTATTTCTTCTCAGTTCATGTTTATTATTGGTTGTTGGATGACTCACATTGAATTGATTTGCTTGATCCCCCTTGCCCTGTGAGGCATGAGAGAGTATTGATTGAGCCATTAGTTTTTGCTGAGTCCCTATTTTGTTTTGAATTTATACAACAAGTATGTTATTAATCAGAGTCTTTGAACTCTCCTTTGAATATTCTTTGAGACATTTTCCTATTTTCCAGTTTTGAAGGCGTTTATTTGTGTTGATGGATAAATGTTGGAGCCTTTCAATGCTTTCTGGTTAAAAGTGTTGGCATATCAATTGTATAATAAACTCATTGCAAATCATACGAGGAGTTGCCCTCTAATGCAGAGGTTGAATTTTCATTAATTCTTCCAACTTTTGGTATATTTGTTTCTTTCTAAAGGGTAAAATGGAGTCATATTTTGCTTTAAGAAGATAATAGTTAAAATTTCAAGGAGACAAATCTGTTAAGCAACACATATCTAGACCAAAAAAGTATGATCCAAATAATATAATCCAACAAAGCATAACAAAAACTGAACATACTTGGCACAAACAAACATAACTCACTTGTGGAACAAAAAATCCATTAGGGAATTGAACTGGAATACTGCACGAACCAAATAAACATGTCCTTATAATTGTATCACTTGAGTTCACATATCCAAAAGCTGCCAAGCATATTTCAAACTATTCTGATAAACACTTATTGTCAGAAAACAACAACAACTAATCTCATCGTTTGAGCAATCAGAGGACCTACAAACTTGATAGTACACCAGTCACAAAACATTAACATTATATAAATCCACACACCATACTCTTCACAATCCAAAGGAATATAAAACATTCTTCCATTAGAACATTAAGTACTATTTACTATATATTGAAACTTCTATTGTACCAACCCTTCTGAAAATACTTCGTGTATGCACAACATTTAACTACATATAGCTAGACAATGTATATCATCCCTACAACTAATCAATAGTTATTTTAGTTCACCTTCACTTATGCACATCACTAGACAATAACAAATACTACTATCACTTCTTTACCTCAACATTTTATCATTACTTTTAACTAAGATACCAATAAGAAAAAATCATACAAGATACCAACATCTAGTTACAAGATTTTAGACAATATATTTCATTCGAACATCTACAACAATTTTATACAACTTCTACACCACTACATACTACTAGTAATGACAATATAATATTGATATAAGTTCATCAAAAGTATTAATCAAGGACAACACACATTGTCAGACATTAGGTTGACATCAATGACAATATATATTGCCAATAACTCCAAGTCCATCACTATATACACTACTGAACATTTTTAATAGCTTCTTCATTTCCACATACAGCTAAATGTGATAAGAAATTATACAAGTTTGACAACAAACACAAAAAATCACTAACAACATTCTCCAAACATCCTCCAAGTTTCCAACATTCTCCCCCTTTGTCATTGATGGCAAAACTTGTGCCACCAACATCACGGGAAAAATTGCACTAATCTCCTACTAAACTCTCTCTCCCTTTGACATCAAGGACAAAGGGCACAACAACCATGACCTTTTCTTGCTACAAATCTTCCTCTATCAACATTAATCTCTCTTCCTTCTTATGAAAAAAACTCAGATCACTGCAATACTCCCCCTGATAGGGACAACTTCCATAACCAGAATACCACATCCATCATTGGCCCCCTTGAGAGTTACCACTATTGGTATTTTGGATATTTTGATATGGTTTTGTCATTGATGTCAACACCTATTAACACTTATCAACTCTAGTACTTAGAGAATTGGTTATGTTCACTGACAAGCAAGTGACTTTATGCACAGTCACCGGTATCTGGTACACCGACAGGATATAATGTTCACCGACACTTAGAATGGCATGGAAAACACTTGGTTATGTCGAAGACATCATTTGAACACTTGGTCTTGGAGATTTTTTTATTGGTATATTCGAGTTTGCATATTTTTTGTTACCAGCAAATAGGTCCAGAATAAGAACTGGCAGCCTTATGTATTCCAGATCAGCATGATGTGCTTTGGAGATAATTTATTATTGTTGTAAATGCATTAAGCTAACATGTTGAATTAGTTATTGCATCGGTTATTGATTTAATTTTAAAATGTTTTTATTGAAATATCTTTTAGAGCCGACCTACTAAAATTGGTCTTAGGTTATGGTATAAATGTAAGATCTTATTTGTAAGATTTATATGCGAATGTGAAGGAAGGAATAATTCAGTATATGCAAGAATAAGAAGAGCTATACACACAGACATCATTTGAAGATGCTATTTCAAGCAGTACACCATTATTGGATTTAACCATCCAATTGTAGTCAGTGTGAATCCTATTTTGTTTTTGAGCAGTGAACTCTAGGCGCTTGGCCTTTTTGCATATGCAGACCCCATTTGTATACACATACTATCTGCAGTAGTATCATCTGATTGTGGGTAAGATTTCCCACTGTGGTTTTTCCCCTTACAAGGTTTCTGTTATCACTGATTAAAATGGGCTTTTCTTTTCCCATAATTGGCTATGGTTTGTTGAAATTTTGAGTAGGGCACATTTTCAAATGTTTCAGCTCTGTTTTAGGCCTTAAGGGTTTAGGGGTTTTTGATTTTAGATCCTCTAATGTTTGTTTAAAACCCTCTAGTTTCTATTCTTTTGTTACTTTATCCACTTAAGTAATGGGTCATGGGATCGTAGGAAGTGTCCCCCCTTGTCGTTTGCCTAGGTAGTCATGTTAATTAATCGCAAAAATTTATGCCTTATGTGTATTTCTCCTAAAGTTGTTGGGCCCAGTAACTAGTGCGCATCTCACAGATGGATCTACGACTTTCGCTATTTCGCTAGGCGAAGTTGTGCGTAGTTTAAAACCAATGAAGTTGCGAAAATGACATGGCATGCCACCTAGGCAGTCTAGCTGGTTGATGAGAGCAAGTAAAATGGCAGCACGTGGCATAAGTCACAATAGTCAGCAGGTTGGGATTAAAGGTTAAAAGGTGGGCCCGAGAGGTGAGTCAGGTCGCAAGTTAGGAGATGACCTGGCAGATACAACTGTCAAGAATTAATTGAAGCCTAGTGCTTTCTCTCAGCAAATGAAAAAGCAATGAGTCAGCTCTGAAGGTTACTGGATGCCAGGTTTTCAAAGTGAGTCAGAGGACCCACCCCTCCCAGAGCCTATTCAGATGGTTAAAAGCCGATCAACTAAAAAATGATCTGACGACCCGTGCTATTTTGCAAGGGTAAGATGCTCATGCTTTATACCCTACAAAATAGCAAAAGTGAATGAGAACCGTCCATGTGTTGTGATAGATGGTCATGTTAGCTCCGAAGGTGACTGTACACTAGGTTTTCAAAGTGAGTCAGAGGGCCCACCCCTCCCAGAGCCTATTCAGATGGTTAAAAGTTGATCAACTAAAAAATGATCTGATGGCCCGCGCTATTTTGCAAGGGTAAGATGCTCGTGCTTTATACCCTAAAAAATAGAAAAAGTGAATGAGAACTATCCATGTGTTGTGATGGATGGCAACGTGTTCAGCGACATGTGGTCTTAGAAGAAAGCTGTGGGCTCGCCAAGGTGGAACCGGTGGTATAAGAAAAAGACACGTGACCAGCGTTAAGTTGAATGCAAAAGACATTTCAAGGCCAGTGGTTGGGCGCCATGTGGTAGCACGTAGCCAATAGAGAAGCAGGACCCAGCGCGGAGCCAAGGCTATTAGTTAGTATAATGCTCGATCAAGTTTCTTTTGATCAGACAGTCGATGCTATTTTGCAGGACCAAGCTGCCCGATAGTTATGCTTCGCGAAGTTGCGAAAGAGCAAAATGAAAGACTTGTAGGAACGTTGTGACCCGTTGGAGTGAAAAATACGAATTCTCCTATGAATTCAATTTTGAAGGGATGGCCGAAGCATGCGGAATCAATGTTGTAGTTAAGACCTTGAGTACAATATATGATTTCCCATCAACCAGGTGAAGATATATTTTAAAAAAAAATTTGTAGAGGAGCGGATGCAGAGCTATCTTCTTCAAGTACAGAGCAAGTCAGTTCAGTTGTAGAGTAAATTCCTTCAAGTTAAGAATAGGTTTTCTCATACTTTTGTGTAGCAATTCCTGTGTGGTGTGTTTCAGATAAGATATTGATTCGTTAGAGAAGTGTCTAGGAGCGGTATTCATTTCTTACATTTTTTTAAAATGGCTCCTAAAAGAGAATTTTCTAGCAAAGTCAATTATTCAGAAAGGAGTGTCTGTGATGATTTTCTTGAACAGTTGACATTGTCAACTAATCAGGCATCGAAGGCAAAAGAATTAGTGCCTAGAGCTCCCTATTTAAAGATAGGAGAAGGACTATATGACAAGGGTAACTAGTTGAGAGACCCACAGGTTGGATTTTCTAGGTTGGGGTTATTTAAGATTATATTTGGAATGAGAAATTCTCTGGCCCCACAAAACAGTATTTGGGAATTAGATGTTGGGAAATTGGTAGTCCTAGGGGTATTTATGGACATAGATTTGTTGACCCAAATTGCACTCAACTATGATCCAGTCACAAGAAGCATTCGGGATATAAATGGAAAAACCCTTATTGAGATTAATGCTAAAGAATTTAGGAATTCTTTTGGGCTTAATGAGTTTACCAATTTTCTAGAACCCATAAATTTCAAATCATTCACTCAAATTTATAGTGCACAGAGGAGTCATCTCAGGAACGGGCCTCTCAAAGAGTTTTTTGTGAAGATAGGTGGGTTGACAGTTGTAGGACCCAACACAGAAGAGCCCTTTTCATTGAGTATGTTCACCCTTAGGGCTAAAGGAATGTTTTGGGAGAAGATGCTGAAGCAAATATGCCAAATCACTACCTGTTAATGATTGCTCAGATTTTGAATCCTTCTCTTGCAATTAAATTTGATTATGCTTCTTTCATTATTGATGCTATCCATGGAGGGTTAACAGGAATAAATAATGGAAAGGTGGATAGGCCTTTTGGATGGTACTCACTCCTGATGCATCTATTTCTTTTCAAAGGTGGTGATTACTTTGCTAGTGGACTAGACCTTGTCAAGGAGAAAGAAGGAGAAAAAATGATGATACAATTATGGAGTACTGTGTGGTCATGGGATAGAGAGGATGCTAGTTTCTTGAAGTTTGACAAATACTTTGCATCCAAGATCAGGACTCTCCTCTACTCGGAGAACCCAAGAATCCCCAAGGTTCTTTTGGAATTCATAAGACCAAAAGAATTTGCAGAGAACGTAAAAATTGTTCACAATTGGGGTGAGATTTATTTGTATCCAGTCTCAACAGTTTTTAGAGTGTTTGGTTTTAAAGGCACCCCATTCTTGCTACCTTACCAGGTCCCTCTCAAAGTGGGAAATGGAGAGATCCTCAGACAAATTGGTGGGGTACAAGAGGCAGAGTTGATAGGCAGGGGTAAAGGGACTATTTTCCCTGCAGCTACCATAGCCCACCAATTTGTAATAACAAAGGGAGGTTGGAATTGCTTTGAGGATTTTCTCAAGCCTTATCATTTTTCCACTGCAGTGTCCAGGTGTGCTAATCCAGAAGACTTCTTCAACAACATGTTTAGAAAGAAAGCAACATGCAGAGGTAGGCCCCATCAATTTCAGTTTCCTGAAGACCTCATCAAAAATGAGTTTGATCTAGATGAGTAGGAGCTAACGAAAGAGAAATGGGTGGCTTATAAGAAAGCCTTAGATTTCGTGCATCAGTTTGATGCCAGCTATGACCCATTGTCTAGCTTTTTCCCTCTGGAGGAGAAAATAAAGTTTTTAATTGTTTGCTTTGAAGATGTGATGTAGACCTTGAAGGAGAAGAGGGAAGCTATAATCAAAAGCAACCCTGAAAAGGTGAGAATGATCCTAAGTAGGTCAGCTTCTAGCAAAGCAATCCCTCCTGGTGATTATACACTGCACAAGAAATCTAGTTATAGTGTGCTAATGCCTACAACAAGGGAGCCCTCTACCTCTAAAGGAAAGAGGAAGATACAAGATGTCATTGACATCCAAGAGAGCCCAAAGAAGCAAAGGGTAGGGAAAGAAGTACAATTAGATGCACCTTTGTATTCTCCATCCTAATCCCCTATCCATATAGGAGATGAGCAAGCAGCAGCTGAGCAACTCCTACAGTTAGGCAGTCTAGGGGAAATTGCCTACACTTATGATGAAGTGGAAGAAGGAATGCTAGAAGAACCCCTTGCTGCTAAAATGGACATTACCACCACTGAACTCAAAGGCTAGGAGTGGGATCTTGAGTTAAAGTAGGCAAGTAATGCCTTTTTGGCTGACAACAATTTTGTCACATCAAAAGCATTTATGCAGTTTATATGGAAACAGAACATAGATAAATATAATGCCAGATGTGAAAAGAGAAAGGCTAAGTAGCCTAATAAAGATCTAGCTCTGGTAGAAGAGGAAATAAAGCAAGAGATGATGGAAGAGTTCAAAACCATCACCCCTAAGAAAGGGAGAGATATAGTGGCACAAGCTGGAGTGCTTATTTTACCCAAGTGGGATATAGTAGATGCCCTGGTACTAGATGTAGTGAGGAAGGAGACCAAACCCATGGAGGGAATTACTTTCAGTAAGGATAATGCTGCACTTGTCATGTGGTCTCTCAAGAGAAATGAGAGTAAGAAAAGCAAAGACACCCCAGGGTCAAGTTACCTTGGTGGGATGATGGTGAAAAGAGTGTAGTGTACAGGGATAGTGGAAGCTGCTACCACTATGCTAGAGACTACAAAATTCAGTGTTGCAGAAAAAGAAGCCAAAGAGAAAGAGATCCTCCAAGTCAAGTTGGAAACAATTTTGAAGGGCTATAATAGTGCTAAGGAAGAGGTAAGAGGTAAGGATAGCATCATTGCTAAGCTGCAAAGCCAATTGACTAGACAATACCAAGGTGAGTCTTCAACACTGATGATTTCCTCTTCTCCTGCAAGACCTCCACCTACTAGCCCTATCATTGAGTTTCCACCATCTCCAGCACCCTCCAGCTCTCAAATGGTTGAAATTACTCCTCAAGAATTAGAAAACTTAAAATAGGCTCAGGCCTTATATGCAAAGAAGTATGAGGAGAGAGTAAGGGCTACAATTTCCAGTTTTGCAGATACAATAAATGCCTCATTACTCTACAACAAAGTAGGTAAAATCATGGATATATGGAATGAGCTCATGGGAGACAAGGTCATTTTGACACCTATTTTTGAGAAATGGAGGCCTAGGAAGCAAGATTTAGAGTTTATGTGTGTATCTTGCGATGAAGCAAGGGCTAATCCTATCATTAGATCCACTTCTGATATCACTAAAGATTTAGTACAATTGGCAGCAGGGGTGGATAATGTTGATAGGAAAGTTAATTTGTGCAAAAAGGAATATGCTGATCAAGTTTTTGAGTTCCTCCCAGGAGTTTTTGCTAGCCCAGATAAGCTGAAGGACAAACAAATATGGCTTAAGGAGGTAGAAGCCAAGCTGTCAACAAGAATTAAGGGAATTATTGATCTAGATGATGCTTCTTTCTTTGTTTTGACAATACAAGAGATAGAGAAAATTAAGTCACATTATGGTTTTCTCAATTCAGAAGTCAATAAAATGAGAAACTCTTGGAAAATGTTGACCAAGACTAAGGATAAAGTGATTAATTTTTCATGGCCAACAGAAAATGTGTATGATGAGTGGACAACAAAATATGCCACCCATGATCCGGAATAGTTGGAGAGCACCCCTGAAAAGGTAGAAGAGGTTGCAACCGAATAGCCTGTTGAAGAAATTGCAGAGGCCGAAAAGAGCTTGTAACTGTTTTTGTGAAAAGCTTTTAACCTCTTTGTTTTGAAAGAAATGATTGTAACAAACTCTCCTCGAGAAGTCCGAAGCTTTGTACATCCATGTTGTTATAAATGGATACCAGGACTAGTGGAAAAGGGATCACAAAGAATTGTAAGAAAATGCTGCAAAAATTTATCTGAGCTTTTCTAAGTCTAATGTAGAATATTCAAAAACTTCTTGTAATATTTTTTTGAACTTAATATCAATATACATACCATTTTGAGTGAAGCTTTGTGTTGTCTTCGAGTGTGTTTACAATTTGTTTACTGTTTTCATTCTGAATAATCCAGGGTTATTTTGTTTGAATGGGATTGCAAGGCAATTTTCAGTAGAAGTGTTCGCTAGCTTTTCTCTTTAGGAGGGAAATTAAAGATGCGGGGATCACTCATGCCAGTAAACTCTTTGGAAGAGACTTTGAATCTTGATGATCATGGTTTAATTTGGAATGCATAAATTCTTATAGGTGTCAGGCATATATAAGGATTAATCAAAACCAAGCCAAATGGATGCGTAAAGATATTTTGTTTGAGGAGTATTATCTGAGTTTAGATGACTCTATGACCTTGGATAAGGCACTGGTATTGATTGAATTTGTTTATTGCATGTTTTGTTGATCGAAATACTGAATTTAAGTATAATTCCATTCTTTGTTTTTAGTTAATTTCAAGGTGAATAGATCCACTGGTTTCCTGGACTAGTTTGCTGTGGGTTTATGTTTGAAAGTGTGAATTTAATTCATAAAGGTATACCCGCTTGGGCTCTGAGTAAGTCCGATGTGTAGAAGGTTCAATCAAACCTTGTCATATGTTGTCTTGAGAATTTCCTTATCTTTGATGTCTCTTCTACACCGAGTTCAATCATATTATTTTAAGGATGTTAAAGAGAATCAGATTTTGAGGACAACAAAAGTGGCGACTCTGGTGGGGAGAGTCACATTAAAGATATAAACGCAGATTTGTGTTGAGGCTTATATAGAAAATTGTTGTGTGTTTGTGGATTAGACTGCTTGTTTTCATAATTCCCATAATTTTGTGGGTGGCGACTCTGTTACTTTTGAACCAGTCCTTATGAGATACAAATATTTCTAAAAGGAAGACAAGTGAGATGCAAGGAGCAAAAAACACGAGATCATTCATGAAGAAACATCCCCATGAAACCTTGCAAGAAGGTCTGCCAAAACAGTCATGGAGAGGCCAGAAGAGATCTGTGTTGCATGAGCCATCAAATACTACTTGGGTGCAGAAAAACAATAATACTAGTAAGATGCCTGATCGACTTGTTTATGAAAAGTCTAATTCATCTTCCAGAGATTCAGAACATGATATATTAGGTTTCCATTCAGGATTGTTGGGAAATATTGATAATGAACCTATTTTAAATCAAGATCTATCTCATGTTAGTATTTTTGCAAGAGATAGAACCAATTCAAATGCAATTAGACACTCTGTTCCTAGGTCAATTGATGGGAACATTAGTCTTATTGACATAGATCAAGTTAATGGATCAGACTCTGAAGAAAACTTCCCTGATGAGGACAAAGCGTCTCAAGAGATTGAAGACTTAAATAGGAGAGTCCATCACTTAATCTCCCTAAGAGCCCAAAAGGAAGCAAATAAGGAGTAGGAAGTTAAAGCCAAATTAATGGAAAGAGATATGCTTCTTAGATAGATAGCTGATCTTGAAATATTGGCTAAGGAGAAAGAAAAGAGGGATGAAGAAGGCCCTATGATTAGAGAGATTCTAATTCCCAAAACTAAACAAGCTTGTAAGTCAGTATTACAACCAACTAGGGAAGTATTTCCTAGCTTCCTAAAGCTAATATGGATAAAGGAAAACAGAAATGGGTAGATGATGGAATAGAATCTAAAACTATAGAAGAGATCTCTCATAAGCTTTTAGCACATGAGAGAGAAATGGAAAGGATGAGGAAGGAAAAGGAAGATCTCCAAATGGAATTGGAAAAGGCTGAGTTAGAAGCAGCGAATCAAGAAGTAAAAAGAAAGATTAATTACTTAAAGGCTCCCCCCGTTACATTCCCATCAAAAGATCTTAGCAAGCCTAATTATCAACATGTTTCTCTTCCTCAGGCTAATACTCAACTTGCAGTACAAGCTAATATTGCCTTAGTAAGTCAAATCCCTGTGAATAAACAGTACACCCAAGCACCTCAATCTCTAATCCCAAAAGTCAAAATGACCATGGGAAATAATAATGCTATTACCCTTTTTTAAAGAAGACCAATCAATTTAGAACAATATAGACAATTGTTCTTTGATGGGATCCCGGGATATCCAAATCATGTTCCCACTGAGTTAAGAGACATACTCCATAAATTTGCCTGGAACAATGCAATTAGTGCTGAGGAACATCTGAAATCTTTTGGGGATCTAATAAATGATTATGAGATAGTAGATGAAGATTTTATTATGAAACTATTTGTTCAATCCTTGGTTGATGATGCAAGAGATTGGTACAGAGGTCTCCCAATCAATAGCATATGGTCATGGGAAGATTTTAAAAATTGCTTTCAAGAGTAGTATGGTGACAAGACTAATGTGAGTTTCATGCTAAATGAATTCAATAATATTAGAAAATTTGAAAATGAAATGCTCACTAATTTCAATGCTAGATTCCAGAAGGCCATGCACAGATTGTATCAAGTAATTAGGCTAGATGATAACATGTGTCTAAATACATATTACAATGCATTTGATTCCAAGATGGCCTATATCTTGAGAGATAAAAATCCCCATAACCTGAGAGATGCTTTTAGAATTGCCATAAATGTAGAAAGTAACAAAAAAGCATCTGGGAAATTAGGAAGAAGGATAGATGGTAGATTGTGGCAAGAAACCAAACAACAACCTAATAAAGTTGCTAAGGAAGATGATAAGATAGAGAAATTGGTCACTGCTATGAAAGATTTGATTGCCAAGGTTAACAAAAATGATAAACCTCATTTTAACTGGCAAGATAGACCCCCTAGATTACATGATATGCCATATAATACCAATTGGAAGGATGGTAAACCCCAAATTGAGAAGCCCAAAATTACCCAAAGTCAAGACACTCCAGATCCCTTGAAAGGGAAAAATGTTCACAATATAGAAAATACTCCCTGGTGTATTGCTTGTGATAGACCACATTCTCCTCATCAGTGTGCAGTGGCTCAAGCTCTTGAAGAATCTATGAGACCAGAAGTAGAGCCTGACATTAATATGTTTGAAACCATCATAGAAAGTGATGAGGAATTCATGCAAAGTGAATATAGTGATGTGTTGGATAATGAAAAGCTAGTGCAAGGACAATTAGCCTTAGATTGGCATCCTACATTGAATGTGGTAACAATTGAAGATGAAGAGGTTCATCTTAGGAGGCCTAGTGAAGAAGAAGTTAGAAATCTCACTAAGGCTGCCATTGCCAAAGCAAAACATAACTATAACCTAAGGAGCACCAAGAGAGACACTGATTAGGGTGAGCCGGGTTCTATGTTTGTAAAGGAAGTTACTAAAAAGGGGGCATCAAGTAGTGCTACTACTATTCCTAAGGTCAGTCAAGAAAAAGGGGAACAAGTTAAAGATGTACCCAAAGGCAAAGATGATAAAAATGTTGGTGATGTACAAGGAGCAGAGACAGTGAAAAGGGCAAGTCAATTCAAAATAGAAAGAGTTAGAGCTAACACTGAAACGTGCAATAGTTCTACATTTGACATGGCCCAAGCTCTTACTCAAATGAAGGTCACTATTCCATTACTAGAATTACTAAATATTAAAGAACATAAGGATCCAACTTTGTCTTTATTCTCTAGTATATCTGATAGTGACATAGTCTTCCCCATCGGTTCAGCTAAAGTTGGAAAGGATCAAGAGTTCCAAACCCCAGAGGTTTATGTTGGAACCACTATCACTCAAGAGTTTTCTCAGGTAGATCCCTTCTATGTTACCTTGTTAGTCAATAACCGGTTGATTAAAAACTGCATGATAGATTCAGGAGCTGCTGCTAATGTAATGCCCTATGGTGTTATGAAAGAGTTAGGGTTATCAGTAACCACTGTGTGGGAAGTGCCTGTGATAGGTACAATGAAAGATGTAGTAGTAAAAATAGCAGCATTCCCTAAAGCCACTTACAAAATGGATGTTATTGTTACTGACACTAAACCCCACTATGGTATGTTACTTTCCAGGCAATGGGCAGCAGCAGTAGAGGGAAATGTTCAGCTGGACTTATCCTATGCCACCATTCCTATTAATGGTAATCAGGTCAAATTATACAGAGAGCCACGAGCTCCTAGGGTAATTGAAAATGTAGACCCTAGTATGCTTAATTGTATGATTGATGTAGATCTACATAACTTTAGACTTCAACCAATTTTACCTCAATTGAAAAATACTGACCCTATTGTGGTTGAGCTACAAGCACAACATTATGGGTTGTGGCAGATGTATTTTGATGGAGCTTGCTCCAAAGAAGGATCTAGAGTAGGGGTTCTTTTTGTGTCCCCGTCATGTATAACTTTTAAGTATTCATTTTTGTTGGCATTCCAATGCATAAATAATACTGCAGAATATGATGCCCTATTGCTGGGACTTGAGGTTGCAAAAAGGCATGGAATCCAACTATTGAAAGTAATGGGGGATTCAGAATTGGTTGTCTCTTAGGTCAGATCTAAATATGAATCCAAGAATGATAGACTAAAGCAGTATAATCATGCTGTTTGGGATGTTAATGAACATTTTGATGCATTTTCTATTAATTGGATAGAGTGAGCAAAAAATATTATGGTAGATTTCCTAGCTAATGTTGCTTTGAAAAATGATGATGTAACGCTAACTGGTATTTCCACTATGGAAATAAAATCTAGGCTTGCTATTCTTGATAATGTGTACAATTGGCAAGTTTTTGCTGATGATGAAGACATTCTTAGGTTTATCCAATGTGTTGATGATTATGATGGACAGAAGATTGATTGTAATGCATTGGTGGAAGTGGTAGACAATAGAGAGATAGTATTTGGAAATGATGTGGTCCAGTTGGAAACTAATGAAATACCTAAAGGGCTGGTAGAGCTGGAGAGCATGTTCAGTTATAATGATAGTCACTTACATTAGTAGTCTACCACCAAGTTGGAAGAGTTAGAGGAGGTAAACCTAGGGATAGAATCATCCCCTAAGTTGGTATATATTGGAAAGAAGTTACCCCCTCATGTTAGGACTAACCTTATTAATTTATTGAAAAGGTATAAACATGTTTTTGCTTGGTCTTATGAAGACCTAAAGGCATATAGACAAGATCTTTTTTAGCATGAAGTTCCTTTACTTCCAGACGCTAAGCCTTTCAGATAAAAACAGAGGCCTATCAATCCCTTGTTAGAAACTAAAATGCAATAAGAGTTGACCAAATTGAGAGAAGGGGGGATTATCAAACCAATAAGGCATTCTTCATGGGTCTCCAATCTAGTCCCAGTGAGGAATAAGAATGGAGACATCAGATTGTGTGTAGATTTTAGGAATTTAAATGTTGCTTCCTTGAAGGATAATTGCTCATCCCCAAACATGGAAGCCATGCTATAGAGGGTGATAGGATGTGATCTTTCATCCATGATGGATGGTTTCTCAGGATATAATCAAGTGTTAGTAAAGGAGTCTGAACAATTTAAAACAACCTTCACTATTCCATGGGGAACTTATGTTTATGTGAGAATGCCATTCGGGTTGAAAAATGTTGGGGCTATGTTTCAGAGAGCCATGGATGTAGCTTTCAAAGAATTTATTAACATCATCATGGTGGTTTATCAAGATGATCTAACTTGTTTCTCTAAGAAGGCTGATGATCATTGTGGACATCTGGAGAAGGTGTTCAATAAAGCCTTGGAATTTGGTGTATCACTAAATCCCAAGAAATGTCATTTTGGAGTCATAGAGGGAAAGCTACTGGGACACATAGTTTCCAAGGAGGGGGTAAGGATAGACCCTGAAAGAATTGAAGCAATCAATAAGGTGTTTGAACCTAAAAATGTGAAAGGTATTCAATCTTTTTTAGGGAAAGTAAATTTTGTTAGGAGATTCATTGCAAACTTTGCAGAGATAGTGAAGCCTATTGTCAAGTTGCTTAAAAAGGATACCAAATTTTGTTGCAACCAAGAAGCCTCAAAGGATTTTGCTAAAATCAAAAAGGCTATTCAAGAAGCACCAATGCTAAAATATCCTGATTACAGTAAACCTTTTTCTATGTTTTCTTTTGCTTCATATCATACGGTGGCTGCAGTATTGCTACAAAAGGATAATGAAGGATATGAACATCCCATAGCCTTCTACAGTAAGTCTTTGCAGGCGACAGAACTAAAATATGAGACCATGGAGAAACAAGCTTATGCCCTAGTTAAAGTTGTTAAGGCTTTTAGGCCATACTTAGTGAATGCAAATATCATTGCCTATGTCCCACATGTTGCAGTTAAGGATATTTTATCTCAGTCTGAGGTTACCGGGAAGAGATGCATATGGATCAACAAAATTCAAGAATTCAACTTAGAGATAAAGATCACCAAATTGGTGAGAGGTTTAGGTTTGGCTAAGCTCATGACTGAGTCGAATCTCATGAATGTAGAAATACATAATGTTGAGGTTAGAGATGCTTTGGTCACTAGTATTAAGAGGCAACCCTAGTACACTGAGATAGTCCAATTTTTGAGAGGTGCTACATTCCCATAAGAAATGACACATAATCAGAAAAGAACTTTGAAACTTAAGTCCCAAAAATATGTGCTTATTTAGGGTGATCTTTTCTGGAGGAAAAGAGATGGAGAGCTACCAATGTGTTTGGATGAATTTCAAGCTAAATAGGTGTTGACTGAAATGCATGATGGAGTATGTGGAGGTCACTACTCTGCTAAGACTACTGTTGGTAAGATAATCCCTGCTAGATACTATTGGCCCACTTTATTTAAAGATACTCATGCATATGTTCACAAATGTGACCCATGTTAGAAATTCTCATCCAGGCTGAAGTATGAAGGAGCCTTACCCCTAAATCCAGTCTCTATAGAGGCTCCTTTTGTCCAATGGGGCATTGATTTTATTAGAGAAATTGTTGAGAGGTTAGGGAGAGGTCACAGATGGATCATAGTGGCCATTGATTATTTCACCAAATGGATATAAGCCATCCCTACAAGAAGAGCTACTAGTAAAGTTGTCATTGATTTCTTGATGGATAATGTTGTAACTAGATTTAGAACACTTGTAAAATTGGTGATAGATAATGCCATGTGTTTCAGATCAGAAGAGTTTGTAGGCTTTTGTACTAGTCATGGTATACTCGTGTCATACTCTTCACCTTATCACCCTCAGGGGAATGGACAAGCAGAATCCAACAATAAAAGCCTATTGAATATCATCAAGAAAATCCTGGAAGAGAATAAAAGATCTTGGGATAAAAAATTGAAGTTAGCTCTGTGGGCAGATAGAATAACAGTTAAGAAATCCATTGGAATGCCACCTTTTGAACTAGTCTATGATGCCCAAGCTAGATTGCCGGTAAATAATCTTCTTCCAGTTTATAAATTTTTGCAAAGTGAGGACATGGAGATATCTGAACCAATGGAAAATAGAATGATCCAAATTGTAGAAATGGAGGAGCTTAGGACTTCTGCCCATAAGAGAAATCAGAAGATCCAATTGCAGTCAAAATATCTTTTTGATAAAAGGACATCATTAAGGAAGTTTCAAATTGATGACATGGTTCTTTAGTGGAATGCAAAAGGATAGGATAAGGGAAAGCAAAAGAAATTTGAATCACTGTGGATTGGTCTTTTTGTGGTTTATGACTTAAATGGCAAGGATTCATATTTCTTGAAGAATATGAATGATGAAATACAGGAATTTTCAATGCATGGACAATTCCTGAAACATTATTTCTCTTAATGTCCATGCACGGTAGGTCCTTTGTTTGTACATATTTTGTTCCTTTCCTGCTTTTCTATTTTGGTTTATGTTTTGGTCTATTTCTCCAGAGTTTCTAAGTTTTCTTATGTTGACCTTGCAATCAACCATCCCCAGTCAGAGACATTGTTATCACTGATTAAAATGATCTTTTCTTTTCCCATAATTGGCCATGATTTGTTGAAATTTTGAGTAGGGCGCATTTTCAAATGTTTCAGCTATGTTTTAGGCCTTAAGGGTTTAGGGGTTTTTGATTTTAGATCCTCTAATGTTTATTTAAAACCCTCTGGTTTCTATTCTTTCATTACTTTATCCACTTAAGTAATGGGTCATGGGATCGTAGGAAGTGTCCCCCCTTGTCATTTTCCTAGGCGATCATGTTAATTAATCGCAAAAATTTATGCCTTATGTGTATTTCTCCTAAAGTTGTCAGGCCTAGTAACTAGTGCACATCTTGCGGATGGATCTACGGCTTTTGCTATTTCACTAGGCGAAGTTGTGAAAATGACATGGCATGCCACCTAGGCGGTCTAGCTGGTTGATGAGAGCAAGAAAAGTGGTGGCACGTGGCATAAGTCACAATAGTCAGCAGGTCAGGATTAAAGGTTAAAAGGTGGGTCCCAGAGGTGAGTCAGGTCGCAAGTTAGGAGATGACCTGGCAGATACAGCTATCAAGAATTAACTGGAGCCCAGTGCTTTCTCTTAGTAAATGAAAAAGTGACGAGTCAGCTCTGAAGGTGATTGGATGTTAGGTTTTCAAAGTGAGTCAGAGGGCCCACCCCTCCCAGAGCCTATTCAGATGGCTAAAAGCCGATCAACTAAAAAATGATTTGACAGCCCGCTCTATTTCGTGGGTAAGATGCTCGTGCTTTATACCTTGCAAAATAGAAAAAGTGAACGAGAACCATCCATGTGTTGTGATAGATGGTCATGTCAGCTTTGGAGGTGACTGGACGCCAGGTTTTCAAAGTGAGTCAGAGGGCCCACCCCTCCCAGAGCCTATTCAAATGGTTAAAAACCGATCAACTAAAAAATGATCTGACAGCCCATGCTATTTTGCAAGGGTAAGATGCTCGTGCTTTATACCCTGCAAAATAGCAAAAGTGAATGAGAATCGTCCATGTGTCATGATGGATGGCAACGTGTCTAGTGACACATGGTCTTAGAAGAAAGCTGTGGGCTCGCCAAGGTGGAATCGGCGGTATAAGGAAAAGACACGCGGCCAATGTTAAGTCAAATGCGAAAGACATTTCAAGGCCAGTGGTTGGGCGCCACATGGTAGCACGTAGCTAATAGAGAAGCAGAACCCAGCGTGGAGCCAAAGCTATTAGTCAGTATAACGCTCGATCAAGTTTCTTTTGATCGGATGGTCGATGCTATTTCATAGGACCGAGCTACTCGATAGTTATGCTTCGCGAAGTTGCAAAAGAGCAAAATGAAAGACTTGCAAGAACATTGTGACCCGTTGGCATGAAAAATATGAATTCTCCTATGAATTCAATTTTGAAGGGATGATCGAAGCATGCAGAATCAATGTTGTAGTTAAGACCCTGAGTACAATATATGATTTCCCATCAACCGGGTGAAGATATCTTTTAAAGAATTTTTTGCAGAGGAGCGGATGTAGAGCTATCTTCTTCAGGTATAGAGCAAGTCAGTTCAGTTGCAGACCAAATTCCTTCAAGTTAAGAATAGGTTTTCTTGTACTCTTGTGTAGCAATTCCTGTGTGGTGTATTTCAGATAAGATATTGATTCATCACAAATGTGTCTAGGAGCAGTATTCATTTCTTACATTTTTTTAAAATGGCTCCTAAAAGAGAATTTTCTGGCAAAGTCAATTATTCAAAAAGGAGTGTCTATGATGATTTTCTTGAACAGTTGACATTGTCAACTAATTAGGCATCGAAGGCAAAAGAATTAGTGCCTAGAGTTCCTCGTTTAAAGATAGGAGAAGGACTGTATGACAAGGGTAACTAGTTGAGAGACCCATAGGTTGGATTGTCTGGGTTGGGGTTATTTAAGATTAGATTTGGAATGAGAAATTATCTGGCCCTGCAAAACAATATTTGGGAATTAGATGTTGGGAAATTGGTAGTCCTAGGGGTATTTATGGACATAGATTTGTTGACCCAAATTGCACTCAACTATGATCCATGTTGGTATTTTGGTATGGTTTTTTCATTGATGTCAACACCTGCTAAATACACCTACTTTGGAGATCTAGCAACGTTCACCAGCAATCAGTGAACTGTTCAAACAATCATTGATATATGGTTAACTGACAGGTTATAATGTTAACCAGCAAAATATAATGTTCACCGGTACCTACAATGACATGGAAGACACTTGGTAATGTCAAAGACATCATGTGGACACTTTTTCTTGAAGCAATATCATTGGTATATTCTTATTTGCATATTTTCTTTTACTGGCAAATAGGTCCAGGTTATCTAGGGTTACACCAATAGGTTTATCTTCTCTAGATCAGCATGGCATGCTATGAAGATGATTTATTATTGTTGTAAACGCATTAAGTCGACATGTTCAATCGGTTATTGCATCGAATATTGTATTATTTGTAAAATGTTTTTATTGTAATATCTTATAAAGTTGACCTACTAAAATTGGTCTTAGGGTATGGTATAAATGTAAGATCTTATTTGTAAGATCAAGTGTGGAATGCGAAAAAGATTTAAGGAAGGATATATGTGAGACCAAGCAGAAATATACACGAAGACATCATTTGAAGGTGAAGTTAGGTTTTTGTAGAAGCATATCAGCATTACATCGGTATTGAATCCAGCATATGAAGATGCTATTTTGTGCAGTACATTCTCATTGGATTTAACCATCCAACTGTAGTCAATGTGACTCCCATTTGTGTTTGAGTAGTGAGCTCTAGGCTGTTGGCCTTTCTGCATGTGTAGACCCCTCTTGTACACTTACTATCTGTAGTAGTATCATTTGATTGTGGGTAAGGTTTCCCACCATGGTTTTTCCCCTTACAGGGTTTCCACGTACAAATATTTGTGTTATGTGTTGTGGATGACTTTATGTTTATGTTTCATGCATTAATTCCTACCGGTACAACATTTGCTGGTAATACTGTTCACTGGCACAATTAACTGTCTTACCGGTATTAAGCAATAAGTTGGTTAACAAGATTTTGGTTTGAATTTATTTGACAACTGATTCACCCCCCCCTCTCAGTTGTCCCCGGGACCTACAATCCAGTCACAAGAAGAATTCGGGATATAAATGGAAAAACCTTTATTGAGATTAATGCTGAAGAATTTAGGAATGCTTTTGGGCTTAATGAGTTTACCAATTTTCTAGAACCCATAAATTTCAAATCATTAGCTCAAATTTATAGTGCATAGAGGAGTCATCTCAAGAAGGGGCCTCTCAAGGAGTTTTTTGTGAAGATAGGTGGGTTGACAGTTGTAGGACCCAACATAGAAGAGCCCTTTTCATTGAGTATGTTTACCCTTAGGGCTAAAGGAATGTATTGGGCACTTTGCCAAGTTTTAGGAGAAGATGCTAAAGCAAATATGCCAAATCACTACCTGTTAATGATTGCTCAGATTTTGAATCCTTCTCTTGCAATTACATTTGATTATGCTTCTTTCATTGCTGATGCTATCCATGGAGGGTTAACAGGAATAAAGAATGGAAAGGTGGAAAGGCCTTTCAGATGGTACTCACTCCTGATGCATCTATTTATTTTCAAAGGTGGTGATTACTTTTCCAGTGGACTGGACCTTGTCAAGGAGAAAGAAGGAGAAAAAATGCCAGTACAATTATAGAGTACTGTGTTGTCATGGGATAGAGAGGATGCCAATTTCTTGAAGTTTGACAAATACATTGCATCCAAGATTAGGACTCTCCTTTGCTCGGAGAACCCAAGAATCCCCAAGGTTCTTTTGGAATTCATAAGACCAAAAGAATTCACGGAGAACGTAAAAATTGTTCACAATTGGGGTGACATTTATTTGTATCTAGTCTCGATAGTTTTCAAAGTGTTTGGTTTTAGAGGCACCCCATTCTTGCTACCTTACTGGGTCCCTCTCAAAGTGGGAATTGCAGAGATCCTTAGACAAATTGGTGGTGTACAAGAGGTAGAGTTGACAGGCAGGGGTAAAGGGACTATTTTCCCTATAGCTACCATAGCCCACCAATTTGTAATAACAAAGGGAGGTTGGAATTGCTTTGAGGATTTTCTCAAGCCTTATCATTTTTCCACTGCAGTGTCCAGGTGTGCTGATCCAGAAGACTTCTTCAATGGCATATTTAGAAAGAAAGCAGCATGCAGAGGTAGGCCCCATCAATTTTAGTTTCCTAAAGACCTCATCAGAAATGAGTTTGATCTAGATGAGTAGGAGCTAAGGAAAGAGAAATGGGTGGCTTATAAGAAAGCCTTGGATTTCATGCATCAATTTGATGCCAGCTATGACCCATTGTCTATCTTTTTCCCTTTGGAGGAGAAAATAAAGTTTTTAATTATTTGCTTTGAAGATGTGATGTAGACCTTGAAGGAGAAGAGGGAAGCTGTAATCAAAAGCAACCCTGAAAAGGTGAGAATGATCCTAAGTAGGTTAGCTTCCAGTAAAGCAATCCCTCCTGGTGATTATACATTGCACAAGAAATCTAGTTATAGTGTGCTAATGCCTACAATAGGGGAGCCCTCTACCTCTAAAGGAAAGAAGAAGATACAAGATGTCATTCACATCCAAGAGAGCCCAAAGAGCAAAGGGTAGGGAAAGAAGTACAATCAGATGCACCTTTGTATTCCCCATCCCAATCCCCTATGCATATAGGAGATGAGCAAGCAGTAGTTGAGCAACTCCTACAGTTAGGCAGTCTAGAGGAAATTGCCTACACTTATGATGAAGTGGAAGAAGGAATGCTAGAAGAACCCCTTGCTGCTAAAATGGACATTACCACCACTAAACTCAAAGGCCAGGAGTGGGATCCTGAGATAAAGTAGGCAAGTAATGCCTTCTTGGCTGACAACAATTTTGTCACATCAGAAGCATTTATGTAGTTTATATGGAAACAAAACATAGATAAATATAATGCTAGATGTGAAAAGAGAAAGGTTGAGCAGCCTAATAAAGATCCAGCCCTCGTAGAAGAGGAAATAAAGAAAGAGATGATGGAAGAGTTCAAAACCATCACCCCTGAGCAAGGGAGAATATGGTGGTACAAGCTGGAGTACTTATTTTACCCGAGTGGGATATAGCAGATACCCTGGTACTAGACGCAGTGAGGAAGGAGACCAAATGCATGGAGGGAATTACTTTCAGTAAGGATAATGCTACACTCGTCATGTGGTCTCTCAAGAGAAATGAGAGTAAGAAAAGCAAAGACACCCCAGGGTCAAGTTACCTTGGTGGGATGATGGTGAAAAGAGTGTAGAGTACAGGGATAGTGGAAGCTGCTAGCGCTATGCTAGAGACTACAAAATTTAGTGTTGTAGTAGCAGAAAAAGAAGCCAAAGAGAAAGAGATCCTCCAAGTCAAGTTGGAAACAATTTTGAAGGCCTATAACAATGCTAAGGAGGAGGTAAGAGGTAAGGATAGCATCATTGCTAAGTTGCAGAGCCAGTTGACTAGACAATACCAAGGTGAGTCTTCAACACTGATGATTTCCTCTTCTCCCACAAGACCTCCACCTACTAGCCCTATCATTGAGTTTCCACCATCTCCAGCACCCTCCAGCTCTCAAATCGTTGAAATTACTCCTCAAGAATTAGAAAACTTAAAACAGGCTCAGGGCTTATATGTAAAGAAGTATGAGGAGAGAGTAAGGGCTACAATTTCTAGTTTTGCAGATACAATAAATGCCTCATTGCTCTACAACAATGTAGGTAAAATCGTGGATATATGGAATGAGCTTAGGGGAGACAAGGCCATTTTGACACCTATTTTTTAGAAATGGAGGCCTAGGGAGCAAGATTTAGAGTTTATGTGTGTATCTTGCGATGAAGCAAGGGGCAATGCTATCATTAGATCCACTTCTGATATCACTAAAGATTTAGTACAATTGGCAGCAGGGGTGGATAATGTTGATAGGAAAGTTAATTTGTGCAAAAAGGAATATGCTGATCAAGTTTTTGAGTTGCTCCCAGAAGTTTTTGCTAGCCCAAATCAGCTGAAGGACAAACAAATATGGCTTAAGGAGGTAGAAGCCAAGCTGTCAGCAAGAATTAAGGGAATTATTGATCTAGATGATGCTTCTTTCTTTGTTTTGACAATACAAGAGATAGAGAAAATTAAGTCACATTATGGTTTTCTCAATTCAGAAGTCAATAAAATGAGAAACTCTTGGAAAAGGTTGACCAAGACTAAGGATAAAGTGATTAATTTCTCATGGTCGACAGAAAATGTGTATGATGAGTGGACAACAAAATATGCCACCCATGATCCATAACAATTGGAGAGCACCCCTGAAAAGGTAGAAGAGGTTGCAACCGAATAGCCTGTTGAAGAAACTATAGAGGCCGAAAAGAGCTTGTAACTATTTTTGTGAAAAGCTTGTAACCTCTTTCTTTTGAAAGAAATGATTGTAACAAACTCTCCTTGAGAAGTCCGAAGCTTTGTGCATCCATGTTGTTATAAATGGATACTAGGACTAGAGGAAAAGGGATCACAAAGAATTGTAAGAAAATGCTACAGAAATTTATCTGAGCTTTTCTAAGTCTGATGGAGAATATTCAAAAACTTCTTGTAATATTTTTTTGAACTTAATATCAATATACAGACCATCAGTTTTGAGTGAAGCTTTGTGTCATCTTCAAGTGTGTTTACAATTTGTTTACTGTTTTCATTTTGAATAATCTAGGGTTATTTTGTTTGAATGGGATTGTAAGGCAATTTTCAGTAGAAGTGTTCGCTAGCTTTTCTCTTTAGGAGGGAAATTAAAGATGTGAGGATCACTCATGCCAGTAAACTCTTTGGAAGAGACTTTGAATCTTGATGATCATGGTTTAATTTGGAATGCATAAATTTTTATAGGTGTCAAGTATGTATAAGGATTAATAAAAACCAAGCCAATGGGATGCATAAAGATATTTTGTTTGAGGAGTATTACATGAGTTTAGAGGACTCTGTGACCTTGGATAAGGCACTGGTATTGATTGAATTTGTTTATTGCATGTTTTGTTGATCGAAATACTAAATTTAAGTATAATTCCATTCTTTGTTTTTAGTTAATTTCAAGGTGAATAGATCCACTGGTTTCCTAGACTAGTTTGCTGTGGGTTTATGTTTGAAAGTGTGAATTTAAGTCATAAAGGTATACCCGCCTGGGCTCTAAGTAAGTCCGAAGTGTAGAAGGTTCAATCAAACCTTGTCATATGTTGTCTTGAGAATTTGCTTATCTTTGATGTCTCTTCTGCACCGAGTTCAATCATATTATTTTAAGGATGTTAAAGAGAATCAGATTTTGAGGACAATAGTTTCCACATACAAATATTGGTGTTATATGTTGTGGATGTTATTGTCTTTCTGTTTCATGCATTAATCTTTACCGGTACTACAATTAACTGATAAACTATCTACCGACATAAAGTTTGGTTTACCGATATTAAGCATTAAGTTTGGTTAAGTAGTTTTTGGTTTGAATTTATTTGACAACTGATTCACCCCCCCCCCCCTCTCAGTTGTCTCTGGGACCTAACAATTGGTATCAGAGCCTAGTCCTCTTTTTGCAAAAGTTTAATAGCTTGAGGATATCCAATGTCTTCTAACAATTTTAGGAAGGACAGTCCTAAACTTGATGGAACCAACTATGGAATATGGAAGATCGGGATGGAGACACATGTGAATTGCATTGGAAAGGACATCTAGGAAGTTACAAAGAATGGCTATACTACTCCTACTCAAAATCAACCTAATCCACCTAACTTGGCTAAAGATGAAGAAAATGATTGCAAAGCAAGAGAAGCACTTTTGAGCGCATTATCAGATTAGAAAATCATGGGATTATCAGATAGGTCTACTACTAAAGCTATTTGGGATCATTTGGAAATAGTGAATGAAGGAGATTCCATAGTCAAAATTGCAAAACTTGAAAGCTTCCGAGTCAGGTATGAAAATCTGAAAATGGAAGAAGATGAAAGGATTTATGCTTTTATGGAAAGAGTAAATGAAATTGTTTCAAAAGTTTTAAGAGGATTGTCACCAACATACAAAATGAAAGTTACTGCTATAAATGAATTAATAACAATGCCTAATACATCAATAATTAGAGATACCATGATTTGACAAGTCTGATTGGAAAACCTTTTATGCAAGAGAACTTGAAGAGCTTGAAGCACTATTTGCAAGGAAAATGCCTAAAGGTCCAGTTGGAAGTAAGTATGAAGGTAAAGCACCCTTTAAATGTTTTAACTATAATAAGATTGGTCATATGGCTTCAAGATGCCCTGATAGACATGCAAGATTAAGAGAAGAAGCTAGAAGAACATACAAGCCTAACTTGAATATCAGAGATACAGATTTAAGAAGAATAAAGACAAGTCTTGTTATCTTGCTGATGAAGGAGTCACTCATGATTCTGATGAGGATCTGATAGACAATAGATGGGTCTTTGTTGCTATAACAAAAGATCAACTGAAACCTATTGTTCAATCGATAGAGTAGGCCCTGGAAGCTAAAATTGAAGTTAAGGATGAATGGATCATTGATTCAGGATATTTACATTATATGATTGGTGATAAAAGTAAATTCTTGACTTTTTAGGAATGTAATGGAGGTCTAGTAAGATTTAGAGATGATAAAGCTTGTTTGATCAAAGGAAAAGGTACTATATCTCTTGATGGTAAGCATAATACTGACAATGTTTACTATGTTGAAGGTTTAAAGAATAATCTTTTGAGTGTTGGACAACTAGTTGAGAAAGAATTTCAGTTAAAATTCAAGAATGGGAAATGCAAAATTATGAATAGAACTGATTTGGAAATTGCAACCGGTAATCAAACTAGAGGTAACATCTTTCATCTAAATAAAAATGAAAAGACATGCTTGATTGCACATATTGATAAAAGTTGGCTATGGTATAAGAGACTCTATCATGTAAATTTTGATTGCATTGTGAAAATCAGTACTACTAAAGGCAATTTGAGATTTACATAAGATTGTTAAACCTCACAATCTGGTATGTAAGGAATGTCAATTTGGAAAACAAGTTAGAGGATCTTTTAAAATTATTCCAGAAAAATCCAATAATGCTCTTGACTTAATTCATACTGATTTATGTGGTCCAACTAGAACTAAAAGCTTACAAGGTGATATATTTTTCATTCTAATCATTGATGACCATTCTAGAATGTGTTGGGTTACTTTTCTCAGAGAAAAACCAGAAGCACTTGGGAAATTCAAATTATTAAAGGCAATGGTAGAAAATGAAACCAGTAAGAATATCAAATGTTTGAGATCACATCAAGGAGGTGAATTCACATCTAAGGAATTTAATACATTCTATGAAGTAAATGGAATTAGAAGACAGTTATCAACACCCCAGACACTGCAACAAAATAGAGTTGTAGAAAGGAAAAACATAACTATCTTGGATGTAGGTAGAAGTATGTTATCAGAAGAAAATCTACCACATGTATATTGGAGAAAGGTAGTAAGTACAATGGTCTATACATTCAACAAAGTTCACATCAGAGGTGAAACCTATAAGACCCCTCATGAACTATGGTTTTGTATTAGTCCTACTCTTAAATATTTTAGAATATTTGGAAGTAAATGCTATATTAGAAGAGATGAGTATATTGGAAAATTTGATCCTAGAAGTGATGAAGGAATATTTCTTGGTTATTCTTCTAAGAGAAAGGCATATAAATGTTTTAACAAGAGATTGCAGAAAATTGTTGATAGTACAAATGTGAAGATTGATGAATAGTTTAGAGGAACTTCAAGGTATATAGACTCTGAACCGACAATATAAATACTGACAAATGAACCCACACCCGTATAGAATGAAGATCCAGTTATACCGATATCATCTAAAAATTCCACTATAATTGAGGAACAACAGCAAATGAAGATACCTTGGTATGTAAGACTGAATCACTCTGAAAATCAAATAATTGGGAACAATTATCAAGGAGTTATGGCAAGAGGAAGACTGGCAAATGAAGAGGTATGTCTTATTTCTCAAATTGAACCATCATCAGTTAATGAGGCATGCAAAGATAAACACTAGATTAAAGCTATGGAAGAGAAATTAGAACAAATTGAAAAGAATAACACATGGACATTAGTTCCCTGACCTAAAGACAAAACTATAATTGGAACAAAATGGGTATTCAAAAACAAACTTAATGAAGATGGTAAGGTAATCAGAAATAAAACAAGACTAGTGTGTAAAGGATATTCACAGAAAGAAGGAATTGACTACAATGAAACCTTTACACCGGTAGCTATAATTGAGCTAGTCAGATTATTCTTGGCTTTTGCAGCACACAAGAACTACAAAGTATATCAAATGGATATTAAATGTGCATTTCTAAATGGAGATCTTGAAGAAGAAGTTTACATTGAGCAATCTGATGGATTTTCTTTGAAAGATAACAAAGATATGGTTTTCAGGTTAAGGAAAGCTTTGTATGGGTTGAAGAAAGCTCCAAGGGCTTGGTATGCTAGATTGGATAAATATCTTTTGAAGATTGGTTTTTCTAAAGGTAATGCTGACAACAATTTATACTAGAAAGTGACTAATGATGACATCTTGGTTGATGATATAATCTTTGGAGGAGAATATGGATTATGTAAAGACTTTTCTATTGAAATGCAACAAGAATTTGAAATGTCTATGATTGGAGAGATAAAAGTCTTTTTAGGATTGCAGATTTCACAGACTGATAAAGGTATATTCTTGAGTCAATCTAAGTACTTGAAGGAGTTACTAAAGAAATTTGGGATGAAGAACTCTAAACCGGTAAGCACACCTATGACTACAAATGAAAAATTATCACTAAAGGATGAATCTACACCTGTTAATCCGAATAGGTACAAATCTATGATAGGAGGCCTACTATATTTGACACAAACAAGACCTGATATTATGAATGTAGTATGTATTGTTCCAAGATTTTAGAGTAATCTTAAAGAAAATCATGAATCAACAATAAAAAGGATTTTCTAGTACTTACAAGGTACTACAAATCTTGGCTTATGGTATCTTAGAGATGAAATCTTTGAATTATGTGCATACACAGATGAAAATTGGGTAGGAGATGTGGATGACAGGAAAAGAACCATTGGTGAAGCATTTTTTCTTGGAAGCAGATTAATTTCTTGGTTGAGTAAGAAACAAAGTTGCACATCTTTATCAACAACTGAATCAGAATATGTTGTAGTAGCAACTAACTGTACATAGGTATTATGGCTTAAGAAAATATTGAAGGACATAAAGGTAAAATGCAAGGAACCTATAACTATCTATTGTGATAACACTACAATAACTGATATATCTAAGAATCCGGTACTACATTTTAAAACTAAACATGTTTCTATCAAATTGAATTTTCTGAGAGAGAATGTTGAAGCAAAAGAAGTAAAACTAGTTTATGTGAATACTAAAGAGCAAATTGTAGATATTTTCACTAAGCCTTTGCCTAAAGAGACTTTCGAATATCTCAGAGATTAGCTTGGGGTCATACCCCCACCGATAGAGACTTAGATAGTTGATGTTTGTCATCAATTGATAGAACTAACAGAGAAATCTTTTACTTCGGCTTTGATGAAGAGAGCCACTTCTCAGGGGGAGTAGTTGGTATTTTGTATTTGAACCTGGTTTTGTATTAGCCTTCACATTTGATGTCAAAGGGGGAGAGATTGATATGGAGAAACACAAGGAAAACACATGTTATCCCTAGGAGGAGAGACTTTATCCTTTGGGAGTGATTCTTATTTTGGGAGAGATTGATTGCTCTCTATATCTGAATTTTGATTTGTGGTTATGATCTCTTTTGGGAGATTGTTGGCTTTTGGTATTTGGCATTTCTATTTTGGCACTTTGATGGTTTTTCCATCTTGTGTTGCCATCAATGCCAAAGGGAGAGATTTTTGGTATTTTGGCTATGTTGATATGGTTTTGTCATTGATGTCAACACCTATTAACACTTATCAACTCTAGCACTTAGAGAATTGGTTATGTTCACCAGCAAGCAAGTGACTTTATGCACAGTCACCGGTATCTGGTACACCAGTAGGATATAATATTCACCAACACTTGGTTATGTCGAAGACATCATTTGGACACTTGGTCATGAAGATTTGTTTATTGGTATATTCGAGTTTGCATATTTGTTGTTACTAGCAAATAGGTCTAGTATAAGCACTAATAGGCTTATCTATTCTAGATCAACATGACACCCTTTGGAGATGATTTATTATTGTTGTAAATGCATTAAGCTGACATGTTGAACTAGTTATTGCATCGATTATTGATTTACTTGTAAAATGTTTTTATTGTAATATCTTTTAGAGCCGACCTACTAAAATTGGTCTTAGGTTATGGTATAAATGTAAGATCTTATTTGTAAGATTGATATGCGAATGTGAAGGAAGGAATAATTTGGTATATGCAAGAATAAGCATAGCTATACATGTAGACATCATTTGAAGGTTGAAGGAAGGTTTTTATGAAGGCAATCAGAACTACACCGGTACTGAATCCAATATATAAAGATGCTATTTTGAACAGTACACCATTATTGGATTTAACCATCCAATTGTAATCAGTGTGACTCCTATTTTGTGTTTGAGCAGTGAGCTCTAGGCACTTGGCCTTTTTGCATGTGTAGACCCCATTTGTATACACATACTATCTGCAGTAGTATCATCTAATTGTGGGTAAGGTTTCCCACCATGGTTTTTCCCCTTACAGGGTTTCCACGTACAAATATTGGTGTTATGTGTTGTGGATGTTATTGTCTTTCTATTTCATGCATTAATCTTTACCGGTACTATAATTAACTGATAAACTATCTATCGACATAAAGTTTGGTTTACCAATATTAAGCATTAAGTTTGGTTAAGTTTTTTTTGGTTTGACTTTATTTGACAACTGATTCACCCCCCCCCCCCCTCTCTCAATTGTCTCCGAGACCTAATAACCACAACATCAGTCCTAGAGACAAAATATAAGCCTTAAATTTGCACAACTACTATGACTTTTATTTCTCATATTTCTTCTTCAAATTTGTCTATTCATTTTTAAGTCTTCCTTGTGATCTCTTCAACATATTATATTCATTAGATTTCATATCCAAAAGAGTTTCCAAACCATTGTCTTCTTCAATAAATCATTTGTAGTAAAAACATTCATTTTTGAACCTACTTTAGCACTACTATATTCAGGAGCTCCCCAATTTATACATAGTCTTCACAACCTCTTTTGTAATCTTAACTACTTCTTTATTTTCTTGATCAATCTTTTGTAATCTTCTAGATCCATAATTATACATGCCACATTTTTCTTTTCTAATAAACATACCTCTTTACCAACCATAAATATACGTTATCATTACTACAAATAATTGATATTTTATCTCCTCTAAAACCTCATCCAATAACCACTAGAGTTAACTTCCTAACCTATGCCATGTTGAAATCAATTTAGCATCCGAACCATTAGAGGGTGAAAAATATCTACGTTTAGTTCTCCCCTTTGGACCATGCATGTCTAATTAGTTTCTAAAGAATCAACACCAACAGAGGGTGTAGAATCATGCTCACATTTTTCCTCCACCATTTCTTCTAATTTCTTCACCCACATCTTCTCCTTTTCTATATTGATATCACTCTTCTTTACCAGACCATTCTTTCCATTCCTTTTTCTACAACATCTGGCAATGTGTCCACATTTTTTATAGTTATAACATACCGGACCTCTTTGTGGATCATTTCCATTCATCCTGATGTTTCCACTTCCATTTCTTTTGAAATTACGACCGCACTCAACAACCTTATGACCAAAATTGTTGCAAGAATAACAACATCCATTGAATGTCTGACATCCTTGCCAAAACTTGAATTTTCATATCTATGAACTAATTCATCCTACTTCTACATTCACTTGTTTTGTGTCCAAACTTATTGAAATATTAACATTTGCCATTAAATGAGTATTTTTTGATCCGACTTTTGCATTCACTAGCTCTATGTCCAAATTTATTATATGAAACACAATGAGACCGATAATAATATTCTGTCTCAACCTCCAATGCATGTCCAAACCAAAAAAGTATGATCCAAAAAAGACCATCCAACCAAGCATAACACAACTGAACATACTAGGCACATACCAACTTAACTCACTTAGAAAACAAAAACACCACTAGAGAATTGAAATGAAATGCTACACAAACCAAATAAACATGTCCTCAAAATTCAACACTTGAGTTCACATATCCAAAAGTCACCAAGAATATTCCAAACCATTAAACTTGATATTACACCACTCATAAAACATTAATATTATATCCAAATTTTCACACCATAGTCTTCACAATCCAAAGGAATATAAAACTTTATTCAATTTTGACATTAATACATATTGAAATTTATACTATACCACCCCTTCCAAAAATACTTCATGCATGCACAATATTTGACTACATATAGGTAGACAATGTATCTTATCCCTACAACTGATCCACAATCTCTTCAGTCTACCTTCACTTGTACACATCACTATAAAATAACAAATACTACTATCACTTCTTTTCGCCAACATTTAAGCATTACTTCTTACTGAGATACCAATAAGAAAACATTAGACAGGATACCAACATCTAGGTACACAATTCTAGACAATATACTTCATCTAAACATTTGCAACAATTTGCTATAATTTATACACTAATGCATACTAAGGATAATGAAAATACAACACTGATATAAGTTCATCAATAATATTAATCAGGGACAACAAACATTGTTGGACATCAAGTTTAATCAATGGTATTAATCAAGGATAACACACATTGTCAGACATCGGGATGACATCAATGACAACATATATTACCAACAACTCCAAGTCCATCACTATGTACACTACTAAACATCTATAACAACTTCTTCATATTCATATAAAACTAACCGTGATAAGAAACCATACAATCTAATGGTTGTAAATTTGGAATTAGGGTTTCAACATGTAAAAGTGTTAACTAGCTAATTTAATTATAAATTGAAAGAAGGAGGTAAATCCAATAGATCTAGCCACAATTTGATTAGAAAAAGGGTTGAAAATGTTGATTACATTTACTAATTCATGCGGCCATGACCCGGAGGGTCCTCAAGGAGAACAATCAAAATCATGCAACAAGAGTAACACAACGAAAGCACCAACACAAAATAAAGAAAATTGTTAGATGCTAGGATAGTCCCAAAGACACTGAGAGGGGGGAGGGTGACTTAGTATCTAACCGGTCGATGCAATATTTTAACTTGTTTGCAACTTTATAACCCAAATTAATATACCGGTGCAATAAAGAGAAACAAAAGAATAAGCATCAATGCACACCATAACATAGATATTTTAATGAGGAAACCCAGTAGGGGAAAAACCCCGGTGGAATTTGTGACCCATAATATTTACTCACTGGCCAATATGAATAAATATTACTTGTATAATAGGGGTCTACATATGCAGGAAGGGCAACAACCTAGAGCTCATTGCTCAACACAAAAAGGAGTCCCACTAACTACACAATTGGATGGTTAAATCCAATAACAATGTACTGCTCAAAATAGCATTTGCAATGTTGGATTCAGTACCAGTTTAAGCTTTGTCAAATAACTTTGCCATAAACCTTACTTTTCTCTGCTATTCTCTTATTCTCTCATAACATAATTACATCAAAATTCATATACAGTTATTCGCTAACATATACCACTTCCATACATACCTAATTCCTTTCTTACATTCCAAAATGACCTACAAGATCTCATGCATATATGAGTCTTTACAATACACCATGTCAGCTATACAAATATAATATTACATTACAAAATATTTCATATAAACAATATTAATTCCTTGTCAGTTCTGGTTGTCAATATAATCTGCTACCAGTGTAACTAGATGCCGGTGTGAATGACCTTTGTAGTAACTATCGGTGTTGGTAGGTGAAGTCTACTATCAGTATAACCTGTGAACCATGTCTACTAGTTGGTTGCCATCAATGACAACATCAACTATTCTCATCTAAGTGTATAATGCCAACAATCTCCCCCTTTGGCATTGATGGCAACACTCATGAGAAAAATCCAAAAACTGATATCCAAAATGAAGTCCAAAAATTGAGTGTGCTCTCCCTGAGCAAATGATCTCCTTTTGTACATTTTTCTCATACACAACTACTCCCCCTTTGACATCAATGACAAAGGATGTCAAAAGAATAAAAAATATTCAAAATTTACCTAGAAACCTATAGCCGGTTATGTACAATCTGGAAAATGTTTGCCAAAACTAAGTTAAGACCTTGCAAAAACTTAGTACTATAAAAAATTATGGTCTCTGTTTGTCAGATCATACTAGTGAGATAATGCATTTTTTTCTCTAGTGATCTTCCTCCTTGAATAGTCGCTTTACACAACTCATTTTGATGTGTTAATAAGTTTTCCAATCTAGGACCAAGCTTGTTCTTCAACTCCTGGGTTTTCATTCTTAGCCTTGCTTTCTCCCTTTCCAATTTCTCAATCTTTTCTTCATAGGTTGCCATTTCTTGATCGAAAACTGAAGTAAGTTCTAATGAACCAATCATATTATCAGCTATATCATCAATTTCCTTTGGTTTTTTCTTGATTTCCTTATCAATATCCTTGGTTAGATGGTGAGGCTTACATGCTTCCCTATACAACTCTTTGTATTCCAGAATTGTGGAATTTAGTTCTGATAACAAAGAATCAATATGTCCTGTATAGTATTTAAATGTCCTATCAAAGAATTCATCTTTCTCCTTATTCACTCTTTCCTTAACGGTCTCTTCATTTATTTTATCCACAATTTGAATGTTAGAAGCACTGAATTTGGACAAAGTGTCCAATTTACCTATAGATCTATCAATATGATCAACTTTACATGTTGGTGCAATCATTTGCAAAATTGGTAAAGTATCATCAATGGCCTTAAATGCTAAGGCATTGCATTCTATAATCCTCTTTATTGAATCTAAAAGTACATTTGTAACATTCATTGGTCTATAATCCATAGTAGAAGTACTAGGATCTACAATAACTTTCTTCTCTTCTCTAGATACCTATCCAATTGCCTTAACCACTTCTTCTTTGTCCACTTTTTCTTCCTTCTTATCTTCATTCTTATCCTCATTCTTATTTTCAACCTTACTTTCTGTCTGGTCAGATGTATTCTATTCATGCCCTTTTTCTGTTCTAGTTTCTACTTCTGTTGGTATTTCAATGTTAAGCTAAGAGTCAATAGTGTTGACCGGTGACTCAGAGACCTCAATATTTGTAGCTTCGTCTTTCTTTACCTATGCAGTTTCCTTATCCAATACAATATTAAAATCCCGAGTGTCCACATTCATGGTAAAAAGAATGTCTGACTCCAGATTAATGTTATCTTTTGTTACTTCCTCTACCTTCTCTTCTTCAGGCTGACTATCTGTTTGTGTCAGTGCCTCTGAAATTACTGGAGGGGTGTCTTATGTCGGTGGTAAGTTGTCCTTAACCGTGTTATCAGGTACACTGCCAATCTTGCCTTTACCTTTATCTATCTTCAAATTATCTAATAGCTCATCTTTTAACCATTCACAAATGTCAATTTTAGCATTATTTATAATCATCTCATGAGCACTATGAATGCATAAACTAGATATGAAATTCAGTCTGTTTGTATGAGCAACTCTATATCCAATGACCATACTTGCAAATTTAACATTGTTATCTGTTATATCATTGACCCTAAGTGACTTGTTGTCATATGTAGCTTCGGTTAAGCTCATAAATTCCTTGTTTGGAATTTTCTTTTTCTTGTCGGGCCTAGTGCTAGTGGAGGGTAAACCAGTAATAGCTCTTATATCTTCCTTAGTGATCTTAAATACTGAGTTTAACCACATAAATTCACCATGAACCCTGCTAAGAACATAGCAGATGGTTTCATCTGAGAATTCCGGCATATGGAGGATGTTAATGAATCCTAAATCCTCAATAACCTTGTGTTCTGGTTTAACTACCCCATGCGTGTCAGAGATGACATTCATGAACATATTCCTTAAATCTTTGGATCCTAAACTTTTAATGTAGCAATGTATGTATGCCTTAGGATCTTCAGAAAATGCAACTCCTTTCAGGATTCTAGAAAATGCACCAGTGGAGTCATCCAGTTTTCCTATCTTAGGGATGATTTTGAAAATGGGTCTAGGTCATTTTATATTCTCCACAATAGTAGGGTTTGCAACGAATTTGAGAATAGAGGATGAAGATGCCATTGCGTAAGATAAATACCTTTTAGCTAAGAAATCATTAAATGCTCTAAAGAACCTTTGTTGCTTTGCCTTTGGGATGCCTTTGCTCAATTTCACTCTCCTTTGAATGCTTGAATGCTCTGGTGAATTGAAATGAGAAGTTACCAAGCTTTATAACCAAAAAGTTAACTTACAACTACATTAAATGCTTCATCGATGAAGTGAATACTCAACATGTCTGTCGATAAAGAAGAATTATAACTTCTTACCACCAACTAAGGGTAAATGCATGATCTTCAATTAGTTTCCTTGCCCCTAAGGATTATTCCTTAGTTATATGAAGAATCTCTTGCTAGTGCAGGATTACCCTATTTTGCTAGTGCAAAGATAGATTCATCAATTCTTTGATCTCTCTTCTTAATCCATTATTTACTGAATTCTTGTTTGATTTCATTTACCTTTTCTTTGCCTTTTTCATTACATCCTTTATTGTTCGCTGGTACATTCTTGCTTCTACAAAATTTTGCAATATGCCCAATCTTGTTGCATGCATAACAGGTTACATTGTTTCTTTGAATAGCTTTTCCATAACCTTGACTGGTTTGAGTTTTGCATTGATTAGATAATTGTCCAAATATACCACAAACATAACATTTCACATTCATTCTACAATTATCTAAGTTATCACCATTTTTATTGCATTTGGAACATTGACTGGTGGATGAGTATGCATTCTGATTATTCTTAAATCTGCACTGATTTTCTCTATGACCAAATTTTTTGCAATTAAAACATTTTCCATTGAATTTATAAGCATTAGGTTGCCTTACCGATTTGCTGTGATCATGATTTTTTTTAGTACCAGAACTTTCTCCATGTTCAAATCCAAGTCCAACTGTTTCTCCATCAGGTTTCTGACTTTTCAACATATCATCAAGCTTGTCTAAACTATTCTTGAATTTATCTTTGTATTCATTTGCAGTGACCAAATGACTTTCCAAAGTGATAACTTGTCTCATAAGTTCCTCTTTGTCATGTTTCATGTGAATCAAATCTATTTTAAGCATATCATTTTCATAACCAAGCCTTAGAAAATCATCTAATCTTTCAATAAGTCTTCTGGCCAAATATTCCCCATTCTTCTTTCTATCTTTAGTATCCTTGCATAGTCTCATGGTTAAATCTTGCATCTCATTCTTCATGTTACTGTTCTCTTGTCTCAATTTTTCTGCAATATCTCTGAGAGTTTCCTTTTCTTCATCATCTTGATTTTGCAATTGCACATGTAATTCTTTTCTCTTATTCTCTGCTATCACCAGGTTTTCTTGAAGTGCTTTGATAAATTCCCAAGCAGTTCTAAGTTCATCTTCCAGTTTGATATTCTTCAATTTTTCTACATAAAAATCTTCAAGAGCTCCTTCCAACTGTTGTCTCAAACTTTCCATTAGTACCAGTTTCAGAATCTTCCTCAAGTTGTTAGGCTTCTACAAATAGAGGACTAGGCTTTGATACCAATTGTTAGATGCTAGAATAGTCCCAAAGACATTGAGAGAGGGGGATAAATTAGTGTCTAACTAGTAGATGAAAGATTTTAACTTGTTTGCAACTTTATAACCCAAATTAATATACAGATAAACAAATAATAATGCAGTAAAGAGAAACAAAAGAATAAGCATCAATGCACACCATAACACAAATATTTTAACGAGGAAACCCGGTAGGGGAAAAACCTCGATGGGATTTGTGACCCACAATATTTACTCACTAGCCAATATGAATAAATATTACTTGTACAATAGGGGCCTGCACATGTAGGAAGGCCAATAGCCTAGAGCTCACTGCTCAACACAAAAACGAGTCCCACTTACTAGACAATTGGATGGTTAAATCCAATAACAATGTACTGCTCAAAATAGCATTTGCAATGTTGGATTCCTCGTTTAAGCTTTGTTAGATACCTCTTCCATAAACCTTACTTTGCTCTGCTCTACTCTTATTTTCTCATAACATAATTACATCAAAATGCATATGTAGTTATTCACTAATACCACTTCCATACATACCTAATTCCTTTCTTACATTCCAAAATGACCTACAAGATCTCATACATATATGAGTCTTTACAATGCATCATGTTGGCCATACAAATATAATATTACATTACAAAACATTTTACATAAACAATATTAATTCCATGTTGATTCTGGATGTCGTTATAATCTACTGCCGGTGTAACTGGATGCCGGTGTGAATAACCTTTGTAGTAACTGCCAAGATAACTTGTGAACCATGTCTACCAGTTGGTTGCCATCAATGACAACATCAACTATTATCATCTGAGTGTTTAATGCCAACAAAAAAGAAAGATCAGACATATGCAATATCATAGATTCATCATAAATTAGCTGACAACATGCGGGAAAACATGCAAGCTTACATGCTAATTACTACATACATTCCAGAATACAATCTGATTGGACCTCAAAAAGGTGTTCTAATTATAAATCATTAATTATTATCATCATATCTCTTTGCTATCTCCCAAAAGATCAAATAAAGCAATATATATAACATCCAGAACACATCCAGGTTGGCCACAAAATATTACATTCTCCAAGACAAGAAAATGAAACATGTATAATAGGTCAGACCCAAAGTGTGAAGATCTCCTCTGCCAAGGACACAAATGAAGTGCAGAGCACAAAGGAAGGTTGGCCAAGGGCTCGAGAACATCATGTGTGGTGCCAATTGGATCCGAAAGACAAGAAAACACTTTGCAAGAGAAGAAATCTCCAACTAGCCATTAAGCTCAAACTATCTATTCTTGAAACCAAGAAACAAACAATCTAGAAGTGACAACTTGCCAGAAAAGGGTCCAAACACTAGTACATTCTAGCCTAATTGCTGACAGCTAATTGTCAGAAGTCCGACAACAACATGTCAGACTTCTAACAAATGTAACCATTGAAAACTTATCATCAGTCTTCTCGACAATGTGATTTGCATCTACAGTCCAACGATGTTATGAACTCTTCCGATGGCTTCTATGTTTGCTCCTTCGACTAAAAATTTTGTCGTATTATGGTCAGAATTCCGATGCTCCCCCATTACCATGAGTCGATGACTATTCGATAATGAAGTGACATCAAACATACAACATCCTTGTCGAATGTTTCTATAGTTTCCATCAGAATTTCGATGATATCAGATGTTGTGGGTTAGACAGCTTGGCCATCGGTGCATGAAAGCATTGCATGAGTTTAGCTACTTTTAAAAATTGCATAAAATATCTTTAATTTATTTGATTCAGTGTTATTTTCAAAAAAATATTATCTGTCTTGAAAGCATTTTATCTTGATGGCATTAAATTTAATTACTTTCTCTATCTTATAGTGATCTGTTGAGCAGAGGTTTCTTTGCATCGATTTGGTATACATTTAAGTTGTGTTGTATCTGCAGAAATATGTATCCGAGGTCGATGCAATGCAACCTTTGCTCCACCAATACCAGAAAATAGAGAAATTACTTTAATTTAATGCCATTAGGATAAAATGCTTTCAAGAGAAATAAATGGTATGCAACTGTATCTATTTGGAATGCATTACCCAAACAATGCAATCGATCAGTTTCACAGGAAGTTCCACGAGTGTGATCTTTTTCAAATCCTAATATAATTTCTATCTCATCAACCTCTAGAGGAGCCACCTGACCTGGCCCCACCCAAACCAAGTTCCATTCTTCACACTTTTCAAGAATGTATTTTTGTTCACTATCTTGCAGTTTCGCTCGTGAATTTTCAATTATAGTGTAGAGTTCTTCATGAAGGATACCACCACATCATCTAGAGTCAATGCAATTCAATTTTTTTCTTTGATCCCATGGAGGCCAATAGTCCTTTGTCTGAGGAAGTGCTTCCTGAATAGTCATGGGCTGGAGAGGTAATTCTTGAAATCACCCTTCTATTGGGAGATTGTGTACGTAACCTCTTGGTATTCTGGAAGTCGAAAAGTACTTCGAGTCCACCTATTAGACCCAATATGGAAAGCTAATATATTGAGAGGGGAGGGGTGACTCAGTACTCCAAAACTTTTCTTCAATAATAACTTTACTATTATGCATAAATCGAATAGTGCAGTAACAAAATATAAAGCTAAAACAAATAGATAACAATCATACATGATTCACTCCATAACACATATATTTTGGTTACACAGAAACTCTTGGTTAGGGAGAAAAACTACGGTGGGGATGGCACCCACAACTTCACTACTGCAATAATAAAGAGTGCTCGGTTAGAGCTACATGTTTAGCTATTTCTGATAGCTTACCCTGTTAGGAGTAACAACATATGTTAGATCTACTTTGCTAAAGGATTTCACAACACTTAAACTAAATGTTGCACTTGGTTAGAGGCTTTACAATTTATAGACTTGATTAGAGTCTTTTACCCTGTTAAAGGTTTCTCTCACAACTTCAAAATATTACAATAAAATCATTACAAATATCTGCAACTTTACATTTGGAATGTTATAGCAGATTCTATGTGCTCAGAATAAGTTACCTTGCTTATAGCATACCTCGATAACCCATATAGTAACTCGGTAAACCCTTCTATTTACTCTGTTCTTTGACTATTCTTTGAAAACCTTCTCGGTGACCTCTGTGTCTCTGTAACAGTCTTCTTACACTCATGCACACCCCTTTAATTCTTAACTTATGCTAAATAAATAGATCTCTTATGTCGGTGATCCATTCATTGCTTTGATCTTACAAATATGATTTATCGAATGAATAACCATGCAAATTATTTCATTGGTTAGATGACATCAAAATCATACACAATCTTTAAGTGCAATTTCCAATGTGATAATGGTTAGATGTGCCTCGATCTTGTAACACATTTTCATATGTATGTCCAGGTTCAATGAATCTGGTAACATGTTTCACTCGGTGTATAACAACTTGGTGTGTCATCTTGGCTGCTCGATAGACATGAAATGATACTCGGTAGACATCTCGGTGTATACTACATTTTGAGACTACTTTCTTCTGTAACCGTAGACTGTTCATGCCGACTGAATATCTCAGTAGAGATAATCAACTAGAGTATATAGAATAACTTTGAACATAAAACTAATGGCAAGTTGATAAGTAGTAACAATCTCCCCTTTTGACATTAGTTGAGATGTTTGACAAAAACTACTTTCAAAGTTATAACTTAATAATCTATATACTTGCAAAATTTGACTATACTGACAGTATATACAATAGTCAATAATATAATATATCCAGATATACTCCCCTTATCAATATACTATATAAAACTCTGATTTTGCATGCTTGGTGATCTGTTCTGTGTGCTTTGCTTACTGTTCTGTATACTACTTGGTTCACTGCTCTTGTATACTCTGCTTTCTCTGCTCAATATACTCCCCCTATATACTATACTCCTCTTGTTTGATTTTATACTTTGATGCTTTGAATGCTACACTCCCCCAATACTGTATCACTCCTCTAATACTATATCATATCACTCCCCCTTTTTGACAAACATCAAAACTTAATTACCATTCGGGGGTGGTAATTGGTCAAAAATGGATTTGTACTTGGTCCGTGCTTCAGTGAGAGCGACAGAGAGTGCAATCTTTACACTGTCCATTAAAGAATTTTGTGCTTGAATATAAGCCAATAATGATATTAAGCCATCTAGAGTGCTTCCCTCTTGTGTAGTAGATAAGGAGGTGGCTCGGTTGATCTATTCTTGGACGGATGAAAGATGAGGAAGGAATAATGTCTAAAGTATCATTATGTTCATCCGGATCTTGTGTTCTTCATTTCTTAGGTCCAATTGTTGAGCCATGAGCTGTTGTAGCTTTGTGTAAAAATTATGAACTAAATTTGGCTTTGTGGTCAACTTGCTTGAGAGATCGGTGATCTCTTTCTCAATTGCCTCTATTTTATTCTTAATGTCTTTAATGAATAAAGAAAATGTGTAGAGTTTCTGAAATAAATAAAGAATGTGCTTGAGTTGAGGAGTCAACTCAACAATAAATTTGACAAGTTTAACTTTGCTAATAGCTATAGCTTTCTATGCCTCTTCTATCATTTTTTTAGTGAGCTCTTTGTCTTTTAGCTTGCTCAAATACTCTGATGCATCTACTCCAAATGTCTCTATCTTTGTTAGGAGATCATCCAGTTGAATGTGGATGGCTGCATTTATTGATACTGTAGCTTCAGGTAGCATATCTATTAAGAGTGCTTTCACCTTCTGAAGTACTTTCTTTTTCTTTTGAATCACCATTTTCTTCTCTTGTTCAGCCTTTGCTTTGCATAGTTCACCAAAATCAATGAGTGCTTGCCCCTTTAATTTTGATATGTCTACATTGGGCAACACTATTGGTTTTGACAAATCAACTTTAAAACTATGCTTTTTCATCTTCTTTTCTTTACCTTTCACCAATGGAACTAGGACAAGGGCTTGTGAGGCTTGATGACCCTCAGTAGGTTGCTTGGTAGAGGCAACACTTTGATTGGTTTCTTTAGCCTCTGTAGAGTCCTTTGGTGTCTCGATGATAGGTGTCTTAGTTGCAACATTTTCAGTGTTAGAAGGTGCTTGAGATGTCTATTCTTGAGTAGTTCCTTCTACTGTTGTAGACTTGTGACCTTCGGTGCCTTGCTCCATGTCATGAGGGGTTTCAGTTGAGATAGGTTTCTTGACCGGTGGATAAGACTAAACTTGTTCCAAGACTGATTCACTAGATACAAGTTTTGCATATGCATTGCCTTCTATCATTTCCTATTCTGGTGCCTCTATATCCATGACATCTTCGTCTATTTGAATGGTGTCAGCAGGGTCTTTCTCGGTAACATCAAGATCTTGCTCAATGACATCAATAATTTCAATTTTAGCTTGCTCACTGGCATCCTTGATTTTAAATATTTCCTACCACTTTGCTTTTGTCTCATTTTCAACTTCAATATACAGCCCATTCATCAGTTTTAAGGCTCTCTATTTGACAAGAAACTTTGAGTTGTAGGTTGTCAGATGTTCTTCAATTTCAGCTATTGACATGTTAGGAAATAGATGAACCAGACTTCTCTCTCTGATCTATTTCTTTGAGTCCATTGCATACTTCCACCTATCATCAATATGCAGGTAAAGTTCATTTGGAAGTGACTTTGCTAGTTCTAATGGAGCTAACTAGAATTTTAGAAGTGTGCAGATGACAGCTTCTTCAATTTGTCTCTTCTCATCATTATTTCTGGTTTCATACTTTACATATCTGAATGAACCAAATCCACCATATTCTTTCAGATTAGTGCATAAGTTTTCAAAACTATGTACATTTACCTTCTTGCTCTTGATAATCTGAAATTTGCTTGCATCCTCTGATTTGGTATCACTAGACTCTTTTGCCAAAATGAGTCTCTGAGTAGATTTCTTGTAGGTCTTTGTTACCTTGGGAGCAGTAACACTTTTTATTTTCTTACTCGGTGAGGATGCAGATGCTCTTGTGTTAGGTCGCTTTGGAAGTGGAGTTGGTGAGGCCTTTGATGTGTCCTATTTCTTTCTCTTCAACACTTTTCCCTTAGGCAATTTAGTGCTTAGTGTTATTGCTACCTCTTGGGCTTTAAATTCCTCTTTGGTAATGGCAATGGTGCCTTTGACAGGTGTAGAGGAAGAGTCTTCTCCAAATTTCTCTGACAATGCCTTTATCATTTTTGTTGCCTTGCTTGTAGCTTTGGGTACTACAATGCTCATTTTTACCTTTTCCTTTACTTCCTCATAGGTTCCATACCTTAGCTCAGTAGCATGCCTCAGTAATGTGAGAAATGCATCAATTTGTTGTTGTGTGATGTCAAAATCAATCTCATATCCCATAGGTGACAAAGATTGAGTTCTTGGTTCCACAACATTCACATAACAGTAATCGGTGTCAACTTCAAAACATATATCATTTTTGTATTTCTCCACTAGCTGGGGTGGAATCCGATACCTATTATGCATTTTCTCTTGAAATTTACTAAAGTAGTCATCCATAATATCATTGAAATTATCACCTAACTTCTTGATGAAGTCATTTATCTGATGGGTGATTAGTCGATGTAGTTCTCAAACAACTTTATTGACTGATGGAAAGAATTTTTCAAAATAGAAAAACATGCATATCAGTAATGATCCAAACTTTAGAGTATTAGCTGAGTTGTTCTTCTTTGACTTCTTGATGGTGTTTAGATTATCAAATAGGTTCTTTAGCAACACCTCACATAGATGAATTTTCATTCCCTTTTTCACAATTTTGTATGCTAGGTCTACTGCTACACAGGGTACATTGTTTTCCCTTGCCGATTGGAAGAAACAATAACCTATAACTCTAATGGAAAATTTTAGTTCTTCATCTATGACATTATTCAGTTTCAATCCTTTGCAATTTGATTCCACTTCGGTTAAACTAATCAATTCCTTCTGTGATATCATCTTTTGGGCACAGGCATGATCATAAATGGGGTAATTGGTAATCAGATGAATGATTTTCTTGGTAATCTTAAATGGTTGCTCTTCTAGCCACATGAAATCACCATGAACTCTGCTTAGAACAAACTTGACCCATTGGGGTTTGAACACATAGGGATAGGTTAGGGCTTCAGTTAATCCCTTGATCTTGATGTGTTCATACTTGCTATTCAATTTACCATCTGTGCACAGCTCATCATAGGTGTCTTTAATTTCAACATGACCAAGTTCTTCAACATGACATTTGGTGAAGAATCTCACATCCTCGACTAACAACACTCTGTTCGAGATGAGTGGAAAAGTAGTTTTGTCATCTAGTTTAGATGCAACTTTGGGAGTCAAAGAGTATTTTAGTGAGGGCTTCTCTACATTCTTGACAACTATGGGATCTTGGATCTTGGGTGCCATTGTAGATTTTAGATAAAAGCTAACAAAGGATCCTTAGGGTTTTAGGATTTTCAAATGACTTACGCTTTATACTTAGCAAATAATGGCAACTAGATAAGATTAGTAAACCAGCTTAACAATGCATTGAGATTGATGTAAATACCTTGAATTTGCTTTGTAGGAGGTTTGATTGCCTTTGATTCGCCTTGCTCTACTCTCTCAAAAACTTGGTAAGTTAAAAATGACCGCAAAAATGCTTTTAAGTACACAATATGCCTTATCTGGCTCTATGTAGGTTAGGTCAAAAACATTAAATGCACTCAGTTCCACTAAAATTTCTTTCCTTTTTTTGCTTTAACCGAGTAACCAAACTTCCTTCATTCACCGACTAGACAGGTTTCCTGTATACACCGACTTGACAGGTTTTCCTGTATAGTGCTTTAAAAAACTTTGATAGAATTTCAAACTTACTATTACATCTTTATTATGCAGATTTGAATTAAGTACATGATAAAATAGGAACTGTTAAGATTTAACCTTGAGAGAATGCAGTCCCTTCATACCTTTACCGATTAATTTGGAATAGGTGCACCTAACTCGGTAGGTAAGGTGCTTTCTTCATTTGGCACAATTTCCTTCTTTTTCCAAATCATCTTTAATTTGTCTTTTAATTCTTCAGTGTCTTTTCTAGGTTGATCTCTGCAATCTCTAGTTAAGTGTCCAACTTTGTGACAATGAAAACATGCCATACCAGGATTTCTCCATGATCTTCAGTTGTTCATTCCAAACCTTATAAAGCAATTGGCACTTATATGTCCATATCTTCCACAACATTCACACTATATACTTGTATTGTAATCCCATGGTACTACAAAATACTATTGGTAAGGATGTGTGTGAGTTCAGTAACCTCTAGCATTTGCTCGGTGTGCAGACCACATATAGTTCTTTTGCTTAAGCCAGCACTTCTCAGTACTATGTCCATATCTATTGCAATTTTTACAAAACCCTTTGAATTTTGCCTTCTGATAATTGTTAATAGACTTTGTCCTACATTGATTAGATGTGTGACCATATTTATTGCAATTGTAACAATTACCTTTAGACTTAGTGACATTCGGTTGCTTACCTTTTCTGATTTGACACATGTTGGCAGTGTGACCTTGATTTCCATAGTAGTTGCAAATAGGCTTCTTTCTTTTGATGTTATTCTTGTTTCCATCTTGCTTTTATGATTCTCCTCTCTCGGTAGTATGAATTCCCTTCTCGATAGAGTCTTTTCCTTTGTAACCGAGTCCTACATCTTTGTTGGTTCCTCTTGTATTCAGTTGCTCATCCAACATCTTTGATGCTTCATAACTCTTCTTGAGTGTTTCTTTGGATTTCTTCTCTGATTCAAGTTCATCAGTCAACCTTGATACTTCAAGTTTCAATGCTTGATTCTCATCATTTTTTAGAATTGCTTCATGATGTGCATAACCTAGTTGATCTGACAGATTTTGTTGAATTCTAGTCAACCTTGTGATTTCATCATTCTTATCAGATACTAAGACTTCAAGTTGTTGTTTCTCTCTTTCTAGATCTCTTACTTTATCCTTGGTTGTCCTTAATGCATCAAGATTTTTAGTCATCTGTGTGCTGAAATGTTCATGTTCTCTTTTCATTGCTTTTAGTTGATCAGCCAATGCTTTGTTCTTTTCTTTCAATACTCCAATCATTTCTTCAGTTTCTTCAGATATATTGTTCTCAAATGATGTCTCAATTTGTTTCACTAACTCTTGAGAGTCCTACAAATCATCAGATAATCTTCTTCTTACTTTCAAAGATTTTTGCATTTGTCTTTGCATGTTTGCAGTCACTTGATTAGCATGATCCAGTTCTTCTTGCAAATATACAATCCTCCAAGATTTTTTATTGCCTTCCATTGATAAGATCTTTCTCTTTAGGCAATAAAACCCTTTTCCAAGATTCAAGCTCTGATACCAATTGTTAGGCCCAATATGGAAAGCTAATATACTGAGAGGGGAGGGGTGAATCAGCACTCCAAAAATTTTCTTCAATAATAACTTTACTGTTATGCATAAACCAAATAGTGCAGTAACATAATATAAAGCTAAAAAAAATAGATAACAATCATACATGATTCACTCCATAACACATATATTTTGGTTACGCAAAAACTCTTGGTCAGAGAGAAAAACTGCGGTGGTGATGGCACCCACAACTTCACTACTGCAATAATAAAGAGTGCTTAGTTAGAACTACATGTTTAGCTATTTCTGATACCTCACCCTGTTAGAAGTAACAAGATTTGTTAGATCTACTTTGCTAAAGGATTTTACAAAACTTTAACTAAATGCTGCACCTGGTTAGAGGCTTTACAATTTATAGACTTGATTAGAGTCTTTTACCTTGTTAAAGGTTTCTCTTACAACTTCAAAATATTACAATAAAATCATTACAAATATCTACAACTTTACATATGGAATGTTATAGCAGATTCTATGTGCTTAGAATAAGTTACCTTGATTATAGCATACCTCGGTAACCCATATAGTAACTCGGTAAACCCTTCTGTTTACTCTGTTCTTCGACTATTCTCTAAAAACCTTCTCAATGACCTCTGTGTCTCTGTAACAGTCTTCTTACACTCATGCACACCCCTTTAATTCTTAACTCATGCCGAATAAATAGATCTCTAATGTTGATGATCCATTCATTGCTTCGATCTTACAAATATGATTTATCGAATGAATAACCATGCAAATTATTTCATTGGTTAGATGACATCAAAATCATACACAATCTTTAAGTGCAATTTCCAATGTGATAATGGTTAGATGTGCCTTGATCTTGTAACATGTTTTCATATGTATGTCCAAGTTCAACGAATCTAGTAACATGTTTCACTCGATGTATAACAACTCGGTGTGTCATCTTTGCTACTCGGTAGACATGAAATGATACTCGATAGATAGATCGGTGTATACTACGTTTTGAGACTACTTTCTTCTATAACCGACTAGACTGTTCATACTGACTGAATATCTCGGTAGAGATAACTGACTAGAGTATATTGAATAACTTTGAACATAAAACTAATGGCAACTTGATAAGTAGTAACACCACCAACTCTTGTTCCATGCACTATAGAAATTTTTGGATATTGCCTTTCAAATATCCTTCGGTGCAAAAGAATCATTCTCATAATAGAAAAAATGTAGCCCTTGCATGAACACATTTATTTCCTCCAATTGTGGCCCAATAGGTTTCCAAGGAATTCCAAAACCAGTTAGTCCCTCCGGATCCAGAAATTAGAGACGTCACATCACACACTCCAAACATTGTTTGTTTGTATTGCAGACTCTCTATGTATTTATCACCCTTTAACACTTTCCTCTGCTTTTCTCCAATTTATCTCTTGTAGGCAGCTGATGAGCTTGTTTCAATGTCATTCAAGATAATGCTTGCTTGCTTTCTTTTATGAAATTTACTTGCACATGAGTCTTTAGCTTGTATCTTTTGCTTCCATATAGGTATAAATTATAATTCATGCTCAGATGGTAATTAAATAAAATAAGCATTTGTAAAGAAAAGATTTTGTCATTGGTTGTTACATATTATCTGACGGAAAGATCCTAGATCCAATTCTTGGAGAAAGGAAACATCATTGATAATCTTTTTCAAATAAAACTAAATCAAATAAATTAAAAATGTTTCATGTAATTTTAAAAAGTAGAACTCATGCAATGCTTTCATGCACCGATGGCCAAGCCATCTGGCCCACAACATTATCCATAATATAACAAATCACCATAATAGGCTTTTATAAAGTATCTATACAAAAATATGAAGGAACATTAAATTACAATTAGAAACTAATAAACCATAAAATAGTGAAAATACAACCATAACCAAAAAAATCATAAATAGAAAGGGATAAATAAAAACTCAATAATTTCAAAATATTGAATTCACTATACTACATTACAATCCACTAGGTATTCAACCTCTATTCCCATCATCTGAACATATTTTAAGCTATCCCGATGCCCGATGAGACTAGCGAGAGAACTCGCATTGATCGACAAGTGAGGTGGTGCAGGGCACCTAGCACTCCAAGAATGCAAGATTTGATTTATTTTTAGTTTGTGTGTTAATTTGTGATGTGATAATGGACCAACCATTGAGGACTCAGTAGAGCCATGGTTGAGTTATCCAAATTTTGGGTTGAGTCAATTGTGCTCAGGATGTTGTTAGCCTGAGAAGTGAGATGCTTAGGTAGTTCACAGGCAAAATACTCTAGATGAATGTATTCATGATTTAGGAGTCAAATGAGTTGTTTTTAGGTCTTCTAGGGTGTTTGAGGACCTTCAAGAGTCTTAGAATGCAATAGAATGCAAAATTGCATCTTGGAGCAAAAGTTGTCAAAAGTTGCTGAGCAACATTTTGTAATTTCTTGCAAAAGTTGCATTTTTTTCTATGGGCATTAGGAATTTGGTTGAACCAACTAAAACAAGTGTATATAAGCCAAATTTCACTTTATTGTACGGTTTGGAGGATTGGAAATGCAAGAGCAAGTTTTTGGTTTGTGAAGCAATCTTGTTACCACCAGTTTTTGATAGTTTTGTCTTGATTTCCTTACTTGTACGGTCTAGTACGGACTAGATAGTGTAAAATAATTTCCATCTTTGTATGTTCATTGAATTTTATTTCAATAAGGTTGATTTGTAGGTTTTATTATTCCAGGTTGTAGAGATTTCTCTCATTCTTTGCAACTAGGAGCAAAACCCTTGTAAGTAGGGTTTAAGAGCAAGAAATGGCTCTAGCCTAGGCATTCTTTGATGGCACCTATTGAAATAACTATGAATTCTTGGTTAGGATCTTTACATAGGTTTGGAATAGGTTGTGTGATTTTGTAGCTCCAGGAGGAGGAGAAACAATGAAGGCCTAGGCCCATTACTGGGAGTAGGTGAGTTAGGACAACAAGTAAAGTGCGATTTGTGAGCACATGGAGATTGGGGAAGGCCCAACTGGCATATGAATGGAAATCCCTCTGAGTTCCCTTGAAGGTTACCAAGGTTTTTAGAGCAAGATATTTTACTAGTGAAGGGTTCTAGACCAATTTTGTCAATCCACCAATTAGGCCTAAAACCCCACAAAATAGTGTAGCATTGGAAACCACACTTGTACAGATGAACCAGATGCACTTTTCTAGTATTGTCTATAACTTCCAAAAGGGTACTCAAATCCATGATTTATTCCTATTATTTTTTGGGATTTTTGCAAATTAAACCCCTAAAACCACTTAGGGAGGGCTAATGCAATTAGGCCTATTTAGGTGTTGGTAGAGACCTAGAAGGCTTGAGAGACCAAGATGATGGATTTGGTGAGTCTAAAACTTAAAAAAACATTGAAGACACCTTATTAATGCATTGGGAAACCATAAGAAGATATTTTGTGTTAAGATCCTTGTAGGAGTGGTTGGAGCCCAGGAGAGGAGAGTGTGAGTAACTGAGGTGACAACCTCAAGTGGTGGAGTTGATTATCCATAAACCATTGGCTATACCTAGGAGGCAAGTAAAGAAGGTTCAAACCTTGGAGGTCTCATTGTCATAACCCCTTCCAAGTGCCATAGGAAGGACTTGAGTAGTTGTAGGGTTGAGTAGGACAAGTCGCTCAAGAAGTTGAAACAAACAAGGCTCCAAGACTCTTTGCATCAAGAGGTCATCAACTTACGTTATCTCGATGAGTAAGAAAAAATCAATGACAAAAAAAAATAATATTTAAAACATCTCCCCCTTTGTCATTAATGGAAACTTTGACTCTATTCACATCGTCTTGAAATCTGCATTTTCAACTCCTTCCTCAACCTCTGTTCAATTTTAATTCCTCATTGACAAGAATACGATGCCTTAGGTGCCCTGGTACTCATGATTGGGACCCCAAATAGGACCCCTCATTTCTTGCCTCATGTGTGAAAAAAAAAATTAGCTTCATGTTAGCCGACTCCAAAAATTCAAAACATTTGAAGGGGTCTACCTAGAATTCATGTGATCTCTTAATTATAAAATCAATTCAATTCCAAGTGAAAAAGAAATCAAGCATTCATCAAGCATTGAAGGAGAATTCAAGTTAAAGCACAACATCCATGATCAACATTTTGCATGACATCCTAAAACCTTGTGTGAGGATTCAAGAAAGATTAATCAAGGTATCATGTTCAATTTCAAACATTTTTTAGATTAGATCTATCCTTTCCCTCAAAAGGAAAACATTATACTTCAAGGTTAATTCACAACCTGAGGTTTGACCTAGGAAATCCCCGATCAACAAATGTGAGATTTTGCCAAGATCAAGAGCTCAATGAAATGTACAAAATAGAGACACAATATAGGACAAGAATAAATTGTATTCTCATCAATAGAAAATGATCAATAATATCAATTACATACAATGTAGATGAGCTTGCTTATATAGGCAAGGCTAGGGATATGTGAGAACACAAACATGACATGTGGCTCAATAAGAAACAAGGGTAGGTAGGAAATAGGTGTGGGTAGGTAGGAGAAATAATATAATAGTCCACATGAGGTGGATCACCCACTGAATGTGGAGTGTCAAAACAAGATTAACACCATAAAAGGTGGAATTTCTCCTACACACACTATCCCAATGTGGCACAAATAGCCAAGTGTCTCATACCCAAACTACTATGAAATGCATTTCCTAAGTAAACTTAAGTAAGTGTAATAATATCCAAGATGAATAATTATTTACACCAACAACAAACCTATTTTTTTCATTTTGTGTGTAGGAAATTGATTTAGGAATTACGTGTGAAGAATTTGGCAAAGTAAATGATGACAATCAAACTCAAATTTTGATGGCATGAAAAGTAGAAGACTAGGCCAGTTCACAACTCCTAGTCCCAAGAATTTTTGACAACCTTTTGATAGTAGATTTTGTGTACCATCCTAATCCAAAAAGCATTCATTTTGTCTACATCCAATAGGTGGAGGATCTGGTCGATCTGTACCTCCTAGTCCCAACAATTCTACTTGAACACTCAGTCATAGAAGAAGAGATATGACTTCTAGGTCTACTAAGGAGATGCTTACTATTAGTCATATGATAAGAGAAAATAGAAGAAATGTGAATACTCCTAGCTAACAAGCTGTGTAATGTTGGGTGATTCATGGTACATCATGGATTTCATTGGCTAGCAAGTTGTGTTATGCTAGGTGATCAATGATAGAGAAGATTAACAAACAAAACCATTTGTTCGCAAGTGATGGGATGGGGTTTGGGATAGACTAGCCTAGTCTATGCTCTTGGATCCTTTCCTTGGATCACCAGGTGCTCTAACCACACCCTAGGGTCTCTAGGACTTCCTTTTCTTGGGAATCCCCTAACCTTGCCCAATCCACCCACCAACAATTTGACAAACTACTCCTAAGGTCTCACCTACTCATGAGACTCAAAGAACCCTTACTTAGGCTAATAAGGGTTTGGCTTGTTCCACACCTTCCTAGGTCTTAGCAAGGATAGGTCAGGTCTAATACATGGTTTTTCCACCCATTCATGTGCCCCCAAGAGGTTTCAAGCTTTCAACCCCTTACCGATTTCACCATTTTGTGTTTTGCCTACAAAATAGGGCTACAAGGATTGTGACCAATTAGTTCTCCTACCCAGTCCATTAGGGCTCCCTCCTGAAAATGATGCATTTTCTTGTGAAACCTCCCAAAAGACCTACTATTCATTTGGCAAGGAGTCAAGGATTTTTTAGGTTTTAGGCCTCCATGTGTCCGTAAACTACCCTAAGTGGATTTTAAGGTTTTGAAGGGTTTTTAGGCCTACTAGGGTCACAGTGTAGGTTTGGTGATCTTTCCACCTTATATAGATTGGTGGAAGCTCCTCTTTCACACCAATGGTGCTTCACTCACCCCTCTTCATATCCTCCAAAGGGTGCCTCCTCCTCTGACCTTCCTTGCTCTCCAAGACCTCTGCAACTTAACCCTTCCCAATCGGGCATTGTTCAGTCTCACCTAGGAGTGGGTCTTTAAGTGGCCTCCTTGCACTTTCAAGGGCCCTTCTTGTATTGGAGTATAGTATAGGGTCTCTACTCTCATTTCCCATGGTTTCATGGTGATTCCACAATGGGGAATGGAGTTATGAACCCATTCTCTCAAAATAGTCCAAAACTGGACAGTGAGTAGCAATTTACAAAATATTTAAAAAACACACCTCCCTTACAAATCAAAAACCTAATCTAAATGATAAAAATGAAAATTAATACACCATACAAGACACTCCACATAGTTTTGCATGAGAATCAATCCATTAACAATCTTCCTTTACTCCATTTGTGCCGACTGGCAACAAAATTGTAGTCACAGTCAAGTCACTTTGCTTTGGCCGTACAACAACTGACATCCAACCCATTAACTTAGGGTTTTCAATTACTTATACTACCCTTTCCTCAATCTATGTGCCCATATTAGGATTTTCCATGCTAACCTAAGGATTTTGACCTCTAGGTGGAAAAAGTTGCTTGACAACTTTTAAAAGTTGTCATGCAACTTTTGCAACTTTTGAGCAACTTTCTTAATGTTGCTTTTGTTGACTCCTAGACCCACAGTGGGCTAACCTAAGGACACCATCATTTTATGAAGGACCCCTAAACACCTCAAAGACACACATACCCTCTATTTTCAAGAAAATCTCAATCTTGACTTATGACCCTAAGACCTCAACTAGGACCCTAACTAGGACCAATGAGCACATGGCTCTTTATTTTATATACAATGGCTTCTTAAAGAAGCATGAACACAAAAAAATTAAAATGGTGGGATCCCTTTGAAGGGTTCTCCTGCACCATACTCCCCCTCTGCAACAAACTAAGGAATTAGGGGAGTGAGAAGAGCCGAATCAATGCCAAGCTTCTTGAACTTGCTCTCCTCCACCCAAGTAGCTTCAGATACAGGTTGGCCTACCCATTTCACCAAATGCTCCATGTAGACCTAGTGTCTAGTAGACTTCTTCACCCTTGAATCCAAAATCTCCTTTACTATAGGCTTCTTCACTTGAGGTAAGGCATTCACATCTAAGTCTTGTAGTACCTTGCCTTGGTTCTCAGTCTGCCTTTCTATCTCACCCTTGTACATGATCAGATCAACAACATTGAAGATTAGTGAAATGGCTAAGTCTGAAGGAAGTTCAACCTTATAGGTGTTCTCACCATATTTTTCAAGAATTCTACAAGGTCCTACCCTCTTCATTTGTAGTTTAGTAGGCTTGCCACTTTGCATCCTAGCTTTGTTCAAATGGACCATCACAAAGTCACCCACCTTGAACTGAACCTCTCTCCTTTTCTCATCCATTTTGGCCTTCTATTTTTGAGTGGATTCAAGGATGGCTTTCTTAACCTACTCTTGGACTTCCTTGATGGTTTTAGTGAAGTCCTCTACTTGTCCACTCTTCATCTCCATGGAACTAAGTTCCCTGAGTTCACACACTCCTCTTGGATGTCTACCATAGACAACCTCAAATGGACTCTTTCCAGTGGTCCTATTCACACTATCATTATATGCATACTTTGCTTAAGGAATGATTAGGTCCCATCTCTGCCCATACTCCTTAGTTAAACACCTCAACAAGTTGCCTAACACCCTATTGATGACTTCAGTCTGACCATCAGTTTGTGGACGGTAAGCTGAGCTAAATGAGAGATTAGCTCCAAGTCTCCTCCATAAATTTTGCCAAAAATGGCCCATGAACTTGCGATCCCTGTTTGAAACAATGCTTAAAGGGAGTCCATGAATCCTAACAATCTCCTTAAAGAAGAGATGTGCAACATAGCTAGCATCATGTGTAGTTTTACATGGAATGAAATGGCTCATCTTGGAAAATCTATCTACTACCACATAGATGTTGTCCATACTTGTCTTTGTCTTGGGAAGTCCTACTACAAAGTCCATGCTTACACATTCCCAAGGCCTATTTGGGACTGGCAATGGTTGATAGAGACCAGCATTGCTTGATCCTCCTTTTGCTCTTTGGCACACACCACATTGTTCTACATACCTTTTCACATCTCTTGGAAACTTTGGTCAATAGTAGTACCTCTGTACTAGATCCAAGGTTTTTTTCACTCCAAAGTGTTCACTTAAACTACTGTTGTGTTTTTCTTGGATGAGGTTTTCCCTCATGCATCCTCTAGGCACACACAACTGATTACCTTTGAACAAGAGACCATTTTGGAGAGTGTAATCTGCTCATCATGGAAATGGTTCTCAAACTCCTTGCAAACATTGTAAGCTGATGAGAAGTCTTCATCTCCTTCATAGAGGTCCTTGAAACCTTCTATTCCTATGCTTTGCAACTGTAGTTCTTTAACTATCAACAACTTCCTGCTTAAAGCATCTACCACCTTGTTGAGCTGCCCCTTCTTATGCTTGATGGTGAAGGATTGGAGGTATTCCATCCATTTCAGATGTCTATTAATAAGATTCTCTTGAGTGTTAATGTAACTCAACACCTGGTTGTCTATGAACACCACAAATTCCTTTGGAAGTAAGTAATGCCTCCATTTTTTAAGAGACTGCACTAAAGCATACAACTCTAGGTCATAGGCTGAGTACTTCTTCTTTGCTTCATTAAGCTTCTCACTGACAAATACCACAGGTCTTCCCTCTTTACTCAATACACCCCCTACTGCAATTCCACTTGCATCACACTCCAATGTGAATAGCTTGTCAAAAGTAGGTAGGAGTAGGATAGGTTTTGTGGCTACTTCTTGCTTCAATAATTGAAATGCTTTGTCAGCCTGCTCAGTCCATTTAAACTTAATTTTAAGGCCTCCTTTTATGGTGTCAAGGACTAGTCCACATATGCCACTGAAGTTCCTCACAAACTTCCTATAGAATTGGGCTAAACCGTGGAAACTCCTAACTTCAGTCCTTGTTCTAGGTGCAGGCTAATTCAAGATTGCCTCCACTTTGCTTGGATCCATCTTCAAGGTTCCCTTAGACATCACAAATGCTAAGTATACTAGCTCTTGCTTCAAGAAGTCACACTTCTCTAGGTTGATGGATAACTTCTCCTCATGCAACCTCTCTAAGACTAACCTCAAATGCTTAAGGTGCTCCTCTTTGGTTCTACTATAGATGAGAATGTCATCTAGGTACACCACCACAAACCTGCCTGTGAAATCTTTTAACACCTCATTCATCAACCTCATGAAGGTGCTTGGGGCATTGGTGAGTCCAAATGGCATCACAAGTCATTCATACAATCCCTCTATGGTCTTGAAAGTAGTCTTCCACTCATCTCCCTCCTTGATTCTAATCTGGTGATAACCACTTTTAAGGTCCAATTTAGAGAAATACATAGCACCTCCTAAACAGTCCATCAAATCCTCTATTCTAGGAATAGGGAACCTATACCTTATGGTGATCCTATTGATTTCCCTTGAGTCAGTGCAAAGTCTCCACTTGCCTCCCTTCTTTGATGCTAGTACTACCGAGACTGCACATGGGCTGATGCGCTTCTTAATCAGTCCTTGTTCCAATAACTCCTACACTTGCCTTGACACCTCCTTGTTTTTATTAGGTGTGAGATTATATGTAGCTTTGTTAGGTAGGGATGCTCCAGGAACAAAGTCTATTTGATGGCTTACAGACCTTCTTGGTGGGAGTGTTGAAGGTGCTCCATCACTCACTATGTCCTTATACTCTTGCAACATTTGCTTCACCTCCTTGGGTACCTCTACTTGCAACTTGTCTTCTTCCTCCTTTGGCTTCACAAGGATGGGACACTTCACTATACCCTCCTCATGTAGCAAGTGTAAGAACTCTTTACCAGTACCCAATAAGACACTAGGTGTTCTTGAAGTTCCCTCTTCATTCTCTATCAAAGACTGAATCTTAAAGGTCTTGTTGTCCTTCTTGAAGGAAATGGAGTTCTCCTCTCCAACATAGATCACCTTCCTATCAAATTGCCATGGTCTACCTAGCAATAAGTGACAGGCATCCATGGGTAACACATCACAAAGGATATTATCCTTGTATCCTCCAATAGAAAACTCTACCCAAGTCTGTTCATTGACGAGCACACTCTACTCATGATTCAAACATGTCACCTTATATGGGTTAGTGTGGGGTATCCTTGTGAGTTTCAACTTCTTGGTTGCCTCCTCTGATATTATGTTATCAGTTGACCCTGAATCAACTATCATCTTGCATCTCACCCTAAACAATGCTCTCCTATGATTAGGTTCATTCTTAACTGCCTGTCTTATCAAGACCCTATTGAACATCAGGTTTTCTCCAATCTCTGATTCAATATGGTCCACCTCAGGTGTCTTGCTACTTGAAGAGTCCTCATGTGCTTAAGCAACCCTCTTTCCACTATTTGGTGATGTAGGCTTGTCAGGGCATCTATAGGCCGGGTGTCCCAATTGCCCACAGTTGTAACATTTCATAGTTACAAAGTAAGAGTTACCCCTACCGGTACCTCTTCCCCTACTTGGACCACCTTGTGCACCTCTTCCTCTAGAATGGCCTCCTATGAGATTGGCTTCATTGCAATGCTCAATCAAATTGGCTTCTCCTTGGTTCCTCTGCTCATTTGCCTTGCTTTGGTAACCACCTTGGTGATTCATTTGTTCTCTACCTCTGCCTCTACCCCTATTATTAGAGTCTCCTTTCCTTTTGTTCCTCTCTTCTACCTTGGCAGCAAGTTGATGACATTTTTGGATAGTAGTAGGAGTCCATAGGCTTATCTCCTCCTGAATGTTCCACTTCAGGCTACTTAGATACCTAGCCACCTTTATAGATTCATCTTCTTGGACTTTGGATCTAAGACAGAGCTTTTGAAATTATTTGGTGTAGGAGGTCACATCAAGGTCTTTTTGCTTCAATCTCTATCTCTTCTTATGAAGTTGGACTTCATAATCCTCTGGTAAGTAGTTCTCTTTGATCTTACTCACCATGGCCTTCCAATTGGCAATAGGTAGCTTCCCCTTGCTAACTCTCTCTTCTTGTAGATACTTCCACCATGTTAAAGCTGCTCCCCTTAATCTTGATTTGGCAACCTTAACCTTTTGAGCCTCTGTCACTCCCTCACACTCAAAGTGATTTTCCATACCCTCAATCCATTCCATGATAGTGTCTATGTCCATCCTTCCATTGAAATGTGGCAATCCTTCAAAAGCTTTGGTGTTCAAAGCCTTAATAGCCTTTACAAAAGGTTCTTCATTGAACAAGGGATCTGGTTCAGGTATAATGTCATCTATGTCAATGGTTTTCTTGCCTTTATCCTTGGTGTCTTCACCCCAAGGTCCTTGTGTCCTTTGATCCACTATTTCCTACAGCTTATCCCTTATCTCGCTCATAGCTTCTTCAATGAGTCTATTCTTCTCCTTCTATTCTTCTACCTCCCTAGCCAGCTCTACATTAGTGACCATTGTGCTTTCCCCTACTGATTCACCAAAGTACAGAGACATACATGGTCCACCAAATCTTTAACTTGGCTCTGATACCAATCTGATGGGATGGGGTTTGGGATAGACTAGCCTAGTCTATGCTCTTGGATCCTTTCCTTGGATCACTAGGTTCTCTAACCACACCCTAGGGTCTCTAGGACTTCCTCTTCTTGGGAATTCCTTGACCTTGCCCAATCCACCCACCAACAATTCGACATACTACTCCTAAGGTCTCACCTACTCATGAGACTCAAAGAATCCTTACTTAGGCTAATAAGGGTTTGTATTGCTCCACACCTTCCTAGGTCTTAGCAAGGATAGGTTAGGTCTAATACATGGTTTTTCCACCCATTCATGTGCCCCCAAGAGGTTTCAAGCTTTCATCCCCTTACTGATTTCACCATTTTGTGTTTTGCCTACAAAATAGGGCTACAAGGATTGTGACCAATTAGGTCTCCTACCCGGTCCTTTAGGGCTTCCTCCTGGAAATGATGCATTTGCTTGTGAAACCTCCCAAAAGACCTACTATTCATTTGGCAAGGACTCAAGGATTTTTCAGGTTTTAGGCCTCCATGTGTCCGTACACTGCCCTAAGTGGATTTTAAGGTTTTTAAGGGTTTTTAGGCATGCCAGGGTCACAGTGTAGGTTTGGTACTCTTGCCACCTTGTATGGATTGGTGGAAGCTCCTCCTTCACACCAATGGTGTTTCACTCACCCCTCTTCATCTCCTCCAAAGGGTGCCTCCTCCTCTGACCTTCCTTGCTCTCCAAGACCTCTGCAACTTAACCCTTCCTAGTCGGGCACTGTTCAGTCTCACCTAGGAGTGGGTCTTTAAGTGGCCTCCTTGTATTTTCAAGGGCCCTACTTGTATTGGAGTATAGTACAGGGTCTCTACTCTCATTCTCCATGGTTTCATGGTGATTCCACAATGGGGAATGGAGTTATGAACCCATTCTCTCAAAACATTCCAAAACTGGACAATGAGTAGCAATTTACAAAATATTCACAAACACACCTCCCTTACAAATCAAAAACCTAATATAAATGCTCAAAATGAAAATGAATACACCATACAAGACACTCCACATATTTTTTCATGAGAATCAATCCATTAAAAATCTTCCTTTACTCCATTTGTGCCAACTGGCAACAAAATTACAGTCACAGTCAAGTTACTTTGCTTTGGCCGTACAACAACCGACATCCAACCCATTAACTTAGGGTTTGAAATTACTTATACCACCCTTTCCTTAGTTTTTATGCCCATATTAGGGTTGTCCATGCTAACCTAAGGATTTTGACCTCTAGGTGGAAAAAGTTGCTTGACAACTTTTAAAAGTTGTCATGCAACTTTTGAGCAACTTTCTCAATGTTGCTTTTGTTGACTCCTAGACCCACATTGGGATAACCTAAGGACACCATCATTCTATGAAGGACCCCTAAACACCTCAAAGACACACATACACTCTATTTTCAAGAAAATCTCAATCTTGACTTATGACCCTAAGACCTCAACTAGGACCCTAACTAGGACCAATGAGCACATGGCTCTTTATTTTATATACAATGGCTTATTAAAGAAGCATGAACACAAACAAAAGAAAATGGTGGGAGCTCTTTGAAGGGTGCTCCTGCACCAACAAGGCAATCCAAAAACTCTACTACAAAATGGTTGTTGTAGTGACACAAAACACAAACAACAATAGTAACCAACACTTGCAAAGGTGTAAACAACAAAAATGATCACACTAGAAATCCATGCTATTCCAAGTAACCTTTAATGAATCTCAAAAAAATGATAACCATGCCCTAGGGGGCACTATGTAACACAACACTTCTAGTTTGAGGATAAGTACCTTCAACACCAAGAAGATACCCTTAATAAACATACATGCATTCCAAGATAGGAAGAAATATCCTTGTACATGCCTCATTTCTATAAGAAAGGAAGAGATAGTTTAAAAAGAGATGTTTTTCAACAAGTGTAAAGGGATCATTTTAAAGAGGGAGGAAGAGATATTTTCCTAAAGATGTTTACCTCCAAAAATAGAGGAGATATTTAATAAAGATATCATCTTTTAAATTAAGAAATGGGGAAGAGATTAAGAATGCAAACCTTCCATATTGCTAGGAAATGGTATCCTTGATGAAGGATTGCACACTTTCTATCACTAAGGAGAGATCATTAATAAAATACATACCATTTCAAGAAAGAAAGAGGTCATAATCAAGGAACACACACATCCAAGCAAGGAGAGAATTTGGATTGAAGACAATTCTATGCAAGAAAGGATATAAAGTTATAAAATATAAAAATCAACAAAGGTAAAGTGGATCCTTAAAAAAGAGGAACAATTGATAACTATTATTCTTTCTCCACAATGTAGAGACAAGAAGAACTAGGCTATTATGTTTCCTCCCAAGTATGATTGCACATGAAATTGTACGTAGTACCATGAATGACAATGAGCCCCTAATAGGTTATTTTGTCCTAATTATGTTTATGGTTTTTTCTTCAATTTTTCAAGGGGAGAGTAATAAAGTTGGCTTTAAGAAAATCATACAAAATTATCTCTTGTTGTGATTAAAAGTTGTTGGAAAAGTCTATATTAGACAATGGGGGAGGGGATGTCAAAAAAGGAGGAGGATAGAAACCTAAATCTTCTTCAGAAAAATGTAATGTCTATTTCTCATGAACCTCCACACTTCATTGCACACATCCTAAATCATGTCCATTGCATCCATATTTATAATTAAATGTGGTATTTAAATCATGTCTAGAGGAGTGTGTTCATTCATATTTTCAAAGTTTAAAGATCCTCAACCATCATCAAGACATGTGTTGGAAGAACAAGTTGGAATAGATTTAGAAGAAGCTTGAATAATTGACACATACAACTCCCTTGATACTTCATATTTGGATAGAGGGACCTTATATCAAATTAAGGAAGGTGTGAGAGTGATATATGTATTAGTGTAATTATTATACTTTTTGAATATTTATCCTTAGTATAATATTGGAAATAGTATCTTATACTAATTAGGGAGTCGTAATTAGGTTATTATTTTCCCATTTTTAGTTGTTGGTCTCATTATTTAAGACAAAAATGATTTTCATCATTTATTTTATTTATGTGGAATATGATGGTATTTTGGATATGTTGATATGGTTTTGTCATTGATGTCAACACCTATTAACACTTATCAACTCTGGCACTTTGGAGAATTGGCAAATGTTCACCGGCAAGCGACTTTATGCACAATCACCGATATTTGGTTCACTGACAAGATATAATGTTCACCGGCACTTGGAATGACATGGAAAACACTTGGTTATGTTGAAGACATCGTTTGGACACTTTGTCTTGGAGATTTGTTCATTGGTATATTTGTGTTTGCATATTTGTTGTTACTGACAAATAGGTCCAGAATAAGCACTGACAGGCTTATCTATTCCAAATCAGCACGACACACTTTGGAGATGATTTATTATTGTTGTAAATGCATTAAGCCAACATGTTTAATTTGTTATACACATAGACATCATTTGAAGGTTGAAGGAAGTTTTTTGTAAAGGCAATCAGAACTCCACCAGTACTGAATACAACATATGAAGATGCTATTTTGAGCAATACATCTTTATTGGATCTAACCATCCAATTGTAGTTAGTGTGACTCTTATTTGTGTTTGAGCAGTGAGCTCTAGGAACTTGGCCTTTCTGCATGTGCACACTACATTTGTATACACATACTATCTGTAGTAATGTCATCTGATTCTGGGTAAGCTTTCCCACCATGCTTTTCCCCCTTATAGGGTTTCCATGTACAAATATTGGTGTTATGTGTTGTGGATGTTATTGTCTTTCTATTTCATGCATTAATCTTTACTGATACTGCAATTAGCTAATAAACTATCTACTGACATAAAGTTTGGTTTACCCCCCCCCCCCCCCCTCTCAATTGTCTCTGGGACCTAACAATTGGTATTAGAGCCTAGTCCTCTTTTTGCAGAAGTTTAACAGCTTGAGGAGATCCAATGTCTTCTAACTATTTCAGGAAGGACAATCCTATACTTGATGGAACCAACTATGGGATATGGAAGATCAGGATGGAGTCACATCTAAATTGCATTGGAAAGGACATATAGGAAGTTATAAAGAATGACTATACTACTCCTACTCAAAATCAACCTAATCCACCTAACTTGGCTAAAGATGAAGAAAATGATTGTAAAGCAAGAGAAGCACTTTTAAGTGCATTATTAGATCTGTAAATCATGGGATTGTCAAATAGATCTACTGGTAAAGCTATTTGGGACCATTTGGAAACATTGAATGAAGGAGATTTCACAGTCAAAATTGCAAAACTTGAAAGCTTCCAAGTCAGGTATGAAAATCTGAAAATGGAAGAAGATGAAAGGATTTATGCTTTTATGGAAAGAGTAAATGAAATTGTTTTGGGTATTAAATGTTGTGGAGAAACCTTAAGTGAAGATGAAATTATTTCAAAATTTTTAAGAGGATTTACACTGACATACAAAATGAAAGTTACTACTATAAATGAGTTAAGAACAATGCCTAGTACATCAGTAACCAAGGACACATTGATTGGAAAACTTTCAGCTTTTGAAATTGAGGAATTTTGTCTTGTTGCTACTATAAAGATAGATTTAGCTTTTAAGGCATCAACATCATCTACAACATCTTTTGAAAATTCTGATTGGAAAGCCTTTTATGCAAGAGTACTTGAAGAAAGTAGGAGAGAAAATGAAGAACTTGAAGAGCTTGAAGCACTATTTGCAAGGAAAATGCCTAAAGGTCCAGTTGGAAGTAAGTATGAAGGTAAGCACCCTTTAAATGTTTTAACTATAATAAGATTGGTCATAAGGCTTCAAGATGCCCTGATAGACATGCAAGATTGAGAGAAGAAGCTAGAAGAACATGCAAGCCTAACCCTGAATATCAGAGATACAGATTTAAGAAGAATAAAGATAAATCTTGTTATCTTGCTGATGAAGGAGTCACTGATGATTCTGATGAGGATCTGGTAGACAATGGATGGGTCTTTGTTGCTATAACAGAAGATCAACTAACACATATTGTTCAACTGATAGAGTAGGCCCTGGTAGCTAAAGTTGAAGTTAAGGATGAATGGATCATTGATTCAGGATGTTCACATCATATGACTATTGATAAAGTTAAATTCTTGAATTTTCAGGAATATAATGGAGGTCTAATAAGATTTAGAGATGATAAAGCTTGTTTGATAAAAGGAAAAGGTACTATATCTCCTGATGGTAAGCATAATATCGACAATTTTTACTATGTTGAAGGTTTAAAGCATAATCTTTTAGGTGTTGGTCAATTAGTTGAAAAATGATTTCAGTTACAATTCAAGAATGGAAAATGCAAAATTATGAACATAACTCGTTTGGAAATTGCAACCGATAATCAAACTAGAGGTAACATCTTTTATTTGAATAACAATGAAAAGACAAGCTTGATTGCACATATTGATGAAAGATGGCTATGGCATAAGAGACTCTATCATGTAAATTTTGATTGCATTGTGAAAATCAGTACAACTAAGGCAGTTAGAGATTTACCTAAAATTGTTAAACCTCACAATCCAGTATGTAAGGAATGTCAATTTGAAAAACAAGTTAGAGCATATTTTAAAAGTATTCTAGAAAAATCCAATAATTCTCTTGACTTAATTCATACTGATTTATGTGGTCCAACTAGAACTAAAAGCTTACAAGGTGATAAATATTTCATGCTAATCATTGATGACTATTCTAGAATGTGTTGGGTTACTTTTCTCAGAGAAAAATCAGAAGCACTTAGGAAATTCAAACTATTCAAAGCAATGGTAGAAAATGAAACTAGTAAGAAAATCAAATGTCTGAGATAAGATCAAGGAGGTGAATTTACATCTAAGGAATTTAATACATTCTATGAAGTAAATGGAATCAGAAGACAGTTATCAGCACCACAAACACCACAACAAAATGGAGTTGTAGAAAGGAAAAACAAAACTATCTTGCATGCAGCTAGAAGTATGTTATTAGGAGAGAATCTACCACATGTATATTGGAGAGAGGTAGTAACCACAATGGTCTACATATTAAACAAAGTTCACATCAAAGGTGAAACCCGTAAGACCCTTCATGAACTATGGTTTGGTATTATTCCTACTCTTAAATATTTCACAATATTTGGAAGTAAATGCTATATTAGAAGAGATGAGTATATTGGAAAATTTGATCGTAGAAGTGATGAAGGAATATTTCTTGGTTATTCTTCTTAGAGCAAGGCATATAGATGTTTTAACAAAAGATTGCAGAAAATTGTTGAGAGTACAAATGTGAAAATTGATGAACAATTTAGAGGAACTTCAAGGTATATAGGCTCTGAACCGACAATAGAGATACTGACAAATGAACCTACATTGAACCCACTGGTATAAATTGAAGATCCATTTACATTGGTATCATTTGAAAATTCCACTGTAACTGAGGAACAACAACAAAATGAAGACACCCCTATATGTAAGACTAAATCACTCTAAAAATCAGATAATTGGGAACAAGTATCAAGGAGTTATGACAAGAGGAAGATTGGCAAATGAAGAGGTATGTCTTATTTCTCAAATTGAACCATCATCAATTAATGAGGCATGTGAAGATAAACACTGGATTAAAGCTATGGAAGAAGAATTAGAATAAATTGAAAAGAATAACACATGGACATTAGTTCCCCGGCCTAGAGAAAAAAATCTAATTGGAACAAAATGGGTATTCAGAAACAAACTCAATGAAGATGGTGAGGTAATCAGAAATAAAGCAAGACTAGTGTGTAAGGGATATTCACAGAAAGAAGGAATTGATTACAATGAAACCTTTGCACTGGTAGCTATAATTGAGGCAGTCAGATTATTCTTGGCTTTTGCAACACACAAGAACTACAAAGTATATCAAATGGATATTAAATGTGCATTTTTGAATGGAGATCTTGAAGAAGAAGTTTACATTGAGCAACATGATGGATTTTCTTTGACATATAAAAAAAATATGGTTTGCAGGTTAAGGAAAGCTTTGTATGGATTGAAGCAAGCTCCAAGAGCTTGGTATGCTAGATTGGATAAATATCTTTTGAAGATTGGTTTTTCTAAAGGTAATGCTGACAACAACTTATACTATACAGTGATCAATGATGACATCTTCGCTATAGAAGTTTTTGTTGATTATATAATCTTTGGAGGAGAAGATGGATTATGTAAAGACTTTTCTATTGAAATGCAACAAAAATTTGAAATGTCTACGATTGGGGAGATAAAATTCTTTTTAGGATTGTAGATCTCACAGACTGATAAAGATATATTCTTGAGTCAATATAAGTACTTAAAGGAGTTACTAAAGAAATTTGGGATGGAAAACTCTAAACCGATAAGCACACCTATGACTACAAATGACAAATTATCACTAAGGGATTAATCTACACCTATTAATCCGACTAGGTACAAATCTATGATATGAGGTTTATTGTATTTGACACAAACAAGACCTGATATTATGAATGCAGTATGTATTGTTTCAAGATTTCAGAGTAATCCTAGAGAAAATCATGAATCAACTATATAAAGGATTTTCCGGTACCTACAAGACACTACAAATCTTGGCCTATGGTATGCTAGAGATAAAAACTTTGAATTATGTGCATACATAGATGCAAAATTGGGCAGGAGATGTGGATGACAGAAAAAGCACCACCGGCGGAGCATTTTTTCTTGGAAGCAGACTAGTTGAGTAAGAAACAAAGTTACACATATTTATCAATAGCAAAATCAAAATATGTTGTAGCAATAACTAACTATACACAAGTATTATGGCTTAAACAAATGTTGAAGGACATAAAGGTAAAATGCAAGGAACGTATAACTATCTATTGTGATAACACTACAACAATTGATATATCTAAGAATTCGGTACTACATTCTAAAACTAAACATGTTTCTATCAAAGTGAATTTTCTAAAAGAGAATGTTTTAGCAAAAGAAGTAAAATTGGTCTATGTGAATACTAAAGAGCAGATTGCAGATATTTTTACTAAGCCTTTGCCTAAAGAGACTTTTGAATATCTCAGAGATCAACTTGGGGTCATACCTCCACTGGTAGAGACTTAGACAGTTGATGTTTGTCATCATCTAACATAACTAACAAATAAATCTTTTTCTTCATCTTTGATGAGGAGAGCTACTTCTCAGGGGGAGTAGTTGGTATATTGAATTAGTTGGTATTTTGTATTTGAAATTGGTTTTCTATTAGCTTTGGCATTTGATGTCAAAGGGGGGGAGATTGATATGGAAAAACACAAGGAAAAAACATGTTACTCTCAGGGGGAGAGATTGTTATTTTAGGAGAGATTGATTGCTCTCTGTATCTGAATTTCTGGTTATAATCTCTTTTGGGAGATTGTTGGTTTTTGATATTTGGCATTTCTATTTTAGCACTTTAATGGTTTTTCCATCTTGTGTTGCCATCAATGCCAAAGGGGGAGATTGTTGGTATTTTGGATATGTTGATATGGTTTTGTCATTGATGTCATCACCTATTAACACTTATCAACTCTGTCACTTTGGAGAATTGGCAAATGTTCACCGGCAAGCAAGTGACTTTCTACACAGTCACCGGTATCTGGTTCACCGACAGGATATAATGTTCACTAACATTTGGAATGACATGGAAAACACTTGGTTATGTTGAAGACATCATTTGGACACTTTGTCTTGGACATTTGTTCATTGGTATATTCATGTTTGCATATTTTCTGGTACTGGCAAATAGGTCCAAAATAAGCACCGACAGGGTTATCTATTCCAGATCAACACGACATGCTTTGGAGATGATTTATTATTGTTGTAAATGCATTAAGCCAACATGTTGAATTAGTTATTGCATCGGTTATTGATTTACTTGTAAATTGTTTTTATTGTAATATCTTTTAGAGCCGACCTACTAAAATTGGTCTTAGGTTATGGTATATATGTAAGATCTTATTTGTAAGATCAGAATGCAAATGTGTGAAGGATTGTAATTCAATATATGCGAGAATAAGAAGAGCTATACACACAGACATCATTTGAAGGTTGAAGGAAGGTTTTTGTGAAGGTAATTAGAACTACACCAATACTAAATCCAACATATGAAGATGCTATTTTGAGTAGTACATCTTTATTGGATCTAACCATCCAATTGTAGTCAGTGTGACTCCAATTTGTATTTGAGCAGTGCGCTTTAGGCGCTTGGCCTTTGTGCATGTCCAGACCCCATTTGTATACACATATTATCTGCAGTAATATCATCTGATTGTGGGTAAGGTTTCCCACCATGGTTTTTCCCCTTACAGGGTTTCCACGTACAAATATTGGTGTCATGTGTTGTGGATGTTATTGTCTTTCTGTTTCATGCATTAATCTTTATCGGTACTGCAATTAACTAATAAAATGTCTACCAGCATAAAGTTTGGTTTACCGGTATTAAGCATTTGATTTGGATAAGTTGTTTTTGGTTTACATTTATTAGACAACTGATTCACCCACCCCCCCCTCTCAGTTGTTTCCGGGACCAAACAAAATATATATCTAATGTAATTATTTATATTTTTAATAAGAAAATAAATTTATGGTAGTAATCATGTGGTTTTTTAATTTTTCTCTTGTCTAAGAGAAAGTATTGAAGATCATAACTCTAACATGGCTTTATTTTGGATGAGTAATACTGTTGTTTACATTGCCAGACTTGGGCATAGATAAATCAAGCTCTTTAGACCTCTTCTTTCATTGTAATTTTGAGATATATGCTTCAGTTAGTGATTGTCTAATGTCTTCAAAAAATCAGTAGCATATTTCTTAGTAGTCAGCCTATGTAAAGATCCTATGATTGCATTGGAACTGGTTTATAATAAGATTTGAATGGGCTTTTAGTTGTAATATGTTTTTAGAGGTTGCATGACATGTTTGACGAAATGTCAATAATCTAGTGAAGTATGATTTTGATACATTATTGTGACAATACATGTAATTTTACATTAGCTGCCTATAACATGTATTTATGACTGTCAATGAAGAATTTGTTTGATTTAGATATGAAATAAGAGGAATTTGAGGTTGCATCATCATACACCCATTTTTTGAGGACTCTTGCCAAATGTTTGACATAATGTCATCAAGCTAAACATTCTGATTTTGAGTCTAATTTGGTGTTAGATCATCATAATTTGATTGTATATGCATTCTTGGCTATCATTCTTTCACTTGTAGTGAATTGTAGTTGTACATTTATGAGAAATATGTGATGGTTCACCTCTATACCAAACTGAAAACTTTTGAGATAGTAGTCCGCATAACACGCAACAGTAGTGAACAACATAACACGCTGATTTGACAATGAATATTCCTTATTTTCTAGTCATCATTGGACAAGGGATATTACACAATCATACTAAATAAATTTCAAACCCCATAATTTGTATAGAGAAAAACAAATTTGGACTCAAGAGCTTCTAGAGTAATTTTTGAGGTCAAATGAATCTATGAACAATAGTTTAAACATGTGTAGTGTTTATTTACACTATGAATATTATTTGATGTTGTGATTAATGTCTTAGGCATGGACAATGTTGTAGGTGTGAATAATGTTTTCAAGTATGAATAGGTTTTTTTGGTAATGAAGAGATTTTCTAGGGGCTATGAATAATGGTTTAAGCCTTGTGTAGTTTTTTTAGGCTTTTTTTGCTTCCCTAAAGGAATAGTTTCATGAAAATAGACATCAATTGGGGATATGATAAATTTTAAAAAATAAATAGACATTAGAATGTTGATTCTATGATATAAAACATCTTTAAAACATGTACCCTGGCAATTGCAGCTACAACATGTGACAGAATTCCTTTATTATATATCCTATGATAGATGTTCATACCTTGTTCCAAAACTTCCAATTTCTATGAGGCAATCTATCAAATAGTCAACGTGCCATTTCAAAGCTCCCATTTTCGCATAGGCTGGGGGATGTTGACAAAGCTTTACACCTGCACCTAGGCCAACGAAGAATCAAAAACATCACTATCTATAGGTGCAAAATAGATGGGTGACTGATACTAATGAATGAAATAAGGGGAATTAATCCTATTGGTCTTTAGCCCCTAGGAGCATGCCCTATTCCATGAGCCAACATTGCTCCCATTTTCACACAGGCTGGGGGATGTTGACAGAGCTTTACACTTGCCCTATTCCATGAGTCGACATTGCTCCCATTTTTGCAAACCCTATTCCATGAGTCAAAAATTCTATTGGGACTAATTAAATTTGAGTGAATTTGAGAGGCCCATTTCAAAATATTTCTTTGCATTTCCAAATGATCATAAAATGAGTTAGTTTGAATGGCCTAGTTAGAGAGAGGATAAAATAGAGCCAGTTGATTTTCAAAGGGTAAGGCTTGGGAAGTGTGTCCTACACCTTTAATTTGGTTTATGAGGTGTTCTTCAACTTTTAGTTCTCATTTTGGATCAGTTTATCAGGTACCCATTTCAAGGGGTGAGCTGAAAGTGCGTTTTAGGCACATATGCAGATTTTATTAAGTGGCCTACTTTGAGTGCCTATATCTTTTGTCCAGTTGATTTTCATATTGAAATTCAAAGTACACTAAATTCTATGCATAAATGTGAGTCAACATGCAAAATTTCAAGTCCCTGTGAATCCATTTGCTCAGTTTGGTAAACTCAATCCGTTTGCATTTTATGGTTTGCATAAGTCCCTCTTTTAGGAGCTAGTCAGAACCTTACTTTGCACAAGTGTAAAAGTTGCCTCAGTGAATATCATTTTAGAATGTTTTTTCCAAGCTATTTCTAGTATAAAAGACAAGCTATGTTTCAAATTTCAAGCTCCTACCAATCCGTTTGATCAGTTTTCAAAAGGGTTTCTTAAGCCACCTTATTCAGTGTTCCGTACTTTCATTGTTGCATCAGTTAAAGTAGTTATTTTCATGAGCGCACTACTTGCACCCAGTCAACCTTTTGGTGAAACTGAGCATTCTAAGTTTTGGTATGTACTTCAAGGTACCTATGCCTCAAATTTGAGGGTCTACGGAGATCGTTTGATATTTTAAAGAAAGGAATCGTGAGTTGCCTGCACATTGACTTCATCAGGTCCGCAGTGCTGACAAAGCCAGTTGGTCATCTTTGACCATTAATATTTATTCACTCAAGATTCATCTTAAGAAACCACTTGGGTGAACTCACAATACTGGTTCCCACTTTTTGACCAACTTTGACACTTAGATGAATATTTTGAAAAAAACCTTCACTTTCTGACACCTATAACTTTTAAACCATTAAGAATTTGAAGATGATATAAACTAGTGATTTTTAACATCTTGTTTGTAGATTCTAAATATATTTTTTGCAAATTTGTTTGAATAACATTTTATTGATTTTTCCATCTCCCTCAAAAAGTAGTTGTTTACAGCAAACATCATTTTTTAAGAGTGATATGTATCCCGAAATGCGTTATTTTTTTTCTATAAATGATAAAAACTTAATTCTTTTGAATTTTGGTTTATAACATCAATACCCAGGGCATGCACTTGGTTTGATAGTGATATGTTGAATATTTTTTATTTTATTAAGTTTTGAAGTTTGACTAATTATAATTTGGATATAGGTGTACGTTTGAACACATAACTTGTTATATATATATCAAAATTCAATTTTATTTTATTTTTTAGAAAGAAAACACCAATACCTAGTGCATAGATATTTTTTAGAATCTTTTTGAATTAGTTTACTATTTTTCCTAATGCATTGAACAAAGAAGTTCATGTTCGGTGAAAAACCTACATTCATAAGAAATAAAATAAAAATATATTAATGAAATTAAATATATTAAAAGTTATACTATTTGGAAAGCTTTTAATAAGGACCAAATACTTAAAAAAAATAAAAATAAAATGAATTAATTTGACCCCGCAAAAGCTAATGTAAAATTGGTTTTTTATCAGCATTTGATAGATGCAAAGGAGACTCCATTGCAAGTATGATTTAGAAGTAGAGAGGTTATATCCAAGAAATTTTGATCTAAGAGCCTTTGATTTAACTCTCTTCAATCAATTACTTCAAATGGGACCTCTTAAAGCTTAAATCATTATATTTTTAAAAAAATATATGATTTCAGCAAAAATCAGGACGTACCAAAAAGTGGGAACTAGCTTTGTGAGTTCACCCACTTGGTAGAGTTCATGTTTGTATATCAGAGTACACACCTATCAGATGGTGAAGTCCAGAAAGATTTTTTCACCAGATTGAAAATTACATCTTTGCAATTAAAAGCAAAAATGTGGCACAGGCACCTGAAAGTCGCTAAACTTAGTTTAATAATCTGAAAATGGTGCCGATCAATTCCAGAGGTATGCTTAAGGTTCGTAAGGCATTTCAAAGGTTAGTCGCATAAAAATGAAATGTTTTTTTAGCCGGACGCATTTTGGGGCACGACCTGGATAAATGCCCGTGCATTAATTTTATGGCGAAAATGGTCTTGAATGCATAACAATATATATCAATACCGGGTGAACTCACAATAATGGTTCCCACTTTTTTGCCACTTTTGACACTAAGATGAACAATTTTAAAATAATCTTCAACTTCCGACAACTATAACTTTTAAACTATTAAGAATTTGAAGATGATGTAAATTAGTGATTTGTAGAATTTTGTTTGTAGATTCTGTATATATTTTTTTCAAATTTTTTTGAAGGATTTTTTTTTAATTTTTCCATCTCCCTCAAAAAGTAGTTTTTTACAACAAACTACATTTTTTAAGAGTGATGTGTCTCCCGAAACTCATAACTTTTTTTCTATAAATGATAAAAACTCAATTCTTTCGAATTTTGGTTTGTAACATCAATATCCAGGGCTTGTAGTTGGTTTGATAATGATATGTTCAATATTTTTCATTTTATTAAGTTTTGAAGTCCGACTAGTCATAATTCAGACATAGGTTTACGTTTGAACACATAACTTATTCTATATATATCGAAATTCAATTTTATTTTTTTTGTTAGAAAGAAGACATCAATACCCAGGGCTTAGATATTTTTTAGATTTTTTTAAAATTAGTTTCCTATTTTTCCCAATGCGTTGAACAGAGAAGTTCATGTTCGATGAAAAACCTAAATTTGGTAAAATTAAAAAAACAAGTTCATAATAAACTCAATATGTAATAAAATTATATTCATTGGAAAGCTTGCTTCGAGGACTATAATAATACATTTTGGGTTTTCAAGATCATTCCATTTGAGCCTTCAACTAGAGGTTTCAAGGCCAAAAATCTGCAAAAAAATGTAGAAATTTTCAGAGAAGTGTTAAAAAAGGGGTTCGAACGAAGGGGGGTTCGAGCGAACCCACTATTTTTAGGGGGGTTCGAATGAAGGGGGGTTCGATCGAACCCCCGCGCTATAATTGAAAAATGACATAAAAGGGCATTAAAGGTGCTTCGCTCAAAAGATGGGGTTCGAGCGAAGTGGGGTCTTCGCTCGAACCCCAAAGGGTATTTCGTTCGAACACCCCCACTTCGCTCGAACCCCTCGTAATTTTTTTTTTTCACTTTCGCCAATTTCCTTCGTTGGCAAAAGTGGGAACCAGCTTTGTGAGTTCACCCTACCAGCTCAACTATAATTGGTAATTTTATTTGGTGAGAGAAGATTTCATTTCATTCTTGTGACTGGTAAGGAACAGAGGAAAACTGCAATGCCAGTTGGACAGTGAGGGACGACTTCATTTTATTTGTCATATATGGATTGATGGACATATACATAAAGTACTAATGTATGGGCCATTATAAGTTCAAGATTTGAATTTCCTGGTACAAGACAAGATAGAACTAAGGATGGAGTATACAAAGATCCTTTAGGTAGTGGATGAGTTGTATCATCACCTATGATGTGGGTAGAAGCTCTTGACCTCATTCTTAACAAATTAAAGAAGGCAAATTTTAAGTTTGACAAAGTCAAGGCAATATCTGAAAGTGGACAGCAGCACAAGAGTAATTATTATAATATAAATGGTATTAGAACCCCCCAATAAAATGCTATTAGTAGATGGAGCAACCTTTACCCTCTATGTGATAGCTAGAAGATGCTTTTCACTTCACAGCTATAGTTAGCAAGTGTAATGTGAGATGGGCAAAGGCTATTTTAAAACCTTCAAATGAATGCTTTTAGCAGGTGCACAACCAACATCCTCCCTCCATGTGAGGCCTCCAAGCAAAATGTAATTGGTGTATGCCTGAATCCTTTTCCTAACGTGGCAGTTGAACTGGAAAAGGCAATGTAATTTTCTACAAATGCAATTTGTAGGAGTAAAAACCAACACTCTTTGTAGGAGTAAAGCCCAGCACTCTGCACCAGAATAGAAATGGAAAAGGTTTTAAAATTTAATAAAATGCAATGGCTGGTGTAAAATCCAAACTCCAGGTGACTTTCCTAGCTCCCTCCTTGCATTGAGTTAAAGGCAATTGGAATTTTTGAAAGCAAAATGCAGCTAACAAATGTAAAGTAAAATCCACGTTTGTCGGTCTCTTCCCTATCATGGTGCATGATATGGAGTTTGGCGTGGGTTTAGAAACTTGCAGCAAATGTCATTGGTATTGAAAAGGCCATTAAATTATCAGCAAGTGCATCTGCAGGTGTAAATGTTGAAGTCCTCCAGTTTGATGTGAGTATGGCGTTGAAGGAGTGGAATGGGCAAATAAACTTTCAAGAAAATGTCATTGAATGACCAAACTCTCATTTCCTGTGTAATGGTGTGTGAGGAAGCTTAGAAAATCTTTAAACAAATGCAAATCTTTAGCAAAGGTGCCATTAAAACACTCAAAAGACCAAGAAAATGCAAGTTCCAGGCAAAGGCATATATCCCACATTAGCTGTGCAAAGAGAACACTTTGTATTTAAATGCAAAAACAAACACATCTATAATGTCAAAGCTTAAAGGTGTTTGACAAGGAGCTACTTGGTGACCAAGTGGACCCCATGCATGTGTGCATGATTCCCAAGGTGATTGAGGAGGCTTCATTGAATGAGGTTTCAGCTGATGCTAGACCCCATGAGTCTATTTTGATTGAGTTCTTCTTAGAGGTTGATGAGCCTGACTTAGTTAATTGGTCTACTACCTTGAGAGAAGAAAGTGTTGCATGCATTAAAGAATGGATATATGAGATTGATAGGACTAAATTTGAAAAATGTACACAAGATTGAATATAGTGAGGGAGATGAATCAGTGAGTGGATATATCTCTTATGATGCTCAAGGTGATTCTTATTCTCAACATGACAGTGCAAATGATATGGATCACCTTGTTGTTAAGTTCAATCCACAATATTTGCAACCAAAGTTATGAAACTATGTTGCAACATATAGCAACACTTTATGAGCAGCATGATAAAGGTTATGATGTAGATGCAAGTTGTTGTAATGATGAAATAAATGTGCATAAATACATGAGGACTTATGATTTAATACCTTTATCAAATTGGGATAATGCTTACAACACAAAGGATCAAGCCAAGGAAAATGAAAATGAAGAAGAAGGTTCACTAAGTAGTGAAAAAATCTCAAAACTCTTAGCTATTGATCTTCAGAGGCATGCATCAAAAAATATGCCCAATATCTCACACCCAACCAATACATGTTATGATATTGATGATGTTTTTGAGTGTGTGAAGTATGATACATATGTTGTTGATTCTTTCCCTATATTTTATTTGAGTGATGGACAAGATGAAAATGCATATACGGTTGATAGGTGTGATAATGTAGATTCATATGTTAATATGAACTCAGATTTTGATATGCATTGTGTGGATCTTGCTATTAAAAAGAATGACAGATCTGAAGTAGTTTTCTCTAATTTGCAAGTGGTGAATGAACCATTGTCAAGTAAAGATCATGTGTTTTTACTTATGCAAAGTGCTGATAGAAATTGTGATCAACAAGATGAGGTGCAGTCAGTTGATGAGGAAATATTCCTCTCTAGTTTGCAAGCCATTATTGTGGAAGAGTATTAATCATTTGAGAAAACTAGCAGTAGAGATGTGCCTGATGTTCTCAACTTATAGAATAAGTTAGACCACTTTTCATTTCAGTTGGGAAAGAATGGTAAAGAGCATGGCACTCTTATGTCACCTAGTGACCAACCCTTTCAACATTTGTTTGGTTTTCAAAGATTATGTGATTATGAACATGTTGTTGATTATGTTTTATGTGATCAACTTATTAGAAATGGAAGTGTGATTGATCAGGGAGATAATAATGAAACTGCCAGTTTACCTCCAGTTTGTGGAAATGAAAGTCATGTGTTTGATAGAGGTAAGAATAGATTTCAGTTTTTGATGGCTCGAGGCCATTTATAAGTTGTATATTTTGTATAGTCACTTTTCCTTCAGTTGTGTGGTTTTCAATAAAGTGCCCCGCTATTTGGGTAGAATAAGGAGCCCTTTGTTTTTGAGAAGAGAGAAGAGAAGTGTTTTCCATTTTTGGGTGGTCTCCTCTACCATAGATTCTGGATTCTTGTGTTGATCTTGCAATCAACCATTCCTAGTCAAAGCCACTATTGGGACTCTTTAAATTTAAGTGAATTTGAGAGGCCCATTTCAAAAAAATTCTCTGCATTTCCAAATGATCATAAAATGAGTCAGTTTGAATAGCCTAGTTAGAGAGAGGATAAAATGGACTCGGTTGATTTTCAAAGGTTAAGGCTTGGGAAGTGTGTCCTACACTTTTAATTTGGTCTATGAGGTGCTCTTCAACTTTTAGTTCTCAGTTTGGTTTAGTTTATTAGGCACCCATTTCAAAGGGTGACCTGAAAGTGCATTTTAGGCACATATGTAGATTTTATTAAGTGGCCTAGTTTGAGCACCTATATCTTTTGCCCAGTTGATTGCCATATTGAAATTCAAAGCACACTGAATTCTATGCATAAATGAGAGTCAACATACAAAATTTCAAGTCCCTATGAATCCATTTGTTCAATTTGGTAAACTCAATCAGTTTGCAGTTTATGGTTTGCATAAGTCCCTGTTTCAGGAGCTAGTCAAAGCCTTACTTTGCACAAGTGTAAACCTTGCCTCAGTGAATTTCATGTCACAATGTTTTTTCTAGGATATTTCTGGTATAAAAGATAAGCTATGTTTGAAATTTCAAGCTCCTACCAATCCGTTTGATCAGTTTTCAAAAGGGTTTCTTGAGCCACCTTATTCAGTGTTTCATACTTTCATTGCCACATCAGTTAAAGTAGCTATTTTCATGAGCGCACCATTTGCACCCAGTCAACCTTTTGGTCAAACTGAGCATTCTAAGTTTTGATATGTACTTCAAGGTACCTATGCCTCAGATTTGAGGGTCTACACAGATCATTTGATATTTTAAAGAAAGGCATCATGAGTTGCTTGTGCATTGACTTCATCAGGTCCGCAGTGCTAACAAAGCTAGTTGGTCATCTTTGACAATTAATATTTCTTCACTTAGGATTTGTCTTGAGAAACCATTTGGTAGAGTTTACTTTTGTATAGTAGAGTACATTCCTGTTAGATGGCGAAGACTAGAAAGATGTTTTGACCAGTTTGAAAATTATATCTTTGTGATTAAATGCGAAAAATGTGGCGCAGGTGCCTGAAAGTCGCGAAACTCAGTTTAATGATCCAAAAATGGTGTCAATCAATTCCAGAGGTATGTTTAAGGTTCATGAGGCATTTTAAAGGTCAGTTGCATGAAAATGAATGAATTTTTTTTAACCGGAACCACTTTGGGGCACGACCTGGATAAATGCCCGTGCATTAATTTTATGGCGTAAATGGTCTTGAATGCATAACAATATATATCAATACCAGCTTAATTGTAATTGGCAATTTGATTTGGTGAGAGAAGATTTCATTTCATTCTTGTGACTAGTATGGAATAGAGGAAGACTACAATTTTCTAGTTGGACAGTGAGGGGCAACATCATTTTATTTGTCGTATATGGATTGATGGACATATACATAAAGTACTAATGTATGGGCCATTATAAGTTCAAGATTTGAATTTCCTGGTACAAGACAAGACAAAACTAAGGATGGAGTATACAGAGATCCTTCGGGTAGTGGATGAGTTGTATCATCACCTATGATGTGGGTAGATGCCCTTGACCTCATTCTTAACAAATTACAGAGGGAAAATTTTAAGTTTGACAAAGTTAAGGAAATATCTGAAAGTGGATAGCAGCACGAGAGTGTTTATTATAATATGAATGGCATTAGAATCCCCCCAAGTAAATGCTATTAGTAGATGGAGTAGCCTTCACCCTCTGCGTGATAGCTAGAAGAAGCTTTTCACTTCACAACTACAGTTAGCAAGTGTGATGTGAGATGGGCAAAGGCCATTTTAAAACCTTCAAATGAATGCTTTTAGCAGGTGCACAACCAACATCCTCCTACCATGTGAGGCCTCCAAGCAAAATGTAATTGGTGTATGCTTGAATCCTTTCCCTAATGTGGCAGTTGAACTAGAAAAGGCAATGTAATTTTTTGCAAATGCAATTTGTAGGAGTAAATCCCAACACTCTTTGTAGGAGTAAAGCCCAACACTCTATGCCAGAATGGAAATGGAAAAGGTTTTAAAATTTAATAAAATGCAATGGCTGGTGTAAAGCCCAAACTCCACATGACTTTCCTAGCTCCCTCCTTCTTGCATTGAGTTAAAGGCAATTGGAATTTTTGAAAGAAAAATGCAGCTAATAGATGTAAAGTATAATCCACATTTACCAGTCTCTTCCCTATGATGATGCATGATATGAAGTTTGGCGTGGCTTTAGAAACTTGCAGCAAATGTCATTGGCATTCAAAAGGCCATTAAAATTTCACCTAGTGCATCTGTAGGTGTAAATGTTGAAGTCCTCTAGTCTGCTGTGAGTATGTCATTGAAGGAGTGGAATGGGCAAATAAACTTTAAGGAAATGTCATTGAATGACCAAACTCTCATTTCTTACGGAATGGTGTGTGAGGAAGCTTGGAAAATCTTTAAATAAATGCAAATATTTAGCGAAGGCGCCATTAAAACACTTAGAAAACCAAGAAAATGCAAGTTCTAGGAAAAGGAATATATCCCACATTAGTTGTGCGGAGAGAAAACTTTGTATTTAAATGCAAAAACAAACACATCTATAATGTCAAAGCTTAAAGGTTTTTGATAGGGAGCTACTTGGTGACCCAGTGGACCACACATGCATGTGTGCAATTACTGAGGTGACTGAGGAGGCTAGCTGGTGACCAGGTGGAGCCCATGTGTGCACGGTTCTCGAGGTAGGCAAATTTTGCAGAGAAAGAACGGATTAATGAGTGAGAAAGTTCAGAGATGATCGATGATGCACATTGTTTCGTGAAGCGAAGTTGCTTGAAAGTTACCTATCGCGAAATGGCAAAATGTTAACGATCATGCAAGTTCAGTGGTGACCTACGACTAGTATTTTTTCATGAAGAAAAGATTCACACTAGTTACCCTTCATGAAATGGCGAAAGGTGATGTGGTAGTTGAGGTGGTGACAAGCAGGCGGTCCAGTGGTGATCCAGGTGGCCAACAAGTGGTGGATGGATGAGGTGTTCTCCCAAGTGGCACCTAGTGGACTCCTGAAAAATTACAAGTTGCCACATAGCAGGGCGTCAGATGAAAATCAGGTGAAAAATCAAATTTAAATAACATAGTCTAGACTATAAAGAAATTCGAAAAATTTAAATGATGGTTCCACATTCAAGATTAATTCACCTTGGGGGTATTTTTTGGCCAAATATGGAAGTATTATATATCACCGAAATGCTTTCAGAATGAGGAATCCAATAATAAAGTTTGTTTCAACAAATATGATATATTTTGAGAGCAATTTCCATGGGAAGAAAAGGAGATATTCTTGCAGTTATGGAAAAAGGACACTTGGCATGTTCTGATGGATTTTGATCTTTTCCCCTCTCCTTCTTATTCCCAATTCTTCTCAATTTTGAGGGTTCCAATTTTTGGGAAATTCTCTATGGGAGATTTCCAAGAGGGGTTCCAGTCTGGTGCATTTTAATTTTCTAGGTTGTAATTGTTGATCTTCTCATTCTTTCTGTCATGGAATAGATACATTTAGCTGTAAATTCTTAGTTGCAGGCCATATATACATTTCCATTGGATTGTCTTAAGGCATTTTTTCAATTTCAATGAATTCAGTCTTCAAGGGATTTTGAATTTATCTTCTCCAAGGGAGAGTGTAATTCATGTTCTTAGGCATCCTTTACATAAAGGATTTAAATTCGATGAGCAGAAATTCCATATATACATTTCCATTAGATTATCTTAAGGCATTTTTTCAATTTCAATGAATTCAGTCTTCAAGGGATTTTGAATTTATCTTCTCCAAGGGAGAGTGTAATTCATGTTCTTAGGCATCCTTTACATAAAGGATTTAAATTGGATGAGCAGAAATTGTGAATTCTAAATTAATGTTTGGATTTGTATGATACTTTGATTTGAAGTTCATAATGTATTAATGCCAGACATTAATACAGGGATATCTTTCAGTGAATCTGATTTATAGCTTGGATTTCATTTGTGGCCATTTGTGTTGACTCTATGCCCAGGTGAAGGCACTGATCTTTTACAATTAGAAGTTATTTGTATAAGAAATTTAAAATCAAATCAAAATATCTTTTGTTTTTATGTTCTATGGTTGTGTTCCATCCATCTCATGATTCAAAATATTGTTGAGTTGTAAGAGTAGATCTATCCCATCTATAATATTCTCCTTGTTTTTTGAACCTTTTATGAGATCTTTCTGCTTTTATTGATGTTGTCATATGTGGGTGGATGAGTCTGATTCAATGCATCAAAGGGTTTCCCCCCGTAGGTCTAGTAGAACTTGAAGTGTAGGAGGATCATTAGGATCCTATGTTATGTTGTCCAAGCCCTAAAGTGTTTCATTGATTGAGATTGGCTTTCTTATAGATTGATTTGCAGGTGATCTTGGGTTAATCAGTTTTGGTGAACAACAAAAATGGTGACTCTGCTGGGGAGTAATAGTGTTTTGTAACTGCATTTTTCAGTAAGGTTGAGAAAAGTTGTATTCACCTTGTTGATTGCAGTCAAACCCATGAGTCTTGCCAAAATTCATTTGGGGAAGAGTCTTAGAAGTTTACAAATCTGAAAGTTATTTTCAGATTTGAAAGTGTATACCCTGGAAAGTCTTGTTGCTTTGAAATCTAAAAATATTATGTGACTCTGTTGTGTGTGGTGAGACCCATAAATCTGAAAGTGTTTCAGAGTGAAGATCAGTGGTTAATTTTTTTTTCCTTTTCAAGGAGGTGGCGACTCTATAAGAATGAACCTAAGATTTGGAGGAATTCTTCAAATTTTTAGTCAGAAGTAAAGTGAACAGCAGCAACAATTCTTTCTCCAGGTATTCCTCAAAGTATTAATGAGACAATTCATGTTTCTTCTAAGGTGAAAATGTCACCATTGAAAGGAAAAGAAAATTTGCAATTTACATACTTCATGTTTTGAAAAAATTTTGGTTAAGTGATGGGAGAAGTGTGTATGATTTTGAAAATTAGTGACTGCATATGCTTTAAAGAGAGTTTGTAAAATAGTAAGATGCATGGTCATGATAATGGTTCAGTTACTGTTATAAAATTGATGGATCTAGATGTGGTTCCCAAATCTCAGAATCTTTTGCCAAATCTGAAAGAGATTGATAGAGAGATTAAAGTATGTCTTCAAAAGATCCGGGAGAAGTTTATCTTGTTTTTAAGAAAGAAATTAGGGAAAAGAAAAGAGGAAGAGTCATCATATGTTTTTTATGAAAGATTTACAGCTGCATTGAATGAGGTTTCAGCTGATGCTAGACCCCATGAGTCTATTTTGATTGAGTTATTCTTAGAGCTTGATGAGCCTGACTCGGTTAATTGGTCTACTACCTTGAGAGAAGAAAGTGTTGCATGCATTAAAGAATGGATATATGAGATTGACAGGACTAAATTTGAAAAATGTACACAATATTGAATATAGTGAGGGAGATGAATCAGTGAGAGGATATATCTCTTATGATGCTCAAGGTGATTCTTATTCTCAGCATGATAGTGTAGATGTGTATTCAGAGCAAGAAGAAATTTGTGAGAACATAAGTAATTGTTCAACTAATCATGAGCCCGTTGGGGTTCTAGATCTTAATGATATGGATCACATTGTTGTTAACTTCAATCCACAAAATATTTGCAACCAAAGTTATGAAACTATGTTGCAAGATTTAGCAACACTTTATGAGCAGCATGATAAAGGTTATGATGAAATAAATGTGCATAAAGACATGAGCACTTCTAATTTAATACCTTTATCAGATTGGGACAATGTTTACAGCACAGAGGATGAAGCCAAGGAAAATGAAAAGAAGACAGAGGTTCACTAAGTAGTGAACAAATCTCAGAACTCTTAGCTGCTGATCTTCAGAGGTATGCATCAAAAAATGTGCCCAATCTCTCACACCCAACCAGTACATGTTATGATATTGATGATGTTTTTGAGGGTGTGAAGTATGATACATATGTTGTTGATTCTTTCCCTATATTTTATTTGAGTGATGGACAAGATGAAAATGCATATACGGTTGATAGGTGTGGTAACGTAGATTCATATGTTGATATGAACTCAGATTTTGATATGCATTGTGTGGATCTTGTTGTTAAAAGAATGACAGATTTGAAGTAGTTTTCTTTGATTTGCAAGTGGTGAATGAACCATTGTCAAGTAACGATCATGTGTTTTTACTTATGCAAAGTGCTGATAGAAATTGTGATCAACAAGATGAGGTGTAGTCAGTTTATGAGGAAATATTCCTCTCTATTTTGCAAGCCATTATTGTGGAAGAGCATTCATCATTTGAGAAAACTAGTAGTAGAGATGTGCCTGATATTCTCAACTTTCAGAATAAGTTAGGCCACTTTTCATTTCAGCTAGGAAAGAATGGTAAAGAGCATGGCACTCTTATGTCACCTAGTAACCAGCCCTTTCAACATTTGTTTGGTTTTCAAAGATTCTATGATTATGAACATGCTGTTGATTATGTTTTATGTGATCAGCTGATTAGAAATTGAAGTGTGATTGATTAGGGAGATAATAATGAAACTGTCAGTTTACCTCCAGTTTGTGGAAATGAAAGTCATGTGTTTGATGGAGGTAAGAATAGATTTCAATTTTTGATAGCTCGGGGCCATTTATAAGTTGTATATTTTGTATAGTCATTTTTCCTTCAGTTGTGTGGTTTTCAATAAAGTGCCCTACTATTTGGGTAGAATAAGGAGCCCTTTGTTTTTGAGAAGAGAGAAGAGAAGTGTTTTCCATTTTTGGGTGGTCTGCTCTGCCATAGATTCTGGATTCTTGTGTTGATCTTGCAATCAACCATCCCTAGTCAGAGCCACTGTTGGGACTCATTAAATTTGAGTGAATTTGAGAGGCCCGTTTCAAAAAAAATCTTTGCATTTCCAAATGATTATAAAATGAGTTAGTTTGAATGGCCTAGTTAGAGAGAGGATAAAATGGAGCCAGTTGATTTTTGAAGGGTAATGCTTGGGAAGTGTGTCCTACACCTTTAATTTGGTCTATGAGGTGTTATTCAACTTTCATTTCTTCGTTTAGATCAGTTTATCAAGTACCCATTTCACGGGGTGAGCTAAAAATGCATTTTAGGCACATATGCAGATTTTATTAAATGGCCTACTTTGAGTGCCTATATATTTTGCCCAGTTGATTGTCGTATTAAAATTCAAAGTGCACTAAATTATATGCATAAATGTGAATCAACATGCAAAATTTCAAGTCCCTATGAATCCATTTTCTTAGTTTGGTAAACTCAATCTGTTTGTAGTTTATGGTTTGCATAAGTCTCTGTTTCAGGAGCTAGTCAGAGCCTTACTTTGCACATATAAAAGTTGCCTCAGTGAATGTAATGTCAGAATGTTTTTTCTGGGCTATTGCTGGTATAAAAGACAAGCTATGTTTCAAACTTCAAGCTCCTACCAATCCGTTTGATCAGTTTTCAAAAGGGTTTCTTGAGCCACCTTATTCAGTGTTCAGTAATTTCATTGTCGCATTAGTTAAAGTAGCTATTTTCATGAGCGCACCATTTGTACCTAGTTAGCCTTTTGGTCAAACTGAGCATTCTAAGTTTTGATATGTACTTCAAGGTACCTATACCTCATATTTGAGGGTCTACGAAGATCATTTGATATTTTTATGAAAGACATCATGAGTTGCCTACGCATTGACTTCATCAAGTCTGTAGTGCTGACAAAGCCAGTTGGTCATCTTTAACCATTAATATTTCTTCACTCGGCATTCATCTTGAGAAAATGCTTGGTAGAGTTCATTTTTGTATATCAGAGTACATTCCTATCAGATGGAAAAGTACAAAAAGATGTTTTGACCAGTTTGAAAATTACATCTTTGCGATTAAAAGCGAAAATGTGGCGCAGGCGCCTGAAAGTCATGAAACTTGGTTTAATGATCCAAAATGGGTGCTGATCAATTCCATAGGTATGCTTAAGGTTAGTGAGGAATTTCAAAGGTTATTCGCATGAAAATGAAATTTTTTTTAGCCGGACCCACTTTGGGGCACGACCTGGATAAATGCCCGTGCATTAATTTTATGGCGAAAATGGTCTTGAATGCATAACAATATATATCAATACCAGCTCAACTGTAATTGACAATTTGATTTGGTGAGAGAATATTTCATTTCATTCTTATGATTGGTAAGGAACAGAGGAACACTGCAATTTGCCAATTGGACAGTGAGAGGCAACTTCATTTTATTTGTCGTATATGGATTGATGGACATATACATAAAGTACTAATGTATGAGCCATTATAAGTTGAAGATTGGAATTTCCTGGTACTAGACAAGATAGAACTAAGGATGGAGTATAAAAAGATCCTTCAGGTAGTGGATGAGTTGTATCATCACCTGTGATGTGGGTAGAAGCTCTTAACCTCATTCTTAACAAATTAAAAAAGGCAAATTTTAAGTTTGACAAAGTCAAGGCAATATCTGAAAGTAGACAGCAGTACAAGAGTGTTTATTATAATATGAATGGCATTAGAACCACCCCAAGCAAATGCTATTAGGAGATGGAGCAACCTTCACCCTCTGCATGATAGCTAGAAGAAGCTTTTCACTTCACAACTGTAGTTAGCAAGTGTAATGTGAGATGGGCAAAGGCTGCTTTAAAACTTTCAAAATGAATGCTTTTAGCAGGTGCACAATCAACATCCTCCGTCCCTGTGAGGCCTCCAAACAAAATGTAATTGGTGTATGCCTGAATCCTTTCCCTAATGTGGTAGTTGAACTGGAAAAGGCAATGTATTTTTCTACAAATGCAATTTTTAGGAGTAAAGCCCAACACTCTTTGTAGGAGTAAAGCCCAGCACTCTGTGCCAGAATGGAAATGGAAAAGTTTTTAAAATTTAATAAATGCAATGGCTGGTGTAAAGCCCAAACTCCACATGACTTTCCTAGCTCCCTCCTTCTTGCATTGAGTTAAAGGCAATTGGAATTTTTGAAAGCAAAATGTAGCTAACAGATGTAAATTAAAATCCCTGTTTGCCAGTCTCTTCTTTATCATGGTGCATGATATGGAGTTTGGCGTGGGTTTAGCAGCAAATGTTGTTGGCATTGAAAAGGCCATTAAACTTTTAGCAAGTGTATTTGTAGGTGTTAATGTTGAAGTCCTCCAGTCTATTGTGAGTATGGCGTTGAAGGAGTGGAATGGGCAAATAAACTTTCAAGAAAATGTCATTGAACGACCAAACTCTCATTTCCTGCGCAATGGTGTGTGAGGAAGCTTGGAAAATATTTAAACAAATACAAATCTTTAGCGAAGGCGCCATTAAAACACTCAGAAAACCAAGAAAATGCAAGTTCGAGGCAAAGGCATATATCCCACATTAGCTGTGCAGAGAGAAAACTTTGTATTTAAATGCAAAAACAAATACATCTATAATGTCAAATCTTAAAGGTTTTTGATAGGGAGCTGCTTGGCGACTTGGAGGACCCCACATGCATGTGCATGATTCTCGAGGTGACTGAGGAGGCCTGGTGGACCCCACTTGCATGTGCACGATTCTCAAGGTGACTGAGGAGTCTAGCTGGTGACTAGGGGGACCCCACGTGTGCATGGTTCTTGAGGTATACGAGTGAGCAAGTTCAGAGATGATTGATGATGCACACTGTTTCATGAAGTGAAGTTGCTCGAAAGTTACCTATCACGAAATGGTGAAATGTTAAAGATTGTGCAAGTTTGGTTGTGATCTATAGCTAGCGTTGTTTTGTGAAGAAAAGATGCACACTAGTTACCCTTCGTGAAATGGCAAAAGGTGACGTGGCAAGTGAGGTGGCGACAAGCAGGTGGTCCAATGACCAACAAGCGACAGATTGATGAGGTGTCATCCCAGGTGGCACCCAGTGGACCCTCCTAACAAATCACAAGTTGCCACATGGCAATGCATCAGATGAAAATTGGGTGAAAAATCAAATTTAAATAAGAAATTCAAAAATTTTAAATGATGGTTCCACATTCAAGATTAATTCCCCTGAGGGGTATTTTTTGGCCAAATATATAAGTATTATATATCAACGGAAAGCTTTTGAAATGAGGAATCCAATCAAGAAGTTTGTTTCAACAAATATGAGATATTTTTAGAGTAGTTTCCATGGGAAGAAAAGGAGATATTCTTGTAGTTACGGAAAAAGGACACTTGGCATGTTCTGATGGATTCTGATCTTTTTCCCTCTCCTTCTTATTCCCAATTATTCTCAATTTTGAAGGTTCCAATTTTTGAGAAATTATCTATGGGAGATTTCCAAGAGGGGTTCCAATGTGGTGTATTTTAATTTTCTGGGTTGTAATTGTTGATGTTCTCATTCTTTCTATCATCGAATAGATACATTTAGCTATAAATTCTTAGTTGCATGCCATATATATGTAAGGCATATGTACATTTCCATTGGATTGTCTTCAAGCATTTTTTCAATTTCAATAAATTCATTCTTCAAGGTATTTTGAATTTATCTTCTCCAAGGGAGAGTGTAATTCCTATTCTTAGGCATCCTTTACATAAAGGATTTAAATTCGATGAGCAGAAATTGTGAATTCAGAATTAATGTTTGGATTTGTATGATATTTTGATTTGAAGTTCATAATGTGTTAATGCCAGACATTAATACAGGGATATCTTTCAGTGAATTTGATTTGCAGCTTGGATTTCATTTGTGGCCATTTGTGTTGACTCTATGCCCAAATGAAGGCACTGACCTGTTACAATTAGAAGTTATTTGCACAAGAAATTTAAAATCAAATCAGAATATCTTTTCTTTTTCTATTATGTGGTTGTTTTCCATCCATCTCATGATTCAAAATATTGTTGAGTTGTAAGTGTAGATCTAACCCATCTATAATACCCTCCTTATTTTTTGAACCTTTTATGAGATCTCTCTACTTTTATTGATATTGTCATATGTGGGTGAATGAGTCTGATTAAATGCATCAAAGGGTGTCCCCCCCAGGTCTAGTAGGACCTAAAGTGTAGGAGGATCATTATGATCCTATGTTATGTTGTCCAAGCCCTAAAGTGTTTCATTGATTCAGATTGGCTTTCTCATAGATTGATTTGCAGGTGATCTTGGGTAAATCAGTTTTGGTGAGCAACAAATTCTTCAAGCTGGCATTAATTAGTCAAAATGGTTGATGTGCCTCATCTAAAACCTGGAGTACACTTACTTTGGGTGAGAGTACACTGTTGGGGTGGTAATGTGAGAATGCAAAGTGGCCGTGAAAATGATTTGACATGTCTTGCTTTTTTTTTCTTTTTTTTAAGTAATGCCCATGGTCGTTGGAATTTCTACGAATGCGGGAACTTTTTGTAAAAAGAACAAATTTCATTGCCAATTCCTTCTCTATCGAAAATAGATATTGAATGATCATCAGAATTCCGACAAATGAGGGCAATTTAAAATAAAAATAAAAATTTGTTCACATTATACCTTCTCCGTCGAAAACCTCCGTCAAAATTTTAGGCCAAATGTATTAGTGAAATGAAATAAAAAATATAGAATAAGAAATGATAAAAAATCTAGAAGCCAAAAATCTGATCCGCAATGGAAAATGAACAACTAGTAGAAAATGTTGAAAGAAACACATAAGCTGTAGTATAGAACTAAACAAGAAGAAAACTAAAAACAAATATTTTTGGTTGATGCAAGATTTCTCATCAACTAGGGATGCTCCTGCATCAAACACCCTAGGTAGAAAAAGATGTTCCATGAGAGGAAGCTCGTGAACATAAAAAAGGATTTAGGATATAGAACCAATGCTCATTTCTGATCCAAATATCTTTTTTGTCTACAAATTTCTTTTTCCTTACCTCTTCTAGTATCTCTACTAGATTCTCCAACTTTTTCTTCTCTTCTCCTCTCTTTCCTTGTTTAACACATGCACACAGTCTCTTACCACCACTCTCCTTGTTTTGCAAATCTGATTTATTTTTTCCACATTAATTCCTCTTATTTGCCACCATAACTATAAATTTACTGCCATCTGGTACCACCTTGCTATTAGACCCATCCACAAGGTCCTTCAAATCCATACCAACATCTGTATCCTACTTCTTAGTGTAGCAACTCTTCACAAGACTCAAGCTCTTCACTTGCTTTTCCTTCTCCTTCAAAGAAGCCAAAGTAAACTTTTGCCCATCCTTCTCAATAGTGATCAAGTTTCTTCTACAATCATAGATAGCTCCTTTATCAAACTACTAAGGCCTACCTAGGAAAACATGACAAGCACTCATAAACACAATATCACACAATAATTCATCTTTGTAAAGTCCAATATTAAAATTCACCTAGCACGCTCTCTCACTTCCTTCATATGATCATATTTCAACCAAATAACCTTATAAGGACAAGGATGCTCTAGCCTCTTCAAACCAAGCTTCTCTCTCATCTCCTCAGATACTAGGTTATCAGTACTTCCACTATCCACAATAACCTTACAACACTTACCTTCTGATTTTCATATAGTCCAGAAAAGATTCTTCCTTTGTGTAGGTTCAGTCTCCTCTCTGATTTTCAAAACTCTTCTAACCATAAGGGATTCTCCTTGCTTTGGTTCTACCACACTCACATCTAGAGCTCCAATTTCTAGGTCCTCACATGCCATGAAATTCCTTGCCATTCCTTTCTTACTCGCTCCCTGAGAACACTCATAAGATCTATGTCCAGTTTCTGCACACTTGAAACATTTACCCAAGAATTCGCTACAACTACTGTCATTTCCTTTTCTTTGTGTTTTTTGATCTGGTTCTTTAATCCATTTAGATTTTGATTCTTCTTTAGTAGTATGCTTCTCCATACTTCCACTCATGTGCCCTCTATTTGTTGCATATCTCTCTCTTCCCCTACGGTTATTTTGTTGTCTTCTTTTCACTTTATCTTTTGCCTTCAGAGCATATTGGTAAGCCTCCTCAACTGTAGAAATCTTTAGCATACTCATATCATCTTTAATGTTAGATTGAAGTCCATATATGTATCTAGCCACCTTCTGCCTATCCATCTCTCAATGTCCAGATCTGATCATCATGTTGAAGAATTCCTTAGTATACTCTTTCACACTCATGTCCTTCTGCTTCAAGTTTTGCAACTTTTTGAACAATTCCAACTCATAGTTTCCCGACATGAATCTAGCCTTCAATCTTGCAACCATTTTCCTCCCTTGGGTGATTTTCATCTCACCATTCTCCATTCTATCACTTTGCAACTTTTTCCACTATAAAGAAACATGCCCTTTTGACTTAGTTTGTGCTAGCCTAACCCTTTGTGGATCTTTAATATCTTCAGACTCAAAGTAGCCCTTGAACTCTCCAATCCAATCTATCAAGTCTTCCGGATTCAATTTACCTAAAAAAGTCAAAAACCTCAACTTTATGAATTGTACTCACTCATGCCACCACTCTAAGAAAACCATCTTCTCCTTTCTTTGTCAGTCCTTCAACCTCTTTGACCTCTATCTCTTCCCCTATCTCTTCATACTCATCCTCTGATTCTAGATTCCTCTGTAAACTAGCCAGTACGTTTTGGATCTCATTCCTCATCTCATTTCTGAAATCCTCCATCATTTTCTCTACCCTTTTGGGGTTCATCCTTCTTGGTGGCATCTCCTCCTTTGATCTAGTGCAACTACCTCAGGTCAGTGATATGACTACAAAGTTTCAATTACCTCTTAGTCAGTGATCTATTGAACACGCTTGCAGCCTGCCTCAAATTGATGATCTGTTCACCCAAAGGAATGCCTCAAGGTTTGTAACTAGCTTTGATACCATCTGATGCAACCATGATTCAGAGGGTCCTCAAGGAGAAAAATCTAGATCATGTAGCAAGAGTAACACAATAGAAGCACCAACATAGAAAAGAGAAAATGCAAGACTAGACATCCGCAATATCATAGTGATGTAGGAGCATCCTTGGTTCTTGGCAATCTTGCATCAACCAAAAACATTTTCTTTTGTTTTTCTTTCTATTTTTTTGTTTTAGCATTTATTTTTGTGTTTATTTGCATTTGCAAACTGGACCTTGAAGAGCCAGATTTTGCTTGTGGTCATGTTCATCTACCTTATCCTAAGTCTGTGGGATGTTTGGATTTTTTTTTGACAAGTTATTACTTCCGAAATCTAGGATAGTTTTCTTTCTCAGAGCATCGGAACTGCCTGGACCTATTTGCTAATGGAGAATCTTGTGGATCTTTCCCATTTCTTGTGGAGCCTAATTTTGTTGCTTCCAACATTCCTTGGCATGTGTCCAACCTTCCCTTGGGTCTGCACATCATTCTATGTTGTTTCCAGAGGGATTCCTTTGGTGGAGGCCGACCTGGTTGTTTTACATGTTACATATTCTTCATCAACATTTATTCCATCTTGGGCCAACACGGATCTTACTTAAGCTATGTATAACATAAAATCAATTTAATCAAGAAGATACACTCAAGTTTTAGGAAATGGTGCAGGAGCACCTAGCACAAAAGGTCATTTTGAGTTCAATATGGTTTAAGCATAGGGTCTTTAGTATGTTTATGTTTTTGTCACAAATAAGGGCATAAAAGACCATTCTTGATGTAATTAGGGTCCTTGAGACCATTATGTAGTGTTTTGAGTTTTATAGGAGTTATGTTGACAAAAAGTAGTCAAAATTGTTATGCCGAGATACATTTACAATGACATCAAAATGTTCATAAACAAAAATTCAAATTTGAAACAGTTTGACATGCAAATGATGGGTAAATGCATGAAATATGCTATCTTTTGGTTTTTTTGGAGGTGTTATTTTATTACTCCAAATAAAATAGAACCCTCATCACTTGTCTCCAACTATATGAAACCATTACGTTCAAATGATAGTGTAAGAGTGCCATAATATTTAAAAGGGAACAATCAATAAAATCAAGTAGCAATCGTCAGATTCCCTTCTATTATAAGATATCTCTCGACATAATTTACCTATATTTTTTAAATATAGATATACTAGTAAATATAGTGAAAATGTGTACCAATATGAAAAAAAAAGTGTTCAATCATGTTTTAGGGTCTTTTGGGCATCCTTGAATCTATTTGTAATAGTGTGAGGTCATAAGGGTCTTAATTTAGGTCCATGGCCAGTTTTGGTTAAAAATTGCCATTATTGACAAAAGTTGTCAATGCAACTTTGAGGAGCAATGTTAGTCATTTAATACATCTTGTTAGGTAAGATTTTAAATACACTTATAGCCATTTTAGGAGGCTTGGAAGTCATTAAATAGCCTTATCCTCAACCAAGATGGGGGTTGGATGATGTAATGAAGAAAAAGCAATAAAATTCTAAGTTTTTCCTTGCATTTTTCACTGTTCTTTGGATGTTACAGTCTGTTTTCCATCATTTTTTATTGTGAATTTATTCTTGGCTCTATGATGTTCATGACATGTTCTAGGAGTGACACAAATCCTGATTTTTGTGTCTCAGTCTAGTAAGGACAACAAATTAATGGTGCATGGGTGGTGTGAGTGCAGAGTTGGACCTTGAAAGGTTAGAGGAAGGTAGTGAGGGGTGCAGAGGATTGGTATAGACCCTTCACAAGCTATTGTGGCCCTTGGGCAGGCCAAATCATCAATAACTTTATGACTTTCCCTAGATAGTGCTTGGCTACTTGAAAATAACGAGTGAATTGGAGAGTGTTTGATTACCAAAGTCAAGGGGGGTAATTGCCCTGTGATTGATGTTTGAGAAGGGGGTAGGGAGACCCTAAACAATCTCTGGAAGTGTTAAAGGCTTTAAGAGAAGAAGGTAAACCATGTGCATATGAATATCACCACTATCTTTATGATCACAGTCCTAGTTACCAGTCACCCATATGCTATGATAATGACTTTAGGTGTGATTTTGTTCACCAAGCAACTCATCCTCATTATAAGAGTCAAGTTGGCATCAAAAGGGTTGTGGGAGTCAAAGTTAGTTAGAAGTCATTGTTGGTTTGTCATTATGATTTATATTTTTTCCAAAGATGTCTCAATGGAGAGTGGAGGTCTTGGATCCATGGAGTGTTCATTGTGTCCTTGAGGGCTTGTGAGAACCTAGTAGGCTTGAGAAGGATCTTGAGAGCTTGTGGAGAGTGTAGATGGTAAGTTGGTTGGGAATCAACCATTGATTGAATCTATGCCTTGTAAGGATCTCAAAATGTCATTGAACCTGTCCTTGAGTGGGAAATATCTCTAGAGTACTTGAGTAGGTGAGTTGGGAGAAAGAACTTCCTTGTGGAAGTTTTCCCCAAGCCAAGGAGGATTGTGGGAGTGTATTAAGTTTTTGGTTTTCTCTGCATTAGGCAAGAAGATAGAGATAGGATTTTTGGAGTTGGCTCGCTTTCTTGCTTGAGACTAGATACTATATTTGAGCATGTTTGTAATTAGGCCTATGTGTCAAATCTTGTAAGCTCTCATGTTGTTGGATAGTTGTAATTGAATTTATGATATAATATAATCTAGTTTCTGCATTGCCTCTATCACATTGAGTTGTTTGTGTTGTGATTCATTTGCTGCACAGTCTAGACTATTTTCTTTGAGGACTTACTCCTGTTGTGACTACACCAAGTGGTATCAAAGAGAGTTTTCATTTTAGAGATAGTGTAGTCCTGTAAGAATTTCTTGTGGGGTCGCAGATTGCAGATCTAGCCTATAGCTATAAAGGACTGGCATAACAATGGCCCAAAGACGAGATGTTGGAGGTGGTGGAGCACATGGAAAAGGAGACCCTGTTGTGATGGAAATGTTAAGAGGAATTGCAATCTAATTGGAAGCTATTGAAATGGCCCAAAGAAGAGTTCAACATATTGAGGATGTGAATGAAGATGAAGAAGAAGAAGTGGGAGCAGGAGAAGTAGGAGCAAATCCATCGATGAACGATCCAGATGAACAGAGGTTCATAAGAGCCTTGACAAGAGTGAATAATAAACCACATTTTAACCCACTAGACTATGATAGAAACTTATATTTGGATGAATTTCTTGATTGGATTACGGAGATCGAAAAGTTTTTTGATTTTGAGAACATTGTCAAAGATAAGAAGGTAAGATATTCTTGCACTAAGTTGAAAGGACATACATATCTTTGGTGGGAAGATTTGCAGATAGATAGACAAAGAAGAGGTAAAGAGAAGATTAAATATTGGGAGTGGATGGTTAACAATTTGAAATCAAATTTCATGCTTGCTGATTATCAAGTAAATTTGTTCCAAAAGTTGCAGAACTTGAAGCAGAAGGAGTCTAGTGTGAAGGAGTGTACTGAAGAATTCTACAAGTTGAATATCAGATCTAGACATATTGATGATGAGATTGAACACATTGCTAGATACTTGAATGGGTTGTAGATGTCTATGTAGGATGCTCTCAATCTAATCAAGTTGTAGAGTGTTGAGGAAGCTTATCAATATGCCTTGAAGGTGGAGGAGAAGTTGAACAAAAGACATGAGTAGAAGCAAATAGGTAGAGGAGGAAGATTTTAGGGAGGAATATTCAGGAAGGACCTATACCAAAGGAAGAGGAACTGGAGTGGATCAAAACAAAGCTAAGGAAGCTAACATATATGGTAATTCATATCGAAACGATGACATAATTTTTTACCGAAGAAGAGAACCTGAGGGTTACCAGAATGAGGGTTATGAAAAGGAATACATAACACAAGATAAGAGAGTTCTTAGAGGAACCTTCTTTAAGTGTGGAGAAGGACATTTTTCTTTTAAATGTAAGAAGGCAGAAAAGAGTAGGAGAGTAACATTGGTGGAAGAAGAACCTACCAGATTAGCTAACATACCAAAAGATGGAGAATTGTTGGTGATGAGGAGAGCTTTGTGCCACATCAAAGATGATCATGAGCCTTTGTAGAGGAGGAATTTTCTCAAAAAAAGATGTAAGGTATCCAATAAGTGTAGTAAAGTTATAATTGATAGTGGTATTTTAGGTAACCTTGTTTCGTAGGAGATGGTGAATAAGATGGAATTGGAAAGATTGGACCACCCTAAGCCTTATCAGATAGCATGGATTTAGATTATCATAAGATACTAATAAGTAAACAATTTTTGGTAAAATTGAAGATTGGATCTTATCATGATGAAACTTTGTGTGATATTATGCTTATGGATATATGTCATATCTTGTTGGGTAGACCTTGATAGTATGATAGACATGCAGTACATGATGGGAGGACAAATGTATACACTATTGTTGCAAATGGGATGAAATAGACCTTGTTTCCCTTGGAAGAGCCTCTTAAGAGTAAAGTTTGTACCAGTGCTAGGATTTGTTTGGTGGATGGAAGGAAATTACTAGATGGGATGAGACATGATAATGTATGTCTTGCTTTAGTTCTTAAGAAGACTAAGAATTTGGAGCATGAAGAAGAACATGATGATATGATGAAAGAATAAGTATCTAGTAGAATACTGAGAGGGGGGGTCAATCAGTAAATAGAAAAACTAATACAAATTTTCCCAAACTCAATCTCAAACATGCAAAGTAAACTTATCAATGAAATACCACTGTCATGATAAATACTCATAAGAAAACCGGTTGACTGTTACAAAAACTTAACAGTAAACAACATTCAACTTGTAAACATCCAAATTCTTCATCATATGTCAACATACTTCATTACTCAATGCTTCCGATTATCAAGCCTTATTAGAAATAGTTAAGTAGTTAATCAAATCAACCATAAGATCGTAACCACAAAAATATTCACCACATGAAACAAGTATTTATACGTGGAAATCCCAAATAGGTAAAAACCATGGTGAGATGGGACTCACAAGAAAATATTTGAACTCTTCTAAAGTTTGCCCTATTAGGAGCCTAGCCTGTTAAAGCTTTTACAAAAGTCTTGTTAAGAAATGGTCCTGTTAGGAATCACTCAGTTAAGGGATTGACTACAAATGCCTTGTTAGAAGCAAATGCCCTATAAGGAGTAACCTCAGTAGAGGATTTGAGAATCCAATATAATGGACTACCTTGTTAGAGGTTTTGATAAGTAACCAAGATTGTTAGAGCTTACCCGGTTAAGGATTCTGCTGTAATTGTTAGAGAACAATAGGAGTTGCTTGATTTGTTTCAATAGCACTACATTTGATTGATCATATCCATTTAAGCTTCTATCTGCCTTTACTCAAACTGCAGACTCATTCTCTGGTTAGGGAACCACACACTCAAGTGATTTATGCTAACTTTTCCCACATAAAAGAAAACAACTTCATCAACCTTAAATACAAATCAATTAGGTCGGTAACACAACAAAAACCTAATCCTCTCATCGAGATTACAAACAAGTCGGTACAAGTATGACCTTTGGATTTCATAGAGATCTCAACACATCAATCAAGAAAACCTCAACCGCTCCTTGATTACCACTTCATCAAGCTTAGTAACTCATCACGTGTTTTGCATTAGATGCAATACACTTTGCTCCTTCCCTAGACAAACAAACATGCCAAAAACATTTTGAACTTGTCTTCATACAAATATCATATGTGTCACCATCATTACTGCTCAATATCAGATAATAAACCAACATAACCAATTCAACAACCTTAATCAATTAGGGTTTAACAAAAAAAACTGATAGGGTTTATCGGTTACATAACATAGAAAGAATTTTAACCTTATACACCGGTTACTGGTTCAACTCATAAAACTTACATACCGGTTTACAATATCCTTCACAAAGCTCTTCCTACTGGGTACAAGAAAATATCAACAATAACAACAATATCATTGCCAGTTAATTGATATCAATGACAACATAACATATCATTAACGCAATCTTCATACAAATGCCAACAGAACAATCGGAGGAGATAAAAGAGTTGTTGATAGAATATGAAGGCATCATTTCTAATAATGTACTTGATGGATTATTGCCTATGAGAAGTATCAGTTATTGTATAGACTTGATACTAGGAGCTGGTTTTCCAAATAAAGCAGCACACTAGATGACACCAAAAGAGAATGAGGAGTTTGATAGACAAGTGCAGGAGTTGTTGCAGAAAGGTTTGATCAGAGAATGTTTGAGCCCTTGTATAGTTCTAGTAGTATTAGCACCTAAGAAGAATGGAGAATGGAGGATGTGCACCAACTCTAGAGAAATAAGAAAGATCACAGTGAAGTACAAGTTTCCCTTCCCTAGGATGGATGACATAATGGACTGTTTGAGTGGAGCTAGATACTACACAAAGATAGACTTGAAGAGTGGATGCCATCAGATCAGAATTAGAGAAGGAGATGAATGAAAGATAGAATTAAAGACAAATGAAGGACTATATGAATGGTTGGTGATTCCTTTTGGACTGACTAATTCATTGAGTACTTTCATGACGTTGATGAATGAGGTACTGAAGAAATTCTTGGGTGAATTTTTTATTATGTACTTAGATTTCATCTTGATTTTTAATAAGACAAAGGAAGAACATATGTTGCATTTGAGACAAGTGTTGCAGAGGTTGAGAGAAGAGAAGTTGTTGATAAACATCAAGAAGTGTAGTTTCATGAAGGAAGAGTTAGCCTATTTGGGGTTTGTGATATTTGTGGGTGGATCCTGAAAAGATAAGAGCAATTGTTATACTAGAAAGCCTTGGGGAGATAAGATCATTTCATGGATTGGATAGTTTCTACCTAAAGTTCATTAGAAATTTTAGTTCAATTTGTAGCCCTATGACATAAGCAATGAGGGCAGATAGGAAGGATTTTAAGGGGACATTTGGAGCAAATAGGAGTTTTGAATTGTTGAAGCAGAAGGTGACAGAGCAGCTTGTTTTGGATTTACCGGGTTTTAGCAAAGTATATCAAGTGGATTGTGATGCAAGTGGGAATGCAATTGGAGCAATATTTAGTCAGGAAGGAAGACCAGTAGCACATTTCAATGAGAAATTGAATGATGCTAGAAGGAGATATTTAGTGTATGAGCAGGAGTTTTATGCCATAATCCAAGCATTAAAGAAGTGGAGACATTATTTTTTTGGTAATGATTTTTTTGTACACTGATCATCAATCTTTGTAGTACTTGAACAATCAATTTAAGTTGAATCAAAGACACATGAGATGGGTCAAGTTCTTGCAGAGTTATACTTTTGTTCTGAAGCATAGAAGTGGAAAGTCAAATAAAGTTGTTGATGCTTTGAGTAGAAGAAGGAACTTGTTGATAGAAATGAGAGTGGAAGTATTGGGTTTTGAGGAGTTGAAGAATTTGTATCTAGATAACCCAGATTTTGCAGAAACTTGGAAAGCTTGTAAAGAACTGGTTATGGTTGATAGGAGAAATTGGCTAGATTAATTCATTGAAGATGAGATGTTGTTCAGAGGAAGTCAATTGTGTATACCTAGGATCTCTATGAGGGAGAATTTGGTAAAAGAGAAGCATAGTGGAGGATTAGTAGGACACTTTGGTGTTGATAAGACAACAACCTTGGTTAGTGAGAACTAATTTTGGCCTTAGATTCATAAGGATGTCAAGAAATTTATGCAGAGTTGTAGGGTTTTTCAACTTGCAAAAGGTAGGAGTTAGAATATTGGATTGTATAAGCCTTTGATAGTTCTAGAGAGACCTTGGGAAGACATAAGCATGGATTTTATACCCGGATTTCCTAAGACACATAGAGGAAATGATTCTATATTTGTGGTGGTGGATAGATTCTCTAAAATGGCACATTTCATACCCTATAAGAAGACAACAGATGTAGTGCATATAGCTAGCCTTATTTTCAAAGAGGTGGTGAGACTGCATGGATTACCTAAGAGCATAGTTTCTGACAGAGATACTAAGTTTGTTAGATATTTTTGGAGGACACTTTGGAAGAAGATGAAGATAGATTTGAAATTCAGTTCTACTTTTCACCCACAAACTGATGGATAGACAGAGATAGTAAACCAGAGTTTGGGAAACTTGTTGAGATGTTTAGTTGGAGAGAAAAATAGAAGTTGGGACTTGGTCCTTACACAAGCAGAGTTTGCCTACAACAATTTAGTGAACATGAGTACCAGAAGAACAGTCTTTAAGATTGTTATCAAAATACACACTAGATGCATATTAGAGTTGAGGGACATTAGTACTAAAGATAAAAGGAGTGTAGAAGCGGAAGAATTTGTGGAACACATGAAGACAGTACATACCCAAGTTACACAACATTTGGAGGACATGGAAAACAAGTATAAGGAGAAAGTATATGAAAAGAGGAGACACAAGGAATTTGAAGTTGGAGATGAGGTGATGCTATATCTAGGAGAAGAAAGATTTCCAGTTGGTACCTACAATAAGTTGAAGATGAGGAAGTTTGGACCTTGTAAGATCTTGAAGAAATTTAGTTCTGAAAATGCATATGAAGTGGAGTTACTGGATACTTTGGGTATTTCACCTATAATAAACATTACAGATCTTCATCAATATCATGAGGTAGAATTCAGTGAAGACAGTACAATAGACTTGTAGAAGCAGATGCCCCAAAAGGTACCTGATTAAATTGAAGATATTTTGGATAGTAGAATTGGGCATAGCGCCCGAAACAAACACTACAAAGAGTATCTTGTGAAGTGGAAGGACAAACTAGTTGAAGACTTATCATGGATTTATCAAGCAGAGGCCGACAGACTTGGTTTTCCTCTGACCCCTACAAAGTGAGGGACTCACTTTTTCATCAACTCTGGATGTTTGATCTAGGAGCATCCCTGGTTCTTGTCAATCTTGCATCAATCAAAAACATTTTCTTTTGTTTTTCTTTCTATTTTGCAGTTTCAACATTTCTTTCTATGTTTCTTTTTATTTTTACACTGGACCTTGTAGAGCTGGATTTTGCTTGTGGACATGTTCATCTACCTTATCCTAAGTCTATGATATGTTTGGATCTTTTTCTGACAAGTTATTTCTTTTGGAATCTGGGATATTTTTCTAGCTTAGAGTACTGGAACTACCTAGACCTATTTTCTAATGGAGAATCTTTCAGATCTTTCTTGTTGCTTGCGGAGCCTAATTTCATTGCTTCCAATGTTCCTTGGCATGTGGACGACCTTCCCTTTGGTCTGTACATCATTCTATGTTGTTTCCAGATGGATTCCTTTGGTGGAGGCTGACTTGGTTGTTTTACATGTTACATCTTGTTCATCAACATTTGTTCCATCTTGGGCCAACACAGATCTTCCTTGAGCTATTTGTAACATATAAATCAATATAATTGAGCAGATAGACACAAGTTTTAGGCAAGAAGATAGAGAAAGGAGTTCCAGAGTTGACTCACATTCTTACTTGAGCTTGGGTATTGTATTTGATCATTTTTGTAATTAGGCTTGTATGTCGAATCTTGTAAGCCCACATGTTGTCGACCAGTTGTAATTGAAATCATGATATAATATAATTCAATTTTTGCATTACCTCCATCGCATTGAGTTGTTTGTGTTGTGATTTATTTGCTCCACAATCCAGACTATTCTCTTTGAGGACTTAATCCTACCATGATTGTACCACATAAATTCATCATAAATTAGCCGACAATATGTAGGCCTACATGCCTAGTTACTGAATACATTCCAGAATACAATCTATCCAGACCTCCAAAAGGTGTTCTAATTACAAATCATGAATTATTATCATCATATCTCTTTGCTATCCCCCAAAGGATCAAATGCAACAATATATATAGCATCCAAAACACATCTAGGTTGACCACAAAAGATTACATTCTCCAAGATAGGAAAATGAAACGTGTAGAATAGGTTGGACCCAAAGTCTGAAGATCTCCTCCACCAAGGACACAAATGATGTGCAAACCAAAAAGGAAGGCCATCCAAGGCCCCAAGAACATCGTGTGTGGTGCCAATTAGATCTACAAACCAAGAAAATATTGTGCAAGAGAAGAAATGTCCAACCAACCGTTAAGCTCAATCTGTTCTGGAAACCAAGAAATCGACAATCCGAAAGTGACAAATTGCCGAAAAAGGGTCCAAATGAATTGAAAATCTAGAATAAGGAATGAGAACAAGTTTGGAAGCCAAAAATATGATCTGCAATGGAAAATGAACAACTACTGGAAAATGCCAAGAGAAACACAAAAGTTGCAACACAAAACTAAATAGGAACAAAACTCAAAAAAAATATTTTTGGTTGATGCAAGATTGCTCATCGACTAGGGATGCTCCCGCATCACTAATTTTTCCCGGGTTTTCTTCTTTCTATGTTGAATTTAGAATGCAATTATTTAGGGTAAAATGAGGGATTATTGAAGTAATTTGATAGAAATAGTAAGCTACAGATGTCCCATGAAGCAACCAACTGAGATCATAAGATCTAGACAAAACAATATATTTAGAACCCATTCCTAAAAGTTTGGCCTAATTTTTCGGGATTAGGTAGCATAGATCCACCTTGGTCCTTTGAATTTTCCATCGTCAAAAGCTGAACCTGTCATGATTAAAATAGTTAGTGGGATTAGCAATAACCATAAAATTGTTGGCAACACCAATGAAGGAAAACTGAGAGGGGGGGGGGGGGGGGTGTGAATCAATTTTCATCGGATTAGCATAACTTAACCTCAAAACCAAAACTGACAGTCTACAACAACAAAAAAGATAAGAAAATTGATACCACAACACACAACACCAAGATTTTGACTTGGAAAACCAGATTAAGGGAAAAACCACGGTGGGAACCTACCCACAATAAGATGATACTCTACAGTAGTATGAGAAAATAATTTTAGTGGGGAATGCACATGCATTCAGGCTCACTTCCTAGAGCTCACTGCTAACAAATTCAATAACTCAGAAGGCTACGACCCTTAGGGAAGGTTCACTACCTTACAAGGAAGTCTCACTGACTTACAAAATATTCGGAAAACAATCCAAAATCAAATGAACTAAAAGAATAGCATCTACAAATGCTTGATGTCAATTTTGGTTAAGCACATTTTTCTGCTCTGCAACACTCCAAACTCTGCTGAAACATAATCTTGAAGGATGTATTTGCTTGTTTAAACTTTTCCCACTCTCTGATAATGCAAAAAAAAAAAAAAAACTGATACCAAATTTACATGACTATATCACCTATTTATACAATTCATCAACCTTGACTACAAGGTCTGCCAAACCCTCAACTCACAATTACAAAATTACATCACATGATACAAAGATTGGTCATCAAACCAATATTATGATATACAAGATATAACATGGACCTAAACTAAATGCCCAAACATGCACCACCGGAAATCATGCCAAGAATAACTGCAACACACTACACCACCAAGAATACCACATAACATGAAGAATATCACTGGTTCAACAAAATCACCAAGAACAAACACAAGGATCAACATAGATCATAAAAACAATAGGACATAATTAGGAAACACCAGCAAACACATCATAATTATCTGTAATAGCTACACTAACACCACTTATGAAATCTTCATCAATCAACATTTGAAACTCAAGAACACTCAAACAACAACAATTGCCATGAGGAAAGATAAATTATAGATCACCAAATCATGAACCATCTGAATGAAGATACACAAGCACATCCTAAACAATTTCCCAAAAACTCAACTCGAGATCTGATCACATCAGAATATACTAGAGGAAATACCGAACTTTGCAAAGCACTGATCAAAAGAACCAAACTGTAAACTAGATCATATGATATGATCAATTAAGCTTCCCGATCACAGAAACCAATACAAAAAGATATAATGATCCCAATAAACCAATCTACAACCACCAGAGCAATAAATCATAGGAATATGTTGACATCATTGACAACAACATATCCTAGTAGCAACAATGTCCAACAAAAACCAAAACCTTTTAAATGTGATATAAAGAAAGATTGAAATGAAAAGCATAATGAGAGACAAACAACATCAATGAAATATACTCAAGATGCTCCCATTTCTAATGTCTCTTTCTTTTCCTCCTCTTCACAACCCAGATGGTTCGAGATTCACTAATGAAGGTTTGGAGAGATTGATGGAGTTTAATGTGTGTAGATAATGACTTTGGAAAGATGAGGATACTAATGAGCTGGACAACATAAGGATACTAATGAGCTAGAAGTGCAACCCAAAAGGGAAACATAGTATTATGATGAAAAGTGGATGATTTGATGTGAGTAGATGCTTGGATTTATTGAGTTGGGAGTCTAGAAGTAGATGGTCAAGATTCAAAGGGTGATCAATAGCTGCGATTGAAGGAGGGAGAAAGGTGTGCTCACACTGTTGCAAGAGACACTGCATTGTTGTTTAGATGTTGTCATTAATGGAAACCGATGTCAGCTATGCCATCCGCAATACATGGTTCATTCATATCAAAAGATGGATTAAGGTCTAGTGAGGTCTAGTGAGAAGAACATGACATCCAAAAAAGTGTATAGTGTTTTGGTTGGTGGTTCATTTGTGTTGAGTATTTGGCATTACGGATCTCGGAGATGCATTGTGGACATGTAATATGTCTTATTCTAGGTTTATGGCCTCTAATAATGAGTCTTGTGTAATTTGGAAGATCCGATAGACAAGTTTTCTAGTATATTAGTATTCATTAGTAGTAGTGTGTGAAGATTCCTTGTGCGGATCGTGCGGAGTGATTTTGGTGGTTGTTTGCATGTTCGAGGATGTTGAGCTGACATGTGGGAAGTGTGTGGACAAATTGTTTTGGTTCACTTGGTTGTTTTTGGATTGGATTGAGCTGACTTGAGTAACATGTTTCATTTATGTGTTATGCATTTTTGGGCCGACATGGAATGGATTTAATTTGATGTTGCAGATATATTAGACCAATTTGTTTGTTCATTTTTGGTATCAGTGGTTATGTATGATATGTGTATGAGTGATTGTGCATAATTTCACATGTGCAGTTGAAGGATTTGTGCTCCGGATTACAACATAATATCAAAACAAAACAAAGTATTGTGTGCTTAACTAGAAGTGTTTCATGCATTTGTAGATGTTTATCAGTTTAGACATTCCAATTATTATTTGTAATATTTTGTAAGGCAATTATCCTTTTGAGGTTGTAGCTCTTATTGTAATTTGAGCAGTGAGCTCAAGCAAGTGTATCTAAGTGCATGTGCATTGCCCTCATGTAATATTATTATACTTCTATCAAGGTATATTAATATTGTGGGTTTTAATCCCATCACATTTTTTCCCTTAATCGGGTTTCTACATACAAAATATTGGTGTTATGGTGTTGCTGATCTTTTCTTTGTGTTTCTACAATTTACTTTTCTTCATTTGCATTAAGTGGTTGAAAGAATAGGTTAATAAAGTTAAAAATTGCAGAACATTGGTTCACCACTCCATTAGTGTTCCTTGATTCCAAAAACATTGGCATTGAGGTTGTCATTGATGTCAACATGTGTGTGCATGGATTAATTTACTAAAGTTATAGGTTGTACATATCAATATGGTTGCAAATTGTAGACAAGATGATTGATGTCAACACTTGAGGAATCTCAGTGTATAGGCATGCAGAGATGATTGTGTGAACAATTGAGGAATCTCAGTGTATAGGCATGCAAAGATGATTGTGATCAAGTCAGTACTAGCGAAGATGCATCATGATATGTGCCTCACAAGAAAATGAAGATCAGATTGGTCAAAGATGCAGAGAGGATCAAATTGGCAACACAGAGAGCAAGTGATATGTGCATAACACGTAGGTTATCACTATGCAGTTGCATGCTGCAGAAAACATGAAATAAAATAGAGCGCAGAAGTGAAATTGGTGTGGTATCATAGTTATGTGTCGGCCTCTCCATGTGCTTAATCTATCAAGTTAGAAATTCTTGTTGTAGAATGAAATTGGTGAAAGATCCCTTTGATGGCAGTTTTCAGAAAGACAGAGTGGATATCTGGCCAACGTATCTTGATTTCTATGTGAGTTTGCCTTTCGAAAAGACTCACTTTAGGCTTAGGCAACCATGTCATGTTACACTGACATTGCTTTCCCCTTGGTGGGACCTTTGTCGAACCCACTTCACTCCATGTCTACAAGAATTCAAGTGGCAATTGTTTATTGGTCCATAGTCTATATGATGTTTGTGTGGGGGCCACTTATCTTTTCCAGTAGGAATTTCCCTTTCACTATGACACTTTCTTCCTCTTAGCAGATAGTATATGTTATACCAATATGCTAGGATCTTGTAGTGAAAATCCTCTTACCGACCTATCACATGTAACTAGAAAAGTGGAAATTGTTCTTACTTCTGATTTTTAGCTAGTCTCTGACTTCTAATAGTTGAGCCCACTTTGTCCAAAGTGTTTGCAGATGTCTAGTTAGCTTGCATTTATTGGTCTGTGCAGATGCAGTGTTTGAATGGGGCCCATGGTGAAAGGCTAAAAGTTTGGATGTGACACGTAATTTGTCACATAAATATACGATTAACCACATGAAGAGGCAAAGGAATCTAGTTGGTGAGTACTGATTGGTTCACTTGGTAGTGATGTGTTGTGTGGGACCCATGGATATGTGGCAACTACATATTTATTCTCTTAAGTTGTCTATCACGCTATTGGGTCAAATTAGAAGTAGAACTCATTCTGATTGTTTTGTTCTTGCATTCCTATTTCCTATGATAGCTTGATCCTTCGATATGATGGTGTGTTGTGCAGTTGGATGATTCACGTGGTCCCCACTTTCTCTTTTTTCTATTGAATCCTTAGTGGCAGCAGTTGAATGGTCCACATTGGTGGTGTCATATTCCTTGGGGACCCAAGTGCCAAGTAGGAAGGTAGGATAGAGGAGCTAGTAGTCTTAAGAAGATTTATCTAATCATGCTACTATGTGATGATCTTGGCCATCCATTTTTGAAGATGATGAAGAAGGCGACACATCCTACCATCTCACAACAATAGAATTTGATGATGTGGTGATCAGTTGAGACAACTTTGTTCACATGTTTGCAACCCTATAGATACATGGGTCTGTGTGGTAGTTGACCAAGCTTGATTAGATGACTTGGATTCTAGATATGAAGACTATAAAGAAGACGTCCTATGGGCTAAGTAAGAACAAAGTAAAATGGAGAAAGGTGGTGCATCCCACTAGCCCGCACTGGGTGAATGATCTCATGAATGATAATGCGGGGCAATGAGGAAAAAGAAGATAGTGACTCTCACCATCCTGAAGGCGTGCATGCAGTGTGTATAACATGAAGGTTAGTCATAGTATAGAGTTCAATGAATCTGAGTATTCTAATAGTCCACACGGGCATTGAACGAGTTTTGATCCAACAACGTGGCATGTATGAAGTGAATAAAAGGTCTCTTCTTAGCCACAAGGTTTGGATTTCAGAAAAAGTCCATCTATTGACCTTTGGAAGCTATAATGATAAGAAGTTCATTTCACTATGATGGAAGCTGAGTCTGGGTGAAATACCCCCAACTACATATTTTGATTGAACATGATGTTTCTATTGCCACATCTATAGCTCGATAGACATAGAGATCTACATGGCAATTGGCCAAACTAGTCTGAGTGACCTAGACGATTCTTATGAAGACAAGTGGCTTCCAGGTGGTCAAAGAAAGAACCACATATGTAGAAGTTGGTGATTATGAAGTTTGTGCATTCAAATGAGGTGGCTATTGAGCAAACCATTGCAACAGGATGGAGAATGCATTAATGGTAAATCTATTGTAGATAGGTGTGCAACTCGAGAGGAATTTTAGGAAGATCTATAAAAAATATAAAGGTTGCTATATATCAAATATGACAGACAGGTTGATTGCTAAATATAGCAATTCAAACATAGAGACAATCAAAAGGCAAAAAGATGCAATTAATGTTGATAACTATAAACAAAAGACAAAATCCGATAAGCAAGCAGTTATGAGTTTTAAAAATGTTTTCAAATTGAATTTTTGGAGGGAAAAATATTAGGACCGAATGAGAGGTGGTTGATAAGTTTGGATAGTTGTTATAAGATTGGTGTGTGGTAGATGAGGGAATTGAGTTGGAAAAGACAAAAAAGTGTTGGTGACTAGAAACAATGATTATTATTCAATTGTGAGAAGAAAAGGTATAATATATAGAAAAAGTTGGGAGTAGTGAGTATAAAGATATATATAGAGGTAGAGATTAGAGAGCTGAGAGGAGAGAAGAGATAGAGATAGAAACAAGAAGAAGAAAAAGAGAAGAGAGTAGAGAATAAGAGAAAACATAGATAGAAATTAGAAAGCTAAGATTGAGACCTAAGACTAGAGAGATGAAAAGAGTCAAGTCAATCTCAAGAGTAGAACTTTTGTGAGTTACAAAATCTCATTTGTAACAATGCTTTACATTGTATCAAATTTTTTATTGAATCTTTGTAAATCTCTGAGTGGGTGCTTAGAGTAGGGGTAGGTGCTCCTTTGAGTTGGTACTCCTTTGGGTTGGTGCCCATAAATGTTGTAACCAATAATTTACTTGTGAGGCTAGATTGGAGTAGTGTTTCTCACTGATTTTTTTCCCACATTGGGTTTTCCTCGTATATCTTGTGTTATGGGTCTGCCTCTTATGTGTGTATGTTGAATAGTTTAATATCTCTTCTCATAGTCTTTTGGTTTCTGTTATTAAATCTGATATCTTTTAGAAGAGTTAAAAAAATTTATTAACACTAATTCACCCCCCCATTTCAATGGTCCATTGTGTTCCTTCAATTGGTATCAAAGCCCTAGGTTCCCTGTTAGATAAGATTTATCTAGCTTTTGTAGATTCTGGTGTGTGAAAACAATGGTGATGTGTTAGTCAACTTCTACTAGTGTACTAAAGTTTCATGGCACAAACTATGTCATTTGGAGTTCTAGAATGGAATCTTATTTGTCTGTCTTAGGATATGATGTTTGGATGTTAGTCAAGAATGGCTACACTATCCATGCCACTCCTCCTACTATACCTAAAGGTAAAAGAGAATATGAATGCAATGCTGAAGCTAAGATGGTTATACTCAGTGGACTGTCTAATACAGTATCTTCGAAGGTCAATAAATGTAAATCTGCAAAGAGCCTATGGGATAGACAAAAGAAAATTTATGGAGATGGGCCTACTGTTATTGGATTAGACTATGGAATGAAGAATAATAAATGAGTAGAAAAATGTGCAGATGATAAAACAAAATCAAACTATAGATAAAGTGAGGATGAAAAGGATACTCAAACATTCATGGCACAAGAGGTCCAAAGTGAGGAGATAACATCTAGTTGTGATAGTGCATCTCAATCTAGCAGACAAGACCCTTTTGGAAGCAAGGAAGAAGATGAAGAAAATAATGATGTTAAACTGGATCTTGAAGGTGAGTTGGTGAGTTCCCTTGAAGAGTTGAAAAATGTTAGGAAAGAATATAAAAGCTACAAGAAGTTAGTCCAAGAATAACATGATATGTTGAGGAAAAATCCTTGAAGAATCAAATCATAATATTGTTGCTATGACAATTGAATTAGAAGAGCTCAGAAAGGTGAGGATAAAATACAAAATGTATAAGAATGCTATTGTTGTAGAACAAGACTGGTTGAATAAGTGTCTGCAAGAGTCAGAGAAAACTATTGCTAAAAGGATAAATGAAGAATCAAAATCAGATTTTGATACCAAGAAGTGTAGGTGTAAGGAGTTAGAATCACAAGTTGATACAAAACAAAAGGAGTGTCAAAATCTAAAGGATAAAATAAAAAAGATAACAATAGAGCTAGAGACGTGCCAAGATGAGCTCAAGATGAGAATCAAATATGAGGGCAACACTGAGGCTTTGGATAAAATTATGAGTAAACAAAAGCACTCCAAGGATACTGAAGGTGTTGGATATGATGCTAGTCAATGTTCTACCAACTAGGACTCCTTCAAGTGATAATGGTAAGAAACAAACCTCTAGAGTTAGGAATGACCCAAGGAAGAAGATAGATACGACTACAACTACTGAAAAGATGAAGATAAAGGTTGTTGCTTATACAAAAGGAAAAAGGTAATCTAAATGAAGATTATTTCAGAAGAGATAAGAATACAAGAAGGAGATAAAAACATGTTGCTCACAAACAAGTTTGGAGACTAATAGGATTAGATGAAAGGACTTTTGCAAATGTACAGCCAAAGGCCAACAACATAGGAAGACAAAATGGATGAATTCAATCAAAAAAGATCTCCACACACTTGGCAAAATAAATTTGTAAGTTACAAGCCCTCTTTCTCTGGTCATTGTTTTGCATGCAAAGGTTATGGGCATAGAGCAAGTAAGTATAGAGAATGGTCTAAGAAAGGTCAAGTTGATTTCTCTAGTAATAAAAGTGTAATTTATCAGAGATGTAATGTGTATGGACATAGTATGTCAAGTTGTAGACACATGCATAGATCTACTCCCATCTATGATAGGAAGAGTCTATTTTTTGTTCCTAGAATTGTGAATGTCATATGTTATCGATGTAATGGACTTGGTCATAGGAGTCATGAATGTAGAACAAAGTCATATCAGTCTAATGGTAGCCCTTACACCTCCTCCTACAAAAAAAAATGTAATGAATACCTATAGTGGTCATTATGTAAGACAAGTTTCTACATGGAACAAAGGAAAAATTGCTTCTAGAATGTCAAGAAATCAATTGGTTCCATCAACTAGTCAAACTAGGATGGTTTGGAGAAGGATAACAAATCAATTTAGCAGAAACTCCTCTACTCCTCTATTGGAATGAACATAGTATGCTACCACTGCAACAATTTTGGCCACATTGAAAGGTATTGTAAGGGAAGAGTTGTCAAGCAAAGGAAGATGATGAATATTGCTCCAAAATTTACAAATTAGAGACAGAGGAAGATCAAGAAAATATGGAGGAGAAAGAGAAGCCAAGGAAATGAGAATGGAAAGAATGTGTTCATAAGAAGGCACTGTGCATTCCATGCACATGTGATATCTCCTCAAGCTTAGGGAGATGCGGGAACATAGGGGGAGCTTCATATTGATCATATCCTCTAACCCCAAATATTGAAATGACTAGTGTAAGGACAAGATGTTACAAATATGAGAAAATCATCTCTAAGAAGAAGACATGGAGGAAGAAGATGTGGTGATTGATATTATAATTGAAGACGATGAATGTTGAACACAATGTACCACTAAGAGGGGGGTGAATCAATGGTTCCCAAACTCTTTAACCTTTTGATCCTAAGAGTAAGTACCGGTTAGCAAAGAAAAGACAAGTAAACCTACCGGTGAGATAATGCAAGACTTCACAATGCAATAAAAAAAAGGAACATCACATGACATGGGTATATACGAGGAAAACCCAAGATGGGAAAAACCTTGGTGGGAAGAGCTGTTGGAGACTATTTCTCCAATCTAGCCTCACAATGAAATAATCGGTTACAACATTTAGGGTACCAACCCAAGGAGCACCACTCCTGATTTAGGGCACCAACCCAAGGATTTAGGGCACTAACCCAAGGAGCACCAACCCCTGTATCGAGCTCCAACTCAGTGATTACAACATATAACAAATTAATAAAATAGTAGTAACCCTGGATACAAGTGAATCTTGTAACCACTACATACACTCCACCCTATCGATTTTACTCCTCTACCTTACTAGTTAACTCCTACTCTTCCTTCTATCTCTCTCTTTCTCCCTGCTCACCTTCACTTGGTGTTGCTGACACACCGGTTCTTCCTTTGCCTATTGGATGAATAGTTAGATCATATACTTGCTACTAGTTACATTGATCGTTAGTCTATCCTTTCTCTACTCTCTACCTACCAGATCTTTTCTCCCATACGCACATACAACTGCTTCTCTCTACAATGCCTTCTAGATGGCTTGAACACTACCGGTTTCCACCTCTGCAACTCACTTTGAAGTTTATCGATTACATTGATCTTGCCGGTTAAGCTACTTCTAAACCCTCTCATCGGTTTCACCTTCCTTACTAGCTCTTTGCTTCAAATTCTAAGTTCCTTGACTCTTCTCAATCTTATCTGTTCTCTACTTTTTTCAGGATCACTCTTCTTCGCCAACAAACATCACACCTTTAATCTTTGATCAACATAAATATATCAGAGCTTCCTTGCCAACACGTGAATTTGAACTTTAGCGCGCTAGGGTTTTCTCACCTACCAATTTGGTGTACTAGATCCAATCAAATCTCTTCTATGATATTGTGGACTTGCAACAAATCATCCATAGCTGCTAGTCTTGCGACTTCTAATACATATTTGCTATGTTTAGCAAATACGATAGACTGATTACTGAATGGCTTCAATGCATCACATTAAATGATCTTGTAGTTATCTTTTCTAGGTTGATAAGTTGATTAGATCTCCTACTTTGATCAAATCACCACAAGGTGTCCTTTGATTTTTCTTGAGCTGCACACTTCTACAATTCCCCAATGATTGTTGCAGTCAATATTTAATGTCAACCAACACCAACAACCTCACCGATACAACACATCACCAACCATTCTTGTGAGTTCAACTCCACGTGGCATCCCTATCGGCATCTATCTTATCTTAGACCTCTATGTGGGTTCAGACAAGATCACCAACCAAACACTTAACTAGTGCATACTTACTAGACATCTAACCCTACCGGTATGCCTCACCTTACCAGTTGACCTTCTTACTAGTGTATCACATTTACCTGATCATCAACCATGTCGGTCCTCAACAACAATCTAGGATGACTCACCATGTGCATCTTCATCAGATTGAGAGCACTTCACATTTTTCTCTCAGTTCACTTAGTTGCATGTTGGTAAACTTGTTTACCGGTTGGGACACTAGATAACTTCATGTTGTCAACCTCCAACCATCTCCATCAGTGGCAACAACAATATCCACCTAAGCCTTGGTAACTCCAAGTGCGTAACTGCAAAGATTGATCTTCATCTGATCGGTTCCCTTCTCAACTGGTTTGCCAAGATGGAAAACCCATTGTCTCAACACTTCCTTCTCTATCCCTGCAAAACATCTTGACTTCACATGCTGATCTGGTGTACATCTCAAATCTCATCCTCTGGAGGCTTCCTCATCTTTCACTTTAGTCATCCAGTCTATGCATCCAATCACCTGCATTTTCTTACTCTGACTATCTTATCCTAGAGAGTCATGATTTGTGTCATGTATGTTGTGGGATAAGCAAGGTATTACCACTTACCAGTGGGAAGAATAGACAATTGCACTTCATTGCTAAACACCGATGGAGGAAGATCTATGTCACCTGTCGATAATGATGCGATGTCATGAAGGAGAGGATACATTTGCAACTTGACATGTCCCAATACCTTTTCCATATGTTATCTTTGGTCACTAAAGCAACACACTTTATGTCAACCTTTTCTTCATCTAGTGGGAGTCCTACTAGATGGCATCACACTAGCATACTGGTTGCACTACTGACCTTTCATTAGTTCATACTGCAAGAAGCTCTACCGATCATAGGCTTTTCAGTTCTCATTAGTTACCGCTCACTTCTCTATAATGCTTGTTTAGTAGCAACATGCATACCTACTAACTGGTTCCTTCTTCCCAATATTGACATGTAAACCAGTCAGTATAACTTTCTTACCTATTGGCTTCATTGTCCATACTACCAGTTGATAACACTGTCAGCATATCAACTATTCATTCATGCTAGTTTTCTTGCTTTATGCTATTCCAGTTGACATCAATGACAACACAATGCCAACGTATGAAGTGGAGGTAGATTGGATATATGAGTGAGTATTTGGTTCATTGGCAACATTGGTAAGGATTTGAAGATGAAGGAGCAACAAGACATACATATCACTCTCTTTCATCTAGGCACATTTGCAGAGTCACCTAGCATGGCAGTTGCAGTTCTTAGGGGGAGATAAACAATTTGTATAAGTAGTATTAGAACTAATTTTATATTGTAATAATGGTTCATCAAGAATGCATGCAACAAAGGCCTACACAATCATATTGATTATACTCAGGTACTGAAAAATGAATCAAAGGGGGAGAAGTGTTTTTGCTACACAATATAGGTTTGTTGCAGAATGAATATTTTCTAGCAAAATATTTGGCCTAAGGAGGAGCTTATTGATATCCATTGTGGTAGTCAATCTAAAAATTAGATGAATTTTTGTACGTAGCTAGGCCCCTTTGCCATTGTTGTCAAAGGGGGAGAATGATGACTGGTGTTGACATTAATGCCAAATGGGGAGATTTTTGGCATTGAGGTTGTCATTTATATCAACATGTGTGTGTGCATGTATTGATTTGATGAAGTTATAGGTTTCAGATGCCAATATGGTTGTAGGTTGTAGACAAGATGATTGATATCAACAGTTGAAGAATCTTAGTGTACAGGCATGCAAAGATGATTGTGTCAATAATTGAGGAATCTTAGTGTATAGGTATGTAGAGGTGATTGTGCTCAATTCCATACTAGTGAAGATGCATCATGATATGTGCCTCACAAGAAGATGAAGATTAGATTGGTCAAAGTTACAGAGAGGATCAAATTGTCGATAAGGAAAGCCAAATGCGAAAACGCTCTCCTATCATCAATTCAATAGGGGATCAACCAAGAATGCCTTTTAGAATTATTTTGCAACACATTAAGATGACATAGACAGATGATTCAAATATCAAAACACACAAAGAAATAACACCAAAATTTACGTGGGAAAACCCTTACGGGAAAAAACCCACCACCCAACTGAAATAATACTTTATTTACGGTAAAAAGATTACAATAAAGATACAATCTTAACAAAAAAGGTATTCATTCTTAGTCTACATAGTTCAGAACTCTTCTATAACATCATGCAAAATATTCAGGACTAGAAACATACAAGACTACAACAATGTAGCCTCTCTACATCCCTTTGTAGTCACTCTGTTCTGCTTTGATCAACACAGACCTATCACTACACTCTACTTTGGTCAACCATTGTTCAACATCTTCTCTACTTGACCACACTCTAAATTATACAATAACTCCCCATAGAATACAACAATGATCACTCTGATCCTCTGACTGTAAACATGCCATCTATCAAATTAGATCATTACATTCTTGTCAGTTAGAATAACAACTTTAGAGTGTAACCATCGAGCGACTACCAGTCGGTTCATGAAATCGTTTAAACCAATTATCCCACATTCATCTGGAAGTCGGGTTAGTTCATATTCAAGTACCCCGATAGAAACATTATGTGTGTCCTCCTACTTGTCTTTTGGACTTCGATCTGGATGGCCATCCGCAGTCGTATATTTCCCCATCAGCCATCGAAAAGACTCTAAATGAGTTACTCTGATCTCCCAATGACCTAGAGATGATCCCATTGGGACATCGATAAAACCTTCCTGATGTCTCCTCGATCCTCGATCAACCTGATTGCTAAAGGTGACCTCATCAAGTTTTGACATAACATCAAAATTGTTACTCTCGGTCCCCGATGACATCAAAGGTGGATCCATCAAGCGTCGGTAGGACCATAAAACTTCACTCCCGATATCTGATGGCATATCAACTGCTTGAGACTGGAACCATTGGGCATCGACTGGACTTCAACATGGCTTCTCCAATAGTCGATAGCAATCTGATGACCTAAGGTGGATCCATCAGTTATCGACACAACTCCCATCTAGTCCTCTCGATAGCCGAAGTTACCCCGATGACCAAAGTCAACTTCATTGGGCATTGGGATGACTTATAAATAGCTATTCCGATATGCATATCATTCCAACCAGAAGATAGCTAACACATCAGGACTTCAGTGTAGTCAATGACAACCATTCCAAGAAGTCGAGTTCATCGGCCAAGGTTACTTCGATAGGAAGAGTTCATCGGGCAAGTAAAATCCAATACCTTCTTGCAAACTGTTCCATCGGGGTAAGTTACCCTGATCAACTTGAACACTGGTCAGGAGAAATCAAGGCATATTTCCAACAATCTCCCACTTGCTAAGGAATTCATTGGCCCTGTCTACCATGCTGAACACTTACAAAATCAACTGAGAACCATGGACTCAAAAGCCCATCAATGCTAATATACCACATGATCATGAACCATCAGAAAATATAGTTTACTTTGTGCACCACTGAGACACATGCAAAGAAGTCTCATCCCATTCATGGATACTCCCACCTTCTATCATGCCACTGCCACTAAACAAACATAGAAGCTATCTACTAAGAAAAAAAAAACTCTAACTCCCAGAACACAAACCTCATGTTCCCAAGGCAACTCAAAAGTACCAACTTTTGTTACAAACATAGCTAGAATAAAACCCACAACAAGTGCTAGTACATCCAACTATACATACCTTCATAGTATAACAAGATGAATTTCAAATCATCAACATATACAACCTGTTACTCACAATCTCAAACTTCAAGTGCAATGACAGTCACATACACACCAAGAAGCTCCCACTACACACGTAATGTCAAAGTTGAAAATAACTATTTACAACATCATATAGAAGTGAATAAATCTTTGTACCAAGAGCTTTTCCAATATTGACTAGAAGAAAAGAACCTACAAGAAAGTCTTCACAGCACCCTGTATTCTGCCCTTCTACACCCACCTCTTAAATGTCAACTGTGTTATAATAGATGAATGCATCTCAGTTGGACCTATTAATCATTCCAACACATACATCTCTAGCCACAAGAGAAAGATAGCACCATCTATGTTTCCATGTATCCATAAGCACTTGTAACTGATCAACACATCCTAACCTCCAAATGCATAACCGCATTATCATGAAGTATCAAACAATATGATCAATGTACTCAAAATACATAAACAAAAACCTAGATCATTGTCAAACTTGCAACTGCAGAATCATAAATATAAACATGACAAACATGATCTAAAACATCTCTTCCAAAGAGATTACATGCTCTATATGAACATAACCATATTATGTCAAAACTCCAAATGCATCTCAAGAGTGTACCTAGACATAATATAGCACATCTGAACTAAGGAAAAAATGTTAAAATATGACATAAACAACATCTCTACCAAGGATCCCTTTATGGATCCTCAAGATGTCCGTATCTTCAGTCACATGAAGAACATTCACCATCAAATGATGAATCTGCATAACTACCGAAGACCCATGGTACCTAGTCTCACATGGCATCGTGATTGAGACAAACACCACCAGATGTCTAACTTGCCAAATCATCTCAGAAGGAATCTCCATCCTCATTCTATGAGGATGCAGAAGATGAAGAATCTGAAGAACTCTTGTTTTCTTTCTTCTTCTCCACTTTGCAATCCTTCTGAATGTGACCAACCTGCCCATAGTTCTAGCACTTTTCTTTGGACTTCTTTCTAGGAGAAGAACTTTCCTCCAACATGGATTTAGAATTCTTGTCCTCTGTCTTGCCTCTAATAGTGAGAACCTTCTTGACCATCTCATAAGATTTTCTTCATGTTTCTTTTGATAGTAATGAAGAAACCACACCTTCCATTGTGAGCGTGGTTGTTGTACTCCCAATGGCCATTACAAGATGATCCCATCTGTTAGGCAGAGAACATAACATAAGCATACATCGATCCTCATCATCAATCTTGACTCTTATGGAAGTTAAGTAAGAAACCATCATGTTCAAAACATTCACATGATCTGCAACAGATGTACCCTCATCCATCTTCAAGGAATACAACTTCTTCCTCAGGAACAACTTGTTTACCAGAGACTTCTCCTGATAAATATCTCCAAGTTTCTTCCATAGAAGAGGTGCAGTCTTTTCCTCATGAACATTTAACAAAACAAAGTCTACCAAATAGAGTCTAATCAATCCTTTGGCTTTTCTATCTGTGAGATCCCAGTCTTCTTGCTTCATGCCTAAAGGTTTTTGTCTAGACATAGCAACCCACAAATCTTGATCAACTAGAAAATATTCCATCTTGAGTTTCCACAACTCAAAGTTTGAACCATTGAACTTCGCAATCTCCACTTGTCTAGAAGTGTGTGCCATCTCGATCTACAAACCAGATACTCTGCTAGACTCTCACTGAAAATAGAACTAACACAAAACAATCCTACCTGACAAGGATAACACAACTAAATGGCTCTAATACCACTTGTAAGGAAATCCAGATATGGAAACACTCTCCTATTGTCAATTCAATAGGGGATCAAGAAAGAATGCCTTTTAAAATTCTTTTGCAACACATTAAGATGACATAGACTTTGATTCAAATATCCAAACACACAAAGAAATAACACCAAAATTTATGTGGGAAAACCCTTACGGGAAAAAACCCATCACCCAACTGAAAGACTACTTTATTTACAATAAAAATATTACAATAAAGATACAGTCTTAATAGAGAAGGAATTCATTCTCAGTTTACACAGTTTGGAACTATGCTATAACATCATGCAAAACATTCAAGACTACAACAACATAACCCCTCTGCATCCCTTCATAGTCACTCCATTCTGCTCTGATCAACACAGACCTATTGCTACACTCTGCTCTAGTCAACCATTGTTCAACATCTTCTCTACTTGACCATACTTTGAATTATACAATAATGCCCCATAGAATACAACAATGATCACTCTAATCCTATGATTGCAAACATGCCATCTATCGAATCAGATCATTACATTCTTGTTAGTTAGAATAACAACTTCAGAGTGTAACCATCGACCGACTACCAGTTGGTTCATGAACTTGTGGAAACCAATTATCCCACATTCATCTAGAATTCAGGTCGGTTCGTATTCAAGTACCCCGACAAAAACATTATGAGTGTCTGCGTACTTGTATTTTGAACTTTAGTCTGGGCGGCCATCCGCAGTTGGATATTTCCCCACCGGCTATTGGAAAGACTCTAAATGAGTTGCTCCAATCTCTTGATGAACCAAAGATGATCCCATCGGGACATCGGCAAAACCTTCCTACTGTCTCCTCGATCCCCGATCAACTCGATCGTTGAAGGTGACCTCATCAGGTTTCAACATAACATCAAAATTGTTACTCCCAATCCATGATGATACCGAAGGTGGATCCATCGGGCATTGACATGACCATAAAACTTCACTCCTGATATCTGATGGCATATCAGCCACTTGAGACTGGAACCATCGGGCATCAGCTAGACTTCAACATGGCTTCTTTGATAGCTAATAGCACTCCGATGACCCAAGGTGGATCCATCGATTATCGACACAACTCCCATCCAGTCCTCCCAATAGCCAAAGTTACCGCAATGACCAAAGTCGACTTCATCGGGTCATCAGGATGACTTATAAACAGCCATTCTGATATGCAAAGCATTCCAACTGGAAGATAGCTAACACATCGAGACTTCGGTGTAGCGAATGATAACCATTCTGAGAAGTCAAGTTCATCGGCCAAGGTTACTTCGATAGGAAGAGTCCATTGGGAAAGATCAACTCGATACCTTCCTGCAAGTTGTTCCATTGGGGTAAGTTACCCCGATCAACTCGAACACTAGTCAGGAGAAAACGAGGCATATTTCCAACATTGTCAACACATAGAGGAAGTGATATGTGCATAACACATAGGTTATCACTATGCAGTTGCATGTTGTAGAAAACGTGAAATGAAATGGAGTACAAAAGTGAAATTGGTTTGGTATCATAGTTCTATGTCATCCTCTCCATGTGCTTAATCCATCAAGTTTGACATAGTCTTGTTGCAGAATGAAATTGGTGAAAAATCCCTTTGATGGCAGTTTTCAGAAAGACGGAGTGGATGTCTGGCTGATGTATCTTGATTTCAGTGTGAGTTTTGTTAGATATTTCTACTGCTAGGATATGTTGTTGTCATTTATGTCAACATATTCTAGTGTTTTGGTATTGTAGAGAGTTGGATTGGTTGTTTCAATTGGTATATTGTAGATGTTTTATTGTGGATTTATAATTTCAGTAATGAAGTATCTCTAGTTGATTCAGTGTTGGTTTCATGTTGATATGTGGTGATTTGATCAGGTTATGGATTCTGGTATGAGGATTGGTTTTTCAGTGTTCAGTGTTGCAATGTTTTGGTATTTGATGCATTCTCTGGAATTATTATATCTTGAGTTGTGAATTTGGGAGATTTTTGGGGATGTTCATGTGTATCTTTAACTCAGATGGTTAATGATTTGGTGCTCTGAAAGTTCTTTCTAGTCCCAATTGTTGTTGTTGAGTGTTCTTGAGTATCACCGTGTTGATCGATGGACAATTGATTAAGTGATGTTGGTGAAACTATTATAGATGGTTCTAACATGCTTGTTGGTGTTTCCTAATCGTGTCTTACTTGTTTTTTAGTCTGCATTGATCATTGTGAATATTATTGAAGATCTTATGGGACTGTTGATGTTCTTCATGTTATGCAACATTCTTAGTGGTGTAGCATGTTGTGGATGATTTTGGCAAGATTTTTGCTGGTGTTGTGTGTTCATGGATTTGATTTGGGTCCATGCTATATTGTCTTGGAATTGTATTGGTTTGGTGGTTGATTTATGTATCGTGTGATGTAATTTTAAAATTAGGTCTTAAGGGTTGAGCCGACCTTGTAGTCAAGGTTTCTTATTTGTATAAATAGGCATCATATTCATGTAATTTGGATATCAGTGTTGTGTCTATATTATTAGAGAGTGGTGTATGTGAGAAAAAGAGAATTCATCTTTCAGTGTGTTGCAAGGAAGATAAATGTGCTTAATTGGAAGTGTCATTAGGCATTAGGAGATGTTATTCTTTTAGTTCATCTAATCTGGATTGTTGTCCGATCTTTGTAAGGTAGAGAGCCTTCCTTAGGGTTGTAGACCTTTTTTTTTTGAGTAGTGAGCTCTAGGCAGTATTCCTGGATGCATGTGCATTCTCTATTGTAATATTTTCACATACTATTGTAGAGTATCATATTTTGTGGGTAGGTTCCTATTTTGGTTTTTCCCTTAACTGGGTTTTCCATGTCAAAATCTTGGTGTTATGTGTGTTGTTGTTATTGTGTTTATCTTTGTTCTTGCTGCAATTTATCACATTTGAAGTTGTGCTTAAATTGTTTGATCCGGTGAAAACAGATCCAATCCCCCTCTTAGTTTTCCTTCATTGTTCTTTCCAACAACTTTTCCTTTCAACAAGTCTCACTTTAGGTTCAGGAAGCCATTCCATGTTACACCAACATCTCTTTCCCTTTGATGGGACCTCAATCAAGCCCACTTCGCTCTATGTCTGTAGGAATTCAAAAGGTGACCATTTATCGATCCACAGTGTATGGGATGTTTGTGTGGGGGCCACTTATCTTTTTCGGCAAGACTTTCTCTTTCGCTATTCCACTTGTTTCCTCATAGTGGATGGTACATGTCATACTGATATGGTGGGACCCTGTGATGAAAAGCCTCTTATCGGCCTATCACATCTAACTAGAAAATTGGAAGTTGTTCTTACTTCTAATTTTTGGCCTCCGATAGTCAGGCCCACTTTGTCTAAAGTGTTTGTAGATGTCTAGGTGGCTTGCATTTATCAGTCCATGCCGATGAAGTATTTTAATGGGACCTAAGGTAAAAGACTAAAATTTTGGATGTGATATGTAACCTTTCACATCAATATACAATTGACCATGTGAAGAGGAAAATGCATCTAGTTGATAGGTACTGATTGGTTCACTTGGCAATGATGTGTTGTGTGGGACCCATGGCTATGTTGGGATCCAAGAATACTGAGAGGGGGGGTGAATCAGTGTTCTACTGGTATGAATAGTTTTTATCCTTTTATACCAAATACTTATAAATTGGTAAACAAATAAACATATAACAAGAAGAAAATAAACCATCCACGTAAATGAGCACAATAACACACATAATTTATATGTGGAAAACCTCAAAGAGGAAAAACCACGGTGGGATTTGTGATCCACAATATCAGTTCACTAGACATATGAAAATATATTACATATAACAGGGGCCTGGACATGTAGGAAGGCACACTGCTCTTCACTAAAGAGCCTCACTGACTACAAGCTTTCTACTAAAGTAAATTACTGAAAATGAACTCAAGAACGAATCTGCTATCCTAAATAGAGTTTCGGTTCTACTTCTACTCTGTACCGATTCATAAACCCTGAACTACTATTGGTATCACTTCTCCTCCAAGAATGCTTTCCGAGCTATCTACAGATCATTCCATGTTATATAAGATTCGCATACAAAATGATCTTCGTATATATATTTCGTATTATACAGTTCTTCTATATTCTCCTATCTCCTTATCATTTATCTCATATGTCATATTCAAAATGACCTAGCAGACTGACCTATATACCCATTACAAAAAATATGCCTCATGTCGGCTTACAATAAATTACAAAAGATATTCAATATCGGCCTCAACAATAATTACAAAATCATTTACTAATTAAATACTTCTTTGTGTCACCTTCCACAAAAGTATTGATGTCGGTGTCGGTGTTGGTATAGCCCTAAATGCTCCAAAGCTGGTATCTATTGGTATATGCCTCCTAGTACTAGTATATGACTTCCATTTGATCTTGTTGCGATTAATGAGAACAAAATGAATCCAATTAGTGTCAATTGCCAACAATCTCCCCCTTTGGCATTGCTAGCAACACTCATGTGAAAAATGGATTCCCTGCCGGTATGCTCCCCCTGAGCAATACACTTCATTTGATATCCTGATCTCCTTCACATGTGATATATTTTCTGATATTTTTCACATATATACATACTCCCCCTTTGACATTAATGCCAAAGATGAGTTAAAGAATAAATGAATACAGTTAGTTTCACTGGAGCTTAATCATCTTCAAGATTAATGGGTATGCCTTTTGCAATAACTGGAGATATGTATCCCAGTTGGTTCTAAAAGTATCATAAATTGATGCTAGTCCACTTAGTAAGTGGGCATGTGTTTCCTTCTCCTAGACATCTTTCGGTGTGGGTTTATCTATCAAGTCCATGTACTCTCTCTTATGAACACCCAATGAATCTAATCTAGGACTCACCAATCCTCTAACATTTCTTTCTCTTCTCATGATTTTATCTCTCTCCTCAAAAGCAAAAAATTGGTTCTCCAAGGATAAAATTTGTCCATCAACAGATGTGGTTAGTGCAGTCAATCCATCAAAATAATTAGCAATTTTATCCATCTTTTCATATAACTCCTGTAGTGTCCTAAAATTGCGACACTTGCAATTTCGACTGCATTTCGGTCTTCACGATGGCGATGCAACATGCAACCTGAATGGAGACCCCAAAACTTGCTCACGACACTGAAAAATGCATTTTTCAAGCACCCTGGCCTGAACCTCCTTGCACCCTGATGTCCCGGGAGGTGGGACCAGAGCGCCCAGCGCCCTGGTCCCTGGGTCCTATTTTGGGCCCGGTCTCCTAAGGGGCTCGGGTCTTTTTGTTTGCAATTTGGAAATTAACTTTCCCTGGTTGGCCTAAGGTCGGGAAAATCAGTCTATCAAGCCCTAAATGACAAGTATATAAACTACATTTTCCTCTTTCATTCGATATGATGGAAAAGGCATGGAAACTATACTCAAGCATTCAAACACTCAAGCATTCAAGCAATTGATCATTCCAAGTCTCCATTCAAGGCTAAGTGTTGCATTCAAGTCAAGGATTCAACCATTGAAGAGGAGATCACTTATTACATGCTACATACTACAACATACAACATCTAAACCTTTGCACACAAGGATACAAACATCCTTAGAACAAGGTATTAGTACTTGTTTTACAGTCATTTACATTTACAGCACTTGCTCATTTCTTGGTTAATTCCAAAACCGGGGTTTGACCTAAAGGCAAACCCCTAATCCCTAACCCCCCAATCGTCTTCGCTTTTCTGTGTGTAGGTTGCAGGTACGCGGCTGAAATTGAAGATCTGGAATCCTTGTGCAGAGACGAACAGATTCCCCTTCGTTTCGCGGATTTTTCGGAGGACCGTGGCGTCGGGCGCCATCGTCCCGACAACTTTTGCTCAAATTTGCAGGACAGCGCCGTATCGACATTTTACTGCTAATTCCAGGTCCGCAGCTTCATCCTATAACCCGAACTCAGTTTATAAGCGAATCTTTATGACTTTCTATGCATCCTTAGCTTAATTTCCTTAATCAACATTCTTTACAAAAGAGGGTAGCCTTGCTTTCCTAACCCTTGAAATTAATTTAGCATCCAATCTTGCATTACATGGGATTGGATCTTATGAGTTTCAACCCCTCTTTTGAATGTAAAGTCTTTCCCCTAAGTGAAAACCCATCGAATCCTAGCGAACCTCCCTTCTCTCTCCTTGGAGTTAGAAGAGGGGAGACCAACTAGGGTTCGACCGCGATTTTCCGCTTTACATTTTGGTGAACCCGACGTGAACATCCTTTCTGATTTTTCATGCTTAGATCTGAAAAAATTGATTACATTTCCATGTTTGATCTTTTGCAAAGTTTTAGAGGTGATCGCATTAAAACCCTAAAATTTCTTTTTAGTAATTAAACTTGCGAAATGTCTAAATGTTAATGCTTGTTTCAGATCTGTCCTTCTATTACAAATTATCAATTCATATTTGTGCTTTAATTCTGAAAATTAAGTGGTTAAAAGTCAAAACCCTAATTTTTGAAACCCTCTTGATTCAACCTTTGTCCGGCAATTTGACCGATCAAAACATCTCCAAATTAGCTATAACTTTGGATTCCGCAATAAAATCACAATATCTTTCATCCCTGAAAATTTGGAAAAAAGTTGCGAGGACCGTGTTGGACTCCGAGCGCCATCGTCCCCGACATTTTTTCCAAAATTTCGGGAGCGAGATCTTGTTGTATTTTCCTGATAAAATCCAGAATTTTGGCTGATTTTGTCAATTATAACACTTTCAAAATTACAGTCAAAGTTGGTCTTGTGATTGCTTGGTCTAAGGCTCCTAATCATTCAAAAATTATCAAAACTGAAATTTTGTGTCAAAATTGTGTTCTTACTGTCTTAGATCTAAAAATTGTATTTGCATTCATTCGAAATTTCAGTGCTTTATTCAAATATTTGCATTTTGTGACTTTTGAAATTAAGTGCCTAATTACAACTTTTTTGATTTCCGCTTTCAAAATTGAATTTTGCGTGAAATTGAGTCAATTTTCAAATTTCAAAATCTGCATTGCTCTTGACATTCCCTCTAAAATCATAAAATTCAAAATTTCAGTCTCCCTCTCTTTTTCAAAATTCAAATTTTGCATTTTTCGACAATCTTGATAGGGTTCAATTTTGAATTTGCAACTTTAATTTGGCCTATCTACAGATCGTAAAATCCCTCAATTTTTTCAGATTAGCTCTAAAATCATCATACCTTTCATCCCTACAAATTTCGAAAAAAAATGCAAGGACCGTGTTGCACTCCGAGCGCCACGGTCCCGAACATTTTTTCTGAAATTTCGGGAGACTGTTGTGATTGCATTTAACAGCTTAAATCTGGAAGATTGGCTGGTTTTACTGAAAATTGCTACCTCTAAGATCAAAATCTTTTCTCTCTCTCTAGTGCATGAGTTTTACAACAATAAGCCCTACTTACACTATTCCCGTTAGACGAAGCCGTAGAATTAAGTCTTTCCGAGGTTTAACTACTGAGGAGATGGAACCTAATTTGAGTAGTCTTTTTAACGAGGACATGGGTAATTCCTCTAATCCTCCTAATGATGAAGAAGCTCCCCATGAAGTTTCTGTTGAACAACTTTCCAAATTGGATAACCAATTTGACGATTTTCACCAATGGATGTCTCATGAGTATCCTGATAGTCAAGCTCTTCCTTTAATTGAGGGTCTAAAACATATGCTTCAAAGTGATAAGAATGGAATTGATGTTTTACGTGGTATCGCACACATTGTGGATTCGAATGTGATGCCTATGAAGAGTTGTGCTAAATCTTTAGGTTATACACAACCTCCTACACAAGTCAATCATTCTATTCCTTTGACCACTTCTATTGCTAGTTTACCTACCTTTACATCAAACATCATGACTACTTCTATACAAGACATTCCTCCTGTGATCACTAGTCATGGGGGCAATCCTCCTTCTTCAATTAACCCTATTCCTTCATTCAATCCGATTTCTTCATTCATTCCTTCAATAAGTGTTCCTATTACATCTTCACAAATGAACATGACACAAGGGGGCAATTCATTTAACCATTCCATTCCTCCTTGTAGTGTTCCTCCTATCCAATCATCCCCTATGGTTGACTATCATAGGGTCCCACCACCTTACTCTTTACCTTCTTTCAATAACATCACACCTCCATCTCAATCTAACACACCTAATATGAACTCTTCGACTGAAGCTACCATTAATAATCTTGCACAAACTGTCTCTTCTTTACAGCAACAAATTGCCTCTATGAATCAATCTAAGTTTAGTGTGCCCACATTTGACGTTGCGAGCCCACTCTCTCTTGACATTGTCCGAGCTATTCCTCCTAAACATGTTGAAATCCTGCATTTGGAACTTTATAATGGTAAAGGAGATCCTCTAACACATGTTAAGACTTTTCAAACAATATGTACTGATTTTGCTTATGACCAAAGGTTGCTTGCAAAACTGTTCACTAGAACATTAAGAGACAAAGCCCTACAATGGTATTGCTCGTTGCCTTCTTATTCTATTACTTCTTTCGAACAACTTGCAAATGCTTTCATTCAACAATTTCAAAACAACATAAGTCCTAAAGTTACTTTGATTGATTTAATGCATTGTAAACAAGGTGTTAAAGAAAAAGTGACTGATTTCATTGGTAGATATAAGCATTTGTATGCTCAAATTTCTTTTCCAGTGCCTGATAATGATATTCAAAGAATCTTTATTTCTAATTTGCAAAAAGATATTCGAGACAAACTTCTGTTTTCTGAGTTTACTTCTTTCCACCAGTTGTGCGCCACTCTTCACAATTATCAACTGACTGTGAGTCAAATGGAACAATCACATCCTATGGCTCCGAGTGATAAGGGTGATAGCAGTCAACAACCATTTGGGAAGTTTAAACCGAACAGAGATTCCATCAAATTCAATGAAATCATCATCAACAACAATGTGAATGCAGCATCAGGTGTGCCTCCTATTTCTAAATTTTTCAAGAAAGAAAGAAAGTATACTCCTTTGAATGAATCATTCCATGATATTATGAATAAGTTATTGGGACAAAATGTGCTTACCCTTCCTCCTATAAGACAAATTGATCCTGCAAAGATTACTTCACCTTATTTTGATCACAAAGCTTTTTGTCACTTTCATCGTCAGCCTGGTCATGATATTGAAAAATGTTTTTCTTTAAAGGGTAAAATTCAGGATTTGATTGATAATAATACTATTTCTGTTTCTGGAGTGAATGATAAAAGCAACACATCTGTAGCTCCTCCTAACCAAAATCTTCAGATTTTTACTGATCCATTACCTTCTCATACTTCTCATACTTCTAATGTGATTGAGGCTAATGATTCCTCTTTCTCATCTGATGGTCTTGTGTCTATGACTCCGAATGTGATTAACTTTGTAGAGCAGCAAGAAAACCCTAAAGAACCTTCCATCACATTTGATTCTAGCGAAACCATTAGGGCACCTGATGGTCCTTTATACATAGTTGCAAAAGTCAAAAATACACCTTGCCGTGGAGTGCTTATTGATCCTTCGGGCATGGTTAATGTTATTACTGAAGAATTTCTTTTTACTTTGCAATTGAATCAAGTGATCTATGACAAAACAGATGTGATTGTGAAGTTATTTGATGCATTTTCTTCTCCTGCAATTGGTTCTATTACATTGCCTATTGAGGTCCATAATAAATCTCTTGATGTGAACTTTTCTATTATTCCATCTTCCGAACAATTTCGTGTGAAGCTTGGCTATCCTTGGCTATCTTCCATGAAAGCTATTGCTTCTCCTATTCATAAGTGTTTAAAATTTCCCCATAATGGTGAAGTTGTTACTGTCAATCATAGTCTCTTTAAACCAGCTGAAAGAACTTCTAGCGTTCCTATTGATTACTTTTGGCCTAAACAATTCCAATCCCTTCCTCCGCGAAGTGATCATCTTTTCAAATCTTATCAAAAGTGGAAAAAAGATATGATCCTATCTCTAAGTGAACCTAGAGCACCTAAACTTGACATTCCTATCATTCTTGAGAAGGAAATTCTTCCTTTGAAAGACAAAACTAATGTCTTTCCCCAAGAAGATTCCCAACCCGTCCCTATGGATGCGACTATGTCTATACCTAATAAACTTCCTAAGAATAGACCTATACCTCCTCGTCATGATGGACTTGGTCTTCTCCCTAAACCAAAAATTCCTCCTTTGTATGGAGCAGTTCCTCCTCCTGCCTGTTATAGAGAGAAGAGACCTTCTTCTTCTCCTATTATCTAGCCTAAGAGACCACAACCTAAACACCCAAGTGATAAGGATGAGAACATTCCTCCTCCTCAGTCTTCTCCACTTCCTACTAAGACTAGACGAAATCGTTCTGCACGGGAACATCGACGAAAGCGTCGTCTTAGGGCTCAAGCAGCTGCTTCTCAAACTTTACAATCTCCAAAAACACCTTCAACAAGCATTATTCCATTTTCTCCTCAGCCGGACATTGAGCCTAAATCTCCTAAACATAAGATGCATGATGGTCTTGATCCTGTGCGAGTTAAAGATCCTATTTTTATAAATCTTGATGATGATATAGATGAAAATGTTATGCATGATGAAAATGTTACTCCTCTTGCTTCTGATAGCGAATATGAACTTGTTGATGTTGATAACCATTTATCTAATGAATTTTCTAAAGCACTTATCCTAGCTCCTAGACAAGAACAATGTGGCTTGGAACATGAACATAGCCCTTGTTTGGATCTTGTGATAGCTCCATCTGCTGTGTTGGATGTTCCTCCTCTAGCGTGTTCCCTGCCTTCCCGAAACATTGATCAACAAGATCGGGGGGTAGATGACATGCTAGACTAGTTACATTAGCATAGCAGACTCTCTCCCCCTCTCTTTTGTTACTTCTTCTATATGTTATTCTCATTCTTCTATTTGTCGTCCTTAGTGTTGTCTACTTGAGGACAATGCAAAGCATTGAGATCTCTCGATCTCTCTCATGTTGACTCAAAAGACACATGTGTTCCCTTCTTCTAGGTGACCTTCCTTGATTGGGGAATGAAGAACAATTATGCATACATACATATGATATATATACATGACTTATCATATAGCATACTGACCCCAAGGAAAGCGAAGTCACCTCGTGCTTTGTGTTTGTGTTTATTATCCTTGGGTTTATCTCACACTTGGGGGCTAAATCCTTGCGATAACGTGCTCCTTTTTCCTTTCTCATTTCTTATGTGTATCACTACGTTAAAACAATCACCCCCGTTGAGGTGTGTGCGATCGCTTTAACGTAGGGGGGCATACACCCTGTCTATCCTTTCAAGGATACTTGAAAATTTCTTGGGAAACTTAGCTTTGTCTTGAAGATTTTTTGGTATTTCTTTTGCATGACTCATAGTGAGGGAACCTTACTACTGACAGTCATGGTTCTTCCTCGTGATCTTCCCTTTTACTTTGTCAATCAAAGTCGTAAGATCCTTAGTCCACTGGGGGCTTGGTGTATCTTGCCTCCTTGACGTGGTGAAAGTTTTTCAAATGTTGTTTCCTTGTACTTTACCGAAAGTATGAGCGTACGCTTATACTCCCGCTAAAGTGGGGGCTAAATGTAGCATCCTAAAATTGCGACACTTGCAATTTTGACTGCATTTCGGTCTTCACGATGGCGACGCAACATGCAACCTAAATGGAGACCCCAAAACTTGCTCACGACACTGAAAACTGCATTTTTCAAGCACCCTGGCCTGAACCTCCTTGCACCCTGATCCTCCAGGACCATGGCGCCCAGCGCCCTGGTCCCTGGGTCCTATTTTGGGCCCGGTCTCCTAAGGGGCTCAGGTCTTTTTGTTTGCAATTTGGAAATTAACTTTCCCTGGTCGGCCTAAGGTCGGGAAAATCAGTCTATCAAGCCCTAAATGACAAGTATATAAACTACATTTTCCTCTTTCATTCGATATGATGGAAAAGGCGTGGAAACTATACTCAAGCATTCAAACACTCAAGCATTCAAGCAATTGATCATTCCAAGTCTCCATTCAAGGCTAAGTGTTGCATTCAAGTCAAGGATTCAACCATTGAAGAGGAGATCACTTATTACATGCTACATACTACAACATACAACATCTAAACCTTTGCACATAAGGATACAAACATCCTTAGAACAAGGTATTAGTACTTGTTTTACAGTCATTTACATTTACAGCACTTGCTCATTTCTTGGTTAATTCCAAAACCGGGGTTTGACCTAAAGGCAAACCCCTAATCCCTAACCCCCCAATCGTCTTCGCTTTTCTATGTGTAGGTTGCAGGTACGCGGCTGAAATTGAAGATCTGGAATCCTTGTGCAGAGACGAACAGATCCCCCTTCGTTTCGCGGATTTTTCGGAGGACCGTGGCGTCGGGCGCCATCGTCCCGACAACTTTTGCTCAAATTTGCAGGACAGCGCCGTATCGACATTTTACTGCTAATTCCAGGTCCGCAGCTTCATCCTATAACCCGAACTCAGTTTATAAGCGAATCTTTATGACTTTCTATGCATCCTTAGCTTAATTTCCTTAATCAACATTCTTTACAAAAGAGGGTAGCCTTGCTTTCCTAACCCTTGAAATTCATTTAGCATCCAATCTTGCATTACGTGGGATTGGATCTTATGAGTTTCAACCCCTCTTTTGAATGTAAAGTCTTTCCCCTAAGTGAAAACCCATCGAATCCTAGCGAACCTCCCTTCTCTCTCCTTGGAGTTAGAAGAGGGGAGACCAACTAGGGTTCGACTGTGATTTTCCGCTTTACATTTTGGTGAACCCGACGTGAACATCCTTTCTGATTTTTCATGCTTAGATCTGAAAAAATTGATTACATTTCCATGTTTGATCTTTTGCAAAGTTTTAGAGGTGATCGCATTAAAACCCTAAAATTTCTTTTTAGTAATTAAACTTGCGAAATGTCTAAATGTTAATGCTTGTTTCAGATCTGTCCTTCTATTACAAATTATCAATTCATATTTGTGCTTTAATTCTGAAAATTAAGTGGTTAAAAGTCAAAACCCTAATTTTTGAAACCCTCTTGATTCAACCTTTGTCCGACAATTTGACCGATCAAAACATCTCCAAATTAGCTGTAACTTTGGATTTCGCAATAAAATCACAATATCTTTCATCCCTGAAAATTTGGAAAAAAGTTGCGAGGACCGTGTTGCACTCCGAGCGCCATCGTCCCCGACATTTTTTCCAAAATTTCGGGAGCGAGATCTTGTTGTATTTTCCTGATAAAATCCAGAATTTTGGCTGATTTTGTCAATTATAACACTTTCAAAATTACAGTCAAAGTTGGTCTTGTGATTGCTTGGTCTAAGGCTCCTAATCATTCAAAAATTATCGAAACTGAAATTTTGTGTCAAAATTGTGTTCTTACTGTCTTAGATCTAAAAATTGTATTTGCATTCATTCGAAATTTCAGTGCTTTATTCAAATATTTGCATTTTGTGACTTTTGAAATTAAGTGCCTAATTACAACTTTTTTGATTTCCGCTTTCAAAATTGAATTTTGCGTGAAATTGAGTCAATTTTCAAATTTCAAAATCTGCATTGCTCTTGACATTCCCTCTAAAATCATAAAATTCAAAATTTCAGTCTCCCTCTCTTTTTCAAAATTCAAATTTTGCATTTTTCGACAATCTTGATAGGGTTCAATTTTGAATTTGCAACTTTAATTTGGCCTATCTACAGATCGTAAAATCCCTCAATTTTTTCAGATTAGCTCTAAAATCATCATACCTTTCATCCCTACAAATTTCGAAAAAAAATGCAAGGACCGTGTTGCACTCCGAGCGCCACGGTCCCGAACATTTTTTCTGAAATTTCGGGAGACTGTTGTGATTGCATTTAACAGCTTAAATCTGGAAGATTGGCTGGTTTTACTGAAAATTGCTACCTCTAAGATCAAAATCTTTTCTCTCTCTCTAGTGCATGAGTTTTACAACAATAAGCCCTACTTACACTATTCCCGTTAGACGAAGCCGTAGAATTAAGTCTTTCCGAGGTTTAACTACTGAGGAGATGGAACCTAATTTGAGTAGTCTTTTTAACGAGGACATGGGTAATTCCTCTAATCCTCCTAATGATGAAGAAGCTCCCCATGAAGTTTCTGTTGAACAACTTTCCAAATTGGATAACCAATTTGACGATTTTCACCAATGGATGTCTCATGAGTATCCTGATAGTCAAGCTCTTCCTTTAATTGAGGGTCTAAAACATATGCTTCAAAGTGATAAGAATGGAATTGATGTTTTACGTGGTATCGCACACATTGTGGATTCGAATGTGATGCCTATGAAGAGTTGTGCTAAATCTTTAGGTTATACACAACCTCCTACACAAGTCAATCATTCTATTCCTTTGACCACTTCTATTGCTAGTTTACCTACCTTTACATCAAACATCATGACTACTTCTATACAAGACATTCCTCCTGTGATCACTAGTCATGGGGGCAATCCTCCTTCTTCAATTAACCCTATTCCTTCATTCAATCCGATTTCTTCATTCATTCCTTCAATAAGTGTTCCTATTACATCTTCACAAATGAACATGACACAAGGGGGCAATTCATTTAACCATTCCATTCCTCCTTGTAGTGTTCCTCCTATCCAATCATCCCCTATGGTTGACTATCATAGGGTCCCACCACCTTACTCTTTACCTTCTTTCAATAACATCACACCTCCATCTCAATCTAACACACCTAATATGAACTCTTCGACTGAAGCTACCATTAATAATCTTGCACAAACTGTCTCTTCTTTACAGCAACAAATTGCCTCTATGAATCAATCTAAGTTTAGTGTGCCCACATTTGACGTTGCGAGCCCACTCTCTCTTGACATTGTCCGAGCTATTCCTCCTAAACATGTTGAAATCCTGCATTTGGAACTTTATAATGGTAAAGGAGATCCTCTAACACATGTTAAGACTTTTCAAACAATATGTACTGATTTTGCTTATGACCAAAGGTTGCTTGCAAAACTGTTCACTAGAACATTAAGAGACAAAGCCCTACAATGGTATTGCTCGTTGCCTTCTTATTCTATTACTTCTTTCGAACAACTTGCAAATGCTTTCATTCAACAATTTCAAAACAACATAAGTCCTAAAGTTACTTTGATTGATTTAATGCATTGTAAACAAGGTGTTAAAGAAAAAGTGACTGATTTCATTGGTAGATATAAGCATTTGTATGCTCAAATTTCTTTTCCAGTGCCTGATAATGATATTCAAAGAATCTTTATTTCTAATTTGCAAAAAGATATTCGAGACAAACTTCTGTTTTCTGAGTTTACTTCTTTCCACCAGTTGTGCGCCACTCTTCACAATTATCAACTGACTGTGAGTCAAATGGAACAATCACATCCTATGGCTCCGAGTGATAAGGGTGATAGCAGTCAACAACCATTTGGGAAGTTTAAACCGAACAGATATTCCATCAAATTCAATGAAAACATCATCAACAACAATGTGAATGCAGCATCAGGTGTGCCTCCTATTTCTAAATTTTTCAAGAAAGAAAGAAAGTATACTCCTTTGAATGAATCATTGCATGATATTATGAATAAGTTATTGGGACAAAATGTGCTTACCCTTCCTCCTATAAGACAAATTGATCCTGCAAAGATTACTTCACCTTATTTTGATCACAAAGCTTTTTGTCACTTTCATCGTCAGCCTGGTCATGATACTGAAAAATGTTTTTCTTTAAAGGGTAAAATTCAGGATTTGATTGATAATAATACTATTTCTGTTTCTGGAGTGAATGATAAAAGCAACACATCTGTAGTTCCTCCTAACCAAAATCTTCATATTTTTACTGATCCATTACCTTCTCATACTTCTCATACTTCTAATGTGATTGAGGCTAATGATTCCTCTTTCTCATCTGATGGTCTTGTGTCTATGACTCCGAATGTGATTAACTTTGTAGAGCAGCAAGAAAACCCTAAAGAACCTTCCATCACATTTGATTCTAGCGAAACCATTAGGGCACCTGATGGTCCTTTATACATAGTTGCAAAAGTCAAAAATACACCTTGCCGTGGAGTGCTTATTGATCCTTCGGGCATGGTTAATGTTATTACTGAAGAATTTCTTTTTACTTTGCAATTGAATCAAGTGATCTATGACAAAATAGATGTGATTGTGAAGTTATTTGATGCATTTTCTTCTCCTGCAATTGGTTCTATTACATTGCCTATTGAGGTCCATAATAAATCTCTTGATGTGAACTTTGCTATTATTCCATCTTCCGAACAATTTCGTGTGAAGCTTGGCTATCCTTGGCTATCTTCCATGAAAGCTATTGCTTCTCCTATTCATAAGTGTTTAAAATTTCCCCATAATGGTGAAGTTGTTACTGTCAATCATAGTCTCTTTAAACCAGCTGAAAGAACTTCTAGCATTCCTATTGATTACTTTTGGCCTAAACAATTCCAATCCCTTCCTCCGCGAAGTGATCATCTTTTCAAATCTTATCAAAAGTGGAAAACAGATATGATCCTATCTCTAAGTGAACCTAGAGCACCTAAACTTGACATTCCTATCATTCTTGAGAAGGAAATTCTTCCTTTGAAAGACAAAACTAATGTCTTTCCCCAAGAAGATTCCCAACCCGTCCCTATGGATGCGACTATGTCTATACCTAATAAACTTCCTAAGAATAGACCTATACCTCCTCGTCATGATGGACTTGGTCTTCTCCCTAAACCAAAAATTCCTCCTTTGTATGGAGCAGTTCCTCCTCCTGCCTGTTATAGAGAGAAGAGACCTTCTTCTTCTCCTATTATCCAGCCTAAGAGACCACAACCTAAACACCCAAGTGATAAGGATGAGAACATTCCTCCTCCTCAGTCTTCTCCACTTCCTACTAAGACTAGACGAAATCGTTCTGCATGGGAACGTCGATGAAAGCGTCGTCTTAGGGCTCAAGCAGCTGCTTCTCAAACTTTACAATCTCCAAAAACACCTTCAACAAGCATTATTCCATTTTCTCCTTAGCCGGACATTGAGCCTAAATCTCCTAAACATAAGATGCATGATGGTCTTGATCATGAGGGGAGACCAACTAGGGTTCGACCGCGATTTTCCGCTTTACAACTCCTTTAATATGTTATCAACATTAGTCGTAAGAATTTCTATGTTACAACACACTCTGTAGATATTTGTACATTGTTTTAAACAAACCTCAATAAGTATAAGTTTGTCCTCAATTTTCTTCTTCTCTGTTTCTAATCTGATCAAAATCTATTCTTTTAGCTATTGTGAATTTATCCAAAGCTTTTTGATCTATAATCTGCCTCAGAGATTGAAAATTGTTAGAGATATGCTCTGTTAGAGTCTTGACCTTGCTGGAAGGGCATGCTCCATCTTCAATCTGATAGTCAAGTATTAGTCTGTGAAACATTGTGACCGATTGATCAATTAATCCTTTATCTGTAGTACCTTTAGTAATTTTTGAGTAGCCATCATCATCAATTTTGTTGGACTCAACTCAAAGACTGATTTCTTCTCAACCTGAGAAGTGTCAATTGCCAAAACCTTGGTCAAGGAATAAGTTTTACCTATTGATATTGACTCAGTTGCTTTTACCTTATCCATCTAAACCTCTTTTGCACTGGTGGCTTCACCACATTCTTTCTTTGTACCCTTCTAAAAGCCAGAGGTTCATTATCCTCAGAGTCAGAATTAGAATCAGAAGTGATAGGGGAAATGTGAACTTGTGGCTTCTTCACTTCTGCAGTACCAACCTCTATCTGTTTAGTTGTCTATTTGGATCATGAACCCAGTTAAGTGTCTATCTTGCAAATCACATCTTGTACATATGCATACATCTTTTCTATTTTCTTCTCTCTTCTCTTCTTGTTAAAACTGGTTTTCACTTCAAGAGCCTTCTCTCCTGCTGTACCAAAATGCTATGTTTTATCATCTAATGGGGCATCTAACAACATTTTTGCATAGAGTTCAAAAATACTATCATCCACCTCATATCTAAGCTCAGTAATCCAAATTTTCTAGGTTCAACTACCTCCATAAGGGTTTCATCAGTTTTTACCATAAAGTAGATATCATTGGAATATTTCACAATGTTCATTGATATTCTCTCCCTTTGTCTTGTGTTTTCTTGGAATGTCTTGAAATACCCCCAAAGTTTCTCATCTCTACCGGTACCAAGACCGGTGATTACTTCCTTGATCTGCATACCTACTAGTATGTCATGAGCCCAATGCTTCTTGCCAAGATGAGGTAGCTCATTCAGGAAGTAAAGCATTAAACAAACAATCAAATTTCCATATCTAAAAGTGCCTTTCTTGATTACTTTGATCTTCCCAAGGTTCAACATCAATTCAGTCCTCATCCATTCACATAAATCATACTTTACATTATTCCTAAGCATCTGATATGCAACATGAATGTATGAAATAGCAATAGAATTCAATCAATTGGATTGAGTTACCTTATAACCTATTATCATGCTTGCAAATTTTACATCAATGTCAATGATTGTGTTGATCCTCATTGATCTTCTATCAGGAGTTGCACCGGTGAGTTTCTCAATTGCAGTGTTGGAATTTTTCTTTCCAGGTTCTTGTTCAACTTTGGGTAAACTAGTGACTGCTTTAATAGCCTCCTTAGTTATCATGTAAGGCCTATCCAGCTAGATGAACTCATTGTGAACCTTTCTTAGGACATATCTAATAACTTCATCCTTGAATTCAGGTATGTATAGAATACTGGTTAACCCTAGATCCTCAATTGCTTTGTATTCTGGTTTGATGGTTCTGGAGTCTCCCAGTATCATGGTTTGATACATGATTTTGATTTCCTCTATGCCCAAATCCTTTAGGGTGTAGTGAATGTATTCCCTTACATCTTCAACATACATTACGCTATCAGGAACCCTAGAAAATGCTCTTGCAGAGTCTTCCTTTTTAGCAATTTTAGGAACCTCCTTAAATAGTGGCCTTAACCTATCCTTGACTTGGACAATGGTGGGATTTGCAATGAAAGTAGGAGCTGAAGATCCCGATGCCATTTTGAAGAATACCTGAAAGTGAACACCGGTGGAAGATTTTAGATAACTGCTCAATATCCTCTCATAATGCCTTTGCTTGCTCTTAATTTGTCTGAAATTTGCCTTCTCTTCACTCTGAATGCTTGAATTCTCAGTGAGTGAAAATTAATTCACTTATCCCTTTTATCAGTGAATAAAACCCTAATCTTTCTCTATAATAAATGCTTCACCAACAACCCTATGGATGTCGGTTTCATAGTCTTGTGCCGGGTGAACCTTCATCAATGATGAACACAACTCTCTAGATATCTTCCAGATCTCCTCCAGGGTAATATGTAGGATTTTGTAATGACTTTGCCAACCCCTAAGGCTTATGCCGTAGTTACTAGTGGAGGAATACCCTATTCTACTAGTGGAGTTACCAGTATAGATACATCTCCACTTGGTTCTTCATATTTTCTAACCTATCTCTTGGTGTGATCTTGTTGTATTTCATCTACCTTCTGCTTTCCTTTCTCATTATCTTTATCATTGCTAACGGGTTGAGTCTTGCTTTTGCAGTACTTAGCAATGTGACCTATTTTATTGCATGCATAACATGTAACATTATCATTTTGAATTTCTTTGAAAAATCTGGTGTCATTCCATGACCTACAGTGATTAGAAAAATGTCCAAACTTTCCACATACATGACATTTAACATTCATTCTGCAATCTTATGATTTATGACCATATTTCTTGCAATTTGTGCATTGACTTGGAACATAATTGTAGTTTTGATTTGCTTTATTTCTACATTGTTTAGCCATATGCCCAAATTTATTACAAATAAAACATATGCCATTAAATTTATAAGAATTAGTTTGCCTTACCGATTTCCTCTATTCTGATGAGTTTTGCATATCGATTGTCTAATCATCATTTGTAGTACCAAAGCTTTCACCTTGTATAAATCGAAGTCCTCTAGAATCTGTTAGATTCAATGACAGTCCCAAAGACTCTTAGGATTCCCACAAATACTAAGAGGGGGGGTGAATTAGTATCTAACCGGTTATAAGATTTTCTTAACTTAAAACATGTAGAGCATATCAATATTGTATACCGATAAATAAAAAGTAATGTAATAAATAGAGATAACAACAACCACATGAAAAACACACCATAACACAATATTTTATGAGGAAACTCGGTGTGGGAAAAACCTTGGTGGGATTTGTGACCCACAATATTCGCTTACTGGCCAATAAGAAAATATTACTGCTACAAGAGGGGCTTGCACATGCAAGAAGGCCAAGTGCCTAGAGCTCATTGCTCAATTACAAAATGGATTATATAAATCCAATTTCTTGTACTACTTCAAAATAGCATCTACTATGCCAGATCGAGTACCGGTTTATAGCTCTGCTTCATACATAAACCCTTAACCTATAATTCGCATAATAGGTCTGTCTTATTTCGCCTATATATTTTCTTCCATCTCTTACAAAATGTTCTACAATGATTTTTTATATATATGAGTCATTTTTACAACTTGCCAAGTCAGCTTACAATGATTTTACAATAATTAACAAAATATATTACAAGCAAAATTCACGTCGGCTTTTGTGTCGGTATGCTTCCTTTCACTACCGGTGGTCTATGTGCTGGTGTAGAGTCTGTCTTTACTAGTGCCGGTAAATTTCCTTGTCGGTGTCGTAGGATTGTAAGGTTGCCATCAATGACAAAACCTTCAATCACCTACAATATCTCATTGGAGTGTGCATTTACCAACAATCTCCCCCTTTGGCATTGATGGCAACACTCATGAGAAAAATCCAAAAATTGTTATCCAAAAAGAATCTGCCAGAATTACCAAAATTGTGTACCAAAAGAATATGTGCTCCCCTTGAGCCGATGAGTAATTTGCTAGTTATTTTTCTCATTCCACTACTCCCCCTTTGGCATCAATGACAAAGGTTGTCAAAGTGTCAATTGAGTGTGGTTTCTTGTTTCATCATTGTAACTGATTGGTTACAATCTGAAAAAGATCTGCCAAAACCAAATTCAGGCTCTCAATGAACTTTTTGTTGTCTTTTATTGTGGCCTTAGTCCTCTGAACTATACCGGTGAGGTGTTGCATTTGCTCTGCCGATGTTTTCTATCCTTGAATCAAAGCATCAGATATTTCTTTTCTTAAGGAGGCTAGGTAGTCCAATTTTGGACTAAGTCTCCATTTTAGATCTTTAGCCTTTCCTTTTATTCTTTCCTTCTCTCTTTCTAGCTTTAGTAGTTCTTCCTCAAAACCTGTTATTTCTACCCAAAAACTGATAATGAATTAGATGAATTAATGAAGTTATCAGCTAGTTGATTTATTTCCTCCTGTATCTTGCTGATCTTCTTGTCTATATCAACTATCAGAAAGTTAGTTTTACATGTATCCCTGTACAAAGTTTTAAATTCCTTCAATGTTCTGCATAGTTCCGATAAATGTGTGTCAAACTACCTTGTACACTTCTTTATTTCCTCCTCAAAGAATTTGTGTTTTTCTTTCTCTAATCTCTCATTGAATGCTTCCTCTTTTATTTGTTCAATTATTACAGTGTTGTCAGTAATATACTTAGACAGAGTGTCAAGTTGACTCAAAGAATCTTTATTATCTACATTACATTTTGTGCTATCACTTTCAAAATTGGAATGGTATCATCTATTGCCTTATATACTTGTGAGCTACAATCAGTTATCTTCTTAATGGAATCCAAAAGAACTTTTGTTACATTATTTGATGAGCCAATTATCTGTATTCCACCAGTGGGAGCAGTTTTCTTGCTTGTGATGACCTCTGGTAGGTCATTTTTTGTTTCCATTTTTTAAGAAAAGATTTGGATTGCTCGGCTGATGCTGGTGGCACTATCTTTGTATGAACCTGTTGTTGTGATGGAGCCTTTTTCTCTGTGTGAGACATTTGCTTAGTTTTGTCATCTACCAGTTTGCCTTTTGTACTATCTGTTACCAGTGGTTCTTTAGCCATATCTATTTTCCCAATTGTATCCTTATCTACCACAATATTGAATTTTTGTGTGTCAATGTCCATTGTATATAACACCTCAGAATTGGGATTGGTGTCCTCTTGTGGTATGTCCATACTCTTACTAGCCGATTGATTGTCAGTGGTAACTATCGATGGAGTATTCAGAGGTGGTGGGGATAAGTTATCTTTTATTTTTATGCTAGGTGGTCCACCAACCTTACCTTTTCCCTTATCCTTATCCTTCTGATATACTTTGATGGGTTTAGGGTTTCTATATTCTTCCTATTTTTCCTTCTCTATAAGGAATATGTCCCATGCATTAGCAGTTTCCTCTACTACCTCATTTACTCTACCAACCATAAGTGCTACATGCCGGTGTGCAGTTGAAAATAGTGACCAGTTAGCCTCAGAGATCAGATCATCTATCTCTTTTGGTGAGTTAACTGGATATACAGCAAGAAGTTTTACAATTTTTATTTTCTTATCAAGCTCTACAATAGCTTGCCTTCTAGCTTCAAGTCTTTTGAACAGTTCTATCGGTAATTCATCTACAACTTGCATTAAAAATTTCTTGTAAATGTCCAAGTGGAGAATTACATTGTTTTCAACTTTTTCTTTGTCATCAGCTGATAATGAATCATATAATTTATTGATGTTTTCTAGCTTTCCATCCTCTGTTATTTCATCTAGAAGTTTGTCAATTGGAGCAATGGTATGTTGAGTCTTCTTCTTCTTGGGTGTTAACTTCTTCTTTGGAGTTGCTTTCCTAGCCGAGGGCCTTACGACCAGTTGTTTCTATCTGGTTCTTCTAGGATAAGGTGTAGATACCGGTGAAGGTTCCCTTTTTCTCACAACTCTTTTAAATTCAGTTGGCATATCACTTTTCGAAGAGGTTGCTATCGGTGAAAGGTGAGTTTTTGGCTATTATGCTTCTAACTCATCTTCAATAATACTAGTTTGCTTAAGTACATCTTCTTTGATAGCTTTAGCTTGTCTAGATCCTCTTCTAACTGTTGCTTCCACCTTCTTTACCCTTTTCTTTGATTGGATTTGACTTTCAATAGTTTCAACACTGCCAAATACCTCTTCTTTAGGTTCCTTGGGTGCTTCCAGGAGGGCTTTTGCATATGTTTCAATTATATGGTCATCAGTTTTATAACCCATTTCAGTAACCCAAATGGTTCTTGGGACAACTACCTCCATCCAAATCTCATCCTTCTTAATAACAAAGCACATTTCATCCTTATACTTATTTATAATTTCTTGTGGTAATCTAACTCTGGTATTCATCCAGGCCTTTAATGCCTGAAAGTACTCATTTATATTTTTCTCTCTGTTATCTCCCATGTTGTTTAGTAAATCAGACAATTGTTTGTCTACTGGTATATCAAAACCAAGATTTTTATTACCGATATCGGGCACTTGTTTTGTTATGTGTAGCATTAAATAGACAAATAGGTTTCCAAATCTGAATGTCCCCTTTTTGTCTCTTTATCATTCCAAGATTGTCAATAAGTTCATCTTTCAACCATTCACACACATCTATTTTTGCATTATCTTTAATCATATCATAAGAACTCTTTATGCATTGGCTAGAGACTGAGTTTAACCTATTTGCATGTGCGGTTTTGTAGCCTAAAATCATGCTAATGAATCTGATATTGATGTCAGTTACATCATTTACTCTTAAATATCTCTTATCAGATGTTGCACTTGTTAGGTTGATCACTAGGTCATTTGAGACCTTCTTTGTCTTATCAGGCCTTTTACCGGTGGAAGGTAACCCTGTCATAGGCTTTACTACCTCTTTTGTAATTTTGTGAACTGAGTCTAACCAGAAGAATTCTCCATGAACCCTACTTAGAACTATCCTTATGACATCCTTAGGGAAATCCAGAATATTGAGAATTTCAGTGAATCCTAGGGTTTCAACTATTTTGTGTTCAGGTTTCACATTACGGAATCATCATAAATTATAGTTTTATACATGCTCTTGATTTCCTCATCACCTAATTATTCACAATGTATGTACATTCTAGGGTCTTCTGCAAAAACTACTCCTTTGGGGATTTGAGAAAATGCACCAACATTATCATCTTTCTTGGTAATCTCAGGAACTAACTGAAATATGGGTCTAGGGCATTTAATCACTTCAACTACAGTAGGGTTTTCTATGAATTCAGGAATAGATGAAGAAGCCATGGATATAGATACCTTTATTTTCCTTAAGGATGATTGCTTGATGAATTTCTTCTCTTCTTTACTTAGAATGGCTTTGCTCAAGAATTTTTGCACTCTTTGAATGTTTGAATGCTTGGTGAAATGAAATTGGAGCCAAAACACTTGATTTATAGTGTTAATTTTGCCAACCACCACATTTAATGCTTTTCGGTTAAGTAATGACTTAACTTATCTACCGGTATAGAAGTAATTTCAACTTCTTACCATCAACCGAGGGAATTATAACAAGTTTCACTTTTGATTGCCAAACCCTCAAATGAATTTTTTTCAGTTAGATGAAGAGTCTCCTGCCGGTGAAGTGTTACTCTCTTCTGCTGGTGGAGTACTACTCTATTCTACCGGTGGAGGAGTGTTCCTATCACTATTTAGATTTGAATTCGTGATCCATTGTTTTGAGAATTCCTGCTTTACTTCTTCCACCTTTTCTTTACCTTTCAAACTAGCACCATTGTTGTTTACTGGTGAGGACTTGCTTCTACAAAATTTAGCAATATGTCCAATCTTGTTACAGGCATAACAAGTCACATTATTTTTCTTAATAGCTTTCCCATATCCTATGCCAATTTGTGTTTTGCATTGATTAGATAAGTGTCCAAATATTCCACAAACATAACATCTTACATTCATTCTACAATTCTCTGAATTATGACCAACTTTGTTGCATTTGGAACATTGACCGGTGGGTGTATTGGTATTTTGATAATTTCTAGATCTACATTGATTTTCTCTATGACCATACTTGTTACAGTTAAAGCATTTGCCATTAAATTTATAAGCAGTAGGTTGTCTTACTAGTTTGTCTTGATCCTATGTGTTTGTAGTACCGAAGCTTTCACCAGCTTCAAAGCCAAGGCCATTTGTATTTCCATTAGGTTTTTGATTCTTCAACAAGTCACCAAGTTCTTCTAAGCTTTTCTTGAATTTTTCTTTATGTTGATTTGCAGAATCCAGTTCTCCTTCCAAGATACCTTTTTGCCTCATGAGTTCATTTGAGTCATTATGTGCATGCATCAGATCTGTTTTCAACATATCATTTTCATAACTAAGTATTGCATTTTCATTTACAGCATCATTCAGTATTCTAGTCAGGTCTTCTTCATTCTTCTTCCTATCTTCAATTTCTTTACAAAATCTCATAGTCATATTCTGCATCTCATTCTTTGTTGTCATGTTTTCTTGTTTCAGCTTATTCATTAGATCACTAAGAGTTTCCTTTTCATCATTCTCATTTTGCATTTTTTCACAAAGTTCTCTTCTTTTGTTCCTTGTAATGGTAAGATTTTCTTGAAGTGCTTGAATGATATCCTGAGCCTTTAGATCATCTTCAAGTTTTATATTTTTTAACTTTTCTATATCATAGTCTAAGAGAGCTCCTTCTAATTGTTTCATCAAGTTTTCCATCTCTACCAGTGTGAAGATCTTCCTCAAGCTATTAGGCTTTTGAAAATAGAGGACCAAGCTCTGATACCAATTTTTAGGATTCCCACAGATACTGAGAGGGGGGGGTGAATCAATATCTAACCGGTTATAAGATTTTAGTAACTTAAAACATGTAGAGCATATCAATACTATATACCAGTAAACACAAAGTAATGCAATAAACAAAGATAACAACAACCACATGAAAAACACACCATAACACAGTAGTTTAATGAGGAAACCCGGTATGGGAAAAACCTCGGTGAGATTTGTGACCCACAATATTCGCTTACTGGCCAATAAGAGAATATTACTGCTACAAGAGGGGCCTGCACATGCAGGAAGGCCAAGTGCCTAGAGCTCACTGCTCAATTACAAAATGGGAAGTCTCACCGACTTACAAAATGGATTTTATAAATCCAATGTCTTGTGTTACTTCAAAATAGCATCTACTATGCCAGATCTAGTATCGGTTTATAGCTCTGCTTCATACATAAACCCTTAACCTATAATTCGCATAATAGGTCTACCTTATTTCGCCTATATATTTTCTTCCATCTCTTACAAAATGTTCTACAATGATCTCTTATATATATGCCATTTTTACAACTTGCCAAGTCGACTTACAATGATTTTACAATAATTAACAAAATATATTACAAACAAAATTCTTGTCGGCTTCTATGTTGGTATGCTTCCTTTCACTGTTGGTGGTCTCTGTGCTGGTGTAGAGTCTATCTTTGCTAGTGCCGATAAATTGCCTTGTCGATGTCATAGGATTGTAAGGTTGCCATCAATGACAAAACCTTCAATCACCTACAATATCTCATTGGAGTGTGCATTGACAATCCCAAAGACACTGAGAGGGGGGCTGAACCAGTGTCTAACTTGTTAGCAGAATATTTAAACTTATTTATAACTTTGCATCCCAAAATAGTGTATTGGTAAATAGGAATTAATGCTGTAAATAGAAATAATAGAGACAACATAGAAACACACCATAACACAAGATGTTTAATGAGGAAACCTGGTGTGCGAAAAACCTCAGTGGGATTTGTGACTCACAATATTTACTCACTGGCCAATGAATAAACACTACTTACAATGAGGGGCCAGTACATGTAGGGAGGCCAATAGCCTAGAGCTCACTGATCAATAAAGAGTCACACTAACTACAAAAATGGATTATCAAATCCAATATAATGTACTACTCAAAACAACATCTATTATGCTAGGTTCAATACCGGTTTAAGCTCAATCTATAACCAAAACCTTTGTTGTCAACTATATAACCAAAACCTTCATTGTCAACTATATCACCTTATACAATAAAAATGTCTGATCACATATATATCAAAATGACTTATATGATCTCAGACATATATGAGTCTTTTAAAATATACCATGTCGGCTTTCAAAAGATAATTACATTACAAAACAATTCATATAAACAAAAACTTTATCCCATCTCACCTGGAGTGTCGGTATGCTTTGTTGCCGATGTAATTTGAATGTCGGTGAAGTGCCTGTCGGTGTCGGTGTTTGCTGGTGTATGAATTTTGTGATGTTGGGAATGTAGAAACCAATTGTCGATGACTTTCCAGTTGGTTGCCAGATGGTTTCCATCAATGACAACATCAACTACTCTCATAAGAGTGTAGAATGCCAACAATCTCCCCCTTTGGCATTGATGGCAATACTCATGAGAAAAATCAAAATTGTTATCCAAATACTGAAATCCAAAAAGATGTGCTCCCCTTGAGTAAATGATCTCCTCTGTACATGCACATACATTTTTCTCTCCACTACTCCCCCTTTGACATCAATGATAAAGGATGTCATAAATAATCAAAAGAGTAAAAAAATGCTACCTCAAATTTTGTAACTAGTTGGTTACAATCTAAAAGATGTCTACCAAAATCATATTAAAACTCTGCATAAACTTGTTATTATTAGATAAAGTTGCCTTTGTCTACTAGATGATACTGATGAGATAGTGCATTTGCTACTTCGATGATCATTCTCCTTGAACTATTGCCTTAGATAATTCACCTCTCTGAGTAATCAGATTATCTAGCCTTGGACCAAGTTTATCCTTTACTTCCTAGGCATTAGACCTTATTCTTGCCTTCTCTTTCTCAAGTTTTTCTAACTTCTTAAAAATTGCCATTTCCTACTCAAAAACTGATATAAGTTCGTATGAACCTATAATATTGTCTACAATGTCATCAATTTCCTTTTGTGTCTTTTTGATCTCCTCATCAATGTCCTCAGTTAAATAGTGAGGTTTACATGCTTCCCTATATAACTCCTTATACTCCAAAATTGTAAATTGAGTACCGGTAAAAGTGTATTCAAATGATCTGTACAATTCTTTATTGTATTCTCAAAGAATGTGTTTTTCTCTTTTTCAACTCTCTCCTTTATGGTATCCTAATTCACCTTATCTATGGTTATCACATTATTAGTAATAAATTTGGACAATGTGTCTAATTTCCCTAAAGAATCTTTAATATGATCTATCTTACAATTGGGTGCAATCATCTTTAGAATAGGTAATGTGTTATCAATTGCCTTAAATGCTAAGGCATTGCAATCAGTAATCCTTATAATTGAATCCAAAAGTACCTCTATGATATTGGTTGGTCTGAATTCACTTGTAGATGTGCTTGGTTCTATTGTAAATTTCTTCTCAACAGATGGCTGACCAATCACCTTCACTATATCCTCTTTATTTCCATCATATGCATCCACTTTGCTTTTATTTTCCTCTGGTGGATCTGTCTATGTTTGTACTTCTACCTATAATGGTTTCTCAGATTCTGATGGCTCTATGCTAGCTATCTTGTCCTCTATTTTCTCAGCCTCTAGTTGCTCTGTTTGAGCTAGTATCTCATTTTTCTGAGAGTCAACAATTTGTGCCAGTTTATCTGAAATATTTCTATTATCAACATTATTTGTCTTAACATCTGTAGTATCTTTATCCACAACAATGTTTGTTGGCATATGGACACTCCAATGAGACATTGTGTGTGATTGAAGGTTTTGTCATTGATGGAAACCTTGCAATCATATGGCACCGGCAAGACATTCTACCGGCAAAGCATTATTCAAGCAAGACAGTGCACTGACATTAGCAAGATCACTTTACACCGGCACTAAAGAAAATATGTATACCAGCATAGAGGCCGATGGGATTTTTGATATGTAATATTTTTTTTATTATTGTAAGCCAACTTGGCAAATTGTAAAATGACTCTTGTATATAAAAGAGATCATTGTAGACATTTGTGGGATATGGATAGGAAGCATAAAGAAAATTATTAGGCAGACCTAATATGCAAATTATAGGTCAAGGGTATATGTAAAGAATAAAGCAAGAAACGGTACTGAATCTGGCATTGAAGATGCTATTGTAAAGTAGTACAGATCATTGGATTTGCATAATCCTCATTGTAAGTCAGTGTGACTTCTTATTGAGCAGTGTGCTCTAGGCAGTTGGCCTTCCTGCATGTACAGGCACCTATTGTAAGTAATATTCTCTTATTGGCTAGTAAGTGAATATTGTGGGTCACAAATCCCACCAAGGTTTTTCCCATACTGGGTTTTCTCATTAAAAATCTTGTGTTACGGTGTTCTTTTCATGTGGATGTTTTTGGTTCTGTTAATCACATTAATTCTTGCATACTGGTATATTGTTACTTTATGTTCTAAATGTTCTGTTTTAAGAAAATCTCATTACCGGTCAGATACTGATTCACCCCCCCCTCTCAGTATCTATGGGAACCCTAACAATTGGTATCAGAGCTAGGTCCTCTATTTTCAAAAGCCTAACAACTTGAGGAAGATCTTGACACCGGTAAAGATGGAAAATCTGATGAAGCAACTTGAAGGAGCTCTTACTGACTATGATGTAGAGAAGTTGAAAAATATCAAATTAGAAGATGATTTAAAAGCAGCTCAGGATATTATTCAGGCACTTCAGGAAAATCTTACTATTACAAGAAATAAGAGAAGAGAACTTTGTGAAAAATTGCAAAATGAGAATGATGAAAAGGAATCACTTAATGATATGATAAGCAAGTTGAAACAAGAGATCATAACAACAAAAAATGAAATGCAGGATATGACTATGAGATTTTGCAAAGAGATTGAGGACAGAAAGAAGAATGAAGAAGAATTGACCAAAAGACTAAGTGATGTAGCAAATGAGAACACAAGACTTAGCTATGAGAATGACATGTTGAAGACAGATCTGATGCATACTCAGAATGACTAGAATGAACTAATGAGACAAAAAGAAATCTTGGAAAGGGAATTGGAAACTACAAATCAACACAATGAAAAATTCAAGAAAAGCTCAGAAGAACTTGGTACCTTATTGAAGAATCAAAAACCCAAAGGTGACACTTCTGGAATTGGATTTGAAGTTGGAGAAAGCTCCAATACTACAAATACTCAAGATCACAGTAAACCGATAAGACTTCCTAATACTTACAAATTCAATGGAAAATGATTTAACTGTAATAAATATGGTAATAAGGCAAATGAATGTAGATCTAGGAGTTATCAGAATATCAATCCTCCCATCAATCAATGCTCCAAATGCAACAAAATTGGTCATAACTCTGAAAATTGCAAAATGAATGTAAGATGTTATGTTTGTGGAAGATTTGGACATTTATCAAATCAATGCAGAACACAAACTAGCATAGGTTATGGGAAAGATATTCAAAAAAATAATGTAACTTGTTATGCATGTAACAAGATTGGTCATATTGCTAAATTTTGTAGAAGTAAAGGTACACTAGTAGACAACAAAAGTACTAGCATGAAAGGTAAAGAAAAGGTTGAAGAGGTTAAGCAAGAATTCTCAAAGCAATGGATTAGAAAAGGTGATCTAAATATTGGGAATACTCCTCCACCGGTAGAAACAATAAATGCTCCACCGGTAGGACAATGTGATGCTCCACTGGCAGGACAAAGCAGTGCTCCACTGATAGGAAGTTCTTCATCAAATTGAAGAAAATTATCTTGAGGGTTTGGCAATCTAATGACACGTGCTATTATTCCCTCGGTTAGAGAAAAGAAGTTGAAAATCACTCATTACCAGCAAATAAAGATAAGCTAATACATTACCGACAAGCAATTAATGTGGTAGGTAGCAGAAAAGACTTTATAAAATAAGGTTTTGGCTCCATTTCACTTCACCGAGCATTCAAACTTTCAGAGAGCATGAAGATTTCTGAGCTAAGGCATTCCGAGCAAAGAGGCAAAGCATTTTAGTAATCAATCCATCCAAAGGCAGAAAAAGGTATTTATCATCATGGCATCCTCCTTTGCACCTAAATTCATAGCAAACCCTACAGTAGTCGAGGTTATAAAATGCCCTAGGTCCATATTTCAGCTAGTTACCGAGGTAGCTAAGAAAGATGACAATACATGTGCTTTTTCCTAAATTCCAAAAGGTGTTGTTTATGCAGAAGATACTAGAATGTATATTCATTGCAACATAGAGGAATTAGGTGATGAAGAAATTAAAAATGTGTATAGAACTGTTATATGTGACAATTCTGAAAATGTGAAACCTAAACATAAAGTTGTTGAAACCCTAGGATTCACTAAAATCCTCTGCATTCTTGAATTTCCCAAGGATGTGGTTAGGATAGTTTTAAGTACGGTACATGGCTTATTCTTTTGGCTTGATTCAGTTCACAAAATCACTAAGGAAGCTGTGAAAGTAGTAACAGGGTTACCTTCCACCGGTAGTAGACCCGACAAGACTAAGAAGGTCTCTAATGACCTAGTAATGAACTTAACTAGTGCAAAATCCGACAAGAGATCATTGAGGGTTAATGATGTAACTGATTCAAATGTGAGATTCATTAGCATGATTTTAGGGTACAAAGCAACTCATGCAAACAGACTTAACTCAGTTTCCAGTTTATGCATTAAAAGTGCTCATGATATGGTAAAAGAAAATGTGAAAATTGATGTATGTGAATGGTTAAAAAATGAGTTGATTGATAACTTAGCCAAAATCAAGAAGGATAAGAAAGGAACTTTTAGATTTGGAAATTTACTTGTATGCCTAATGCTACATATAACCAAACAAGTTCCCGGTATAGGCAACAAAGATTTGGGATTTGACATACCGGTAGGAAAATAATTATCAGACTTATTCAACAACATGGGTGAAAACAAGGAAAAGAATATCAATGAGTATTTTCAAGCACTAAAGGTCAGAATGAACAAAAGAATCAAACCATCATAGGAAATTGTCAACAAATACAAGGACGATATATGTTTTGTAATAAAAAAGGATGAAATATGGATGGAAGCAGTCATCCCTAGGACGACCTGGGTAACAGAGATGGGGTATGAAACAGATGACCACATAGTGGAAACTTATGCCAAAGCATTTCTGGAAGCCCCCAATGAACCTAAAGAAGAAGTATTTGGTAGTGCTAAGACCATAGAAAGTCAAATTCAGTCAAAGAAAAGAGTGAAAAAGGTTGAGTCATTTGTGAGAAAAGGATCCAGACAAGCAAAAGCCATAAAGGAAGATGTATTAAAGAAAACTAGCATAACTGAAGATGAGTTGGTAGCCCAACAACCTGAAGCTCATCTATCACTGATAGGTACTTCCTAAGAAGGAGATATGCTAGCAACTTTCAAAAGAGTTGTTAGGAAAAGAGACCCCTCACCGGCAACCACTTCTTCACCTAGAAGGACAAGGCAGAAGTAACAAGCTATGAGATCTCCAGTTAGAAAGGTCACACCTAAAAAGAAGCTGACCCCTAAGAAGAAGAAAAAGACAAACACAGACTTGGCCCCTCTTGATATATTACTGAATGAGATCATAGAGGAAGGAAAATTGAAAAACATAGGGAAAATTTATGACACCCTATCAGATGATGAGAAATGGCAAGTTGAGGAGAGTGTAATATTACACATGGATATGTATAAAAAGTTTTTGATGCAAGTCTTAAATGAAATTCCTGATGAACTATACAAAAGACTTGAGGCCAAAAGGCAAGGAATAATTGAATTGGATAAGAAAATTAAAATAGGAAAACTACTTGCAATATATTTGGTAAACTCACCTAAAGAAATTGATGATCTGATAGCTCAGGCCAACCAAACAGTTTTTTCCACTGCACACCGAGAAATTTCACTGATGGTAGGTATAGTTACAGAGGTTTTAGAGGAAACAGAAGATAGCTGGGATATATTCTTGGTTGAAAAAGAAAAACAAGAAGAATATAGGAATCTCAAGCCCATTAAGGTATATCAAAAGGACAAAGGGAAAGGTAAAGTTGGTGGACCACCAAGTATCAAGATTAGAGACAACTTACCCCCACCTCCTTTAAATACTCCACCGATAAAAACAATAACTATTGAAGATCAACCGACAGCTGAGAGTATGGATACATAGGATAATAATCCTAATCCTGAAGTCCTATATACTGTGAATGTTGATACTCAGAAGATCAACATAGTGGTAGATAAGGATACAACAGATAAATTAGGTATAGCCAAAGAGCCTATGGTAACAAGGAATATAGAGCAACTGGCAGTAGATATAGAGAAAAAGATGGAATCTGGAACACAAACAGAGGAACCAACAGAGCTAAAGGTTCCAGAATAGATGCCACCGGTAAGAAATGAAGCAAGAAAATTAGTGCTTAAAGAAATGCAGACACAAACAGACCTACCAGAGGGCAATACAAGCATGGTCACTTCCACCGATACTCAGTTTGTTGGGTCACCATCAAATGTGACTGAGGTATTACTTGAATCTATCAAGAAAATAACCGATTATAGCTCACAAGCTTACAAAGCAATAGATGATTCAATCCCATTTTTGAAATCAATAGCTCCTAATTGTAATATAGACAATAAAGATTCTTTAGGACAATTGGATACACTTTGTAAATACATTTCTGGAAATTTTGAGCAAACAAAGGTAGAATCTGTAAAGGAAATTGTAGAAAAAGAGAAACAAAAATTCTTTGAGGAAGGAATAAAGAATTGTAACAGGGAGTTCGACACACTTCTACCGAAACCATGTAATTTGTTAAAAGAGTACAAAAACCTGTATAAAGATACATGTAAAATAAACTTTTTGATTGTAGATATAGACAAAAAGATAAGCAAGGCACAGGAAGAGATAAATAAACTTGCAGACAATTTTGTCAACTCTCCTGATTCATTATCAGTTTTTGAAGAGAAGATAGAAAATTTTGAGAAAGAATTGCTCAAATTGGAAAGAGAGAAAGAGGCAATAATAAACAAGGCAAAACTTTTGAGATCTAAACTAAGTCCAAGATTGGACTATTTAGCATCTCTGCGGAAGGAAATCTCAGAGGCATTAACATAGGGAAGCAAAACACTAACTGAGCACTTACAGTATCTCACCGGTACAATAAAAAGAACTGAGACAACAATAAAAGATAGTGAGAAGTTTATGGATGGTATAAACTTAATTTTGGGAGATCTTCTTCAGATAATAACTACCCAACTACAAGGTTGAGGTTATGGATTGGTACAACTACAAACTCTACTAACCTTTGTCATTGATGCCAAAGGGGGAGTAGTAGGATGAGAAAATTCAAAACACAAGGATCATATGCTCAGGGGGAGTTCTCACATTTTTGGTAACATTTTTGGTCTACATATTTTTGGATATCTTTTTGAAATTTCTCATGAGTGTTGCCATCAATGCCAAAGGGGGAGATTGTTGGCATATGGACACTCTAATGAGATATTGTGTGTGATTGAAGGTTTTGTCATTGATGGCAACCTTGCAATCCTATGGCACCGGCAAGACATTCTACTGGTAAAGCATTATTCAAGCAAGATAGTGCACCGGCATCAGCAAGATCACTTTACATCAGCACTGGCACCGACATAGAAGAAAATATGTATACCGGCATAGAGGCTGACAAGATTTTTGATATGTAATATTTTGTTTATTATTGTAAGTCGACTTGGAAAATTGTAAAATGACTCTTGTATATAAAAGAGATCATTGTAGACATTTGTGGAATATGGATAGGAAGCATAAAGAAAATTATTAGGTAGACCTAATATGCGAATTATAGGTCAAGGGTATATGTAAAGAACAGAGCAAGAAGTGGTACTAAATCTGGCATTGAAGATGCTATTATAAAGCAGTATAGATCATTGGATTTGCATAATCCTCATGGTAAGTCAATGTGACTTCTTATTGAGCAGTGTGCTTTAGGCAGTTGGCCTTCTTGCATGTGCAGGCCCCTATTGTAAGTAATATTCTCTTATTGGCCAGTAAGTGAATATTGTGGGTCACAAATCCCATCGAGGTTTTTCCCACACCAGGTTTCCTTGTTAAACATCTTATGTTATGGTGTTCTTTTCATGTGGATGTTTTTGGTTCTGTTAATCACATTAATTCTTGCATACCGGTATACTGTTACTTTATGTTCTGCATGTTCTATTTTAAGAAAATCTCATTACCGGTCATAAACTAATTCACCCCACCCCCTCTCAATATCTGTGGGAACCCTAACAATGTTTACCTCTTGAGTATCTACATTCATGGTAAAGAGTATCTTCGACGCAAGGTTAGTATCATCATGTGTTAAACCTTAAATAGCTATATCTGATGGATTAGCTGTATGAATCAGTGATGAAGGTGCTAAAGGAGGGGTACCCTGGGTTGGTGGAGGGATGTTATCTATTATCTTTGTGGAGGGTACACCACCCACTTTACCTTTTTCCCTTGTCCTTTTGATATACCTTGAATATTTTCTCCATTTTAGGTTTTCTCCTTTCCTCTTGCTTTTCCTTTTCTACAAAGAATATATCCCATTTATTTGCAGTCTCATCTACAATTTATTTTACCCTTCCAACCATCAGGCTCACTTGCCAATGTCCACTAACAAATATTGACCGGTTAGCTTCATAAATAAGCTCATCTATCTCTTCTTTGAAGTTTACCAGATGTACAACTAAGAGTTCTTCAACTTTCAACTTTTTGTCCAATTCCATTATAGATAGCCTTTTGGCTTCTAATCTCATGTATAAGTCATTTGGTAGCTCATCAACCACTTCTATCAACACTTTCTTATAAATGTCCAAGTGTAAAATAATGTTTTCTTCAAATGTGTTTCTGTCAGAATAATTTGAAGTATTATACCATTTACTTACATTAGACAAATTACCTTCCTCTATAATCTCATTCAATAAATCATTTAGTGTGGGGGTAATCGGTGTCTATTTCTTCTTAGGTTTAAGTTTCTTCTTTGGTTCCCTAACTACCTTTTGTTTCTTCCTTAGTGTCCTAGTTTTCTTAGGTGAAGGAGAGGGTGCCAATGAGGGTTTTCTCTTCTTTTCTACTTTTTTAAACTCAACAACCTTACCACTGTCAGTATCGGAGGATGTTACAGCTGGTGAAACATGTGTTTTGGGTTGCAGTCCTTCAAGCTCATTGGCTAATATACCACTGATATCCATGACATTTTCTTTGATTTCCTCGACCTTTTTGGAGGCATCTCTGGTAAAGTTTTCTCTTCTTTTTGTCCTTTTGTGCATGGATACATCACTCTCTATTGTTTCTGCATTTCCAAAGAATTTCTTAGATGGCTCTCTTGGTGCATCAAGTAGAGCTTTAGCATATGTTTCTAGAATAGATAGCTCGACCCCATAACCCATCTCAGTAACCCAAATAGTTCTAGGGTTTACTTCTTCCATCCAAGTTTCATATCTCTTAATCACAAAATAGATTTGCTTGTCATATTTGTCAATTATGCTTTGTGGTAGTCTCTCTCTTGCTCTCATCTTAGATTGAAATGTTTTGAAGTAGTCTGTGATGTTTTTAACACTATTAGTGCCCATACCGGTGAAAACATCTTGTATCTATCTTCCTACCGAGATGTCATAACCAAAATCCTTGTGACCTACGTCGGGTATCTCTTTGGTAAAGTACATCATTAGGAATACTAGAAGATTACCAAAGTGGAAAGTACCTTTCTTGTCTCCCTTAATCTTCTTTAGGCTATCAATTAATTCATCCTTAAGCCATTCACACACATCAATCTTAACATTATTGTTCACCATCTCATATGCACTGTGAATACATAGGCTAGAAATAGAATTCAGTCTATTTGCATGAGTTGCTTTGTAACCTAGTACCATACTCACATATCTCACATTTATGTCCTTAACATCATTCACTCTAAGTGACCTATTGTCACATGTGGCTCCAGTTAAATCCATAACTCCTCTCTTAAGTATCTTCTTAGTTTTATTAGGCCTACTACCAGTTGAAGGTAAACCAGTAAATTCCTTAATTGCATCCTTAGTTATCTTGAAAGCTGACTCTAACTACATGAATTCTCTATGGAATCTACTCAATACAAGTTTGACAACTTCCTTTGGAAATCTGGGAATATTCAGAATCTCTACAAAACCTAATTTTTTCACAATCTTATGTTCAGGTTTAATAACTCCATTTTCATCAGTAATAACCTCATTGAATATCTTCTTCAAATCCTCAGTACCTAGGTTTTCTATGTTGCAATGTATGTAAATTCTAGGGTCTTCTGCAAATACCACACCTTTTGGTATTTTTGAAAAAGCTCCTACAGAATCATCTTGTTTTGCAATCTCGGGGATAATCTTGAATATGGGTCTAGGGCGTTTGACATTTTCCACAATGGTAGGGTTTGAAATAAACTCAGAAACAGAAGATGAGGAATCCATTTCAAAGATAAATACCTCTTAACCAAAATTATAATGCCTAAAAATCACTTCGCAACTTTTCCTTAGAATTCCCTTGCTTAGTTTCACTCTCTCTGATCATTTGAATGCTTAGTGAGCTCAAAATAAGGGTTCTCTAATGCTTTATAGCCAAAAAGGTTCTTAAAACTGCATTAAATTCTCGCCAATTAAGTGAAAACTTAACACATCCGTCAGTAAAGAAGAAATGTATCTTCTCACCATCAACTGAGGGTAGAATGTATGATTTTCAACTTGTTGTAATACCCCCTAAGGATTATTCTTTAGTTTGATGAAGAATTTCCTATCGGTGGAGGATTACTCTGTTTGATTGGTGTAGAGATAGTTTCATTAGTTTTCTGATCACTCTTCTTAATCCATTGTTTTGAATATTCTTTCTTTACTTCATCTACCTTTTCTTTGCCCTTCAAACTTGATCCTTTGTTATTCGTAGGTGCATTCTTGCTTCTATAGAATTTGTCAATATGTCCAATCTTGATGCATGCATAACAAGTTACATTATTCCTCTTAATAGCCTTTCCATATCCTTGACTATTTTGTGATTTGCATTGATTAGATAAATGCCCAAATCTTCCACAAACATAGCATTTCACAGTCATTCTGTAATTTTCTGAATTATGACCAACTTTGTTGCATTTGGAACATTGATCGGTAGGTGAGTTTGTATTCTGATTATTTTTAAATCTACACTAATTTTCTCTGTGACCATACTTGTTGCAATTAAAATATTTCCTATTAAATTTATAAGCATTTGGTTGTCTTATCGGTTTGTTCTAATCTTGATTGTTTGTAGTACCAGAACTTTCTCCATGTTCAAATCCAAGTCCATTTGTATCTCCATCAGGTTTCTATCTTTTAAGCATGTCATCAAGTTCTTCTGACTTTTCTTGAATTTGTCTTTGTGTTTGTTTGTAGTAACCAACTCATTTTCCAGAATTCCGGCTTGTCTCACAACCTCAGCTTTATCATGTTGCATGTGAATCATATATGTCTTTAGCATATCATTTTCATGACCAAGTCTAAGATTTTCATTTCCAACATCATTAAGTCTCCTAGCCAAGTCTTCTTCATTCTTGTTTCTGTCTTCAATATCCTTACATAACCTCATAGTCATATCTTGCATTTCATTCTTCATATTACTGTTTTCTTGTCTTAACTTATTTGCAATGTCTCTAAGAGTCTCTTTTTCATCATCATCATTTTGCATCTTCTCATGAAGTTCCTTTCTCTTATTTTGTGCTATAACCAAATTTTCCTGAAGTCCTTTAATAAATTCCTTAGCAGTCCTTAGATCATATTCAAGTTTGATATTCTTTAGTTTTTCTGCATCAAAATCTTCAAGAGCTCCTTCCAACTATTTTCTTAAGTTCTCCATCTGTACCAATGTCAGAATCTCCCTCAAGTTGTTAGGCTTTTGCAAATAGAGGACCAAGCTCTGATACCAATTGTTAGATTCAATGATAGTCCCAAAGACATTGAGAGGGGGGGGGGGGGGGTGGGGTGAATCAGTGTCTAACTAGTTAGAAGAATATTTAAACCTATTTATAACTTTACATCCCAAAATAGTGTACCGATAAATAAGAATTAATGTAGTAAACATAAATAATAGAGACAACATAGAAACACACCATAACACAATATGTTTAACGAGGAAACCCGGTGTGGGAAAAACCTCAGTGGGATTTGTGACCCGCAATATTTACTCACTAGCCAATGAATAAATACTACTTACAATGAGGGGCTTGCACATGCAGGGAGGCCAACAACCTAGAGCTCACTGCTCAATAAAGAGTCACACTGACTACAAAAATGGATTATCAAATCCAATACAATGTACTGCTCAAAACATCATCTCTTATACCAGGTTCAGTATTGGTTTAACCTCAGTCTATAACAAAAACCTTCGTTATCAACTATATCACCTTATACAATAAAAATGTCTCATCACATACATATCAAAATGACTTATAAGATCTCATACATATATGTCTTTTACAATATACCATGTCGGCTTTCAAAATATAATTACATTACAAAACAATTCATATAAATAAAAACTTTATCCCATGTTGACTGGAGTGTCGGTATGCTTTGTTGCCGATGTAATCTAAATGCTGGTGAAGTGCTTGTCAGTGCTAGTGTCTGCCAGTGTATGAAGTTTGCAATGTCGAGCATGTAGAAACCAATTGCCGGTGACATGCCAGATGGTTGTCATCAATGACGACATCAACTATTCTCATAAGAGTGTAGAATGCCAACGAAATCATCAATCTATCTTTGTCTTTTCAATAAGTCATCCAACTGTGTAGCATTGATCCTAAACTTTTCTTTATACTCACTTGCAGTAGTCAGATCATCTCTCAGAGTAGTTATTTATCTTTCAAGTTCTTGTTCATTGTTCTGGGAATGTTCCAAATCAGTTCTCAATAGATCATTCTCATGAGTCAATCTGCCACATTCATCAAATTTGTTCTTCAAAGATATAACAAGATTATATTCCTTCTTCTTTCTATCCTCAATATCTTTTGATAACCTCATAGTTATGTCTTGCATTTCCTTCTTCATGAGCATGTTTTATTGACTTAGTTTCTGACATTATTCCTTAAGAGCATTCTTCTCCTCATTATCTGGGTTTTACAAAAGTTCTTTCCTCTTGGCTTGATAAGATGATAATCTTTCCTATAGGATAAGAATGAATTCATTTGTAGAATTCAATTCTTCTTGTGATTTCAAGTTCTTCATTCTTTCAGCATCATAATCCTTAAGGGCCATCTCAAGTTGTTTCTCCATAGCCATGTTCAAATATTTCGATTTCAGGATCTTCCTCAAGACGTTAAACTTCTTTTGAGGTACCAAGCTTTGATACCAATTGTTGGGATCCAAGAACATTGAGAGGAGGGGGGGTGAATTAGTGTTCTACCAGTATGAACAATTTTTATCATTTTATACCAAATACTTATAAATCGGTAAACAAATAAACATAAAACAAGAAGCAAATAAACCACCCACATAAATGAACACCATAACACACATAATTTATACATGGAAAACCTCAAAGAGGAACAACCACGGTGGGATTTGTGACCCACAATATCAGTTTACTGGCCATATGAAAAGATATTACATATAATAGGGGCCTGTACATGTAGGAAGGCACACTATCTAGAGCATACTGCTCATCAATAAAGAGCCTCACTAACTGCAAGCTTTCTGCTAAAGTAAATTACTAAAAATAAACTCACGAATGCATCTGCTATGCTAAATAGAGTTCTGGTTCTAGTTTTGCTCTTTACCAGTTCATAAACCCTGAACTACTATCGACATCACTTCTCCTCCAAGAATTCTTTCTGAGCTATCTATAGATCATTGTATGATATAAAATTCACATACAAAATGATCTTCATACATATATTTTTATTATACAGTTCTGCTATATTCACCTATCTCCTTTATCTCCTATCTCATATGTCATATTCAAAATGACCTAGAAGAATGACCTATATGTTAGGGTTCCCACAGATACTGAGAGCGGGGGGGGGGGGTTGAATCAGTATTTGACTGATAATGATATTTTCTTAAAATTGAAAATGCAGAACATAAAGTAACAGTATACTGGTATGTAAGAATTAATGCAAATAATAGAATCAAAAACATCCACATGAAAAGAACACCATAACACAAGATGTTTAACAAGGAAACCCGGTGTGGGAAAAACCTTGGTGGGATTTGTAACCCACAATATTCACTTACTGGCCAATAAGAGAATATTACTTACAATAGGGGCTTGCACATGCAAGAAGGCCAACTGCCTAGAGCTCACTACTCAATAAGAAGTCACACTGACTTACAATGAGGATTTACACAAATCCAATATGCTGTACTGCTTTACAATAGCATCTTCAATGCCAGATTCAGTACCAGTTCTTGCTCTGTTATTTACATATACCCTTGACCTACAATTCACACATTAGGTCTACCTTATAATTTATTTATGCTTCATATCCATATCCTACAAATGTCTACAATGATCTCTTTTATATACAAGAGTCATTTTACAATTTTCCAAGTCAGCTTATAATAATAAACAAAATATTACATATCAAAAATCTTGTTGGCCTCAGTGCCAGTACACATGTTTCCTTCTATGCCGGTGCTGGTATAGATTGATCTTGCTGATGCCAGTGCACTATTTTGTTTGAGTAATGCTTTGCTGGTATAATGTCTTGCCGGTGCCATAGGATTGAAAGGTTGCCTAAGTAATGCTTTGTCGGTACCATAGGATTGCAAGGTTGCCTGAGTAATGCTTTGTCAGTGCCATAGGATTGCAAGGTTGCCTGAGTAATGCTTTGCCGGTGCCATAGGATTGCAAGGTTGCCTGAGTAATGCTTTGTTGGTGCCATAGGATTGCAAGGTTGCCATCAATGACAAAACCTTCAATCACACACAATGTCTCATTGGAGTGTCCATATGCCAACAATCTCCCCCTTTGGCATTGATGGCAACACTCATGAGAAATTTCAAAAAGATATCCAAAAATGTTACCAAAAATGTGAGAGCTCCCCCTGAGCATGTGATCCCTATGCTTTGAATTTTCATCTACTACTCCCCCTTTGGCATCAATGACAAAGGTTAGTAGACCTCATCCTTGTAGATTTGTAGTTATTATTTGAAGAATATCTCCCAAAATTAAGTTTATGCCATCCATAAACTTCTTGCTCTCCTTTATTTCTATCTCAGTTCTGTATATTGTACCGGTGAGATGCTACAAGTGCTCTGCTGGTGTTTTGCTACCCTATGTTAGTGCCTCTGAGATTTCCTTTTGCAGAGATGCTAAATAGTCCAATCTTGGACTTAGTTTAGATCTCAATAATTTTGCCTTGTTTATTATTTTCTCTTTCTCTCTTTCTAATTTGAGCAATTCTTCCTCAAAATTTGTTATCTTTTCCTCAAAAACTGATAATGTATCGGGTGAGTTAACAAAATTATCAGCAAGTTTATTGATCTCTTCCTCTACCTTGCTCATCTTTTTGTCTACATCCATGGTCAAAATTTTTATCTTACAGGTGTCTTTATACAGAGTTTTGTACTCTTTCAATAAATTGCACAGTTCTGGTAGAAGTGTGTCAAATTCCCTGTTGCACTTCTTTATTCCTTCCTCAAAGAATTTCTATTTCTCTTTTTCTACATTTTCTTTTATAGTTTCTACCCTTTTTAGCTCAAAATTTCCAGAAATATATTTACAAAGTGTATCCAATTGGCCTAAAGAATCTTTGTTGGCTATATTACAATTGGGAGCTATTGATTTCAAAACTGGAATTAAATCATCTATCGCTTTATAAGCTTGTGAGCTATAATCAATTATTTTCTTGATAGATTCAAGCAATACCTCTGTTATATTTGATGGTGACCTAATAAACTGAGTGTCGGTGGAAGTGACCATGCTAGTATTGACCTCTGGTAGGTCTGTTTGTGTCTCCATCTCTTTAAGCTCTAGTTTTCCTACATCATTTCTTACTGGTGGCATCTATTTTGGAGCCTTTAACTCTGTTGGTTTCTCTGTTTGTGTTCCAAATTCCATCTTTTTCTCTGAATTTGTTGCCAGTTGCTCTTTGTTTTCTATTTCTAGTTGCTCTTTATTTTCTGATTTATCTGTTGTATCCTTATCTACCACTATGTTGATTTTCTGAGTATCAACATTCACAGTATATAGGACTTTAGGATTAGGATTATTATCCTCTGTGTCCATGCTCTCAGTTGTCGGTTGATATTCTACAGTTGTTGTTTTTACTGGTGGAGTATTTAAAGGAGGTGGGGGTAAGTTGTCTCTAATCTTGATACTTGGTGGTCCACCAACTTTACCTTTCCCTTTGTCCTTTTGATATACTAGAATGGGCTTGGGATTCTTATATTCTTCTTTCTCTTCTTTTTCAACCAAGAATGTATCCCAACCATCTTCTGTTTCCTTTGAAACTTTAGTAACTCTACCTACCATTAGTGATATTTGCCAGTGTGCAGTGGAAAAAACTATCCAATTGGCCTGAGCTATCAGATCATCAATTTCCTTAGGTGAGTTGACCGGGTATACAGCAAGTAATTTTTCTATTTTAATTTTCTTAACCAACTCAAGTATTCCTTGCCTTCTGGCCTCAAGTCTTTTATATAATTCATTAGGAATTTCATTTAGGACTTGCATCAAAAACTTTTTATACATGTCCATGTGTAATATAACACTCTCCTCAACTTGTCCTTTCTCATCATTTGATAGGGTGTCATAGATTTTCCTTATGTTTTTCAATTTACCTTCCTCTATGATCTCATTTAGTAATATGTCAAAAGGGGCCAAGTCAGCGTTTGTCTTCTTCTTCTTTTTGGGGTCTGCTTTTTCTTAGGTGTGGCTTTCTTGACTAGAGACCTCACAACTTGTTGCTTTTGTCTTGTCCTTCTAGGTGAAGGAGTGGTTACCGGTGAGGGGTCTCTTTTCCTAACAACTCTTTTGAAAGTTGTTGGCATATCTCCTTTTGAGGAAGTATCTACCAGTGATAGATGAGTTTCAGGTTGTTGGGCTGCCAACTCATCTTTTGTTATGTCGGTTTTCTTTAATACATCTTCCTTTATGGATTTTGCTTATCTAGTTCCTTTCCTCACAAATGCCTCAACTTTCTTTACTCTCTTTTTAGATTTAATTTGACTTTCGATGGTCTCAACACTACCAAATACTTCTTCCTTTGGTTCATTGGGGGCTTCCAGAAGTGCTTTGGCATAAGTTTCCACTATGTGGTCATTTGTTTCATACCCCATCTCTGTAACCCAGATTGTTCTTGGGATGACTACTTCCATCTAGATCTCATCCTTTTTTATTACAAAACATATATCATCCTTGTATTTGTTGACAATTTCCTGTGATAGTCTGATTCTTTTATTCATTCTGATTTTTAGTGCTTGAAAATACTCATTGATATTCTTTTCTCTGTTTTCACCCATGTTGTTGAATAAGTCAGACAATTGTTTTCCTATCGGTATGTCGAATCCAAAATCCTTGTAGCCTATACCGGGAGCTTGTTTGGTTATATGTAGCATTAAGCATATAAGTAAATTTCCAAATCTAAAGGTTCCTTTCTTATCCTTCTTGATTTTTGCTAAATTGTCAATTAACTCATCCTTTAACCATTCACAAATATCAATTTTCACATTGTCCTTAACCATGTCATAAGCACTCTTTATGCATAAACTAGAAACTGAGTTAAGCCTATTAGCATGAGTTTCTTTGTAACCTAGAATCATGCTAACAAATCTAACATTTGTATTAGTCACATCATTAACTCTCAATGATCTCTTGTCGGATGTTGCACTAGTTAAGTTTGTTACCAAGTCATTAGAGACCTTCTTGGTTTTGTCGAGTCTGGTACCAGTGGAAGGTAACCCTGTTACTACTTTCACAGCTACCTTTGTAATTTTATGCACTGAGTCAAGCCAAAATAATGAACCATGTAGCCTACTCAGAACTATCCTAACCACTTCCTTGGGAAATTCAGTAATGCAGAGGATTTCAATGAATCCTAGGGTTTCAACAATTTTATGTTTAGGTTTCACATTCCCGGAGTTGTCACATATAACAAACTCATACATGTTTTTGATTTCTTCATCATCTAATTCCTCTATGTTGCAATGAATATACATTCTAGGGTCTTTTGCATAAACAACACCCTTTAGAATTTTTGAAAAAGCACCTGTGTTGTCATCTTTCTTAGCTACCTCAGGAACTAGCTGAAATACGGCCCTAGGTCATTTTATAACCTTGACTACTTTAGGGTTTGCTATGAATTCAGGTGCAGAGGAGGATGCCATGATGATAAATACCTTTTTTTGCCTTTGAGTGGATTGATTGCTAAAGTGCTTTGCCTCTTTGCTCGGAATTCCTTAGCTTGGAAATCTTTGCGCTCTTTGAAAGTTTGAATTCATGGTGAAATGAAATGGAGCCAAAAACCTTATTTTATAAAGTCTTTTCTGCTACCTACCACATTAATTGTTGCCGGCAATGTATTAGCTTAACTTTATTTGCTGGTAATGAAGGATTTTCAACTTCTTTTCTCTAACCGAGGGAATAATAGCACATGTGTTATTTGATTGCCAAACCCTCAAGATAATTTTCTTCAATTTGATGAAGAACATCTTGCCGGTGGAGCATTTCTCTGTCCTACCAGTGGAGCATCATATTGTCCTGTCGGTGAAGCATTTATTGGTTCTACTAGTGGAGGATTAACCCCAATATTTAGATCACCTTTTCTAATCCATTGCTTTGAAAATTCTTGCTTAACCTCTTCAACCTTTTCTTTACCTTTCAAGCTAGTACTTTTGTTATCTATCAGTGTACCTTTACTTCTACAAAATTTAGCAATATGACCAATCTTGTTACATGCATAACAAGTTACATTATTTTTCTGAATAGCTTTCCCATAACCTATGTTGGTTTGTGTTCTGCATTTATTTGATAAATGACCAAATCTTCCACAAACATAACATCTTACATTCATTCTGCAATTTTCAGAGTTATGACCAATTTTGTTGCATTTGGTGCATTGACCAGTGGGAGGATTGATGTTCTGATAATTCCTAGATCTACATTCATTTTCCCTATGACCATATTTATTACAGTTAAAGCATTTTCCATTGAATTTGTAAGTATTAGAAGGTCTTATCGGTTTGCTATGATCTTGGGTATTTGTAGTATCAGAGCTTTCTCCAACTTCAAATCCAATTCCAGAAGTGTCACCTTTGGGTTTTTGATTCTTCAATAAGGTACCAAGTTCTTTTGGGCTTTTCTTGAATTTTTCTTTGTGTTGATTTGCAGTTTCCAATTCCCTTTCCAAGATCTCTTTTTGTCTCATTAGTTCATTTGAGTCATTCTGAGTATGCATCAGATCTATCTTCAACATGTCATTTTCATAGCTAAGTCTTGTGTTCTCATTTGCTGCATCACTTAATCTTCTGGTCAATTCTTCTTCATTCTTCTTTTTGTCCTCAATCTCTTTGGAAAATCTCATAGTCATATCCTGCATTTCATTTTTTGTTGTCATGATCTCTTGTTTCAATTTTCTTATCATATCATTTAGTGATTCCTTTTCATCATTCTCATTTTGCAATTTTTCACAAAGTTCTCTTCTCTTGTTTCTTGTAACAGTAAGATTTTCTTGAAGTGCCTGAATAATGTCCTGAGCTGCTTTTAAATTATCTTCTAATTTGATATTTTTCAACTTCTTTGCATCATAGTTAGTAAGAGCTCTTTTAAGTTGCTTCATCAGATTTTCCATCTTTACCGGTGTCAAGATCTTCCTCAAGCTGTTAGGCTTCTGAAAATAGAGGACCAGGCTCTGATACCAATTGTTAGGGTTCCCACAGATATTGAGAGGGGGGGCTGAATCAGTATCTGATAGGTAATGATATTTTCTTAAAACTGAAAATGCAGAACATAAAGTAACAGTATACGGGTATGCAAGAATTAATGCAAATAACAGAATCAAAAACATCCACATGAAAATAACACCATAACACAAGATGTTTAACGAGAAAATCCGGTGTGGGAAAAACCTCAATGGGATTTGTGACCCACAATATTCACTTACTGGCCAATAAGAGAATATTACTTACAATAGGGGCCTGCACATGCAGGAAGGCCAATTGCCTAGATCTCATTGCTCAATAAGAAGTCACACTAACTTACAATGAGGATTTACACAAATCCAATATTCTGTACTACTTTACAATAGCATCTTCAATGCCAGATTCAATACCAGTTCTTGCTTTGTTCTTTACATATACCCTTGACCTAGAATCCACACATTAGGTCTGCCTTATAATTTATTTATGCTTTACATCCATATCCTACAAATGTCTACAATGATCTCTTTTATATACAAGAGTCATTTTACAATTTGCCAAGTCGGCTTATAATAATAAACAAAATATTACATATCAAAAATCCTGTCGGCCTTAGTGCCGGTATACATGTTTCCTTCTGTGCTGGTGCCGGTATAGATTGATCTTGCTGATGCTGGTGCATTGTTTTGTTTGAGTAATGCTTTGCCAGTATAATGTCTTGCTAGTGCCATAGGATTGCAAGGTTGCCTGAGTAATGCTTTGCCGGTGCCATAGGATTGCAAGGTTGCCTGAGTAATGCTTTGTCAGTGCCATAGGATTGCAAGGTTGCCTGAGTAATGCTTTGCCGATGCCATAGGATTGCAAGGTTGCTTGAGTAATGCTTTGCCAGTGCCATAGGATTGCAAGGTTGCCATCAATGACAAAACCTTCAATCACACACAATGTCTCATTGGAGTGTCCATATGCCAACACTATATACCCATTGTTTATGGTGAAAGTGGATAAGAACAATAATATTGAAAGACTAAATAGATTCAACCACAAAATCCTAGCCTAACAACAACAAAGATCCACCATAACATATGAAGATTACCTAAGACAATGCAAATCAAATGAAATCACAAAGATTATACCATCACATGTCCAATAGGGTTTGGATCTCCATTCTTCCTATCTCCATTGATCTTGCTTGATATATTTGCTCTCAGATTTTATGTGTGCACAAGAGCTCAACAAAGAACGGAAATGTGGTTGCAAGTAGGCTTGATCGCATATGAAAGTTTGAATGCTAGAGTAGTCAGAGAGTCAGCAGGGGTCTAATAATGAAGGAAGCATATCCTTATATAGAAGACACCATAAGAAATGGAGGGATAAGATTGAGAGGTGTAAAAGATAAATGGTCGGCTATTATTAAAGGGTAGGTAAAAGATATAAGAAAATAATGAGAGGGTAGGTAGTGTAGGAATTAAGAGATGAATGGCATGTGTCATAGGTAGAAAAGGTTAATGAATTAATTAAATAAATAAAAGTATTTATTTAATTTAAAAAAGGAAAATTTAAATAAATAAATGTATTTATTTAAATGAGAAATAAGGCTAGAAGAGGATAAATGAATTAATTAAATAAATAAATATATTTATTTAATTAGACTGCACAATTTTAGGTGTCTACACCCATTACAAACAATATACCTTGTGTTGGCTTTCAATACATTACAAAAGATATTCAATGTTGGTCTCGACAATAATTACAAAATGATTTACTAATTAAATCCTTCTTGATGTCGACTTCCGCAAAAGTATTGATGCCAGTGTCGGTCTAGCCCTGAATGCTCCAAAGTCGGTATCTACCGATATATGCCTCCTAGTGCCGATATATGACTTCCATCTGATCTTGTTGCCATGAATGACAACAAAATGAATCCAATGAGTGTTAATTTCCAACATGCTATGTGGTTGCTATGGATTTGTTCTCTCAAGTTGTCTATTGCCCTATCACGTCAAACTAGAGGTAGCACCCATTCTAATTGTATTGTTCCTATTTCCTTCAACATCTCGATCCTCTGATATGATGGTGTGTTATGCAGTTGGACGATTCACGTGGTCCCTAGTTTCTTTTGTGTCTGTTGAAGCCTTGGTGGCAATAGTTGTATGGTCCATGTTGGTGGTGTCATATTCTTGGGGGACCCAAGTGCCAAGTAGGAAGCCATGATAGCGGAGAGAAGTCTCAAGAAGATTTATCTAATCACACTATTGCGTGATGATCTTCGCCATCAATTTTTGAAGATGGTGAAGAAGGCGATGCATCCTACCATCCTGCAACAATAGAGTTTGATGATGTGGTGATCAGTCAATACAACTCTATTCACATGTTTGCAACCCGATAGACACAAGGATCCATGTGGTAGTTGACCAAGCTTAATTAGATGACTTGGACGCCGAATATGAAGACTGTAAAGAAGATGTCCTATAGGCTAAGTAAGAATAAAGTAAAATGGAGAAAGGTGGTCCATCTCACCAACCCGGACTGGGTGAATGAGCTTGTGAATGATGACGCAGGACAATGAGGAGAAAGAAGATAGTGGCTCCTGCCATCCCGCATGCATACATGCTATGCGTATAACACAAAGGTTAGTCGTAGTATAGAGTTCAATGGATCTGAGTAGTGCGATAGTCCACATGGGTGTTGATCGAGTTTTGACCCAATGACGTGGCATGTACGAAGCGAATCAAAGTCTCTTGTTAGCAACACGGTTTGGATTTTGATAAAAAAATTATCAACCTTTGGAGGCTATAGTGATAAGAAGTTCATTTTGCTATGATGGAAGCTGAGTCTAGGAAAAAAAACCCCAACTGCACAGTTTGACTGAACAAGATGTTTCTATTGCCACATCCATAGCTTGCTAGAAACAAAGATCTACATGGCAGTTGGCCAATGTATTCTAAGTGACTTGGATGATGCTTATGAAGACAAGTGGTTTCTAACTGGTCAAAAGAAGAATCACATATGTAGAAGTTGGCGATTACAAAGTGTGTGCATTCAAATGGGGCAGATGTCAAGAAAACCAATGTAGGAGGATGGAGAATGCATTAATGGCAGATGTGTTGAAGAAAGGTGTGCATATTGAGAGGATTTTCATGAAGATCCATCATAAACATACAGATTATTATATATCAAATTTGACACTAAGATTTATTGCTAAATATAGAAATTCAAACATAGAGGCAATCAAAAGGTAGAAAGATACAATTAATATTGACAACTATAAATAGAATAGAAAATACGATAAGAAAGTAGTTATGATTTTTTTAGAATCTTTTCAAATTGAATGTTTGGAGGGAAAAATATAAAGACCAAATGAGAGGCAGTTGATAAGTTTGGATTGTTGTGATGGGATTGGTGTGTGATAGATGAGGGAGCTAAGTTGGAAAAGACAGAAAAGTGTTGGTGACCAGAAATAGTGATTATTATTCAGATGTGAGAAGAAAAGGAGGAATATATAGAAAATGTTGAGATTAGTGAGCAGATGGATATATATAGAGGTAGAGATTAGATAGCTAAGAGGAGAGAAGGGACAAAGACAAAGAATTGAGGTAGAGACAAGAAGAAGACAAAGAGAAAAGAGTAGAGAATAAGAGAAAACATAGACAAAAAGCAAAAAGTTGAGATTGAGACCTAAGATCAAAGAGCTAAAAAGGGTCAAGTCAATCTCAAGAGAAAACATTTTGTGAGTTACAAAATCTCATTTGTAACAAGGCTTTAAACATTGTATCAAATTTTTTATTGAATCATTGTAAATCTTTGAGTGGGTACTCAGAGAAGGGGTAGGTGCTCCTTTGGGTTGGTTCTTATAAAGCTAGGGGTTGATGTTCCTTTGGGTTGGTGCCCATAAATATTGTAACCAGTGATTTACTTGTGAGGCTAGATTGGAACAACAAACTCCAACAACATTTCTCATCGAGGTTTTTCCCACATTGGCTTTTCCTCATATACCTTGTGTTATGGGTTTGCCTCTTATGTGTGTGTGTTGATTAGTTTAATATCTCTTCTCATAGTCTTTTGGTTTTTTTTATTAAGTCTTAGATCTTTTAGAATATTTAAAGTTTTTTATTATCACTAATTCAACTCCCCCCCTCTCAGTGGTCCATTGTGTTTCTTCAAATAATTGGTATCAGATCCTAGTTCCTTGGAAGAAGCCTAACAACTTGAGGAGGATTCAGAAAGTGAATAAATGGATTCCAGTAGTCTTAGACAACAACTTCTTGTTGCATGTGAAGATCTTGATCATTCACAAGCTGAGGTCTAAAAAGTGAAAGAGAGCCTTAGGGATGCTGATAACTTCATTGAATCATTGAAAGATCAATTGAAAAAGTCAAGGAAGAAGAGAAAGGAACTTGTTGATAAGTTAAAGGAGAAATAAAGTCAATGCATTGATGAAGAAGCTCTGAAGGAAAAGATAAAAGAGTGTGAAAGACTTGCTAGAGCTAATACAGTCTAGAAGAATGAGATGGAAGCCATTGTGATGAGGTTAACAAAAGAGATTGAAGAAAGAAAGAAGAATGAGGAGAAGGATTCTCAATCCCTGAAAGATGAATCTAAAGAATGTTGCGGACTTGAAAATGAGAATGAACAACTAAAGAAGGAATTGCATGAAACTAAGGAAGATCTTGGAAAGAAGATCCATATTCTTAAATATGATCTTGAAGTGGCGAATGAGTATAAGGAAAAGTTTAGAATCAACTCAAACAAGCTTGATGAGATGCTTGCAAGTTAGAAGAATCTTAATGATACTCAAGGTCTTGGATTTGAGAAAGGTTAAAGATCCAAATCAGCTTAGTAGAAGAACAACTCAAGAAAGCCTCAGGTAAGGCAACCTAATGCTAAAAAATTCAATGGTAACTATTTTGTTTGCAATAAATTTGGTCATATGGCTAGTCAATGCAGAAATAGGATGATCAATAATGTTGCATCTTTTACCGCTTAATGTTTCAAATGCAATAAGTATGATCATAAGTCATTTGAAAGCAAAAGTATGATGAATAAATTTCAAAATAGGAGAAATGTCAAATGTTATGTATGTGGTATGTTTGGACATGTTGCTAATTAGTGCAGATCAAGAAGAAATTAGATGAACTTCAGACCTATGTAAGGAATATTGTTTTCTATGCTTGTAACAAATTCGGTCACATTGGTAGGTATTGTAGAAGCATAAATGTGAATAGGAGAGGCCTAGAAGACAAAAAAAAGAATGTGAAAGTAGATGAGAAGGGAAAAGAGAAATTTGAAGAGATCAAAGAGCAGATGAAGAAGACTTGGGTGAACAAGAGCGATAATGATGTAGGAAGTGGGTTTGCACTTTATTTCGGTGTTGAAACCTCATCCGTTAACTAAACTAAGGCATCTAGCCTCTGGCCTTAAGGGAGGTTTCCATGAAAATATTACAAACCCCATGTTGGAGATCTGTGCTTGTTTTTGGTAGGTTGTAGATGTGTATATAGTGATAGCAGATGTTATAATTGATTTTCATAAGAGTTCAGGCATATTTGAAGGTCTATAGAAGATCTTTGTGATGCCCAGAGTATTTGAAAGTATCAATGTTAAGTGCATTTATGCAATAAAAAGAGGTTTACGAAGAATAAAAGGTGACTTAATCACTTCATTTGTCACTTTGCATTCGAAGCAAGAGAGAAGCAAAGCACAGTAAAGGAGAATTTGCAGAGATTCCGAGCGATATCCAAATTTGATGTGCAATCTTTCATTTGATTGAAAGGTATTTAATAATGAAATTCTTTTGGATGAAGTTTGAAATTTGAATCTGATAAGATGGATGCATCTGGTACTGCAACTCCTTTGGTTGTTGAAATAATTGAGTGTGCATGACCAAAATTCAAGAATCCTCTATTCATCTCTATGGAAGATGATCCTGAGAGTGTGTTTTCATTAGTGCCCTACAGAGTACTACACATTGAAGACATTAGGGTTTACATGCACTATCCCATTAAGGAATTGGGAGGCTTTCAAATGTTGAATCTATACAATAATCAACTATCTGATAAGAGTTCAATATTGAAACCATAATTTAAAGGCCTGGAAGACAAGGGTTTTGCAAAATTCATTAGGTTTTTTATGTATATGAATAGGAATGGATCCAATTCATATTGAGTTGAGTACATGATAAATTTATGTGGTTGGAAAAGCCCCACAAGATCACCAAGATAGTTATTCAAGCTGTGATAGGATTGTGTGCATCCGGTGATTTGCCATCATTGAAAGTGATGAAGAATGACATTGTGACTAATGCCACTGGGTCAAAATTCGATAAATGGACTATGAAAATATACAACATCCTGGAACATGACATCATGTTTGCATCAATGGTAATTCTCTATAAGATTTAATATTATAAAATAGAAAATTCTATTTCTAGTACTACTATATATGCTTCTTATGAGATGATGAGAGAATAAGAAGTATGATCTTTGTGAGTTGCTCCAGAATGAGCTTATTAAGAATATAAAGAAGATCAAAGAAAATAAGAAACATCCTTTCAAGTTTGGAACATTGCTTCTATGTTTATTTTTCTACTTTGTGAAAGAGGTTTTGGGTGTTGGGCAAGTGCAGTGGGCTTTTGATGGGCTAGTAGGAGTTTAGATCTGGGAATACCTATCCAATTCCAGTGACTCTAAGGTCCGAAATAAGAATCTATGGGGTTACTTTAAAAACTTCTAGAAGGAAACTTTAAAAACTTCTAGAAGGAAATGCATGAGAGGGAGAGAATCCCTAAATCTATTGTAGAAAATATCAGGAATCCATCTATTTTATGGTAGACATAGATCAATGTTTGATGAAATTTGTAGAATCCCAGATGGTATGGATTATGCCTATGGGATATGAGGTAAAATAAAGTATTTTAGAACTGTATGCACAAATTTTTTTGAATAAATCAGTGGACCCCAATGAGGAGAGGTTTGGCACATACAAGGAGAAGAGTTTAAAACTACATCAACAATTCAAGAAGTTGGTAATATTGAAGAAGGTAAGAAAGGAGGTAGAGGTTCTTGCAGAAAGAATGGGGATAACAAAGGAATCAGTTTGGAAAGCTAGAGAGGAAAATATTCTCTTTGAGGAGCAGTTTGTGAAGAAGGAATCTAAACCAAAAGGGCCTAAACCTAAGCCAAAGCAATTGAGAAGCACAACTCCCTCCTCCGGTCCTCTAGAGCTAGCAAGCAAGCCTAAATCTTCAGTCAAACAATCCAGTGAAGGGAAGAGGAAGAGAGGAAAAGCTAGAGTATTTATTCTTGTTGATGAAGAAGAGATAGAGTTGGATGAAGCAGTGAAGGAGGTGAAGGCTAAAGTTTCTAAGGCCGCTAAAGCTACTAAAGTAGATCCATCTTGTAGAGCTAAGTCTAGTAACAAGTCCAAGTCATCTAAGTTTGATCAGGCACTAACACAAGGAAAATTTACTATTGTTCCTCCTTTAACATTAGATGAGATTGTTAATGAAGTAGTTAAGAATCATAACTTGTGTTAAGATTCCCATAGATACTGAGAGGGGGGGGGGTGAATCAGTATCTAACTGGTTATAAGATTTTCTTAACTTAAAACATGTAAATCATATCAATACTGTATACCGGTAAACAAAAGTAATGCAATAAACATAGTTAACAACAACCACATGAAAAACACACCATAACATAGTAGTTTAATGAGGAAACCTAGTGTGGGAAAACCTCGGTGGGATTTGTGACCCACAATATTCACTTAATAGCCAATAAGAGAATATTACTGATATAAGAGGGGCCTGCACATGCAGGAAGGCCAAGTGCCTAGAGCTCACTACTCAATTACAAAATGGGAAGTCTCATTGACTTAGAAAATAGATTATATAAATCCAATGTCTTGTATTGCTTCAAAATAGCATCTACTATGCTAGATCCAATACCATTTTATAGCTCTGCTTCATACATAAACCCTTAACCTATAATTCACATAATAGGTCTACCTTATTTCTGATGAATACTAAGAGGGGGGGTGAATTAGTATGCCAAAAATCTTTGCACTTAAACACTTTGTAAGACTGATAGTAAACCGGTAAAACAATTTAGCAGACAAACCAGTTAACAAATATGCAAACCAAATAGCTAATAATGTATTCACCCACAGAAGCACAAACACCATAACACAAGAGATTTTGACGTGGAAACCCAAATGGGAAAAACCATGGTGAGATGGAACTCACAAGTAACTATCTGCAGAATAGGAACCAGACCAGTTACGGTCTTACAATATTCTTTACCAGAACAGATCTTGTTAGGAATCTCAACCTTTGTTAGGAGATAAGTCTGATTAAAGACTACCTTGCTAGAGGATTTTAGATCCACAAATGTGAACCACCTTGTTAGAGGATTTACAAAAGGCTTTTGGGCCTACCCAGTTAAGGGCTACAGACTTGTCAAAGATGTGAGTAATCAACAAGTGTTTGATCTAGCTAGTTGCACAGACTGCTTGGTTAGATCCTTGGTAGCTTGTTCATAATGCACTCCAGCATTACTTTGGTCTTCTACACATTCATATTCTCTCCAATACCTCAATCACCTTAAACCCTAGCAACAACATAAACTTTTTCTATATCCACATCAACAACATAAAACCCTAGACATGATGTCCTTATAAAGGAATCTAATTTCATGTCAGTCCAATAGGATTACATTACAATTTCCTAGGTTCAATGAACCTAGACATACTTGGTACCATGACACAAAAAGCACTATTAATGTGTCGGCACCATCAAACAATCAGTGGATGGTAACTCATCACAAAATGCTAGTTGGTAACTCATCATAGAGTATTACTAGTTCATACAAAATGTCAGTTGTCGTTTTGACAAAAATGAAGACTGGTAAAAATGTGTTATGTCACTTTAATCCCTTGAACCTCTTGGAGTCAACATGTTGCTTCAGACCGAGAAACACATTCTACAAAACATCAATAGTCTAAAGACTATAATACAACATACCTGTTGAAGCAAAAACCGGTTGTGCTCTAACTCATACATATAAAGAGGATCTCAATGCAAGTGTGTGTCCATCAATGAAAATCACAACATAAACATCAAAAATGCCAACAATCTCCCCCTTTGGCATTGATGGTAACACTTAAGAAAATAATTTTTTTGACATCTACGTGTTTTACAACAAAATCATGCCATTAGCAAAATTGCTCCCCCTAAGCATATACACTATCCCTTTAATAATACAATGTATAGCACTTTTGCATATAGAGCATAAACATTGAGATATTCAGAGCATATAATCAAAATTTTGATTACTAGATACTTCTCCAGATAGAATTCTTCTCCCCCTTTGCCAGGAATGACAAAGTACAGCTGAACAATCCTATTTTCATTTGATATTGAAAAATAATAAAAGTTTATGACAACAAGGAATGATACTTGTCAAAAATAGATTTAAAGTCCTACAAGAATTGTTTCATCGATAAAGACCAGGACTCAAGTAGGGAGGTGGCTACTTCTTGCTCTGTCTACATCTGGGAGACCTGTTCTTCCATGGCATCAATTGTGCTCATCTCCTGTGTAACTGTTAAGGCATCCACGTTCAGATAGCACTTCTAAAGAATTTGTAATCGTGGGAGTAGAACTAGTTGTAGCTCTTGCAAATCTCTAGACTGAATGCTAATCTCTTGCTCCATTTTTGCTTATTGGATGTGAAATCAGTGAACAGTTTGCCCATAAGTTGTAAAGGAATCATAAGACAACTTGAATGTGCTCAAGTAGGACTGCAATTCCATTTCAATTTTTTGCTTTTGAGATAGCACATCATCATAGAACAGATGGGGTTGGCAGATCTTATTGAGTAGCAGATTCCCCTCATCTAGAGTGTCCCTTATATCTTTTTGTTCTTTCTTCAGTTCAGTCCGGAGCTCATTCAACTTCTTCACCGAAGCTATATTAAGAGCTTTTTGATGCTCCTTCTTGACATTAGCCTCTGTTGCCTCTTCAAGGCTCTGCACCTGATCATCCACTACTGTGCATAGGAGCTTGAGTTTAGCTAGTGATGAATCAGTGTTGGGAAGATTTGTACAGGGTATCAAACCAGTAAGCATATCCACAGCTGATTGAATTACATCTTGCTCCTTCTTCTGTCGAATGATTTCAAGGCACTCTTGAGCTATCTTGATGCTCTGCATTAGCTCTATTTCACTTGCAAACAGGAGATTGATAGGACTAGAGAGATCAGTTGGTTTGGCTTGACTCCCAGTTGCCTTCAGAGTCTCCATCTGGGTGCTCTTCTTCGATTCTCCTGCCTTGTCCTCTTCCACTTTCTTCTTCTCCACTTCTCTCCTCTTCTCCACTTCCTTATCCTCCTCTTCCTTCTTCCTTTTCTCTGCTTCTCTCCTCTTTTTCTCTTCTTTTTCTTCCTCTTCTTTCTTCTTCTTCTCTGCTTCCTTCTTCTTCTCCTGTTCCTTATCTTCTTTTTCCTTCTTTTTCTTTTCATCTTCTTGCTTCTTTTTCTCTTCTTCATCCTTCTTCTTCTTCTCCTCTTCATCTTTCTTCTTCTTCTCTTCTTCATCCTTCTTCTTTCTCTCCTCTTCATCTTTCTTCTTCTTCTTCTCTTCTTCATCCTTCTTCTTTCTCTCCTCTTCATCTTTCTTCTTCTTCTCTTCTTCATCCCTTTTCTGCTTCTCTTCTTCATCCTTTTTCCTCTGCTCTACCTCTTCCTTTGTTGCTTCCTGTCTGTCCTCGACTTGCTTATCAACCTTTTTAGCTTGTTGCTTTTGTCCTATTGCCTCTGATGGTGTTTCTTGAGTAACATCTTCAACGTCCAGAGCATCAACATCAATGGTGTCGATCGGTTCAACTAATGGATTTCCTTCATCATCAAATAGTTCATCTAGTTTGGATATAACCGGTTCTTTTTCAGCTTGCAGGTTGGCTAGACGTGCTTTGTGAGTCTGGACAGTGGTTCTCATATATAGATGAGTGTCTTTTTCGACATCATCAACTATACCATCTAACAGCCAGAGTCTTCTTCTTCTAGTGAAGAAGAGTGCTTTATTTTGGTCAATAACATCAAACAATTCAGAATTTGACAGGTCAGGAAAGTACTATGCAAAAAATTTCTCCCTAATTTCCTATTTCTTTTCTATGGAAATGCACCATCTATTGTCTAATGACATATATAAAGAATCTGGTGTCTGAGACTTAATCTCTGAGGGTGACTGGTCATTAACACATAAATACTAAATTATTTCCTTTTCAACTGCTTCCTTTTCATCATCATTAAAGTCATCAAAACACTCAATTAAGTCATTTAGCACTTTTCTCCTAACATTCTTTATTGTTCTTTGACAATGTATCAAAGGTTTATAGGAAGATATACTATATTTACTGGTGCAGATGACACCGATTCATTATTTGTCTTCCTCTTTGCTTGATGTGTTTTCTTTGGCTTTTCCTCAGACACAATTTCTTTTGAGTTTGGAGAGGTATTCCTTGTCTTCCTCTTTCTCTCGAACACTTTAGCTGGTGTTGCTTCCAATTTCTTCTTGGCTGGTGACCGCTTGGTCACTTTTTGGAATTGCAGTAGTAACTAGTGCTGATGCTACAAGCACTGCCTTTGCCTTCTTTACTGTCAGTTCTTTTTCTTTCATTGCTAGTGGTTCCTCAACTAGTGCTATCCTCTCTAGGTAGGTGTCGGTTCTCTTTGCCTTAGGATTAAGAGGTGAGGCAATAAGGATAGAGGCATACCCTTCCAGCATATCATACATCACCTCATAGCCCATTGGCTCCACTTCTTCCTGTCTAGTCTCAACAACCTCCATTATGCATTTATCTACTTGGATGGTGAAGCAGATATCATCTTCATATTTCTTGATGATGTCACCTGATATCCTCACTCTTTGGCTCATTTTCCTTCCAAACTCATCAAAGTACTTGTTCAGAACTTCAGGGTAGCTAGTTCCAATTGCTTCAATGCTTTCCTTGATTTGCTTGGTCACCGATTGGTCACCAGACCATTGAACATCTCCTACTCCTAGAAAGTAGCCTTGGAAATAGAAGAACAACTCAACTAGTAGTTGTCCAAACTTGAACCTAAGTGCATTATCCTATTTGATCAACTTTAGATTCAACAAGAGTTGTCTCTACATACCGGCGCACAGATCAAATGATGCATCCTCATTTATCATCTGGTAAGCGAAATTTACCATTTTAGTAGATATAGAGTTAATTCTGCTAGCTAAGAATGTCTGGTATCCAATCACCATGCATGCATACTTCACTAGATCATCCTTGATAGAATTTACTGTCATGCCTTGTGAGTCACTCACTAAACCGGTGAGCTTGGACATTTCAGTTTTGCTTACCGTCCTCAGGGTTGGCACTTCCCCTATATTGTAGAATCCAGTGACTGCATGAATTACCTATAGCATGATATCATGTGTTCTCTCTAGGTACATCTTATCACCATGGACTCTGCTCAGAATGATCCTTATATGATCCTCTGTGAAATCCTCCAGGAAGTAAACAACATTGTGGAGCTTTTTCTTCTCCAAAATATTAAACTCTGGTTTGATCTTCTTATCTTTTCCACAAAATAAACCTAACTAGGTGTGGGTAGCTAGAGACCTTAGGTCTTCAATATTGCAATCTATGTAGTCAGAAATTCCCTCTTCTACTATCACACCAGTTGGAACTTGTGATAGGGCATTATACTTGGACTTCCATTGAATAAAACTTGCAGACTCGACAAATCCACTAGAACTGGTATGAGATGCAGAAGCCATGATAGAAATCTTAAGAACTTGAGAAATACCTTTTGAAACACATGAAATTAGGGCTTTTCGATTCTCCTTCACTTCACACTCCATCGATTGTTGAATCACCGCTTTGTGTTCTCCACTTGACCATTTCCCGTTTGAATTTGAATGCCTTCTCAGTTTCTCAATTTCTCAAAATCTCTGCTCAAATCGCCTTTTTGTCACTCTACTATTTGAAAAAAAATTTCTTCACTCAAAAACTGATAGTGAGAGATGATTTGAAAAATGCTTTTAAACATATTCTTCACCTACCATCATTAATGCTCCTCCATTAGGGCGTAAACCCTAATTTGAATTTTTACCATTTCCAGTCTTCTGCCAAATGATAGGTATAACATACCAGTTAAGGTCTTTTACTGGTATAAATTGGGGGTTCGAAACATTTCATCATTTGCTCCCCCTAAGCTTTTCTGAAGCTTAGTTTTTTGGTTCCATGATTTCCACACTAGGTGCAGAAACTAGTTCCTCTTGTAGCACCATTGGTTTCTCCTTCTAGATTTTGTTCATGTCCGCTTGAATAGTGTCAATATCAATGTTTCCTTCTGGAGTGACCGATATATCATCAAATATGTGTTAGGTCCCAGAGATAACTGAGAGGGGGGGTGAATCAGTTGTCTAATAAATTCAAACCAAAAACTAATTAACCAACTTAATGCTTAATACTAGTAAACCAGTTAAGTATGCTGGTAGACAGTGTTAACAGTAAATTGTTATACTGGTAAGGATTAATGCATGAAACATAAACATAAAGTCATCCACAACACATAACACCAATATTTGTACGTGGAAACCCTATAAGGGGAAAAACCATGGTGAGAAACCTTACCCACAATGAGACGATACTATTGTAGATAGTAAGTGTACATAAATGGGGTCTGCACATGTAGAAAGGCCAATAGCCTAGAGCTCACTGCTCAATCATGAAATGGGAGTCACACTGACTACAGTTGGATGGTTAAATCCAATAAGAATGTACTGCACAAAATAGCATCTTCATATGCTGGATTCAGTACCGGTGTAATGCTGATATGCTTATACAAAAACCTAGCTTCACCTTCAAATGATGTCCTCGTGTATATCCCTATCTTATCTCGCATATACCTTCACTCAATTCTTTTTCGCATTCCACACTTGATCTTACAAATAAGATCATACATTTATACCATACCCTAAGACTAATTTTAGTAGGTCAGCTCTACAAGATATTACAATAAAATTATTTTACATACAATATAATATCTAATGCAATAACTGATTAAACATCTCAGCTTGATGCATTTAAAACACTAATAAATCATTTCCATAGCGTGTCATGCTGATCTGGAAAAGATAAACCTGCCGATGTAACCCTAAATAACCGAGATCTATTTGCTGGTAAAAGAAAATATGCAAATATGAATATACCAATGATTAATTCTTCAAAGAAAAGTGTCCACGTGATGTCTTTGACATTACCAAGTGTCTTCCATATCATTCCAGGTACCAGTGAACAATATATCCTGCCGGTGAACCATGTACCAGTAACTGTTGCACAGTTTACTTGCTTGTCAGTGAATGTTGCTGGATCTTCAAAGTGCTTGTACTCAGTAGGTGTTGACATCAATGACAAAACCATACCAAAATACCAACAATCTCTCCCTTTGGCATTGATGGCAACACAAGATGGAAAAACCATCAAAGTGCCAAAACAGAAATGTCAAATACCGAAAACAACAATCTCCATTTCTCCCCCTGGGAGCAACATGTGTTTATCCAAAGATTTATTTTCAATACCAATCTTTCCTCAAAAGATAATGTGTTTTTCCATAGATATCTCTCCCCCTTTGACATCAAATGCCAAAGCTACAAAATTTAAGACCATACAAAATACCAACTACTCCCCCTGAGAAGTAGCTTCCTTATCAAATACCGGAATAAAAGATTTGTCTTTTTAATTCTGTCGATTGATGACAATCATCAACTGTCTAAGTCTCTACCAGTGGTGGTATGACTCCAAGCTGATCTCTGAGATATTCAAAAGTCTCCTTAGGCAAAGGTTTTGTGAAAATATCTACAAGTTGTTCTTTAGTATTCACATAAACCAGTTTTATCTCCTTTTCTTCAACTTTTTCCCTTAGAAAATTCAGTTTGATAGAAACATGTTTAGTTTTAGAATGTAATACCGGATTCTTAGATATATCAATTGTTGTAGTGTTATCACAGTATATAGTAATGGGTTCCTTGCATTTTACCTTTATGTCTTTCAACATTTTCTTAAGCCTTAATACATGTGTACAGTTAGTTGCTACTGCAACATATTTTGATTCTGCTGTTGATCAAGATGTACAACTCTATTTCTTACTCAACCAAGAAACTAATCTCTTTCCAAGAAAGAATGGTCCTCTAGTGGTGCTCTTTCTATCATCCACATCTCCTACCCAATTTGCATCTATGTATGCACATAGGTCAAAATTTTCATCTTTAGGATACCATAATCCAAGATTTGTTGTGCCTTGTAAGTACTGGAAAATACTCTTTACTGCTGATTCATGATTTTCCCTAGGATTACTCTGAAATCTAGAAACAATACATACTGCATTCATAATATCAGGCCTGGTTTGTGTCAAATATAGTAAACCTCCTATCATAGATTTGTATCTAGTTGGATTAACAGGTGTAGATTCATCCCTTTGAGATAATTTGTCATTTGTAGTCATAGGTGTGCTTATCGGTTTAGAGTTCTCCATCCCAAATTTCTTTAGTAATTCTTTCAAGTACTTGGATTGACTCAAAAATATACCTTTATCAGTTTGTAAAATCTGCAATACTAAAAAAAAATTTATTTCTCCAATCATAGACATTTCAAATTCTTGCTACATTTTAATAGAAAATTCCTTACATAATCCATCTTCTCCTCCAAAGATTATATCATCAACAAATACTTCAATAATCAAGATGTCATCATTAGTTATTTTGTAATATAAATTGTTATCTGCATTTCCTTTAGTAAACCCAATCTATAAAAGATACTTATCCAACCTTGCATACCAAGCTCTTGGCGCTTGTTTTAATCCATACAGAGCTTTTCTTAACCTACAAACCATATCATTGTCATCTATCAAAGAAAATCCACCAGGTTGTTCAATATATACTTCCTCTTCAAGATCTCCATTCAAAAATGCATATTTAATATCTATTTGATAAACTTTGTAGTCCTTGTGAGCTGCAAAAGCCAAGAATAATTTGATTGCCTCAATTCTGGTTACCAGTGCAAAGGTTTCATTATAATCAACTCCTTCTTTCTGACAATATCCCTTACATACTGGTCTTGCTTTATTTCTAACAACCTTACCATCTTCATTAAGTTTGTTTCTAAATACCCATTTAGTTCCAATTACATTTTTATCTTGAGGCCGAGGAACTAATGTCCAAGTATTATTTTTTTTAATTTGTCCTAATTCTTCTTCCATAGCTTTAATCCAAAATTTATCTTCACATGCCTCATTGATAGATGATGGTTCAATTTGAGAAATAAGACATACCTCTTCATTTGCCAATCTTCCTCTTGTCATAACTCTTTTAAATTTGTTTCCAATTATTTGATCTTCAAAATGATTCAATCTTACATACCAGGGTGTCTTAGTTTGTTGTTGTTCTTCGATTATTGTGGAATCCTTTGATGATACCGGGGTAATTGGATCTTCATTCTATACCGGTGGATTTATTGTAGTTTCATTTGTCACAATTTCTATTGCCGGTTCAGAGTCTACATACCTTGAAGTTCCTCGGAATTATTCATCAATCTTTACATTTGTACTCTCAACAATTTTCTGCAATCTCTTATTAAAACATCTATATGCCTTGCTCTTAGATGAATAACCAAGAAATATTCCTTCATCACTTCTAGGATCAAATTTGCCAATATACTCATCTCTTCTAATATAACATTTACTTCCAAAAATTTTGAAATATTTAATAGTAGGAGTATTACCAAACCATAGTTCATGAGGGGTCTTATCAGTTTCACCTTTGATATGAACTTTGTTAAATGTATAGATAACAGTTCTAACTAGTTCTCTCCAATACACGTGGTAGATTTGCTTCTGATAACATACTTTTTGCTGCATCCAAGATTTGTTTTTCCTTTCAACAACTCTATTCTGTTGAGGTGTCTGGGGTGCTGATAACTATCTTCTGATTCCATTCACTTCACAGAATGTATTAAAGTCCTTAGATGTGAATTCTCCTCCTTGATCTGATCTTAAACATTTGATTTTCTTACCGGTTTCATTCTCAACCATTGCTTTGAACAGTTTGAACTTTCCAAGTGCTTCTGATTTTTCTTTGAGAAAAGTAACCCAACACATTCTAGAATAATCATCAATAATTAGCATGAAATATCTATCACCTTGTAAGCTTTTAGTTCTAGCTAGACCACATAAATCAGTGTGAATCAAATCAAGAGCACTATTGAATTTTTCTGGAATACTTTTGAAACTAGTTCTAACTTGTTTTCCAAATTGACATTCCTTACAAATTGTATTCTGAGGTTTCACAATTTTAGGTAGATCTCTAACTACCTTAGAAGTACTTATTTTTACCATGCAATCAAAGTTTACATGACATGGTCTCTTATGCCATAACCAACTTTCATCTATATGTGCAATCAAGCATGCCTTTTCACTATTTTTCAAATGAAAGATATTACCTATAGTCTGATTACCAGTTGCAATTTCCAAACTAGTTCTATTCATGATTTTACATTTTCCATTTTTAAATTGTAACTGAAATCCTTTCTCAACTAATTGACCAACACTTAAAAGATTATGCTTTAATCCTTCAACATAGTAGACATTGTCAGTGTTATGCTTACCGTCAAGAGATATTGAACCCCTACCTTTGATTGAACAGGCTTTGTCATCTCCAAATATTACTAAACCTTCATTGTATTCTTGAAAGTTCAAGAATTTATCTTTGTCTCCTGTCATATGATGTGAGTATCTTGAGTCAATGATCCATTCATCCTTTACTTCAACTTTAGCTGCTAGGGCTTGTTCTAATGGTTGAGCAGTAGGTGTCGGTTGATCTTCTATTATAGAAACAAAAACCCATCCATTGTCTACTAGATCCTCATCAGAATCATCAGTCACACCTTCATCAGCAATGTAACATAATTTGTCTTTGTTCTTCTTAGATCTGTATCTCTGATATTCAAGATTAGGCTTGTATGTTCTTCTAGCTTCTTCTCTTAGTTTAGCATGTCTATTAGGGCATCTTGAAACCATATGACCAATCTTATTGTAGTTGAAAAATTTAAAGGGTGTTTTACCTTCATACTTACTTCCAACTAGACCTTTTAACATTTTTCTTGGAAATAGTGCTTTAAGTTCTTCAAGCTCTTCATTTTCCTTCCTAGTTTCTTCAAGTTCTCTTGCATAAAAGGCTTTCCAATCTGATTTGTCAAATGATGGAGCAAATGATGTTGATTCTTTAAAGGCCAGATTAGTCTTTATAGTAGCAATAGGACCAAATTCCTCAATTTCAAAGGCTGAAAGTTTTCCAATCAATGTATCCCTAGTTACTGATGTATTAGGCATTGTTCTCAACTCATTTATAGCAGTAACCTTTATTTTATATGCTGGTGGCAATCCTCTTAAGATTTTTGAAACAATTTTATCCTCACTTAGGGTTCCTCCACAACATTTAATACCCAAAACAATTTCATTTACTCTTTCCATAAAAGCAGAAATCCTTTCATCTTCTTCCATTTTTAGATGTTCATACCTGACTCGGAAGCTTTCAAGTTTTGCAATCTTGACTATGGAATCTCCTTCATTTAGTGTTTCCAAATGATCCCAAATAGCTTTAGCAATAGACCTATCTGATAATCCAATGATTTTTTGATCTGATAATGCGCTCAAAAGTACTTCTCTTGCTTTGCAATCATTCTCTTCATCTTTAGCTAAGGTAGTTGGAGTAGTCTGACTAGCTATAGCAGTAGTATAACCATTCTTTGTAACTTCCCAAATATCTTTACTGCTGCAATTCATATGTGTCTCCATCCTGATCTTCCATATCCCATAGTTGGTTCGATCAAGTTTAGGATTGTCCTTCCTAAAATAATTAGTAGACATTGGATCTCCTCAAGTTTTTTAAACTTTTGCAAAAGAGGACTAGGCTTTGATACCAGTTGTTAGGTCCTGGAGACAACTGAGAGGGGGGGTGAATCAGTTGTCTAATAAATTTAAACCAAAAACTAATTAACCAACTTAATGCTTAATATCGGTAAACTAGTTAAGTGTGTCCGTAGACAGTGTTAATAGTAAATTGCTATACTGGTAGAGATTAATGCATGAAACATAAACATAGAGTCATCCACAACATATAACAGCAATATTTGTACGTGGAAACCCTGTAAGGGGAAAAACCATGGTGGGAAACCTTACCCACAATTAGATGATACTACTGTAGACAGTAAGTTTACATAAATGGGTATGTACATGCAGAAAGGCCAACAGCCTAGAGCTCATTGCTCAATCACAAAATGGGAGTCACACTGACTACAGTTGGATGGTTAGATCTAATAAGAATGTACTACACAAAATAGCATCTTCATATGCTGGATTTAGTACTGGTGTAATGTTGATATGCTTCTATAAAAACTTAGCTTCACCTTCAAATGATGTCTTCGTGTGTACCTCTACTTAATCTCACATATACATTCACACAATTTTTTTTCGCATTCCACATTCGATCTTACAAATAAGATCTTACATTTATACCATAACCTAAGACCAATTTTAGTAGGTCGGCTCTACAAGATATTACAATAAAAAATATTTTACATACAATATAATATCCGATGTAATAATTGATTAAACATGTTAGCTTAATGCATTTACAACAATAATAAATCATCTCCATAGCGTGCCATGCTGATCTGGAAATGATAAACCTGCCAGTGTAACCCTAGATAACCGTGGACCTATTTGGTGATAAAAGCAAATATGCAAATATGAATATACCAATGATTAATTATTCAAAATAAAGTGTCCATATGATTTCTTCGACATTACCAAGTGTCTTCCATATCATTCCAAGTGCTGGTGAATATTATATCCTGTCGGCGAACCATATACCAGTAACTTTGCAATAGTTACTTGCTTGACGGTGAATGTTGTTGGATTTCCAAAGTGCTAGTGTTTCAATAGGTGTTGACATCAATGACAAAACCATACCAAAATACCAACAGTGTCAAGTTGACCTAAAGAATCTTTATTATCTATATTACACTTAGGTGCTATCATTTTCAAAATTGGAATTGTGTCATCAATTGCCTTGTATGCTTGTGAGCTACACTCTGTTATCTTCTTGATTGAATCCAGAAGAACTTTTGTCACATTAGTTGGTTTGAATTCTACATGTGATGAACCAACAATCTATATTTTGCCAGTGGGAGCGATTTCCTTGCTTGTGGTGATCTCTGGTAGGTTAGTTTGTGTTTCCATTTCTTTAAGAAAAGGTTTGGATTGCTCAGCTGATGCCAGTGGCACTATCTTTGTATGAAACTGTTGTTGAGAGTGAGCCTATTTCTCTGAGTGTTTCTCAGTGTTGTCATCTGTTGGTTTACCTTCTGTATTATCTGTTACTAGTGGCTCATTAGCCATATCTATTTTCCTTGTTGAATCCTTATCTACCACAATATTGATTTTTTGAGTGTCAATGCCCACTCTATATAACACCTCAGAATTGGGATTTGTGTCCTCTTGTGGTATGTCCATACTCTCACTAGCCGGTTGATTGTCAGTGGTAACTACTGGTGGAGTATCAAGAGGCGGTTGATTCTACTGTTGATAAAGATGTACAACTTTGTTTCCAAGAAAGAATGCTCCTCTAGTGGTGCTCTTTCTATCATCCACATCTCCTGCCCAATTTGCATCTGTGTATGCACATAGGTTAAAATTTTCATCTTTAGGATACCATAATCCAAGATTTGTTGTGCCTTGTAAGTACTGGAAAATCCTTTTTACTGCTGATTCATGATTTTCCCTAGGATTACTCTGAAATCTAGAAACAATACATACTGCATTCATAATATCAGGCCTAGTTTGTGTCAAATATAGTAAACCTCCTATCATAGATTTGTATCTAGTTGGATTAACAGGTGTAGATTCATCCCTTTGAGATAATTTTTCATTTGTAGTCATAGGTGTGCTTACCGGTTTAGAGTTTTCCATCCCAAATTTCTTTAGTAATTCTTTCAAGTACTTGGATTGACTAAAAAATATACCTTTATTAGTCTGAGAAATCTGCAAACCAAAGAAAAATTTTATTTCTCCAATCATACACATTTTAAATTCTTGCTGCAGTTCAAGAGAAAAATCCTTGCATTTCAAGAGAAAAATCCTTACATAATCCATCTTCTCCTCCGGAGATTATATCATCAAAAAATACTTCAATAATCAAGATGTCATCATTAGTTATTTTGTAATATAAATTGCTATCTGCATTTCCTTTCGTAAAACCAATCTTTAAAAGATACTTATCAAACCTTGCATACCAAGCTCTTGGAGCTTGTTTCAATCCATACAGAGCTTTTCTTAACCTACAAACCATATCATTGTCATCTGTCAAAGAAAATCCACCAGGTTGTTCAATATATACTTCTTCTTCAAGATCTCCATTCAAAAATGCACATTTAATATCCATTTGATAAACTTTGTAATCCTTGTGAGCTGCAAAAGCCAAAAATAATCTAACTGCCTCAATTCTGGCTATCAGTGCAAAGGTTTCATTGTAATCAACTCCTTCTTTCTGAGAATATCTCTTACACACTAGTCTTGCTTTGTTTCTGACAACCTTACCATCTTCATTAAGTTTCTTTCTAAATACCCATTTAGTTCCAATTACATTTTTATCTTTAGGCTAGGGAACTAATGTCCAAGTATTATTTTTCTTAATTTGTCCAAATTCTTCTTCCATAGCTTTAATCCAAAATTTATCTTCACATGCCTCATTGATAGATGATGGTTCAATTTGAGAAATAAGACATACCTCTTCATTTGCCAATCTTCCTCTTGTCATAACTCCTTTGAATTTGTTTCCAATTCTCGGATCTTTGGAATGATTCGATCATACATACCGGGGTGTCTTAGTTTGCTATTGTTCTTCAATTATTGTGGAATCTTCTGATGATACCAAGGTAACTAGATCTTCATTCTATATCGGTGGATTCAGTATAGGTTCATTTGTCACAATTTCTATTGTCGGTTCAGAGTCTATATATCTTGAAGTTCCTCTAAATTGTTCATCAATCTTTACATTTGTACTCTGAAAAATTTTCTGTAGTCTCTTATTAAAACATCTATATGCCTTGCTTTTAGATGAATAACCAAGAAATATTCCTTCATCACTTCTAGGATCAAATTTGCCAATATACTCATCTCTTCTAATATAACATTTACTTCCAAAAATTCTAAAATACTTAAGAGTAGGAGTGTTAGCAAACCATAGTTCATGAGGGGCCTTACTGGTTTCACCTTTGATGTGAACTTTGTTGAATGTATAGACAACAGTGCTAATTGCCTCTCTCCAATACACATGTGGTAGATTTGCTTTTGATAACATACTTCTAGCTGCATCCAAGATAGTTCTATTTTTCCTTTCAACAACTCCATTCTGTTGTGGTGTCCGAGGTGCTGATAACTGTCTTCTAATTCCATTCACTTCACAGAATGTAATAAAGTCCTTAGATGTGAATTCTCCTCCTTGATTTGATCTTAAACATTTGATTTTCTTACCAGTTTCATTTTCAACCGTTTCTTTGAACAATTTGAACTTTCCAAGTGCTTTTGATTTCTCTCCGAGAAAAGTAACCCAACACATTCTAGAATAATCATCAATAATTAGCATGAAATATCTATCACATTTTAAGCTTTTAGTTCTAGTTGGACCACATAAATCAGTGTGAATTAAATCAAGAGCATTATTGGATTTTTCTGGAATACTTTTGAAACTAGCTCTAACTTGTTTTCCAAATTGACATTCCTTACAAATTGTATTCTGAGGTTTCACAATTTTAGGTAGATCTCTAACTACCTTAGAAGTACTGATTTTTACCATGCAATCAAAATTTACATGACATAGTCTCTTATGCCATAACCAACTTTCATCTATATGTGCAATTAAGCATGCCTTTTCACTATTATTCAAATGAAAGATATTGCCTCTAGTCTGATTACCGGTTGCAATTTCCAAACCAGTTCTATTCATGATTTTGCATTTTCCATTTTTAAATTGTAACTAAAATCCCTTCTCAACTAATTGACCAACACTTGAAAGATTATGCTTTAATCCTTCAACATAGTAGACATTGTTAGTGTTATGCTTACCATCAAGAGATATTGAACCCTTACCTTTGATTGAACAGGATTTGTCATCTCCAAATCTTAGTAAACCTCCATTGTATTCTTGAAATTTCAAGAATTTACCTTTGTCTCCAGTCATATGATGTAAGCATCCAGAGTCAATGATCCATTCATCCTTTGTTTCAACTTCACTTGCTAGGGCTTGTTCTACCAGTTGAATAGTAGGTGTCGGTTGATCTTCTGTTATAGCAACAAAAACCTATCCATTGTCTGCTAGATCCTCATCAGAATCATTAGTCACACCTTCATCAGCAATGTAACAAGATTTATCTTTGTTCTTTTTAAATATGTATCTCTGATATTTAGGATTAGGCTTGTATGTTCTTCTAGCTTCTTCTCTTAGTCTAGCATGTCTATCAGGGCATCTTGAAGCCATATGACCAATCTTATTGTAGTTAAAACATTTAAAGGGTGCTTTACCTTCATACTTACTTCCAATTGGAACTTTTGGCATTATCCTTGCAAATAGTGCTTCAAGTTCTTCAAGCTCTTCATTCTCCTTTCTGGATTCTTGAAGTTCTCTTGCATAAAAGGCTCTCCAATTCAATTTGTCAAATTATGGAGTAGATGATGTTGATGCTTTAAAGGCCAAATCAGTTTTTATAGTAGAAACAAAACCAAATTCCTCAATTTCAAAGGCTGAAAGTTTTCCAATCAATGTATCCCTAGTTACTGATGTATTAGGCATTGTTCTCAACTCATTTATAGTAGTAACCTTTATTTTATATGCCAGTGGAAAACCTCTTAAGATTTTTGAAACAATTTCATCTTCACTCAGAGTTCCTCCACAACATTTAATACCCAAAACAATTTCATTTACTCTTTCCATAAAAGCAGAAATCCTTTCATCTTCTTCCATTTTCAGATGTTCATACCTAACTCAGAAGCTTTCAAGTTTTGCAATTTTGACTATGGAATCTCCTTCATTTAGTGTTTTCAAGTGATCCCAAATAGCTTTAGCAGTATACCTATCTGATAATCCCATGATTTGTTGATCTGATAATGCACTCAAAAGTCCTTCTCTTGCTTTGTAGTCATTTTTTTCATCTTTAGCTAAGGTAGTTGGAGCAGTCTGACCAGCTACAGTAGTAGTATAACCATTCTTAGTAACTTCCCAGATGTCTTTACCAATACAATTCAGATGTATCTCCATTCTGATCTTCCATATCCTATAGTTGGTTCCATCAAGTTTAGGACTATCCTTCTTGAAATAATTAGTAGACATTGGATCTCCTCAAGTTGTTAAACTTCTGCAAAAGAGGACTAGGCTCTAATACCAATTGTTAGGTCCCAGAGACAACTGATAGGGGGGGGGGGGGGGGGGCAGGGTGAATCAATTGTCAAATAAATTCAAACCAAAAACTAATCAACCAACTTAATGCTTAATACTGGTAAACTAGTTAAGTATGCCGGTAGATAGTTTTAATAGTAAATTGTTATACCGGTAAGGATTAATGCATGAAACATAAACATAAAGTCATCCACAACACATAACACCAATATTTGTACGTGGAAACCCTATAAGGGGAAAACCCATGGTGGGAAACCTTACCCACAATCAGATGATACTACCGCAGATAGTAAGTGTACATAAATGGGGTCTGCACATGCCGAAAGGCTAACAGCCTAGAGCTCACTACTCAATCACAAAATGGGAGCCACGCTGACTACAGTTGGATGGTTAAATCCAATAAGAATGTACTGCACAAAATCACATCTTCATATGCTGGATTCAGTACCAATGTAATGTTGATATGCTTATACAAAAACCTAGCTTCAGCTTCAAATGATGTCTTTGTGTATATCCCTGCTTGATCTCGCATATACCTTCACTCAATTCTTTTTCGCATTCCACACTTGATCTTACAAATAAGATCTTACATTTTTACCATACCCTAAGACCAATTTTAGTAGGTCGACTCTACAAGATATTACAATAAAATCATTTTACATACAATGTAATATCCGATGCAATAACCAATTAAACATGTCGACTTGATGCATTTACAACGCTAATAAATCATTTCCATAGTGGGCCATGCTGATCTGGAAAAGATAAACCTATTGGTGTACCCCTAGATAACCTGGACCTCTTTGCCAGTAAAATCAAATATGAAAATATGAATATACCAATGATTAATTCTTCAAAGAAAAGTGTCCACACAATGTCTTCGACATTACCAAGTGTCTTCCATATCATTCTAGGTATATCCTACCGGTGAACCATGTACCAGTAACTGTTGCACAATTTACTTGCTTGCCGGTGAATGCTGCTGGATATTCAAAGTGCTTGTATTCAGTAGGTGTTGACATCAATGACAAAACCATACCAAAATACCAACAATATGTTCTTTCTTGATCTATAGAATCTGGCAATGTGACCTAGTTTGTTGCAGTGATAGAAAACCAATCTAGGTGCTCTCCAAGGTCCATTGTTCATGTTTCCATTCTTCCTTCTGCATGTTGCAGCAATGTGACCATGATCATGACAGATTATACAATTTTCTCTCCATCTGGTTACCACTTGATAACCACCACTTCTTGGTTGATGATTGAAGGCATTAAACCAGTTGTGATTTTGGTTCACAAAAGGTTCAGGACTAGCTCCTTGGGTCCTTGAGGATGTCTTCTAGTGTTATTCATAATAGACCTACATTCAGATGCTCTATGCCCATACTTGTTGCATGCATAACAGTTACCATCAAATCTATAGGATCTAGGCTTATCATTTAGGAAATAAGGAAAATTGTTGTAAGCCTTAGTCCTACACACATTTGTAGTATGTCCTTCTTTAAGACAGTTAAAGCAAACAGGTTTAAACTTTTTCTTACCTTTATCCTTTTATGCCGGTTGTTTATTTGATGTTCCAGCATTTGTACCAGAGGTCTCACCTTCCTCATGACCGGAATAACCAAGTCCATTGGTATTCTTGACCAGTTTGGCAGATTCAAGCTTTTTCTCTAGCTTGATAGTACTCTTGTTGAACTTAGCAAGTATTTCCTTTGACTCAGAGAGTTCTTTGGAAATAGCAGCATTTATTTCCAACAGGTTCTCATTCTTAGAGATGGTAGTGTTCAGTTCTCCTTTCATGTCTTCCTTTTCCACTTTGCTTGCATGGAGTTGAGCATTTAGGGCACTTATCTCTTGTTTCAGCTTGGAGATCTCATGATCTCTTTCTTTCACCAGATCTTCAGCTTTCCTCTGGTTCTCAAGCTTTTGACACATCCGGATAGTCAGTCCTTTCGACTCCTTTCTTAGGTTGGAGTTTGATTCATTCATCTTATTTACTTTAGCAATTAGGGCTTCCATGTCTACTTCATCTGAAAAACTATTTTCAGATAGCTCCATCAGCTTTTCTGCATGTTCTCTCTTTTTTGCTTGAGATGCCTTGTATTTGACCATAAGATCATCATAGGCTTGCTCAGACTAAGTGAGCTAGTGGGTAAGTTCCCTCAATGTGTATTCCCCCATATCCCTTTCCAAGTGGTTAAAATTATATAAAGGTAGGCTTTGATACCAATTGATGAATACTAAGAGGGGGGGGGTGAATTAGTATGCCAAAAATCTTTGCACTTAAACACTTTGCAAGACTGACAGTAAACCGGTAAAACAATTTAGAAGACAAACCGGTTAACAAATATGCAAACCAAATAGTTAATAATGCATTCACCCACAAAAGCACAAACACCATAACACAAGAGATTTTGATGTGGAAACCCAAATGGGAAAAACCACGGTGAGATGGAACTCACAAGTAACTATTTGCAGAATAGGAACCAGACCGGTTAAGGTCTTACAATGTGTTATCACTATTTTTAAAAATGGGTTTTCCTTTCCCATAATTGGCTATGATTTTGAAACTTTGAATTAGACATGCTATCAATTGCTTCTGCTTTGTGTTAGGTCCTAAGGGTTTAGGTTTTTTAGTTTCAAATCGTTCAATGTTTTATCAAAAACCCTCTGGTTCTATTTCTTCATTACTTTATCCACTTAAGTAATAGGTCCCAGGTTCGTCGAAAGTGTCCCCCCTTGTCATTTGCCTAGGCAGTCTTTTGAATTAAATCATAAAATTTTACGCCTCATATATTTCCCCCATAATGTTGTCAGGCCCAATAAGTGGTGCGCATCTCTTGGGAAGATCTATGGTTTTTGCTATTTCATTAGGCAAAGTTGCGCATGGTTTAAGACTCATGAAATGGTGAAAAGGCTTTGCATTCTAAATGGCAATTTTGGTCCGGTCTAAAGAGATCTCATCTTGTCCAAGATCCAACAGCTGGCATTATTTCACAGCCTGAACTTGCAAGTGAAATACCTTTCATGAAATGGTGAAAGCATTTGATGGGACCTTGCATGCAAGGATTTCCTGAGTGAATAAAAGGTGATCAAGTCCCATTTGATCCGATGGTTCGTGCTTTTTGGCAGGATGAAAATGCTCGATAGTTATCTTTCATGAAGTAGTGAAATGACGTGGCACTCCAGGTAGACAGTCCAACTGGCCTAGAAAGCGAGTGAAATGGTTGCATGTGGCAGGGGCCACAATAGTCAGCGAGGCGGGTCCAAGGGTTAAAAGAAGGTGGGTCCCAGAGGTGATTCATGCTGCAAGATAAGAGGTGACATGGTAGATGCAGGTGGTAAAAATTAATTGGAACCCAGTGTTTTTCTCTTGGTTAATGAAAGACTGACATGTCAGCTCTGAAAGTGACTAGGTGTCAGGTGTTTGAGGTTGAGTTGGAGGGCCCATGTTTGCTAGAGTCTATTCAAATGGTTAAGCACCAAGCAAGTAGAAAATAATCCAATAGCCCACATGAATTTGCAAGGGTAAGATGCTCGTGCTTTATGCCCTGCAAAATGGTGAAAAGGTTTTTCATCCTTAAAGGTAGATAAAACATAAGGTTAAAAGAGGATTGACTTTGTTTTGATCCAACGGTCGATGCTATTTCACGCTTGTGAGATGCTTGAAGGATATGCTTCACAAAATAGCGAAGGTAAAAGAGGTTTGTCTAGGTGTCAAGCTAGATGGTGACATGTCGATGGACATGTGGTTTCAAAATAAGCTGAGGGCCCGCCAAGGTGTAACCAGTAGTAAAAGGGAGAGACACGTGGCCAATGTGGAACTAGGCTTGAATGGTTTTCTAAAACCAATGGTTGAGTGCCACGTGGTAATCAATAACCAATAAAAGGTGGCATAAGTAAAGCTGAGATAAAAGGCTCCCCTTAAAGGATGGTCATCTCCAACCTGATCCAATGCTTCATGTTGTTTCATAGCTCGAAGTTGATAGATGTTTAAGCTTTGCGAAATAGCAAAAAATTGCTAGCAGTCAAGGTAAAGGTGTGGTTAGTAAAGTGTCAGTGATCCTAGTGAGAGTTAAATGCCGAGCAGTTAGAGTTCCATCTAACATCTGGCGTTGTTTCACGAAGGAGAAGTGCTTGAAAGATAAAGTGTATGAAATGACAAAAAGGAGGTGGGGCCTAGTGTGAAGGTAAGACTGTTAAGTCAGTATAATGGCCAATCAAGTTTCTTTGGATCGGACGGTTGGTGTGATTTCGCTTATCAAAATTGCCTGAAGGTTATGCTTCGTGAAAGAGCGAAAGGAAAGAATTGCAAGAATGTTGTGGCCTGTTGGAGTGAAAAATATGAATTCTCTCATGAATTCAATTATGAAGGGATGGTCGAAGCATGCGGAATCAATGTTGCAGTTAAGACCTGGGTACCATATATGATCTCCTGTTGATTGAGTAAAGGTATTATTCAAAAGAATTGTTGTAGAAGAGAAAATATAGAGCTTTTGCCTTCAGATATAGAGCAAGTCAATTCAGTTGCAGAGAAGATTCCTTTGAGCTAAAATCAGGTTTTCTTGTACTCCTATGTGGTAATTGCTTTGTAGTGTTTTAATTAAGGTCTTGATTTATCATTGAACCATTTGGGGGTAGTATTTTAATTGCTTGCATTTTCAAAATGGCACCTAAGAGAGAGTTTTCAGGGAAGGTTAATTATCAGGAGAGGGCCATTTGTGATGATTTTCTTGAATAGTTGACATTGTCAACTAACCAGGCATCAAAAGTAAAAGAGTTAGTGCCTAGAACTCCTCATTTAAAGATAGGAGAAGGGCTATATGATAAGGGCAACTGGTTGAGAGATCCACAGGTTGGATTATCTAGGTTGGGGTTATTCAAGGTTGGATTTGGAATGAGGAATTCTTTGGCCCCACAAAATAGCATCTGGGAGTTAGATGTAGGGAAGTTGGTAGTTCCAGGGGTATTCATGGACATGGATCTATTGACTCAAATTGCACTTAATTATGATCCAGTTACAAGAAGCATTAGGGATATAAATGGAAAAGCCCTTATTGAAATTAATACTAAAGAGTTCAGAAGTGCCTTTGGGCTCAATGAGTTTACAAATTTTTTTGAACCCATAAACTTCAAATCATTAGCTCAAATATACAGCACACAAAGGAATCACCTTAGGAGTGGGCCTCTTAAGGAATTTTTTGTCAAGATAGGTGGGTTGACAGTTGTAGGACCCAACACAGAAGAACCCTTCTTGTTGAATCTGTTCACCCTCAAGGCTAAGGGAATGTATTGGTCACTCTGTCAAGTTTTGGGAGAAGATGCTGAAGCAAATATGCCTAATCACTACTTGCTAATGATTGCTTAGATTTTAAATCCTTCCCTTGTAGTAACATTTGATTATGCTTCTTTCATTGCTGATGCTATCCATGGAGGGTTGGTGGGAATAAAAAATGGAAAGGTGGATAGGCCTTTCGGATGGTATTCACTCCTTATGCATCTATTTCTATTCAAAGGAGGTGATTACTTTGCTAGTGGATTGGACCTCATCAAAGAGAAGGAAGGAGAAAAGATGCCAGTGCAACTATGGAGTACTATCTTGTCATGGGATAGAGAGGATGCCAGTTTCTTGAAATTTGATAAATATTTTGCATCCAAGATTAGGACTCTCCTCTGCTCAGAGAACCTAAGAATCCTCAAGGTTCTTTTGGAATTTATTAGACCAAAACAATTTGCTGAGAATATAAAGATTGTTCCTAATTGGGGTGACATTTATCTATACCCAGTCTCAATAGTTTTCAGAGTTTTTGGTTTTAAAGGCACTCCATTCTTGTTGCCCTATCAGGTCCCTCTCAAAGTGGGAATTGCAGAAGTGCTCAAATAGATTGGTAGTGTACAAGAGGTAGAGCTAATAGGCAGGGGTAAAGGGACTATTTTCCCTACGGTTACCATAGCCCATCAATTTATAATAACCAAGGGAGGTTGGAATTGTTTTGAAGACTTTCTCAGACCCTATCATTTGTCAACTGCAATATCCAGGTGTATAGATCTTGAAGACTTCTTCAATGGCATATTCAGGAAGAGGGCAGTGTGCAGAGGAAGACCCCATCAATTTTAGTTTCCTGAGGACCTCATTAGAAATGAGTTTGATTTGGATGAATAGGAACTAAGGAAAGAAAAATGGGTGGCTTATAAGAAAGCCTTAGACTTTGTGCATCAGTTTGATGCCAGCTATGACCCATTGTCTAGTTTTTTCCCTCTGGAGGAGAAAATAAAGTTTTTAATTGTTTGCTTTGAGGATGTGATGCAGACCCTGAAGGAGAAAAGGGAAGTTGTGATTAAAAGAAACCCTGAAAAGGCAAGAATGATTCTAAGTAGGTCTGCCTCCACCAAAGCAATCCCTCCTGGTGATTACACACTGCATAAGAAATCTAGTTATAGTGTGTTGATGCCTACAACAAGGGAGCCCTCTACCTCCAAAGGAAAGAGGAAGAAAGAGGAAGATACAAGATGTCATTGACATCCAAGAGAGCCCTAAAAAGAAGAGAGTAGGAAAAGAAATACAATCTGATACACCTTTGTACTCTCCATCCCAATCCCCTATCCACATAGGAGATGAGCAAGCAGCAGTTGAGCAACTTTTACAGTTGGGCAGTTTAGGGGAAATTACCTACACATATGCTGAGGTAGAGGAAGGAATGCTAGAAGAACCCCTTGCTGCTGAAATGAATATTACTACCACTAAACTTAAAGGCCAGGAGTTGGATCCTGAGATAAAGCAAGCTAGTGATGACTTCTTGGCTGACAATAATTTTGTTACTTTAGGAGCATTTATGCAGTTTGTATGGAAACAAAACATAGATAAATACAATGCAAGATGCGAGAAGAGAAAAGGTGAGCAGCCTAGCAAAGATCCAGCTCTAGTACAGGAAGAAATAAAATAGGAAATGATGGAAGAATTTAAGACCATCACTCCTGAGCAAGGAAGAGATATGGTGGCACAAGTTGGAGTGCTTATTCTCCCTGAATGGGACATAGCAGATGCCCTAGTACTAGGGGTCGTGAGGAAAGAAACTAAGCCCATGGAGGGAATCATTTTCAGCAAGGATAATGTTGCACTCGTCATATGGTCTCTCAAGAGAGATGAAAATAAGAAAAGCAAAGATACCCAAGGGTTAAGCTACCTTGGTGGAATGATAGTAAAGAGAGTGTAGAGCATAGGGGTAGTAGAAGCTGCTAGCACTATGCTAGAGATTGCAAAGTTTAGTGTTGTAGTCGCAAAAAAGGAGGCCAAGGAGAAAGAAGACCTCCAAGTCAAGTTGGAGACAATTTTGAAGGCCTATAATAGTGTTAAGGAAGAGGTAAGAGGTAGAGATAGCATCATCGCTAAGCTGCAAAGCCAGTTGACAAGATAGTACCATCAAGGTGAGTCTTCAACACTGATGATCTCCTCTTCTCCTTTAAGACCTCCACCTAGTAGTCCTATCATTGAGTTCCCACCATCTCCAACACCCTCCAACTCCCAGATGATTGAGATTACTCCTCAAGAGCTAGAGAATTTGAAACAGGTTCAAGCCCTGTATGCCAAGAAATATGAGGATAAAGTAAGGGCTACTATTTCAAGTTTTGTAGATACAATGAGTGCCTCATTGTTATATAATAACATAAGCAAGATTTTGGATATGAGGAATGAGCTCAATGGAGGTAAAGCCATTCTGACACCTATTTTTGACAAATGGAGGCCTAGAGAGCAGGACTTGGAGTCTATTTGTGCATCTTATGATGAAGCAGGGGCCAATCCTATCATCCAATCCACTTGTGATACCACCAAGGATCTAGTGAAATTAGCAGAAGGGGTGGATAATGCTAATAGGAAAATTAACTTATACAAAAAGGAGTATACTGATTAGGTTTTTGAGTTTCTCCCAGGAGTTTCTGCTAGCCCAGATCAACTGAAGGACAAACAAGTGTGGCTCAAGGAATTAGAGGCCAAACTATCAGCCAATATTAAAGGAATTGCTGATCTAGATGACGCTTCCTTCTTTGTTGTGACAATTCAAGAGATAGAGAAAATCAAGTCTCATTATGGTTTTCCCAATTCAGAAGTCAACAAGATGAGAAATTCCTAGAAAAGGTTGACCAAGGCTAAGACAAAAGTGATTAATTTCACATGGCCCACTGATGATGTGTACAATGAATGGACAACAAAATATACCATCCAGGATGCAGAGTAGTTAGAGGGCACTCCTGAACAGTTAGAAGAGGTTGCAACTGAACAGCAAGTTGAAGAAGCTGTAGAGGTCAAAAAGGACTTGTAACTATTTTTGCAAAAGGTTTTGTAACTTCTTCTTGAGAAGCAACAATTGTAATAAATTCTCCTAGGAAAGTCTGAAGCTATGTGCATCCATATTGTTATAAATGGATACCAGGACTAAAAGAAAAAAGATCGTAAAGAATTGTAAGAAAATACTGCAGAAATTTATCTGAGCTTTTCTAAGTTTAATGGAGAATATTCAAAAGTTTTTGTAATACTTTCTTGAAAATATATTAATATACAGACCATTGGTTTTGAGTAAAACTTTGTGTCATCTTCAAATGTGTTTGCAGTTGTTTATTGTTTCATTCTGAATAATCCAAGGTTATTTTGTCTGAATGGGGATTGTAAGGCAATTTTCAGTAGATGTGCTCGCTAGCTTTTCTCTTTAGGAGGGAAATTAAATATGCAAGGATCACCTCTACCAGTAAATTCTTCATAGGATATTTTGAGTCTTGATGAGCATAGTTTGATTTGGTATGCATAAATTCTCTTGTATGTGAGGCATATATAGGGATTAACAGAAACTGAGCCAATGGGATGTGTAGAGATATTTTGTTTGGAGAGTATTGTTTGAATTTAGATGACTCTGTGACCTTGGATAAGGCACTGGTATAGATCAAGGTTGTCTATTGCATGTTTTGTGGATCAAAATACTAAATTTGAGTATAATTTTCATTCCTTTGTTTCAGTTGGTTTCAAGGTGATTAAATCCACTGGTTTTCTGGACTGGTTTGTTGTGGATTTATCTTTTGAAAGTGTGAATTTAGTTCACAAAGGTATACCCACCTGGGCTCTGAGTAAGTCCGAAGTGTAGAAGGTTAAATCAAACCTTGCCATATGTTGTCCTAAGAGTTTCCTTCCCTTTAATATCTCTTCTGCATAGAGTTTAATCATTTTATTATAAGGATGTTGAGGTGAATCATATTTTGAAGACAACACAATGTTCTTTACCAGAACAGATCCTGTTAGGAATCTCAATCTCTGTTAGGAGATAAGTCCAATTAAATACTACCTTGCTAGAGGATTTTAGATCCATAGATGTGAACTAGCTTGTAAGAGGATTTACAAAAGGCTTTTGGGCCTACCCGATTAAGGGCTACAGACTTGTCAAAGATGTGAGTAATCAACAGGTGTTTGATCTAGCTAGTTGCATAGACTGCTTGGTTAGATCCTTGGTAGCTCATTCCTAATGCACTCGAGCATTACTTTAGTCTTCTACACATTCATTTTCTCTCCAATACCTCAATCACCTTAAACCCTAGCAACAACATAAACTTTTGTTATATCCACATCAAGAACATAAAACCCTAGACATGATGTCCTTATAAAGGAATCTAATTTCATGTCGGTCCAATAGAATTACATTACAATTTCCTAGGTTCAATGAACCTAGACATACTTGGTACCACGACATAAAAAGCACCATTAATGTGTCGACACCATCAAACAATTTGTGGATGGTAACTCATCACAAAATGCTAGTTGGTAACTCATCACAAAGTATTACCAGTTCATACAAAATGCCGGTTGCCAGTTTGACAAAAATGAAGACTGGTAAAAATGTGTTATGCCGCTTTAATCCCTCAAACTGCTTGGAGTCAACATGCTGCTTTAGACCAGGAAACACATTCTGCAAAACATCAATAGTCTAAAGACTATAATACAACATACTGGTTGTGCTCTAACTCATACATATAAAGAGGATCTCAATGCAAGTGTGTGTCCGTCAATGACAATCACAACATAAACATAAAAAATGCCAACAATCTCTCCCTTTGGCATTGATGGCAACACTTAGGAAAATAAAAAATTTGACATCTAAGTGTTTTACAACAAAATCATGCCATTAGCAAAATTGCTCCCCCTAAGCATATACACTATCCCTTTAACAACACAATGTATAACACTTTTGCATATAGAGCATAAACATTGAGATATTTAGAGCATATAATCAAAATTTTGATTACCAGATACTTCTCTAGATAGAATTCTTCTCCCCCTTTGCTAACAATGACAAAGTATAGCTGAACAACCTTGTTTTCATTTGATATTGAAAAATAATAAAAGTTTATGACAACAAGGAATGATAGTTGTCAAAAATAGATTTAAAGTCCTGGAAGAATTGTTTCATCGACAAAGACCAGGACTCAAGTAGGGAGGTGGCTACTTCTTGCTCTGTCTGCATCTGGGAGACCTATTCTTCCATGGTATCAATTGTGCTCATCTCTTGTGTAACTGTTAAGGCATCTAGGTTCAGATAGCACTTCTGAAGAATTTGTAATCATGTGAGCTGAAGAGTCATTTGCTGGTTATTTTTCTCATTCCACTACTCCCCCTGCGGCATCAATGACAAAGGTTGTCAAGGTGTTAATGAGTTTGGTTTCATGTTTCATCCTTGTAACCGATTGGTTAGAATCTGAAAAAGATCTGCCAAAACTAAATTTAGGCTCTCAATGAACTTATTGTTGTCTTTTATTGTGGCCTCAGTCTTCTAAACTATACTAGTGAGGTGTTGCATTTTCCTACAGGTGTTTTCTATCCTTCAATCAAAGCATCAAATATTTCTTTTCTTAAGGAGGCGAGGTAGTCCAATTTTGGACTAAGTCTCCATTTTAGATCTTTGGAATTTCCTTTTATTCTTTCCTTCTCTCTTTCCAACTTTAGTAATTCTTCCTCAAAACTTGTTATTTTTTTCTCTAAAATTGATAATGAATCAGACGAATTAATGAATTTATCAGCTAGTTGATTTATTTCCTCCTGTACCTTGTTGATTTTCTTGTCTATATCTACTGTCAAAAAGTTAGTTTTCAATGTATCCTTGTACAAAGTTTTAAATTCCTTCAGTGTACTACATAGTTCCGGTAAAAGAGTGTCAAATTGTCTTGTACACTTCTTTATTTCCTCCTCAAAGAATTTGTGTTTTTCTTTCTCTAGTCTCTCCTTGAATGCTTCCTCTTTTATTTGTTCAACTGTCACAGTGTTGTCAGTCATATACTTAGACTAAGTGTCAAGTTGACCTAAAGAATCTTTATTATCTATATTACACTTAGGTGCTATCATTTTCAAAATTGGGATTTTGTCATCAATTGCCTTGTATGCTTGTGAGCTACACTCTGTTATCTTCTTGATGGAATCCAGAAGAACTTTTGTCACATTAGTTGGTTTGAATTCTGCATTTGATGAACCAACAATCTATATTCTACCGGTGGGAGCAATTTCCTTGCTTGTGGTGATCTTTGGTAGGTCAGTTTGTGTTTCCATTTCTTTAAGCAAAGGTTTGGATTGCTCAGCTGATGCCGGTGGCACTATCTCTATATGAAACTATTGCTGAGAGTGAGCATGTTGCTCTGAGTGTTTCTTAGTATTATCATCTGTCGGTTTACCTTCTGTATTATCTGTTACTGGTGGCTCATTAGCCATATCTATTTTCCCTATTGAATCCTTATCTACCACAATATTGATTTTCTGAGTGTCAATGTCCACTCTATATAACACCTCAGAATTGGGATTTGTGTCCTCTTGTGGTATGTCCATACTCTCACTAGCTGGTTGATTGTCAGTGGTAACTACTAGTGGAGTATCAAGAGGTGGTGGGGATAAGTTATCTATTATTTTTATGCTAGGTGGTCCACCAACCTTGCCTTTTCCCTTATCCTTATCCTTATAACATCCGTAGGGAAATCTAGAATACTGAGAATTTCAATGAAACCTAGGGTTTCTACTATCTTGTGTTCATCTTTAACATTACCGGAATCGTCACAAATTATTGATTTTTACATGTTCTTGATTTCCTCATCACCTAATTCTTCTATGTGACAATGTATGTACATTCTAGAGTCTGCAACAAAAACTACTCCTTTGGGGATTTGAGAAAAAACACCAACATTATCATCTTTCTTAGCAATCTCAGGAACTAACTGAAATACAGGTCTAGGGCATTTAACCACTTTGACTATAGTAGGGTTTGCTATGAATTTAGGAACAGATGAAGAAGCCATGATTATAAATACCTTTATCTGCCTTAGGAATGATTGGTTGTTGAATTGCTTCACTTCTTTGCTTGGAATGCCTTTACTCAAGAATTTTTGCGCTCTTTGACGGTTTGAATGCTCGATGAAATAAAATTGGAGCCAAAACACTTGATTTATAATATTAATTTTGCCAACCGCCACATTTAATGCTTGTCAGTTAAGTAATGACATAACTTATCTGCTGGTATATAAGTAATTTAACCATCAACCGAGGGAATAATAGCATGTTTCACATTTCATTGCCAAACCCTTAAGGGAATTTTGTTTAGTTAGATGAAGAGTCTCATGCTGGTGGAGTGTTACTCTCTTCTACAGGTGGAGGAGTGTTACTCTCTTTTGCCAGTGGAGGAGAGTTCCTATCACCATTTATATTTGATTTCCTGATCCATTGTTTTGAGAATTCCTACTTTACTTCTTCAACCTTTTATTTACTTTTCAAACTAGGACCTTTGTTATTTACTAGTGTGGAATTGCTTCTACAAAATTTTGCAATATGTCAAATGTTGTTACAAGCATAAGAAGTCACATTATTTTTCTGAATAGCTTTTCCATATCCTATGCCGGTTTGTGTTCTACATCGATTATATAAGTGTCCAAATCTTCCACAAACATAGCATCTTACATTCATTCTGCAATTTTCTAAATTATGACCAACTTTGTTGCATTTAGAACATTGACCAATGGGTGTATTGGTATTCTGATAATTTCTAGATCTACATTGATTTGATCTATGACCATACTTGTTACAGTTAAAGAATTTTCCATTGAATTTATAAGCAGTTGGTTGTCTTACCGGTTTTCTATGATCATGTGTGTTTGTAGTACCGGAGTGTTCACCAGCTTCAAAGCCAAGTCTGTAAGTGTCACCATTAGGTTTTTGATTCTTCAACAAGTCACCAAGTTCTTCTGAGCTTTTCTTGAATTTTTTCTTTATGTTGATTTGCAGCAGCCAGTTTTCCTTCCAAGATACCTTTTTGTCTCATGAGTTCATTTGAATCATTTTGTGTATGCATTAGATCTGTCTTCAACAAATCAATTACATAGCTAAGTCTTGTGTTTTCATTTGTAGCATCATCCAGTCTTCTAGTCAGGTCTTCTTCATTCTTCTTCCTATCTTCAATTTCTTTACAAAATCTCATAGTCATATCCTGCATCTCATTTTTTGCTATACTTAACTCTTGTCTTAGTTTGTTTACTAGATCATTAAGAGTTTCTTTTTCATATCCTTCTTTCTGCATCTTCTCACAAAGTTCTCTTCTTTTATTTCTTGCTATAGTGCAATTCTCTTGAAGTGTTTGAATGATATCTTGTGCAGCTTTTAGATTGTCTTCAAGTTTGATATTTTTCAATTTTTCTGCATCATAGTCTGAGAGAGCTTCTTCTAATTGCTTCATCAAGTTTTCCATCTCAACCAGTGTCAAGATCTTCCTCAAGCTATTAGGCTTCTGAAAATAGAGGACCAAGCTCTGATACCAATTTTTAGGATTCCCACAAATACTAAGATGGGGGGGGGGGGGGGATGAATCAGTATCTAACTGGGTATAAGATTTTCTTAACTTAAAACATGTAAAGCATATCAATATTATATACTGATAAACATAAGTAATGCAATAAATAGAGATAACAACAACCACATGAAAAACACAGCATAACACAGTAGTTTAATGAGGAAACCTGGTGTGGGAAAAACCTTGGTGGGATTTGTTGTAAAGCTCTGATGCCAATAGTTAATAAGATGAGAGGGGGGGTGAGTCATACAAACTTAATCTTCAATATATTCAACAAATTCAACCTTGGTAGCTTATACTTCAGAATATATAACCAAAACTGTAAAACATTCAAACTCATGAACAGATAACATCACAATGCATATAACACCAGATTTAACATGGAAACCCAAATAGGGAGAAACCACTGTGGGATTTCAGACCCACTAAGAATTATACCCTTCTAGAGTATGCTCGGTTAAAAGCTAATCTTGTTAAAGATTATAAACACATTGCTAGATGTGACCCGGTTAAGGGATTTCCCTTAGACTTGTTAGAGTCTTTCACTTTGTTAGAAGTGACCTTGTCAAAGGATTTCAAACACTCATTTAGAATGTTACCTTGCTAGAGGGTTTACAAATAAGACTGTTAAGTCCACTCGGTTAAGAGATTTCCTATCACTTACAAAATAAATAACAATAATAAATTATATCTGCAACTTCACATCTGAAATGCTAAAGTAGATTCTATTTGCTCAAAACAATCTTGGCATAAGACTTATCTTGTCCCTTGTTGGGCTTGTTGGGCTTCTCAATCTGTTCTTTAATCATATCTTCAATCTTCTGTGCTTGATAAACATTACTGTAGCATCATTGTGCATACATTTGCCCGCATACATTGTTTATCAACAATTCCTTGTTTATAAACAATTTCTAACTGCTTAATCTCCTTGATCACATTTCCCATGATCAATCTTAGCCATCAGATCATCAAACTTGACTAGGTTCAATGTATCCTTTGATCTGAAAATGTTTTAAGTTGCCTTGGAACTTGCATTCCTTCCTACGAACTTGTGCTAGGTTATTGCGGTTCGATCTATGCTATAGATCTTCCTCTTGTATTTTCCATATCATTGATTCTTAACAAACTTCTTGCACGACATACCAATCATCTGATCAACTCCATCTCATCAGCATCCTCTATTAAATAATGCTTTTATTCATCCAATGTGATCTATTAAAACTCAGTTGTTACTCAGTTAATACTGAACTTCACTCGGTTAACATTCTGCCTTCTTTAACCGATATCGATAACCTTAGGGTTTAACATCTAGGTTCTTTGCTCGGTGACATAATAGAGTATTAAACTTGGAATAAACAACATATGTAGGATATAAAAACAATCAAAACAACATGATCTCATCATTGTCTAACTCGGTAATAGTTTCCCATTGAATAACTTATTTCTCCCCTTTATTATCACATTCTTTCTGAGTCACTTACCGACCTCTTAATACTCATCAAAACAAACTTCTCAAGAAATGGCAACATCATACTGAATCAAAAAATCAATTTCTTGACATCAATGACAAAATAATATTATTAAGATAGTAATCATCCTTCTTCAGTTATATCAATAATCTCCAACAACCTTCTCAATATCCTTATTGAAATGCCAACAATCTTCCCCTTTGGCATTGATGGCAATACCATCTTGATTTGTTCCAACTGATTTGGATTCAAATTACTATTAGACTTCTCTTATTATTCTTGAGCTGTTTAAACATTCTCCTGAAGTCTTCTCCCCCTATCATTAGTCCTTTTATTTTCTCCATTTAGTCTTCTCCCCCTTTGACAACAATGCCAAAAAGAAAAAAACTAATTTATGATTTCTTCCTTTGTGAAGTAATTTCCTTGCTGTGTTATGCATGTATCACCTCAGTCTTGGTCAGAGAAACTTGTCTCTATTCACTATTTCCTGTAGACCTTTAGAAAACCTCCTAAAGTACTTTAGAGCCATCGAACTGATGCTTTCACCGAACTCTATAAGTGAGTAGAAGATAGGGGTAGGACCCCTAACTTGCTTCTGAGATACTCAAAAGTGTCCCTTGGCAGTGGCTTTGTGAAGATGTCTGCTATTTGCTCCTTTGAACTGATATATTCCAGCACAACTTTCTTCTCTTGAACTTCTTCTCTGAGATAATGATACTTTATAGAGATATGCTTTGTCTTAGAGTGAATTATCAGATTCTTTGAAATGTTGATTGCACTAGTATTATCACAGAATATAGTTACTGGCTTGGTAACTTTCTCACTTATACCTTCCAATAGTTGCTTGATCCATGCTATATTGGTACAATTCAATGTTGCAGCAACATATTCAGCTTCAGTTGTTGACTGTGAAATGCATCCTTATTTCTTGCTAAGCCAACTTACTATTCTATCTCCCAAAAAGAAAGCTCCACCACTTGTGCTTTTCCTATCATCAATGTTTTCTGCCCAGTCAACATCAGTATAAACTTTTAAATCAAAAGCATTCATCTTTTCATATACTAAGCCATAGTCTTCAGTGCCTCTTAGGTATCTGAAAATTCTGTTGATTACTGTCATATGGGTTTCTTTGGGATCTGCAAAAAATCTTTCAACTATTCCTACTGCATGTGCTATATCCGGCTTGCTGTGAACAACATATTGCAGCTTTCCAATCATAAATTGGTAAAGCGTCTCATCAACAGATGCAGATTCATCATTCTTTGATAGTTTATAGTTAGTAGTCATGGGAGTACTCACAGGTTTAGAATCCTCCATTCCAAATTTATTCAAGATTTTCTTTATATACTTGGATTGAGTAATGAAAATCTCATCTTTCATTTGTAGTATTTGTAAACCTATAAAATACTTTATTTCACCGATTAATGACATCTCAAATTCTTTACACATTTTCATTTCCAAAGTTCTTGCATAGAGAATCATTTCCACAAAAAATAATATCATCAACAAATATGGCTAAGATCAGTATTCCATTGTCCTCATCATTCTTCATGTACATATTGTTGTTTTCACTTGTCCTTATAAATCCAATCTTGATCAAATAAGAGTGCAGTCTTTCATACCATGCTCTAGGTGCTTGTTTCAGACCATATAAAGCTTTGTTCAATTTACATACCTGATCTTTATTCTTGTCTTCAACAAATCCTTCAGGTTGTTCAATATAAACTTCTTCTTCTAGTATACCATTCAAAAATGCAGATTTAACATCCATTTGATATACCTTGAAATTTTTGAAAGCAGCATATGCCAACAATGTTCTCACTCCCTCAAGTCTAGCCACAGGTGCAAAAATCTCACCATAATCAATTCCTTCTTCTTGAACATAACTTTTACAAACTAGTCTTGCTTTATTTTGAATGACCTCGCCTTTTTCATTTAGCTTGTATCTGAAAATCCACTTTGTACTGATTACATTTTTGTCCATTGATCTTGGGACCAATGTCCATGTTCCATTCTTCTTGATTTGATCAATCTCTTCTATCATAGCATTTACCCAATCTTCATTGTTAAATGCCTCTTTTACTATTCTTGGTTTAAATTTAGATATCAGACATGTGTTCTATCTCAGTTTGTTCCTTGTCATCACTAGATCATCCTTATCTCCTATAATCTGACTTGATGCATTATTTCTTCTAACATATTTGGCTAATATAGGCTCGGTAGGCTCTGTATGATCTTCTTCATCACTCGGTAACTAGATATTATCTTCATTTTCTTTAGCAACTTTCTCGGTAGGATTTCTTGGTTGAACATAAACAAATTCTTCATAATTTTCTAGTTCTTTGGAATTTCCTTCATCATTTCTTTCTGCAAATTCATCAATTTTCACATTTACACTTTCTACTATTTTGTTAGATGATTTGATTAGACATTTAAATGCTTTACTTCTAGAAGAATAACCAAGAAATGTTCCTTCCTTGCTTTTCTGATCAAACTTTCCATTTCTGTCATCTTTGTGAACATAACATCTACTTCCAAAGATTTTAAAATAACTCACATTAGGTTTCTTGTCATACCAGGTTTCATATGGTGTCTTCAAAGTTCCTTTCTTCAGTTGTACTTGGTCCAGGGTGTAAACTGCAATGTTGATTGCTTCTCTCCAAAATGTTTGAGGTACCCTCTTTTCTATCATCAGGGTTATGGCATAGTCTACAATTGATCTGTTTCTTCTTTCAACTATCCCATTTTGTTGTGGAGTTCTCAATGTAGTTACTTGCCTTTTTATACCATGATCATTGTAGAATAAGTTAAATTCATCAGAAGTGAACTCTCCTCCTCTATCAGATCTAAGACATTTTAGATGTCTTCCTGTTTCATTTTCAACTCTTGCCTTATACCATTTAAACATTTGAAAAACTTTTAATTTTTCTTTTAAAAACATAACTGACATCATTCTTGAGTAATCATCCACAAATAATATGAAATATTTATCACCATAATGACTTTGAACTTTCACAGGACCACAAAGATCAGTGTGTACAAGATCTAAAATTCCTTTAGAAGTGTAGGAATTACTTGTAAAGCTTTACCTTGTCATCTTACCCATCTGGCATCTCAGCATATTGCATTTTTTGGTTTTTCCAGGCTTGGTAGACCTCTTACTCGGTGCTTCTTACTTATTTTGTTCAGATTATCAAAATTTACATGACAAAACCTTTTATGCCATAACTAGGTATGTTCTATTTTTTCATATAGACATTTGTTTCAAGTTGAGTCAAGATGAAATGTATTACCTTTTATTTGTGTCCCGATAGTAGCCAACTTTCCATGCTTGTCATGAACTTTGACACATCCCTTCTAGAATTCTATTCGGTATCCTGTGTTCTTTAGCTATGCTACACTCAACAAATTGTATTTCAAACCTTCAACCCAGTATACATCATCACATTTAGCATTGTCAAGAAGTGTTATAGATCCTTTACCTTTCACTGGACATGGTGCATCATTACCAAATCTTACATATCCTCCATCATAGTCTTCTAATTTAACAAACTTGTGTTTATCACCTGTCATGTGATGTGAGCATCCACTATCTATGATCCAAGAATCATTTTTATTTATATGAGATATTAGGGCTTTATCTTCATACCTTTCTTCATCTGATCCATCTTTGATGGCCACATAAACAACTTCCTATGTATCAGTTTCATCAGATTTATCATCGTTGGATTCCTCATTAGCTACTAGGCATGTCTTTCTATCTCTCCTTCTGAAGTCTCGATGCCTTCTGTAGTGATTGTCTTTCTATTTGTCTTCTTGGTATTCTCTCTTTTCACTAGATTCTTTGTCAGGACAGTTAGAGGCCATATGTCCTATTCTATCATAGTTAAAACATTTTAAAGGTAGCTTTCCTTTATACTTACCTTTGCCTTTCGGTAACCTTTTGGCCAATAGTGCTTCAAACTCTTCTTGCTTTTTGATTTCCTCATATAGTTTGTGTACTTCTTCCATGTTTTTGCAAAATCTCTCACTTGCTCCACTGTGATTTCCTTCAGAATACTTATTTTCTATCATTATAGTCATCAGATTGATGAAGAGAACTAAATGCAGATTCAACTTTATTTACCAAAGACCCACTATTATAATAATTACTTAACTCAAACACATGTATCTTACCGATAGTGGCATCCAAAGAGACTGACATATTTGGTATAGACCTTAATTCATTGATTGTAGAGACTCGAATGGCATAAGCAGGTAGAAGGGTTCTCAACAACTTACTTGTTACATCCTTTTCTTCAATAGTTCCTCCTGCTCCTTTGATCTGATTGATAATTTCCTTTAACCTTGTACTATATTGGGTTATGTTCTCACCTTCATTCATTCTCATGGATTCAAGTTGTCCTCTTAGACTATCTACTTTTTCTCTTAGAACATGTTCATCACCACCATACACAGATATGAGCTTGGTCCACATCGCCTTTGCATCATTACAACCCTGTAGATCATTAAACTCTGAGTCGGTTAATGTAGATGTTATTTCAATCATAGCTTGAATATGTTCTTGCTTTGCCTTTATCTCTTCCATTGTCATCGAGTTGGTGCTAGGTGCTATGTAATCATTCTCCAAATAATATGTTGCATATTCTCCAATTCCTGATAAATGCAACTTAATCCTTTTCTGCCATGTGGAGAAACTTGACTTGTTCAGCTTTGGTGCATCCCTTTTATACATCTTCGGATCTTTGCCTCAAGTACCTTTTAACTTTTCTTCTGGAGGCCAAATCTCTGATACTAGTTGTAAAGCTCTGATGCTAATAGTTAATAAGATGAGAGGGGGGGGGGTGAATCATACAAACTTAATCTTCACTATATTCAACAGATTCAACCTCGGTAGCTTATACTTCAGAATATATAACCAAAACTGCAAAACATTAAAACTCATGAATAGATAACATCACAACACATATAACACCAGATTTAACATGGAAACCAAAATAGGGAAAAACCACTATGGGATTTCAGACCCACTAAGAAATATACCCTTCTAGAGTATGCTCAGTTAAAAGCTAATCCTATTAAAGATTACAAACACACTGCTAGATGTGGCCCGGTTAAGGGATTTCCCTCAGACTTGTTAGAGTCTTGCACTTTGTTAGAAGTGACCTTGTCAAAGGATTACAAACACTCATTTAGAATGTTACCTTGCTAGAGGGTTTACAAATAAGACTGTTAAGTCCACTCGGTTAAGAGATTTCCTGTCACTTACAAAATAAATAACAGTAATAAATTATATCTGCAAATTCACATCTGAAATGCTAAAGAAGAATCTATTTGCTCAAAACAATCTTGGCATAAGACTTATCTTGTCCCTTGTTGGGCTTGTTGGGCTTCTCAATCTATTCTTTAATCAGATCTTCAAGCTTATGTGCTCCATAAACATTACTGTAGCATCATTGTGCATACATTTGCTCGCATACATTGTTTATCAACAATTCCTTATTTATAAACAATTTCTAACTACTTAATCTCCTTGATCACATTTCCCATGATCAATCTTAGCCATCAAATCATCAAACTTGACTAGGTTCAATGTATCCTTTGATCTAAAAATGTTTTAACTTGCCTTCGAACTTGCATTCCTTCCTACGAACTTGTGCTAGGTTATTATGGTTCGATCTGTGCTATAGATCTTCCTCTTGTATTTTCCATGTCATTGATTCTTAACAAACTTCTTGCATGACATACCAATCATTTGATCAACTCCAACTCATTAGCATCCTCCATTAAATTATTCTTTTATTCATCCAATGTGATCTATTAAAACTCGGTTGTTACTTAGTTAATATTGAACTTCACTCGGTTAACATTCTGCCTTCTTTAACCGATATTAATAACCTTAGGTTTTACCGACTAAGTTCTTTGCTCGGTGACATAATAGAGTATTAAACTTATAATCAACAACATATGTAGGATATCAAAACAATAAAAACAACATGATCCCATCATTGTCTAACTTGGTAATAGTTGCCCATTGAATAACTTATTTCTCCCCTTTATTATCACATTCTTTCTGAGTCACTTACTGACCTCTTAATACTCATCAAAACATACTTCTCAAGATATGGCAACATCATACTAAATCAAAAAATCAATTTCTTGACATCAATGACAAAATAATATTATTAAGACAGTAATCATCCTTCTTCAGTTATATCAATAATCTCCAACAACCTTCTCAATGTCCTTATTGAAATGCCAACAATCTCCCCCTTTGGCATTGGTGGCAAAACCAACTTTAAATGGAAATACCAACTTGATTTGTTCCAACTGATTTGGATTCAGATTGTTGTTAGACTTCTCCTATTATCCATGAGTTGTTTAAACCTTCTCCTGAAGTCTTCTCCCCCTATCATTAGTCTTGTTATTTTCTCTATTTAGTCTTCTCCCCCTTTGACAACAATGTCAAAAATAAAAAATACTAATTCATGATTTCTTCCTTTGTGAAGTAATTTCCTTATTGTGTTACGCATGTATCATCTCAGTCTTGGTCAGAGCAACTTGTCTCTATTCACTATTTCCTATAGACCTTTAGAAAACCTCCTAAAGTATGTAAATCAGCATCAATCCATATATAATATTCTATAGAGTCATCAAATTGATGCTTTCACCAAACTCTGTAAGTGAGTAGAAGATAGGGGTAGGACCCCTAACTTACTTCTAAGATATTCAAAAGTGTCCCTTGGCAGTGGCTTTGTGAAGATGTCTACTATTTCCTCCTTTGAACTGATATATTTCAACACAGCTTTCTTCTCTTGAACTTCTTCTCTAAGATAATGATACTTTATAGAGACATGCTTTGTCTTAGAGTGCATTACCAGATTCTTTAAAATGTTGATGGCACTAGTATTATCACATAATATAGTTACTGACTCGGTAACTTTCTCACTTATACCTTCCAATAGTTGTTTGATCCATGCTATATTGGTACAATTCAATGCTACAACAACATATTCAGCTTTAGCTGTTGGCTGTGAAATGCATCCTTGTTTCTTGCTAAGCCAACTTACTAGTCTATCTCTCAAAAAGAAAGCTCTGCCACTTGTGCTTTTCCTGTCATCAATGTTTCCTACCCAGTTATCATCAATATAAACTTTTAAATCAAAATCATTCCTATTTTCATATACTAATCCATAGTCTTCAGGGCCTCTCAGGTATCTGAAAATTTTCTTGATTGCTATCATATGGGTTTCTTTAGGTTCTGCATAAAATCTTGCAACTATTCCTACTACATGTGCTATATCTGGCCTACCATGAACAACATATTGTAGCTTTCCAATCATAGATTGGTAAAGTGTCTCATCAACAAATGTAGATTCATCATTCTTTGATAGTTTATAGTTAGTAGTTTAACAAGGAAACCCGGTGTGGGAAAAACCTCGATGGGATTTGTGACACAATATTCACTTACTAGCCAATAAGAGAATATTATTGCTACAAGAGGGGCCTGCACATGCAGGAAGGCCAAGTGCCTAGAGCTCACTGCTCAATTACAAAATGGATTATATAAATCTAATGTCTTATACTACTTCAAAATAGCATCTACTATGCTAGATCCAGTACACGTTTATAGCTTTGCTTCATACATAAACCCTTAACCTATAATTTGCAAAATAGGTCTGCCTTATTTTGCCTATATATTTCCTTCCATCTATTCTACAAAATGTTCTACAATGATCTCTTATATATATGAGTCATTTTACAACTTGCCAAGTCAAATTACAATGATTTTACAATAATTAACTAAATATATTACAAACAAAAATTTTGTCAGCTTCTATGCCAGTATGCTTCCTTTTACTGTCGGTGGTCTCTATGTCGGTGTAGAGTCTGTCTTTGCTAGTGCGGGTAAATTGTATTGCCGGTGTCATAGGACTATAAGGTTGCCATCAATGATAAAACCTTCAATCACCTACTATATGTCATTGGAGTGTGCATTTGCCAACAATCTCCCCCTTTGGCATTGAAGGCAACACTCATGAGAAAAATCCAAAAATTGTTATCCAAAAGAGTTTGTCAAAATTGTCTTACCAAAAATTTGTGTACCAAAAGAATATGTGCTCCCCCTGAGCTGATGAGTCATTTGTTGGTTATTTTTCTCATTCCACTACTCCCCATTTTGCATCAATGACAAAGGTTGTCAAGGTGTCAATAAGTGTGGTTTCCTGTTTTGACCTCGTAACTCGTTGGTTACAATCTAAAAAAGAGCTGCCAAAACCAAATTCAGGCTCTCAATGAACTTTTTGTTATCTTTTATTGCGGCCTCAGTCCTCTAAACTGTACCAGTGAGGTGTTGCATTTTCTCTACTGGTGATCAAATATTTCTTTTCTTAAGGAGGCTAGGTAGTCCAATTTTGGACTAAGTCTCCATTTTAGGTCTTTATGTTAGGGTTTCAAGCAGATTCGAAGCAAATATGAACTAACAATTATATGCAGATTTAAATACAAAAGATAAAGAAATACAATAGGACATAGATAACACAAAGATTTAACGTGGTTCACCCAGAATGGGTTACATCCACCATACACAACCATCCAATCTTTCTTATTATCCAGTAAAAATAGTACATCAACCTTACAATGCCTTAAGCATCCCAGCCACTTATAACATGCATTTTTAGGGAAAAAACAAAGTCGGCCTTTTTAGGGTTTTATTACAATGTCAGTTTTCATCAACAAAAAAAGGACCTCGACAAGGATATGTGCTGAGTGTATAGTACTTTGTTGATCAGTCACCACATTTCAACAATCTCCCACTTGGAGACTGATCAGGCTCCACACCAAACACTTTAGACTTTCCTTTTATTCTTTCTTTCTCTCTTTCCAACTTTAGTAGTTCTTCCTCAAAACCTGTTATTTTCTGCTCAAAAACTGATAATGAATCAGATGAATTAATGAAGTTATCAGCTAGTTGATTTATTTCCTCCTATACCTTGTTGATTTTCTTGTCTATATCTACTATCAAAAAGTTAGTTTTACATGTATCCTTGTACAAAGTTTTAAATTCCTTCAGTGTACTACACAGTTCCGGTAAAAGAGTGTCAAATTGTCTTGTACACTTCTTTATTTCCTCCTCAAAGAATTTGTGTTTTTCTTTCTCTAGTCTCTCCTTGAATGCTTCCTCTTTTATTTGTTCAACTATCATAGTGTTGTCAGTAATATACTTAGACAAAGTGTCTGTTAGGTCCCGGAGACAACTGAGAGGGGGGGGGGGGGTGAATCAGTTATCTAATAAATTTAAACCAAAAACCAATTAACCAACTTAATGCTTAATACTGATAAACCAGTTAAGTGTGCCGATAGACAATGTTAACAGTAAATTGCTATACCGATACAGATTAATGCATGAAACATAAACATAGAGTCATCCACAACACATAACACCAATATTTGTACGTAGAAACCCTGTAAGGGGAAAAACCATGGTGGGAAACCTTACCCACAATTAGATGATACTACTGTAGATAGTAAGTGTACATAAATGGGGTCTGCACATGCAGAAAGGCCAACAGCCTAGAGCTCACTGCTCAATCACAAAATGGGAGTCACTCTTACTACAGCTGGATGGTTAGATCCAATAAGAATGTACTGCACAAAATAGCATCTTCATATGCTGGATTCAGTACCGGTGTAATGCTGATATGCTTCTAAAAAAACTTAGCTTCACCTTCAAATGATGTCTTCATGTATACCTCTACTTAATCTCACATATACCTTCACACAATTATTTTTCGCATTCCACATTCGATCTTGCAAATAAGATCTTACATTTATACCATAACCTAAGACCAATTTTAGTAGGTCGGCTCTACAAGATATTACAATAAAAAACATTTTACATACAATATAATATCCGATGCAATAACCAATTAAACATGTTGTCTTAATGCATTTACAACAATAATAAATCATCTCCATAGTGTGCCATGCTGATCTAAAAAAGATAAACCTGCCGGTGTAACTGTTGGATTTTGCCAAGATCAAGGGGTCAATGAAATGTACAAAATAGAGACACAATATGGGACAAGAATAAACTGTATTCTCATCAATAGAAAATGATTCAATAACTTGTTCAATAATTGTTATTACATACAATGTAGATGAGCCTGCTTATATAGGCAAGGCTAGGGATATGTATGAGCACACAAATATGACATGTGGCTCAATAAGAAACAAGGGTAGGTAGGAAATAGGTGTGGGTAGGTAGGAGAAATAATATAATATTCCACATGAGGTGGATCACCCACCGAAGGTGGAATTATCACTCCACAATAAGTGGATATGATAGTGTAATAACAAGATCAACACCATAAAAGGTGGAATTTCTCCTACACACACTATCCCAATGTGGCACAAACACCCAAGTGTCTCATATCCAAACTACTATGAAATGCATTATCCTAAGTAAACTTAAGTAAGTGTAATAATATCCATGATGAATAATTATTTACACCAACACCCCCCCTTAAGTGCAACTTAGGGGAATGCACTTAAGTCTACAATGCAACTAAGCAGTGCAAGATGGGTCCCAGCTACGAGGCCATGTTAGGTACCCATGAACAAATGCAAATGCATGCAAACCAATACAATGAAATCTCTCACAAAGTGGGGAAAGAGAGAAAAACCCAATGGGAAAAAACCCTCCCCCCAAAAGAGATGAAAGCTATACAAGAGAACTCTCATAGAAGTATGTGAGGAACAAAACCCCATGTGAGGAAAAAGTCCCCCCCATATGAGAGAAGAAGAGAAGTCAAACTGTGATCCTCCCTCAATGAAGAATCTGCACCAATGATAGAAGCTCGATGTATGAAGAAACTGCTCCACGAACGTCGAACAACATTCCTCCCCTTAGGAAGAAACAAAACCAAAGGTGTATCCATGAAGTCTCCCCAATCATGAAGGGAAGATGTATGAAGGAAACTCATGATGAAAGGAATCTCTGAAAACTGCTCAAGTGTCCCCATGTCGATGCTAAAAGATACCCCCTCCAAAGGTGGTAAACTGTGCCACACTGCTGAAAAAGGCACTCCAAGATCTAGTGGAGATGGATGTAGAACATGTCCCAAAGACTCATATGTCTCCTCAAAAAATAAAGAGACCTCCTCCAACTGTTGTACATAAGTATCCACAATCATGTCAACCTCGAAAGAATGATCATGTAGAGAATGAACAAGAGGGTTAGAGTGTGCCCTCGCAACAATCGAAGAAGGATCATCTTCATCAAAGAGAAGATGAATGTCATCAATGATGTCTCCCAAATCTGCAATGTAGGATTCCACAAACAAACCTGCAATATCTGTCATGTAATCATCCCATGAATCTGAAGCTGGAAGACAATGAATATCCTGCTGCACTGAATCACATGAAGGCAAAACTGTTGCACTATCTGCATCATCAGGTGCAATAGGTGATGTGATATCAATATGAGGAGATGAAATACAAGACTCAAGAACGGGGTTACATGTGAGATTCCCCATGTTCAAGTGTCCAAAGTTCTCCTCAAAATCTGAATCATCACAATAAGTGTGATCATCATGTGTAGAATCATCAAATGTGAAATCATCATCATCAACAAAATCTGAAAAGGAGTATAACCGAGATGCATGATCAACCACCCCAATTGCAATGATAGCTCTAGTCTCCATGTCTCTAATGAAAGCTGAGTCAGGTGTGAACTCCACAACTCTCTTAGTTGTGCCATGTGTGATTTGATAGGTAGAAAGGAGATTGTTTGTTAAGTGGGGTACACACAACACATCATTGAAGGAGTTATCCCCAATGTCAATAGATCCTTTCCCAATCACATCCATGTATGTATGATTGCCCATCAAAATCTATGGCATGGTGTAAGGCTCAAATGTAGAGAACATAGACTGTGAAGATGCCATATGATGAGAAGCCCCTGAATCTAGAAGCCATCTCTCTAAATCATGACTAATAGTAGCACATAGAGCTTTTCCTTTTCTTGTTCCAAAAGAGTGAGTCTTCCCACTTGTAGAAGCCATGAATGCTTGCCCTTTTCCTTTTGAATGTGAGGAAGTGGAAGTTGATGAATCATCCTTCTTGTAGACTTTAGGCAAATCAATGTTATGCTTTTTGATGATATGTGTGAGTTCATCAATCTTCTTAGTATGGCAACGATGCTCCTCATGACCAATCTTTTTACAATAAGCACAAGTAGGTCTCTCCCTCTTTGGTGAATTATCTCTCTTGGAAGAGAATGAATCTCCTTGTTGTGGAGAAGATGGTGCTTTTTCCTTAGGCTTTGATTGCCATTTCTTCTTGTTTGAGTTGTCCTTTCCTTGATTTCCTTTCTTCCCTTGATTTGCCACTAATGCTTGAGACTTAGAAGAAGCCTTAAGAATGCCCATGCTTATCAACTTAGTTTGTTCCATCATCAACATTTCATTGAAAGCATCAAATGTAGGCATTTTGTAGCTTGAACCCATTGTCATCCTATGGGTTTGGAAACTAGAAACAAATGCTGCATATTCTTGTGGAAGTTTGCCTATCAAGTTGAATATCAATTGAGTATCCTTTTTATCAATGCCACAATCTTTGAGTTGTGCCCTCAACTCATTTGCCTTAGTGACATAATCTTGTATAGTATCAAAGTTCTTGGGATCTAACATGGTGAGATCACTATCAATTTGATATCCCCTAATCTCATCAACTTGACCATACAAGCCTTGAAACTTTTGCCAAGCATCCTTGATTAGAGTACATTTCTCAATATGAAAAATGAGATCCTTTGATACATACTTTCTTAAGGTACCAATTGCCATGATATTTTTAGTGAGCCAATCTAAGTGACCAACTAGATCAGCCGTAGGATCAGCTGGAGCAACAATAGTTCCATCAATGTAATGAGTGAGTCCTTTTTCCATAAGTTTACTCCATGCATCAATTTTCCAAGTAGCATAATTATGTGGAGTTAAGAGAGGAAACTTAGAAGAACCCATAGCAGCAAAAAGGAAAGAACACAAGAGCACAAGAGCACAAGAGACACCCCCCAAATTCAATCAATCAAAGTACCCCCCCTAAAGTGATGATTTTGGCACTTTATACTTAGTGTGATTACAATGAGCCACTTGCAAAACAAGACAAAGTGGACTTATGATGCAATTTTTACAAATTTTCCAAATGAGATACAAGAGACTTCAATCAATAGTGCAATGAATCTAATTGAGATTCAAGCAAATATACAAGTACCAAGAGAGCCAAAAATGGCCAAGATCTGAAAGTACAATTTCTACTTACAATGACATCAATCTGATAGCATCATGTGAAAGTAGATGAAAAAATACACACTTTCAAAAAAAAATGGCACCTAAAAAGGAGGTCATATGACCCCAAATGAAGCCTCTGAAGTTGCAAAAACTGGGATTACTCAGGTACAGTCACCAAAAACTGCATTTTCTGAAAAATCCATGCATCAAAATCAAAAAATTCTTTCACCACTGCGAAGAGCACGAAATTATAGCCTATTTAAAAGAAAATTGCACCAAAAAAGGAGCAAAAATGAGCAAGTTATGGCCATTTGAGGTTGAATTGCAAAATCAAAAATGCAAATGAGAGGGGGTCCAAAAATTTTCAAACCCTGCTGATGTGGCACTGACATCAGCAATTCATGTGATTAAATTTGACGGCCGTATGACCATCACAAAAACTTCGCCCTCTACTGACTGGGCGTCCATACTGTACTGACGAATGACGCGGTCTGCTGACTGTACAGTCCGTACTGTACGGATTTACTGACTGTCCAAATCTTCGTGGCAGATGACTATACTATACGGTTTTCCCGTGGGCCAGTGGCTGCCTGCCATGTGGTGGGCGCGGTCCTCCGGTCTGTGTCCGCGTGGCAGATGAGCTAGCGCTTGCAGGTGGGCTGCGGAGGTACTGGCGACGGTTTCCGTGGGCGGCGGTGCTGGAGGCTGCAGTGGGCGCCAGAGACGGGAGGAGCAGGGAGGTGGCGCGGCCCGGGGGTAGGCAGCACTGGAGTGCCATTGGCGGTAGAGTCTCTGCGGGTGGTGGCGGAAGCAGCACCAGGAAGCGGGGGTGGCGCCGGTGGAAGATGCTGGTCGACCGGCGGGAGCGTCCGGCAGGGATCGGCGTCGGATGCAGAGCTGAGCGAGGCGGCGGTAGCGAGACGGCGACGGGCGCTGGGTTCAGAGCGACTGAACAGGTCTTGGTGGGTACACTGACAGGTGCGTGACACAGGTACTGTCTCTGCAAACCTGCAAACCTGCAGCGCGCAGGTACGATCGGCACGGGGGGGGTCTGCGGACCCCCCAAAAAACTAATTTTTTTTTTGCTTTTTCAATTTATTTTTTTTTTTCAATTTTTTTGATTTTTGATTTTTCAAAACAATTTTCAGAAAAAAGGAATTTTTTTTTTTGAAAAAATATAAAATATTTCCGAAAATCCGTACGATATAGCAAAATTGGGGAAAAAAATTTTCTCACCAAAATAGGCCGAATTTATAACCAAAATTCATGGAAACGGCCTTTTGGACGCAATGGCGGGGTCAGATCTGGTCTGGGACGCCTCCAAAAGATGCTACTCCTCAGATCTACCTCTTGACGTCGCAATAATGCCTCTTCAAGACGAATCAATGAAGCCCCAATGGCTCTGATACCATGTTGGATTTTGTCAAGACCAAGGGGTCAATGAAATGTACAAAATAGAGACACAATATGGGACAAGAATAAACTGTATTCTCATCAATAGAAAATGATTCAATAACTTGTTCAATAATTGTTATTACATACAATGTAGATGAGCCTGCTTATATAGGCAAGGCTAGGGATATGTATGAGCACACAAATATGACATGTGGCTCAATAAGAAACAAGGGTAGGTAGGAAATAGGTGTGGGTAGGTAGGAGAAATAATATAATATTCCACATGAGGTGGATCACCCACCGAAGGTGGAATTATCACTCCACAATAAGTGGATATGATAGTGTAATAACAAGATCAACACCATAAAAGGTGGAATTTCTCCTACACACACTATCCCAATGTGGCACAAACACCCAAGTGTCTCATATCCAAACTACTATGAAATGCATTATCCTAAGTAAACTTAAGTAAGTGTAATAATATCCATGATGAATAATTATTTACACCAATAGTAACCCTAGATAACCCTAGACCTATTTGTCGGTAAAAGCAAATATGCAAATATGAATATACCAATGATTAATTCTTCAAAACAAAGTGTCCATATGATGTCTTCGACATTACCAAGTGTCTTCCATATCATTCCAAGTGCTGGTGAATATTATATCCTGTCGGTGAACCATATACCAGTAACTGTGCAATAGTTACTTGCTTGCCGGTGAATGTTGTTGGATTTCCAAAGTGCTAGTGTTTCAGTAGGTGTTGACATCAATGACAAAACCATACCAAAATACCAACAATCTCCCCCTTTGGCATTGATGGCAACACAAGATGGAAAAACCATCAAAGTGCCAAAACAGAAATACCAAATACCAAAAACCAAAAATCTCCTTTAAACAACAATTTCTCCCCCTAGGAGCAACATGTGTTTATCCAAAGATTAATCTTTAATACCAATCTCTTCTCAAAAGATAATGTGTTTTTCCATAGATTTCTCTCCCCCTTTGACATCAAATGCCAAAGTTACAAAAATCAAGTTCATACAAAATACCAATCAATTCAATATACTAACTACTCCCCCTGAGAAGTAACTTCCTCATCAAAGACCGGAGTAAAAGATTTGTCTTTCAATTCTACCGGTTGATGACAATCATCAACTGTCTAAGTCTCTACCGGTGGTGGTATGACTCCAAGATGATCTCTGAGATATTCAAAGGTCTCCTTAGGCAAAGGTTTTGTGAAAATATCTACAAGTTGTTCTTTAGTATTCACATAAACCAGTTTTATCTCTTTTTCTTCAACTTTTTCCCTTAGAAAATTCAGTTTGATAGAAACATGTTTTGTTTTAGAATGTAATACCAAATTCGTAGATATATCAATTGCTGCAGTGTTATCACAGTATATAGTAATAGGTTACTTGCATTTTACCTTTATGTCTTTCAACATTTGCTTAAGCCATAGTACCTGTGTACAGTTAGTTGCTGCTACAACATATTTTGATTCGGCTGTTGATAAAGATGTACAACTCTGTTTCTTACTCAACCAAGAAACTAATCTTTTTCCAAGAAAAAATGCTCCTCCAGTGGTGCTTTTTCTATCATCCATGTCTCCTACCCAATTTGCATCTGTGTATACACATAGGTCAAAATTTTCATCTCTAGGATACCATAATCCAAGATTTGTTGTGCCCTGTAAGTACCGGAAAATCCTTTTTACTGTTGATTCATGATTTTCCCTAGGATTACTTTGAAATCTAGAAACAATACATATTGCATTCATAATAGCAGGCCTAGTTTGTGTCAAATACAGTAAACCTCCTATCATAGATTTATATCTAGTTGGATTAACAAGTGTAGATTCATCCCTTTGAGATAATTTGTCATTTGTAGTCATAGGTGTGCTTACCGGTTTAGAGTTCTCCATCCCAAATTTCTTTAGTAATTCTTTCAAGTACTTGGATTGACTCAAAAATATACCTTTATCAGTCTGTAAAATCTGCAATCCTAAAAAAAAATTTATTTCTCCAATCATAGACATTTCAAATTCTTGCTGCATTTTAATAAAAAATTTCTTACATAATCCATCTTCTCCTCCAAAGATTATATCATCAACAAATACTTCAATAATCAAGATGTCATCATTAGTTATTTTGTAATATAAATTGCTATCTGCATTTCCTTTAGTAAAACCAATCTATAAAAGATACTTATCCAACTTTGCATACCAAGTTCTTGGGGCTTGTTTTAATCCATACAGAGCTTTTCTTAACCTACAAACCATATCATTGTCATCTGTCAAAGAAAATCCACCAGGTTGTTCAATATATACTTCCTCTTCAAGATCTCCGTTCAAAAAAGCATATTTAATATCCATTTGATAAACTTTGTAGTCCTTGTGAGCTGCAAAAGCCAAGAATAATTTGATTGCCTCAATTCTGGTTACCGTGCAAAGGTTTCATTGTAATCAACTCCTTCTTTCTGACAATATCCCTTACATACTAGTCTTGTTTTATTTCTAACAACCTTACCATCTTCATTAAGTTTGTTTCTAAATACCCATTTGGTTCCAATTACATTTTTATCTTGAGGCTGGGGAACTAATGTCCAAGTATTATTTTTCTTAATTTGTCCTAATTCTTCTTCCATAGCTTTAATCCACAATTTATCTTCACATGCCTCATTGATAGATGATGGTTCAATTTGAGAAATAAGACATACCTCTTCATTTGCCAATCTTCCTCTTGTCATAACTCCCTTAAATTTGTTTCCAATTATTTGATCTTCAGAATGATTCAATCTTACATACCGGGGTGTCTTAGTTTGTTGTTGTTCTTCGATTATTGTGGAATCCTTTGATGATACCGGGGTAACTAGATCGTCATTCTATACCGGTGGATCTAGTGTAGGTTCATTTGTCACAATTTCTATTGCCGGTTTAGAGTCTATATACCTTGAAGTTGCTTGGAATTATTCATCAATCTTTACATTTGTACTCTCAACAATTTTCTGCAATCTCTTATTAAAACATCTATATGCCTTGCTCTTAGATGAATAACCAAGAAATATTCCTTCATCACTTCTAGGATCAAATTTGCCAATATACTCATCTCTTCTAATATAACATTTACTTCCAAAAATTTTGAAATATTTAAGAGTAGGAGTATTACCAAACCATAGTTCATGAGGGGTCTTATCGTTTTCGCCTTTGATGTGAACTTTGTTGAATGTATAGACAGTAGTGCTAACTACTTCTCTCCAATACACATGTGGTAGATTTGCTTCTGATAACATACTTCTTGCTGCATCCAAGATAGTTTTGTTTTTCCTTTCAACAACTCCATTCTGTTGTGGTGTCTGGGGTGCTGATAACTATCTTCTAATTCCATTCACTTCATAGAATGTATTAAATTCCTTAGATGTGAATTCTCCTCCTTGATCTGATCTTAAATATTTGATTTTCTTACCGGTTTCATTCTCAACCATTGCTTTGAACAGTTTGAACTTTCCAAGTGCTTCTGATTTTTCTCTTAGAAAAGTAACCCAACACATTCTAGAATAATCATCAATAATTAGCATGAAATATCTATCACCTTGTAAGCTTTTAGTTCTAGCTGGACCACATAAATCAATGTGAATCAAATCAAGAGCACTATTGGATTTTTCTGGAATACTTTTGAAACTAGTTCTAACTTGTTTTCCAAATTGACATTCCTTACAAATTGTATTCTGAGGTTTCACAATTTTAGGTAGATCTCTAACTACCTTAGAAGTACTGATTTTTACCATGCAATCAAAGTTTACATGACATGGTCTCTTATGCCATAACCAACTTTCATCTATATGTGCAATCAAGCATGCCTTTTCACTATTTTTCAAATGAAAGATATTACCTCTAGTCTGATTACCAGTTGCAATTTCCAAACCAGTTCTATTCATGATTTTACATTTTCTATTTTTAAATTGTAACTGAAATCCTTTCTCAACTAATTGACCAACACTTAAAAGATTATGCTTTAATCCTTCAACATAGTAGACATTGTCAGTGTTATGCTTACCATCAAGAGATATTGAACCCTTACCTTTGATTGAGCAGGCTTTGTCATCTCCAAATCTTACTAAACCTCTATTGTATTCTTGAAAGTTCAAGAATTTACCTTTGTCTCCTATCATATGATGTGAGTATCCTGAGTCAATGATCCATTCATCCTTTACTTCAACTTTAGCTACTAGGGCTTGTTCTAACAGTTGAGCAGTAGGTGTCAATTGATCTTCTATTATAGAAACAAAAACCCATCCATTGTCTACTAGATCCTCATCAGAATCATCAGTCACACCTTCATCAGCAATGTAATAGAATTTGTCTTTGTTCTTCTTAGATCTGTATCTTTGATATTCAAAATTAGGCTTGTATGTTCTTCTAGCTTCTTCTCTTAGTCTAGCATGTCTATCAGGGAATCTTGAAGCCATATGACCAATCTTATTGCAATTGAAACATTTAAAGGGCGCTTTACCTTCATACTTACTTCCAACTAGACCTTTTGGCATTTTTCTTGGAAATAGTGCTTTAAGTTCTTCAAGCTCTTCATTTTCCTTCCTAGTTTCTTCAAGTTCTCTTGCATAAAAGGCTTTCCAATCTGATTTGTCAAATGATGGAGCAAACGATGTTGATTCTTTAAAGGCCAAATCAGTCTTTATAGTAGCAATAGGACCAAATTCCTCAATTTCAAAGGCTGAAAGTTTTCCAATCATTGTATCCCTAGTTACTGATGTATTAGGCATTGTTCTCAACTCATTTATAGCAGTAACCTTTATTTTATATGCTGGTGGAATTCCTCTTAATATTTTTGAAACAATTTCATCCTCACTCAGGGTTCCTCCACAACATTTAATACCCAAAACAATTTCATTTACTCTTTCCATAAAAGTAGAAATCCTTTCATCTTCTTCCATTTTTAGATGTTCATACCTGACTCAGAAGCTTTCAAGTTTTGCAATCTTGACTATGGAATCTCCTTCATTTCGTGTTTCCAAATGATCCCAAATAGCTTTAGCAGTAGACCTATTTGATAATCTGATGATTTTTTGATCTGATAATGCGCTCAAAAGTACTTCTATTGCTTTGCAATCATACTCTTCATCTTTAGCTAAGGTAGTTGTAGCAGTCTGACCAGCTATAGCAGTAACATAACCATTCTTTGTAATTTCCCAGATATCTTTACTGATGCAATTCATATGTGTCTCCATCCTGATCTTCCATATCCCATAGTTGGTTCCATCAAGTTTAGGACTGTCCTTCCTAAAATAATTAGTAGACATTGGATCTCCTCAAGTTGTTAAACTTTTGCAAAAGAGGACTAGGCTTTGATACCAATTGTTAGGTCCTGGAGACAACTGAGAGGGGGGGTGAATCAGTTGTCTAATAAATTTAAACCAAAAACCAATTAACCAACTTAATGCTTAATACCGGTAAACCAGTTAAGTGTTTTGGTAGACAGTGTTAATAGTAAATTGCTATAATGGTAGAGATCAATGCATGAAACATAAACATAGAGTCATCCACAACATATAACAACAATATTTGTACGTGGAAACCCTGTAAGGGGAAAAACCACGGTGGGAAACCTTACCCACAATCAGATGATACTACTGTAGATAGCAAGTTTACATAAATGGGTCTGTACATGTAGAAAGGCCAATAGCCTAGAGCTCATTGCTCAATCACAAAATGGGAGTCACACTGACTACAGTTGCATGGTTAGATCCAATAAGAATGTACTACACAAAATAGCATCTTCATATGCTGGATTCAGTATCGGTGTAATGTTGATATGCTTCTATAAAAACTTAGCTTCACCTTCAAATGATGTCTTCATGTATACCTCTACTTAATCTCGCATATACCTTCACATAATTCTTTTTCACATTCCACATTCTATCTTACAAATAAGATCTTACATTTATACCATAACCTAAGACCAATTTTAGTAGGTCGGCTCTACAAGATATTACAATAAAAAATATTTTACATACAATATAATATCCGATGGAATAACCAATTAAACATGTTGGCTTAATGCATTTACAACAATAATAAATCATCTCCATAGCATGCCATGCTGATCTGGAAAAGATAAACCTGCCGATGTAACCCTAGATAACCCTGGACCTATTTGGCGATAAAAGCAAATATGCAAATATGAATATACCAATGATTAATTATTCAAAACAAAGTGTCCATACGATGTCTTCGACATTGCCAAGTGTCTTCCATATCATTCCATATACTAGTAACTTTGCAATAGTTACTTGCTTGATGGTGAATATTGTTGGATTTCCAAAGTGCTAGTGTTTCAGTAGGTGTTGACATCAATGAAAAAACCATACCAAAATACCAACAGTGTCAAGTTGACCTAAAGAATCTTTATTATCTATATTACACTTAGGTGCTATCATTTTCAAAATTGGAATTGTGTCATCAATTGCCTTGTATGCTTGTGAGCTACACTCTGTTATCTTCTTGATGGAATCCAAAAGAACTTTTGTCACATTAGTTGGTTTGAATTCTACATGTGATGAACCAACAATCTATATTATGCCAGTGGGAGTGATTTCCTTTCTTGTGGTGATCTCTGGTAGGTTAGTTTGTGTTTCCATTTCTTTAAGAAAAGGTTTGGATTGCTCAGCTGATGCCAGTGGCACTATCTCTGTATGAAACTGTTGCTGAGAGTGAGCCCGTTGCTCTAAGTGTTTCTCAGTGTTGTCATCTACTGGTTTACCTTCTATATTATCTATTACCGGTGGCTCATTAGCCATATCTATTTTCCTTGTTGAATCCTTATCTACCACAATATTGATTTTCTGAGTGTCAATGTCCACTCTATATAACAGCTCGGAATTGGGATTTGTGTCCTCTTGTGGTATGTCCATACTCTCACTAACCAGTTGATTGTCAATGGTAACTACTGATGGAGTATCAAGAGGTGGTGGGGATAATTTATCTTTTATTTTTATGCTAGGTGGTCCACCAACCTTGCCTTTTCCCTTATCCTTGTCCTTATAACATTCATAGGGAAATCTAGAATACTGAGAATTTCAGTGAAACCTAGGGTTTCTACTATCTTGTGTTCAGCTTTGACATTACCGGAATCATCACAGATTACTAATTTATACATGTTCTTGATTTCCTCATCACCTAATTCTTCTATGTGACAATGTATGTACATTCTAGAGTCTGCAGCAAAAACCACTCCTTTGGGGATTTGAGAAAAAGCACCAACATTATCATCTTTCTTGGCAATCTCAGGAACTAACTGAAATACAGGTCTAGGGCATTTATTCACTTTGACTACACTAGGGTTTGCTATGAATTTAGGAACAAATGAAGAAGCCATGATTATAAATACCTTTATCTATCTTAGGAATGATTACTTGTTGAATTGCTTCACTTCTTTGCTCAGAATGCCTTTACTCAGGAATTTTTGCGCTCTTCGAAGGTTTGAATGCTTAGTGAAATAAAATTGGAGCCAAAACACTTGATTTATAATGTTAATTTTTCCAACCACCACATTTAATGCTTATTGGTTAAATAATGACTTAACTTATCTGTCAGTATAGAAGTAATTTCACCATCAACTGAGGGAATAATAGCATGTTTCACATTTGATTGCCAAACCCTCAAGGGTATTTTCTTCAGTTATGTGAAGAGTCTCCTACCGGTGGAGTTTTACTCTCTTCTGTCGATGGAGGAGTGATACTATGTTCTACCAGTGGAGGAGTGTTCCTATCACCATTTAGATTTGATTGCCTGATCCATTGTTATGAGAATTTATGCTTTACTTCTTCAACCTTTTCTTTACCTTTCAAAGTAGGACCTTTGTTATTTACCTGTGAGGACTTGCTTCTACAAAATTTTGCAATATGCCCAATCTTGTTACAGGCATAACAAGTCACATTATTTTTCTGAATAGCTTTTCCATATCCTATGTCGGTTTGTGTTCTGTATTGATTAGATAAGTGTCCAAATCTTCCACAAACATAACATCTTACATTCATCCTACAATTCTCTAAATTATGACCAACTTTGTTGTGGTTTGAACATTGACCGGTGGGTGTATTGGTCTTCTGATAATTTCTAGATCTACATTGATTTGCTCTATGACCATACTTGTTATAGTTAAAGCATTTGCCATTGAATTTATAAGAATTTGGTTGTCTTACTGGTTTTCTATGATCATGTGTGTTTGTAGTATCAGAGCATTCACTAGCTTCAAAGCCAAGTCCACAAATGTCACCATTAGGTTTTTGATTCTTCAACAAGTCACCAAGTTCTTCTGAGATTTTCTTGAATTTTTCTTTATGTTGATTTGCAGCAGCCAGTTCTCCTTCCAAGATACCTTTTTGTCTCATGAGTTCATTTGAGTCATTCTATGTATGCATCAGATCTATCTTCAACAAATCATTTCCATAGCTAAGTCTTGTGTTTTCATTTGCAACATCATTTAGTCTTTTAGTCAGGTCTTCTTCATTCTTCTTCCTATCTTCAATTTCTTTACAAAATCGCATAGTCATATCCTACATCTCATTCTTTGTTGTACTTAACTCTTGTCTTAGTTTGTTTACCAAATCATTAAGAGTTTCTTTTTCATCTCCTTCTTTCTACATCTTCTCATAAAGTTCTCTTCTTTTATTTCTTGCTATAGAGTAATTCTCTTGAAGTGCTTGAATGATATCCTGTGCAGCTTTTAGATCATCTTCAAGTTTGATATTTTTCAATTTTTCTACATCATAGTCTGAGAGAGCTCCTTCTAATTGCTTCATCAAGTTTTCCATCTCTATCAGTGTCAAGATCTTCCTCAAGCTATTAGGCTTCTGAAAATAGAGGACCAAGCTCTGATACCAATTGTTAGGATTCCCATAGATACTAAGAGGGGGGGGGGGGGTTGAATCAGTATCTAACCGGTTATAAGATTTTCTTAACTTAAAACATGTAAAGCATATCATATTGTATACCAGTAAACAAAAAACAGAGATAACAACAACCACATAAAAAACACACCATAACACAGTAGTTTAATGAGGAAACCTGGTGTGGGAAAAACCTTGGTGGGATTTGTAACCCACAATATTCACTTACTGGCCAATAAGAGAATATTACTGCTACAAGAGGGGCCTACACATGTAGGAAGGCCAAGTGCCTAGAGCTCACTGCTCAATTACAAAATGGGAAGTCTTACTAACTGACAAAATGGATTATATAAATCCAATGTCTTGTACTACTTCAAAATAGCATCTACTAGGCCAAATCCAGTACCGGTTTGTAGCTCTGCTTCATACATAAACCCTTAACCTATAATTCGCATAATAGGTCTGGCTTATTTCGCCTATATATTTTCTTCCATCTTTTCTACAAAATGTTCTACAATGATCTCTTATATATATGAGTTAGTTTACAACTTGCCAAGTTGGCTTCCAATGATTTTACAATAATTAACAAAATATATTACAAACAAAATTCATGTTGGCTTCTGTGCCGGTATGCTTCCTTTTATTGTCGGTGGTCTCTGTGCCGATGTAGAGTTTGTCTTTGCTGGTGCCAGTAAATTGTCTTGCTGGTGTCATAGGACTGTAAGGTTGCCATCAATGACAAAACCTTCAATCATGTAAAATATCTTATTGGAGTGTGCATTTGCCAACAACTTGAAGCCATTATTAGAATGGTATGAAATTTTTGATGAATCCGACAAAAGAACTTTAGAAGAAGCTATTGTAGAGTATTTAAATGTACATAGAAAAGCTCTAATTGAACTAATGATAGTCATACCCAAGTGCTTTCATGATATTTTGGATGCTAGAAGACAAAGAGAAAATAAAGGAGATGAGAGACTGAAGGAATATGTATTGGTGAACTTATGTTAAGTTGTCACTAAAGAGGAGATAGATAGACTACTTAAACTAGCAAAAAATGAGTTCAGAAGTAAGCATAGAGTAAATAAAATCATGTTAGGGAAAATTCATGAAGTTGTAAAGGAAACTAAGAAAATTAGGAGAAATTTTTTGCTAGAGAACAAGTATGAACTCAATCAAGAATCTCTTTCCGAATTTGAGCAAACAGTAGATGATACTTCTAACTTGAAAGTTAGAGTTGAAGATGCAGTTGACAAGGGTGATGTAGATGTAGGATAAGAAGATGAAGGAAAGGACAAGGTTGAGAATCCTCTAGTTGTTCCAGTTAACCCTCTTGTTTCAAAGAAGAATGTAGAAAAGGAAAAGGTGGAGGTTAAGGTTGAAGTCAAGACTAAGGCAAAAGACACTGTAGAGACAATGCAGGGAAAGAAAGTCATTGATGATCCAAAATTTATTCAAGATCTAATTAACCTTGCTTCTTTGTCCCCAATTCAAAAGCTTCAACTTGCATTATTTGCACAAGTGAAGGCTAGTGAGGATATTTTGAAATTTCATACAGAGGATAGTTTGTTGCTAACCCCAGCAAACTGATGTTTTTGAAAATTTGATACCCTCATTTTAAAAAGATACTACAGATACTCCATCTGGGCAATTAAAGAGTTTGATTAATTATGTAAATACACATTTTGAGTCTTTTTCAAAGTCTATTGAGGAGAAGGTCCAAAATGAATTCAATGCAAAGAGGCTCCAATATTTGAAAAAGATAATTGCAAAAGACACAGTCACTTTAGATGCTTATGTGAAGAACATGAAAGATGCACTGTCTAAAGGTTGGAACTTATATATTTCATGCTTATCACAATCCAAGTTTATTGTTGACATTGAAAATAAGTCTAAGTTACATGAGGATGAGCTTGAATGCATATCTCAATTAGTTGATCCTCTATCAATATCATTAAGAAGTCATAAAAATGAAGTGATATTATTGCTTGAGAAAGTGAGAAGCTTGAGTCATGATCAAGAGAGAATAATTGGTAGAGTTGGAGAACTTAGGTCTCTCATTACTCCTAAGTTAGATATTATGCTCAGTGCCTTAAAGGATTCCCAAGATGCTTTGGAAAATAGTGATCTGATAGACCTAAAGACTACAAAAGGCCAATCTTATTTTTTTAGTGGTCTGATAACAATTTTGGAGATCTTGAAGAAGGTTTGGGATAGCCACTTGGACACATTAAGGAATTCATATGCAGACATCTTCAAATTTTTGTGAGTATGTAAGGAATTTGTGTACATATCTTAATAGCATTTTTTATTTCTGGAATTCTATATTTGGCATTGTTGTCAAAGGGGGAGTGTAGAGGAGTGGAAAATGTTGATCCTAGGGGGAGTTATTGATTTTTAGCATCTGATAGTTAGATTTTTGGTTGCAGTATATACTTTGGTTTTTGTCTGACACTTAGTCATTTTTGGCTAAGTTCTGCCATCAATGCCAAAGGGGGAGATTATTGGAAAGATGATGCAAAGGCAAATAGAATTGGTTCACATCAAATAGAAGACATTACAAGGTTACAAGGCCTTTGGGATTTCAAACTCTTCAAAAACTACTTTACCTAGGCACTTCACAAGCACGCGAAGTGATCTTTTGAGGACGACAGAGGGTTAAGGCTTACCTTTCATGAGGAAATTTCTCTTATCATTTTATGAGAACTTAGGAGATCACTTTGTCTGACATTACACTTTGTCTGACACTTAGTCATTTTTGGCTAAGTTCTGCCATCAATGCCAAAGGGGGAGATTATTGGAAAGATGATGCAAAGGCAAATAGAATTGGTTCACATCAAATAGAAGACATTACAAGGTTACAAGGCCTTTTGGATTTCAAACTCTTCAAAAACTACTTTACCTAGGCACTTCACAAGCACGCCAAGTGATCTTTTGAGGACAACAGAGGGTTAAGGCTTACCTTTCATGAGGAAATTTCTCTTATCATTTTATGAGAACTTAGGAGATCCCAAAAAAACCATTCCAATGTGTGATAATGATTGATTTTCAATCCTAAGGTCACCTCCTTCTTTCAATGCCAATTAGACCTAATAGCCAACCTAGGCACAAATGTGACTCTAACTGGAAAACCCTTGGTCTTAGATACAATATGAGACCTTTATCAAACATCTAATGTGGAGTATGATGACATAAAAGACTCATACTTCAGGTTTATTTAGACATTTAGGGTCTAATCTATGATTGTCCTAGTTTTAGGCCTCCAATTAGGCCACTTTTACAAAGGAGGTACCTTCTAAACCACTTCTCCATTCAACACTCCACTTCCAATAGCAATGGAATGACTAAAATGGAAGGATTTAATAGGTTTAATCATCAATTTACTTTTTTTGGTCACCATACTCCAAACCCTTCACCATACTAATGCTTCTTAAGCCTAACACATAGAGATGTTAGGCATTCACCTCTCCAAAACCACACCAAACCTTGGTTCCTACAAAAATGAAACAAAATCCATCTGAGGAACACTAAGAACTACCATTCCACCAAGTTTTGTGAGATTCCCATGGTGGAATGGTAAGTTACTTACATTTCTTTGAATAAGCCCTTGGAACAAGGTTTTTCAAGACAATTTTTACAAAATTGCTCACAAATTAATTAAAAATCAATGAAATGCCACAAAAAGAAAAGTAATTCAATAAAATTTCAAATGGAACCATTCACAGGTCATAATTCCACTGTATGGATCTGTAACACACATTTTAGCAACAAAATACATAGAAAATTTTGGAAACAAGGCTTTACTTTTGTATTATTCTTCTTCTCTTCGATCGAAAACTCACCAAAAACTATGCCTCTACCCAAAAGAGGCTATTTAAACTTTCTTTGACCTATCCCAATGATCCCCAACTACATTGTACCATTGGGTTTCAAAAATATGCATTAGTTACATAACAAAAGTTGGAAAGTTGACAAGCAACTTTTAGCAACTTTTTATACTTTTTACCATACTTGACCAAATGACTCAAAAATCTATGCCTACCACTAATTCATGCTAAAATAGGCAATATAAGACCAATTACATCATTTCCACTCATTTTGAACACCATTGGAGTGGTTTGATCAATGATGACCCCATCAAGACCTTATAGGTCTATATGACTCCAGTGGTATCAAAGGCCTTACAAATTGATTTGAAGTGTTTACAAATTATTGTAATTGATCTTAAATGGTCCTTAGGATCTTATTACACCTTGACACAGCACAAAAATAAAATCCATTACAAAATCCTTCATGAGGCATGACAATGACTAGGTGCTCCTACACCACAAGAGACACTACATTGTTGTTCAGATGTTATCATTGATGGAAACCAATGTCAAATATGCCATCCGAAACACATGATTCATTCATATCCATAAGATGGATTAAGATCTGGTGAGGTCTGATGAGAAGAACGGGATATCCAATAGAGTGTACAGTGTTTTGGTTGGTGGTTCAGCTGTGTTGAGTATTTGGTGTTGTGGATCTCAGAGTTGCATTATGGACATGTAATATGCCTTATTCCAAGTTTATGGACTCTAGTGAAGAGTCTTGTGTAAATTGGAATATCTAGTAGACAAGTTTTCTAGTAGATCACTATTCATCAGTAGTAGCGTGTGAAGATTCCTTGTGTGTATCATGTCGAGTGATTTTGACGGTTGTTTGCATGTTCGAGGATGTTAAGCCAACATGTGGGAAGTGTGTAGACAATTTGTTTTGGTCCACTTGGTTGTTTTTGGATCAGATTGAGCCAACTTGGGTAACACATTTTATTTGTGTTATGCATTTTTGGGCCGACATGGAAGATTTAATTCAATGTTGCAGGTATATTAGACTGATTTATTTGATCATTTTTGGTATCGATGGTTATTTGTGGTATATGTATGAGAAATTGTGCATAGTTTCATGTGCACAGTTGAAGGATTTTTGCTCTAGATTATAGCATAATATCATAACAAAACAGAGTGTTTTCTGCTTAACTAGAACTATTTTAGGCATTTATAGATGGTGTTTATTAGTTCAGACATTCCAATTATTATTTGTAATATTTTGTAAGGCAGTGACCCTTTCGGGGTTGTAGCCCTTATTGTAATTTGAGCAATGAGCTCTAGGCAGTGTGCCTAAATGCATGTGCATTCCCCTCATGTAATATTATTATACTGTAACAAGGTATATTAATATCATGGGTTTGAATCCTACCGTGGTTTTTCCCTTAACTGGGTTTCATGTAAAAGGTCTTGGTGTTATGGTTTTGTTGATCTTTTCTTTATGTTTGTGCACTTTACTTTTCTTCATTTGCATTAAGTGGTTGAAAGATCAGGTTAATAAATTTAAAAATTGCATAACATTGATTCACCCCCTCCCTCATAGTGTTCCTTTATTCCAACACACACATGTGTGAGCACATCTTGGGAAGAAAAACTGTCATAGGGAAAAGAGAATGGTGTGCTCACACATGTGTGAGAAAAATTTGGAAAGCCCACTTGTCCTAGGGAGAAGGGGAAGGTGTGCTCACACATGTGTGAGGAAATACTAATAGGGGTTAGGATTTGGTTAATTAGGTTAATGAGGGGATTAGAAGGTAGTTTCGTAGGAATCACTACCTTAGCCTAATTAATTATGGATTCATTTAACTAATTAGGATTACGAATAAAGTTGGAATATTCCCTAAGGGTAAGTTTGGTTTATTAAAATAAATAAAACTTTAGGGGGAATGAGAAGGAGGTTATTAATGTTGGAATCAAGGAACATTGAGAGGGGGATGAATCAATGTTCTAGTATTTATAAATTTTTTTAATCTGATTCTTAATCAACCAGATGCACAAATAAGAAATTAAAACGCAGAAATATAAAACAAACAAGCTCATAACCATACCACCAATATTTTTACGTGGAAACCCAGAAAGGGAAAAACCATGGTAGGATTTGAACCCTCAATATTATTATATTATTGCCCATAGTAAAACATTATTACATGAGTTGGACTATACATGCATTTAGGCACACTACCTAGAGCTCACTACTCAATTACAAAAGGGCTAGAACCCATAGAAATGCTCACTACCTTATAGGATAATAAAAAATGATTACAATGAGCAATGAACTGAGTAGAAGCATCTGACTACACCAAATATTAGTTCCAGTTAGGCACAAAGTGATCCATTGCACTGTTCTAATAAACTACTCTGTTCTACTCTTTTGCTGATTATCGGATCAACAAGATTAAATACTTTAACCAAGTTAATCTTATATATCCACACTAGCAAATTAGATCTCCCATAAGTCAACTTCACAAAATATCAAAATATGAAACATGTAGCTTCAAGTCAGCTCAGATATTCACAAAACAATATTCTAGATCCAAAACATATAATCACACATTTCCCATAAGTTGTTCCAATTACCTTGAACTTACCAACAACCACCAAAATAACCTCAAGGAATTTGGTCAACACGTTATACCACCGATAATGAAGATAACCCTATTTTACTAGTCTACCGAATACCAGATCTTCTAACATGTTGAAGAATCAACATTGGAGGATAATACTACATGATAATATTCTTCTCATACTTAATCAACTTAACTTAGATCACAGGAACCAAAAACACATCACCAGAAATGAAATTTGTTCACCAAAATTATACATAGAGTATCACTGATAGACTTGCACCAAAACTCCATACCGGATATCCCAAACTCCATATTGGATAAGATTAATAGGATGAGTTGCCATGAATGAAAACTCCTAAGAAATATCATGCATCATCCATCACCAATCTTCACTGGAGCATTACCGAACTAGAGTCTTATGCCAACAATCTCCCCCTTTGGCATTGATGGCAACACTGTGAAAAATGCTAAATGTTCAAAGCTCAAAAAACTGCAAACAATCCGACAATCTGAAATCTATACACTCAACTTATTCCAACTGACTCCCCCTATGAATAAGTATCATTTTTCACTTCTCTCTCCAGCTCTCTCCCCCTTTGACATCAATGGAAAATGGTAGTAATTTGCCAAAACTTATGTACAAAAGAATCCAATAATTTACATGAAATTAAAAATATTTGCATTTGTAACCTTGACGGATTGTAGGCACCCATTCCACCCCCTTAGGAAACAATCTAATACATTAATCAGATCACTAAACATGTATGCATGCACTTCAACACCTTTGAGGTCAAATGGCACTTATTTACCTAAGGCACTGACTACATCTTATTGGGCTCCGAGTAAGGTGTCCATCCGAGGAGTAATCATACTTCTCAACTTTCCCACTCTACTCAACTTTTATTATTTTTCTTTATTCAATCCCTTTATTTTGTTACTAAAATCCATTATTTGAGCTTCAAGGGAACTAAGAAATACTGAATGAGGAGCAAATGAATGACCAATACTAGCAAGCTTCCCTTTAAAATCTCTTATTTGCTTATCAATATTTGTAGTAAATTTAGGAAAAAAATAGACATGATTTAAATATTTTCTGCCTTCACCTAATGCATCCTCTACACTCTTCACCACAATCTTGAAAACTTCTCTATCATCTTCAATTGTCTTCAAGTATGTTTGAAGCCTTGTCTCATTGAATTTTTTAAAACTTTGATATTTGCTACTTTTCTAATGATACAAAATCAGATTCTACTTTATTCAACATATCCTTAAGCTTACTGGAGGGTGAGTCATTTTAAATCTACTTAAGGTTAGGGAAAACATTTTCCAAAACTATGTTTTCCAAGCATATTACCTCTTTTTCTTCTTCTGAAGACTTGAGTAAGTCCTCACTAGCCTTGATCTGCGCAAGAGTGGCCAACTTTAGTGCTTGAAGAGGGGATAAGGTGATTAGATCTACTAGACCATGAGAAAGATCATCTTCAACTACAATCTGCTTTCCCTTATCAGAGACCGTAGCTTTGGTCATGGTTGTTGGAGCTTTATTTGTTTGCCCTTCACCTTTTTCCTTCATCGGTTTGACATTTTTATCCTCACCACCTTTCTCACCAACTTTGTCATCATATTTATTCTTCCCCACTTCACCTAACTCCTCTACTATCATTTTTCTGCAATTATTTTTATCTTAGGAGGATCCTGAGTAGCATCACTAGAGTTATCCACTGCTTGATTTTTAGAGGCATCAACTGTATCTACCTATTCAATCGGATCAATTTTTCTTTGCTTCAATTTGTCTATCTATACATGGATCTTTGAAAGAGAAGTGTCTTTGCTTGAATGTTCTTCTTTCTAGGGGTCCTTCTCCAAATTAACTTGGTATTTATTCTCTTTGAAAAAAATTCTCACAATACATTCAGTGTGCTTCACTACTTCATCTACCCTTCCGATCATTATTTTATTCACTCTCCCAAAATCTTAGGTATTTCTTCTCTAGTTATTTCCAGATGTAGCTTTACTAATGTGGATTCTTTCAACCTTTCATCTTCCATGCTGATGATGTGTCTCCAGGCATCCAAGATGTCATACAAACTCTTGGGGATCATATATGATAATTCTATTAAGACCATACTGAATTTATCCATATATTCTATAATTGATTCTTCTACTGCCCATTGGTATTTATCCTCAAAAAAATTGTAATATACAAAGACATTTTTCAAATTACCATCCTTCAAAATCTCATCAATTAACTCCTACAAAGTCAAAGGCAGTACTATTTCATATGGAATTTCAATCTTACTAGACTTGAGAGCTTCATCTATTTTAGACTTCTTCTTGCCTACTCTAACCTTTCTGGATGGCTCTGCTGGAGACTTAGCTTTCTTGGTAGGAGGAGCATCATAGGGTGTAGGCTTCCAAACTACCCTTGCATAGGTAGCAGTCTTCTTTACTTTCCTTACCTCTTCATTCGACTTTGTTTCCTCTTCTATTGTAGTATATTGCCTTGTAGACTTATCCTTCTTCCTTTTCTCTTCTCCACTGGTAGATACTGTTAGTTTAGGCTTAGGTGGAGGTACCAGTTTCTGCACACAAAAGCTAGGTGCAAATTTTCTTGGCTTGGCTTGGGTCTACTTGGGAGGAGCTGGTTTAGCTTGTGGCTTCACCACATCTTCCTTCTTCAGAATATTCTTCTCCCTTTCCTTCTGCATAGCTTCTCAGGTAGTACCCATCTACTCTACAAGTTCCTCGACCTCCTTTCTCACCTTCCTCTTCCTTTCAACCTCAATAAACTTTTTGTGCAAGTTTAGGTCCTTTTCTTTAAAATTTCCAAGGCTTTCTTCCTTTTGATCTACTGTTGACTTAGTAGGTGTTGTGCATATGCTTCAAGCATGATAGAATCAACTTCATACCTCATGGGCATGATACAAACTGTTCTTGGCTCAACAACCTCCATATAGCATTGATCTTTGTCAACCATAAAATAAATAGTCTTCTCATACTTCTCAACTATCTCCTTAGGAATTGTTTTTCAAGCTTTCATAGAGGCTTGAAAGTTCTTGAAATAGCCCCATAAGGTAGATATTCTCATTGTAGCATAACCTATTCCCAACAATCCTTCCTTTACTTGCATTGCCGCTAGTTTTTCATAAACCCATTGGACTTTTCCAATACTGAATCTCTCATTCAAGAAATATAGAGCTAAGTACACAATTAAAGATCCAAATATGAAGGTATGTTTCTTGTCTTTTTTTATTTTCTTCAGGTTACTCAATAATTCACTTAGGAGTACACAACAAAGATCACACCTTTTATTCTCCTTCAACATCTGATATGCAGTGAATATTGTTGTACTGGAGACTGAGTTCTACTTGCGAGATTGATAAACTTTGTAGCCCACCACCATTGAGGTGAATCTCACATCATGCTCAACAATATCATTGATTTTCATGGACTAGTTGTCATATTGGGAATCGGTAACAGCTACCACAGTGGTATTATGCACTTTCTTCAGGCTTGCGATTTCACTGATTGCACTCAAGAATGAGACTACCTAAATGGCTTGCTTTGTGACCTTATGTGGTCTATCTAGCCAGATGAATTCATCATGAATTCTACTGAGAATGTACTGGACCCATTCTTCTTCATTTCATACCAAAAAATGAGCAAACTGAGTGAAGCCCTTGGTGTGAAGAATCTGGTATTCCGACTTCAGATTTCCAAGACTATCTGCAATATGCTTGTTGTAGAGTGTAAGCAAGTCTACATTATAAAGTTCTTCAATGTCATAGTGAATGTATGCCTTTATATCTTCATTGTGAAGAACATCGTATGGAACTAAAGAAAACACTCCTAAATCATCTTCAACCGATTTGAAAGGACATCTCTTGAAAATAGGCCTTTCCCTCTTAGTAATCTCAACAACCAAAGGGGTAGAAATTATGGATGTAGGTGCCATGATGATTCTAGGGTTTTAAAAGGATTACTTACGAATTGATAAATACCTCTTTGATTCTCAATCGAGCACAAGAAATAGATGAATGATCACTTCAAGCTTGGTTTCACTATCAAATCTCTTTCACTCTTTAGCTCTATTGTTTTCTCTTGATCGCATTGTGAGGAATAAACTTTTGGAGTCCCCTTTTAATCTAATTTCTATTTGTGATAAATTCTCAACCTTAAAGCTTCCGATTACATAGTTTTTCATCATTTGTTCCACCGGATTGTCAATCTACTACAAAATCTTCTGGATATCAACTGCATGCCTGATCTAAATCTTCTACAACCTTCTGAAACTGGTTACATAACTCTACAAGGGGGTTCTAAGTATCTGCATGAAAAACTCCCCCTAAGGCCAAAAAGCCCTAGTTACCAGATAAGCTAGTTCCATCACTAGATTCAGGTGTGGAGCCATTCTACACATTTTGATCTTCTTTCTTTATCCATGTTTTCTTATGTTGATCTTTGATTTCATCTACCTTTGCTTTTCCTTTCTCATCAGATTTATTCTTGTTCACCGATGTAATCCTGCTTCTACAATATCTTGCAATATGACCTACTTTGTTACATGCATGACAAACAACATTCCTCTACATAGGCTTGAAATTCATCTGATTTGGTCTCATCCTGCATTGGTTAGATATATGTCCAAACATCCCACATGCAAAACATCTCTTATTTTGGAAATTCATCATCATTCTGCACATATTTTACTTATGACCAAAGTTGTTGCATTTGAAATACTGACTGGTATAGGTAGGACCATTGTTCACATTATTCATCATTTCATTATTCAACCTAGTTCTACCTTGATTTTCCATATGACCAAATTTATTACAAGTAAAATATCTACCCTTTAATTTATAGGCATTAGGTTGTCTTACCGAAGATTTCTTGTTCTTATACTGATGATTGCTTTGACCAGAACTGAAGGATTCTCCTTTCTCAATTCCAAGTCCTCGCATGTCTTTTATATGTCTCTAACTTTCCAGCATCTCATCCAACCAGGCTCAACTATCTTTGAACTTCTCTTTGTACTCATTAGCAGTAGTCAACTCATCTCTCAGAATTATGATATGCCTCCCAAGTTCTTGTCCATCATTCTTTTTCTGCACCAATTCAAGCTTCAAACTAATCATTCTCATATATCAATCTGCAAAATTCATCAAATCTATCCTTCAAGGATTGAGTCAAGATTTCTCTTCATTCTTCTTCCAATCTTCAATCTCCTTAGTCATCTTCATAATAATTGATTGCATTTCATTCTTCAATATTGCATTCTCCTTGGCCAAATTCTCACATTCATCTGTCTTATCATGTAGAATTTGATTGTCAACACTTTGTTCTTCTTTCTTCTTCATCTTGTCCATCACCTCCTTTCTCTTTTTCCAAGAAGTGTTCAATTGATATTTCAAGGTTTCAATGAAGTGTTCAGCTACATTTAGATTTATTTTCAACATACTCTTTTCCTTTATTGTTGCATCAAGATCTTCAAGTGCCACTACAAGTTGTCTCTACAAACTAGAGTCCATTGATTCAATCTTTCAGATCTTCCTCAAGATATTAGGCTTCTTTTGAGGTACAAGGATCTGATACCAATTGTTGGAATCAGTGAACACTGAGAGGGGGGGGGGGTGAATCAATGTTTCAGTATTTAAGAATTTGTTAATCCGATTCTTAATCAACTCGATGCACAAATAAGAAACTAAAATGCAGAAACACAAAACAAACAAGCTCATAACCATAACACCAATATTTTTATTTGGAAACCCTAAAAGGGAAAAACCATAGTGGTATTTGAAACCACAATATTATTATACTATGGCCAGTAGTAAAATAATATTACATGAGTTGGAATGCACATGCATTCAGGCACACTACCTAGAGCTCACTGCTCAATTACAAAAGGGCTACAACCCGGAGGAAGGCTCACTGTCTTATAGACTAATATAAAATGATTTAAATGAGAAATGAACTGATTAGAAGTATCTGACTATGCCAAATAATAGTTTTATTTAGGCACAAAGTGATCCAGTGCACTGTTATGATAAACTACTCTGTTCTTCCCTGCTGCTGATTACCAGATCGACAAGATTAAAGGTGTGCACATGAAATTGAACTCAATCACTACCAAAATCATCTCACATATCATATCCATATGCAAATACTTTAATGAAGTCGATCTTATATATTCACACCATAAAATTAGATCTCCCATAAGTCAGCTTCATAAAATATCAAAATATGAAACATGTAGCTTCAAGTCGGCTCAAATCTTTACAAAACAATATTGTAGATCCAAAACATATAATCAAATGATTCCCATAAGTCATTCCAATTACCTCAAACTTACCAACAACCACTGAAATCACCTAAAGGAATCTGGTCCACACGTTATACCACCGATAATGAAGATAACCCTATTTTATTGCTCTATCACACACCAAATCTTCTAACATGTTGAAGAATCAACACCAGAGGATAATAATACATGATAATATGCTTCTCATACTTAATTAATTTAAATCAGATCACAGGAACCAAAAACACATCATTGGAAATGAGAACTATTCACCAAAACTGTACACAGATTATCACTGATAGACTTGCACCAAAACTAGTGTCTTATGCCAACAATTAATTAAATATGATTTAAGTAATTTAGGGGTTATAATAGGATAATATATGATTAATTAAATTAATAAAAGGATAATTAATTATATATTGATTTAATTAATTTTATTTGTCTACAAAACCTATTGATCAATGTTGACTTTGTCAGATTCCCTAAGTATAGCTCATGCACCTGTAGTGTCGGAATTAGGAATTAAGAAATTGATGGAAATTAGAAATTAGCGAATTAATCAATAATTTTTCATTTATTAATTAATTCATTCACAAAGAGGAATAATTAGACAATTAAATGAATATTTAATTGTAATGAGAAGACTTAGGATAAATAAGTAATTTATTAATCCTAAAGGAAGAAAGTGATAAGCAAGGTTAAATGACTAAATCATGAAACCCTAGAAGGCGAATTAGGTCTTGAAAGATAATTGACTCGATTTAATTTGATTTTGGATTGATAAATGACCAATGTGATAAATGATTTGATAAATGCGCCAATTGACGAGGAACAATGACAAATTGATCCAAATTGACATAATTGAGACAGACAATGATTGATAACAATATGATCGCAAAATGACAAAATTGACAAGAAGACAAGAATTGATGACAAAATGGATTGCAAGACGACAAGATTGATAATGACCACGATCGATGACAAATTGATCGCAAGATGACAAGATTGAACAGTGACAACGATCAATGACAAATTGATCGCATGATGACAAGATTGAAAAGAGGACAAAACCCTAATTAGGATTGACGATGTCCAAAATGATGACAAATAAGCATGCTCATTGATGCAACAAGATAAAATCAATCAAAATCATGACTCGATAAATTCAAGGATGAGATGATTGAAGAATATAGAAGAATGACTCAATGTTCGCAAATGATAAAGACCAAGTATGTGACATAGGAGAAATGTTAATGCGACGCAAAAACCTAAAATGAGGCAATGCGCAAATGTTAAAGTATGACTTCGCAAGCGTTGACCATTTTTGGGTGTCTACATTTTGCCCCTCTTTGAGACAATGCGATTTTAAGCGTTGTTTCAAAGAAAAATAATGAAAATGCCCTAGACAATGATAATGACATATGCATGCCCCCTCGAGGAATTGGCCGGAAACATCCAGAAAAGAGGCCAATTGATCGATAAAAATGATAGAAAATGATAGGATCAAACGGACTGACAATCGGAGATCGGATGCGTGAAGGAAAAGCAATGTAAGGTGCACAAGACCATGACCAACATAAGATGGAGAGGATGCACGTCCATCTATGCAATGACAAAGAGCTATAAATGAGACCAAGAGGGTGAAAATTGCTCATTTGCACTAGCTAAAGAGGAGGATTTGTTGATCTAGACAAGGACACTTGCAGATAGATGGCGAACATTCCAAGGGAAGATCACCTCGGAGAACGTGTACACACATTCAGACGATCGGAGGATGCAGGAGCAGCGGTATGTATCTCGAAAACCCATGTGTTGAATTTCATGAATTTTGATGGCTTACGGGACATTGCGGGGCCCACAGGGGATGCAAAAATGGACTCTTGCGCTTGTGTCATCTAGTTCTGTGCTTGTGTAGGGAGTTCTGCGCTTGTGTAGGAAGACACAAGCGCAGGTCATCTGACACAGGCGCAGGTTAGAAGACACAGGCACAAGAGTGCATGAATGACTCAATTTTAACTCAAAACTGCATGCAAATGACCTAAAAAGGGAGAACAAGGGTGGGATAGGTCAATGTAGATGAAAAACACCCAGATTTAATCATGAAGAGGGTGATGAGGATGAGGACGGAGCTGATGGAGGTGATGAGGAGGATGAGGGAGATGATGGTGGGGAGGACAATGATGAGCCAGATGTAGCGGATCAGGAGACTTTGCAGGATATTCCCATAGAGCCATAGACCCTAGGAGATGATGACGAGGGTGATGAGGATGAGGATGGAGCTGATGGAGGTGATGAGGAGGATGAGGGAGATGATGGTGGGGAGGACAATGATGAGCTAGACGTAGCGGATCAGGAGACTTTGTAGGATATTCCCATAGAGCCAGAGACAGCTAGGACAGAGGAGATGGACATGTGCAGAGCTACCATAGCGAGTTAGCAGGATTACATTGCAACATTGGAGAGACAGCATGAGCAGTTCAGAGCAGAGATAGCCAGACTCACAGAGGCTCGGGATACAGCCATAGCTCAGGCACAGTGAGAGGGACAGAGAGTCACTGAGTTCATTGAGTCAATTAGGGACGCCAGTGCACGGGAGATGGCATAGATGCTGGTAGAGACCGGAGAGGAGAGATTGTATTGGAGGACACTATATGAGGGTGTAGTTCCACTGGAGCAGAGAGCACCTCCATATCGGGCATGATCGAGGACAGAGAGCAGGACACGCTCTCGGAGGTCATTGAGTAGCATGGGGGTAAGTGGACCTATGAGACCACCACAGCCAGGACCAGGAGGGACATCATCTGCGAGACATGGTAGGGATGAGGAGGATAGAGGGAGCACCCAGTGACAGAGGCACATGCTCCGTATGATAGACAGTGGACATTATGTAGTTTGCCATTTTGTAGTCAGCCTGCGGGCCATACTTAGGACAGACAGTCCGATTTTGTACTCCGATATTATTATGATATGTGATATGATATGCATCGATATGATGGATGCAATATGTTATGACTTATGTTTTTTGCATGTATGGATGACTTATGCATTGGTTTATGAACATGTATGGATGCATTTTTATGTATTTTTTGATGTATTTATGAAATGAAATGTATAAAATGCTTGATGTAATATGTGATGGAATGCAAATGTACTAACCAAATGGATGCAGGACGCAATATGTGTATGGATATTGGAGCACTAGACCAAACTGACTATCCGACCGGATGGAAGAAATGAGATAGAAGACAGTTAGAGATGAAGAAAAACTTGCTTTCAGTAATGCACTTTGTAGGTGAGAACCTTTATTTTTATGTAGCAAAATGGATGCGTAGCATCATGGCATTGAAGGCCAGAGCTGAAATGCAACCCGATTTGTGAAAGACAGACATAGCATAGACAAATGACAATCACAATCAAAAAAGAAAGGGATCATGAGCCATCCTGGTCACTCTAAATCACTTAGTGACATCATCGAGCAACATAGGAACATGATCGAAGATAAATCAATAAAAAGATAAGATGTGCAATTTCCAATAAATCAAACAAACACCTTGATCTTCATTGTCAAAAGTTGAAAGTGTTGATAGGATGATCATGCTGTCTGGTTTCAGGGAATGCGGTACCCCATCTAAGACAGGACACAGTCTGGTTTCGAGTATACCACACCCTGTATAAGACCCATGATAGTAGGAACAAGGACAAATGATTTTGATGTTGATGTTCGATTGATATGACAGTTTGGATCAATTTGAGTGTTTGATTTGATTGGAAAAGTTCATCTGGTTAAAACATGATTTCATTAAAGCATAGTGTGAAATGGATTACGAGTGTCGTTGGATGAATGCTCAGTGATTTGTCAATGTATAAAGGGAATACCTTATTGCAAAATGTTTGTTTGTGTTTTTGGGGTTTTACAATTTTTTTTGTGTTTTTTGTTTCAGGACTTTATATGATTTTTAGAGATGTTTTTTAGGACATTATTTGATTTTTTTGATTTTTTTCAGGACATTTTTCAAATTTTTATGTGATTTTTTTCAGGACATTTTTCAATTTTTTTGTTTGAATTTTTTCAGGACATTATTCAATTTTTTTGTTTGAATTTTTTTAGGACTTTTTGAAATTTTTATGATCTTTTTTCAGGACATTTTTTGATTTTTATGATCTTTTATGATTTTTGCCCCCAGTGTCTAGCAAGGCAAGGAATATGAAAGGTGAATAAATAGGCTTGCTGAAATGATGGTGGATAGAGGGAAGACAAAGGCCTTTTATTATGGAGACAATACGGATGCAATTTTCAAGGGCTATTGCATGATGGGACAAGAAACTGGATATGACAATGTAAAGCAGTGAAATAGCATGAGGGACATGTCAAGAGGTTTTTGAAAAATATGTTTAAATTTTTTGCATCCTTATGTCAGATCAAGATCAAGGGACAGAAAGAGTGTATGGATAGTGATAGGATATGGATAGGATAAGCAAGACCAAGAATGGATAAGGGACATGGACTGAAAGTCAAGATTGGCTAAGGGATAGTGGCAGAAAGTTGCAATAAGCTAGGGAATATGGATGAAAGGTTATAATAAGCAAATGGATAAAGACCAAAAGCTATGATAGACTGAAAGCTGAAAACAAGATGTATGATGCTCATGAAGATCCTCAGCCTTGTCAAGATCAACGGTGGAAAGGGAAACTGGACATGAGGGACAATAGGATATGAAGGAGTAATGACATGGTATGATAGGATAATGAAGGGCAATAGGATATGAAGGAGGAAACCTGCCCCCAAGTGTGGTGTGCAAGAAGTTCATAAATTACACATGACGCCTGTTTGCCAGGTTTTCATCACGGTACTTGCCCAAGGTGCCTGTTTGCCAGGTTTTCACCAGTGGACGAATTATTTTTTCTTTACTTTTTTTCTTTTGTCTTTTTTTTTTCACTTTTTATTTTTTATTTTGACTTTTTCAATAGAAGATGGACACATGATAGGGGATGGAAGAAGGACTCAAGCATCTTTTTGTTTGGATAGTAGCCTTGAAATAAATGGACCATGACCTTTAAAAGTATGCTCAAAGACGTTGGTAGGATAAGGACATGGAAAAAGAGATGAAACTAAGGCAAGGATTTATGCAAAGGATTGGACCAGAGGGATGGAAGGATGGAAAATATGCATTGGATAATGGATAGGATATCGGAAGAATTGGGCTTCAATGGATGGAAATGTTGGCAAGATCAACATTGGCACACACCTTGAGGGGTGATGGACTAATGGAGGAAAGATGTATCTCAGATTGTGAGATTTGGATGGAGGAATAGCTTGGGATTTTGGGACATAAGGGCCCAAAACGGATGAAGAAGGTGATAGAGGAACAAATTTGAGAGGTTTGGATGGAGGAATAGCAACTTTGGATGCCAAGTTGGATTTTTCCTTTTGTACTTCAAGGAGCTTCTTGGGGATCCACATGGTTTTTGATTTTTCATGCTTTTGTGGTTCCTTGGAGTGCATTGCTTGCACAAGGGATTTAGGAACCCATATATATTTTGACTTTGCTTTATTTTGCTCAGTGGGCCTTTGTGGCCTTTTGGATTTTTATTTTTCTTTATAGATCATATTGTTCTTTGTTTTGACATGTCGATTAGATTGGACATGTTGATCTTTGAATACATGTGGATTGCTAGACTTATGACGTTTACACTTGGCATCCAAATTGCTTGGAGGAGGAAAGGAATGCATGGATGGATATGAATGAAATGGACTTCTTTTGGATTGATGAAATTTACTCAAGGATGTGTGCCTTTGCTGACCTTGCATAGAGGATGAAGGGATATAAGGACCTAAGATGGATGGAAGGTATGATGGGGAAGGGATATGTTTGGATTTTGAAGGGATGTTGGATTTAGTAGGTGTGCCAAAGTCTTGAGAGTGAGTTGTGTAGACATGACCCTTAAGATCTTCTTTGATATGGAGGGGTTCTTTCTTGTGAAGGTCTTCCCCTTTGCCTTTATGAATATCTTGACTTGTAGGAGACTCTTTTCTTTGGGAAGAAGACACAAGTCCATTATTAGGTGGATATGATATGAGAGAAATAATGAGATCTTGAAGTGGACCAGATTGCACCAAAGTGGAAGAACCCATTATGCATGTCAAGGGTTCATGAACATCTTGTACTGACACATTAGAATCATGAGGGGGATTAGGATCATGAGGGGGACTAGGATTGTGTAGTGGACGTGGTTCAATGGTAGGCTCTTCAAGAGATGGAATGGCAGAAATAATGGGATCACCAAAAGAAATGCACTCTTGGAGTGTGTATAGAGCATTAAGACAAGGAGATGGAGGAACAAAAGGATCTTGTGGTGGATTTAAAGAAATAATTTGATCTTGACAAGGAGGAAGATCACTGGAATCCTCTTTAAAGGTGCTTTGCTCTTGAGTTTTAATGGGATCATCAGAAAGGATGGAAGGGATATCTTGATCTTTCTTAGAAAGTGGAATGTCAATGGGATTTGAAAGGATATTGTGTTCTTGGATAGAATGGATAGGAATAATGGAATCATTGTGAGTGTCTGGGGAAATGGGGTCCTGATCAACAATTGGATGGGATGATAAGGTTTCAGGATCTTGATCTTGATTTTCTTTAGGACTCATTTCTTCGTGCTCTAAATTATCCTCTTGACATGGGGTTAGACTTTGGATATGAATGGGGGATTCTGACAAGGGATTAGTGCTTTGGCATGAAGGAAATGTACTTTGAACATTTGTGATGGATTCTGGCAAGGAATCAATGCTTGAACATGAGGAAGAGGGACTTTGAATGGGGTCCTCTAAAATAGGTAATGGCAATAAAGTGCATGGTGGCATTGGGTCTTGTATTTTTGAAATGTGACAAGGATGTGCATCATGAATTGGATTATCTTGGCAATCAATTATGGATAGCTCTTGGATAATTGCATCCTTGGGTGTATTGTTTGATGAGGACAATATAGAAGGTTCTTGGGAAACTTCTAAAGGTGTAGGGATAGATGCCACTGGAGAGTCAATTTGTTTGCGGGGGGATGAGGCATTGCTAGACAAAATTGTATTATCTTGATCTTCCTCAAAGAATTCACTTGGTAGTTTCTTTAAGAGCATTGCAATAAAGCCACCTTTCTTTCAAGGTTTTGACATAGTTGTACCTCGAATTTGAACTTGTTTTTGATTTGATACCATGTTTTGATATTGGACTTGGTTCAATTGTTCTGACATGTTTGAAACTTGGCTTGGTGTGTGCTGCAACCTTTGTTTTTGAATGTTTGGTGGCGGTTGTTGACATTGATATGTTGATTGAACTTGAACTTGTTGATATTCCACCATTGGTTGGACTATTTGTTGACATTGTATAGTTGGTTGGACATATTGTTGAAATTGGAGCATTGATTGTGTTGGTTGCATATGTTGGACCATTGGTTGTGATGGTTGAAAATCTGATTGATAGAAAACACCTTGTTCTTGTTGTGGAGGCACATAATGTTGAAATTGATGTTGTCTCCTTTCTTGTAATTGTTTCATCATCTCTATTTGGGAGAGGAGAGCTGGTATGTCTGATCATTCAAGAAGAGATGTTACATCAATTGGCTCAATATTTGGATTTCGACCTGGAAATTTTCGAAGAATTTTGGATGTTTGTGATCTATTCTTCACAATGTTTTTCACTCTTTGTTCCAACATCTCATTTTCTTGAGCTAGTTTCTCCTCTAGTTTTTGTATTTGGACATTTACATCATCATGAAAATTTTGACCAATGTTGTTGTGTTGTTGGGTTAGATAGAAGTGTGATTGCATTGTCGGTTGATATGTCAAACTTTGTTGCATCATTGGTGCTTGGAACCTTGTTTCAATAGACATGTCACTATGCAATGCAATATTTTTGGAATTTTTCAAGGACAATATATGATATGCAACTAAATGCAAACTAAAATAGACAAAAATGCAATCTATGGCAAGAATGCAACCTATGTTTTTGGTTGTTTTTGAAGATTTTGACAAACTTATGAATGCAAATCTAAAAGAGGGACCCTTAGGAAATTGAAATGATGTCTAGACCTCAAAGGACAAAAGGACCAAGTGACAAAAGGACAAAATGACAATGTCTCCCCTATATGCTTGGATACTAAGCTAGGTTTGACGAAATGATATTGATGACAAAAGGACAAAAGATTTGATAAGGTCTAGACTTCTTAACAATGACTTAGGGTTTTATCAAAGATTTGGATTACTCAAGTATGACAAAACCTAGCTTTGACACTATATGCAAAGGGATAATTACTATGCAAATGACCTTAATATGATATGATAATGACCTAAACTTAATGAAAAGACCTAGGGTATGCAAATATGAATGTATGACAATGATATTACTCTAATGCAAGAGGACACATGCAAGTGGATGACTCTTATTGATATGCAAAAGGAGTATGACTTAGGTGAAACCCAACCTTGGTACTTGACAATGACTTTGCAAAATGCAACCTAGGATGAACCTAAATGTAAGTGACATGAATGTTGAGACAAGATTTGGAACAATGTTTGATAATCATGTTGGAAGATGTGCTTTGAACCTTGTTGAACTTTTGTTGGATGAATGTCTCTTGTGTTTAAATCTTATGTTTGATCAATGTGTTTTGCTCTTGAAATGGGATAAAATTCAACTTTTGACAATCAAAGAATACAAGATATTGCAACTTGGACTCAAGACAACCATGCTCATTCACACATTTCTTATGGTAGGCAAGGACATTAGGTACTTGAGAGGTAGACTCATTATGGGATTCAAGGAGAATACATAGATGCTTGACCCCACGGGCTCCCCTCCACGGCACTCACTTCTCAGGGCAGCCAAGCATCAGTCCCCATGGAAATCTCCCCATGGCAAACTTAGTATCTCTTCCAAGTATCCGAACTTGTCCTTCTCAAGCAACTAGAAAGGTTTTTGGCCTCTAAAAACAAGGTGTTTAGTAAGGATTTATGTTAAGCGTTACTCCTTGGTGTCACGCAAGCGTGATTGAGACATTAAGCCCACCAAGATACCAAACAAATGTAGTCGTGCAAGCACAATTTAGACCCATGAGGCCCTACTTAGATGTTGATATGAGAAAGAGTTCAAGGGTCATCACTTCCCAAGTAACTGCAATTCCCACGTAACCCTTCCTTCAAAGCTTTCGCCCATCAGGTATTTGTTTATAGTGAGTTAGAATGCCAAGGTATTCTAGCCGTACTCACTTTGGGTCGTTCCCTTCTCACGATTATCACTTGCTTGTAAAAGCAAAGTGGTCGGGAAGGCAGGCCCTCTAAAGGTGACACACAATCAAAACAATGAGCATGGTATCGAAGATCTGGATTTCTAATCACCCTAAGAAGGATGAGAGCATACTTTCCTACTCCAATGTCAAACTCAACAATCAAAGCAAAAATACATTCATTCCAACCTATTTAGAAATCATACTAGGTGCCTAAACATTAATTGCAAACACAAAGTTTAGTTGTAATCCAAGGCAACCTGCAAAACCCAAGTTAGAAGTTTGAGGTGTTTATTCTTTGACTAGCAAACCTACAAACAATTCATTAGTATTTTGTGAAATAATTCTTTGTCAAGCGTTTCGCTACAAAGCTACCAACAATGTTAGAAAATCAAGAGAAATGAATCACCATCAAAATTAATCCATAAATTTTGTGATTCTTTGTCCTCTTAGATTAATCTATGTGAAATTTATCAAATTTACCACCCTAGATTAATCTAGATAAAATTTTGCATGAATGCATGATTAATTTGCCAAGCTAAATTAATCTAGATGGTTGTTGCATGATTTTGTTTTTTTGAAAATTTTGACCATTTACAGCAGCATAATTAAAAATATCATAACTTCCTCAATATTTATCCAAATTACAAACCGTCAAATGATCTGGAAAGATAACAACGTGATCTAATAAACCCAGAAATCATTTATTTTAATTCTGCACGAAATTTTTTACATGATCAATTGATTATGACTATTTTTTTTTTTTTGAAGAAAAATCTGCAATTTCTCCACAAAAAAATCTGCAACTTCACAAAACATTCAAAAAAATATTAGATCCAAACATGTTCACGTCAGGTTCACCAATTAATGTAGCGTCGGAATTAGGAATTAAGAAATTGATGGAAATTAGAAATTAGCGAATTAATCAATAATTTTTCATTTATTAATTAATTCATTCACAAAGAGGAATAATTAGCCAATTAAATGAATATTTAATTGTAATGAGAAGACTTAGGATAAATAAGTAATTTATTAATCCTAAAGGAAGAAAGTGATAAGCAAGGTTAAATGACTAAATCATGAAACCCTAGAAGGCAAATTAGGTCTTGAAAGATAATTGACTCGATTTAATTTGATTTTGGATTGATAAATGACCAATGTGATAAACGATTTGATAAATGCGCCAATTGACGAGGAACAATGACAAATTGATCCAAATTGACATAATTGAGACAGACAATGATTGATAACGATATGATCGCAAAATGACAAAATCGACAAGAAGACAAGAATCGATGACAAAATGGATTGCAAGACAACAAGATTGATAATGACCAGGATCGATGACAAATTGATCGCAAGATGACAAGATTGAACAGTGACAACGATCAATGACAAATCGATCGCATGATGACAAGATTGAAAAGAGGACAAAACCCTAATTAGGATTGACGATGTCCAAAATGATGACAAATAAGCATGCTCATTGATGCAACAAGATAAAATCAATCAAAATCATGACTGGATAATGCTGTCGACGAGACCAAATTCGAGGACAAGATGATTGAAGAATATAGAAGAATGACTCGATGTTCGCAAATGATAAAGACCAAGTATGTGACATAGGAGAAATGTTAATGCGATGCAAAAACCTAAAATGAGGCAATGCGCAAATGTTAAAGTATGACTTCGCAAGCGTTGACCATTTTTGGGTGTCTACAGCACCTGTTCATACACATAGAAAGAAATGGAAATTTTTTTGGGATAGGGGTTTGTCTTAGGTGAAACCCCAACTTTGGAATTAACCATGAACAAAATAATGGAAATACTAAAATAAATGTTAAGGAGATATACCTTATATTTGCAATTATTGATGATTATGCAATTCTCTTTGAATGTAATCATAAATTTTGAGTGTAATGGCATGACAAACACATGGACATGAAAAACCCTAATCACACACACATGCTTGCATGAAGATTGATGTAACTTTTCTCCATAATGCTTGAATGATAAATATGCAGCCTTGAATATTTGAAAATTATTGATGATGAATGCTTCATAGATGCACAAATGCTAGGGATATGTTATGATATAAAATGAATTGATAGGATGTCTTTATATAGGGTTCCCTAGGTAAATTACCAATTAGGCTAACCTCTAATGATCATATGTAGCCCCAAGAATAAATCCTATTGGGGAGATATAGTATCTACCCCTTTTCAAATTGGGGCCCATTTGAGAGGGACCAAGGTATTTTGGGGTACCATGGTCTAGACCAAGGTATCCCACACCTTGGTTCTTCTACAAATAGGACTACGGGGAGGGTATCTATAGTAGGACCCACTAAAGGTTGTACATGACATTAAAGTTGGATAATAGGGTCAAACCAAACCTAGAGAGGTGATGAGGATATGACACACTAAAGTAGGAGCACAAACATGAGGTTTAAATTGGACTTGTTGGGTGAATATTTTGTCCCCAGCGTACCAATGAAAAAATATGTCTTTCACACATAGCTATGATAATACAAAGTCTTTCCTCTCATCAAGGGGAGGTTCCCTATTGGAATTTTGGGTATCTCAACAAATTATATAAAACAAAATTTGGGTGTAAGCTTAGGGCATGTAATTCTCTTTTTTCAGAATTAATGTATTTTCCCTTCACTTGGTGCCATTTCTTATAACTCAATAAACTTAACAACTAAATAGAACTTCTTGACAAAGATTCTTAATATCTAGACAATCATGTAAGCTCAAAGTCTTACATGAGTGCAACTTACTATAATCACCACACTTACAAGTATAATCATAACTTGTAGCTCAAAGTCTCTGAGATATGATTAATTTTCCTAAAAATAAAGAGAAACTAATAGCAATATAGAGCCTACTATGTAATCACTTGACTTATCAGAAGATTTCCCAAATATGGAAATAGCACAAAGTCTACTTATCACAATTGGAAATTTCTCTTATTCACATAACCAAAAATGAACATAGGAACATTAACTCATATAAACAATCTTCAAACCAACACAAAGTTTGGAATCAAATGAAATTGTTCTCTTTATTTTCTTGATTGAATCTTCACAACAAAAGCTCAAAGTCTTAGTTGAGGCAAAAATTCAGCAGAGTATTGCCAAGCATAATAAAAGATAAATATGTACAAATGGGGTCCTCCTTATATAGGAAAATAAGTTGAGATAAAGGTCATGGGCATAGTTGACTAATTCAACTGCATAGTCCCACTTGACTACAACTACAACATAAAATGAAAATGCAACTAGAAGAAAATTTGCAGTAACTAGGAATGCAACTACATGAAAAGATAGTGTCAATGGGGACACTTTATTCATCTTTATCCTCCTCATTGATTTTCTTTAATTCCTTGAGCTGAGTCAAAACAACTTCCATCTTAGCTTTGTCCAACATTGTGGTAGAACTAGTGATGGTGTGAACTCTAGAAACTACATCTCCAGCTTTCACATACTTCTTTCTTCCATCTTTCAGCATTGAGGCAAGAACTTCAAAAATAACCTGTATCTCAAGAAGATTATCAAATACATTCAACAAGAAGTCTTTTTCTATCCAGTGACTAATTAGGGAAAGAAATTCTTGTATGATGTTCTCACTGGATATTAGCTTTTGACTCTCATCATACAAGAAATGAGGAATCTCAGCTATCCTTGTTGAAATCTGATCAATCTTATTTTTACAATATTTCTTTTCTTGATCTATTTCTCAGATTACTGACCTTATTATTTTACCTTTATGAGATAATAACGACATAATTTAGATGTATTTATCACGTGTCATTATTACATTGTTTTCTACAAGAACATCAATCTTGAAATCTTCTATTTTTCTCCAAAGACTTATACTCTTTTCAATGTCTTCCATTTCTTTGGTCAAAGTGGTTTTGGTACCTTGCATCTGACTTTGAACAATTTCAAAATCCATCAATACTTAACAGTTGAATCCAAAAGAAGAGAGCCCTCCGATTTCAATCAATTAATCCATTCATCCACTACACGGTCCTTGATGCCCACCTGTTCCAACTTTTTAAGAGCCTCAATATCGATGGAGGAAACAATAGGCTCAACCTCCTAGGAAGATTGTGTGACTTTGAGAAGCAAATTGGTTAGCTACTCACATTTCTACTTCCATTCATTCTTCTCATCTCTTTCTTGGTCAAATCTATGCATAAGAGAATTGAAAGTAGTTTGAGAGTCTAACTTGACACTCTCATGTGTCTCCACACCAAGTTCTATAGTCTGCATAGTATAATCTTCAGGTTGAATATTATCCTTTTTTTATCTGAAGATGGCACCATGACCTCAACATATTTTCTTTTTGTAGCAGGATCCACCAACACCTGAGCAACAATCTTTGACTTTTTAGTCCCTTTTGCCTTGGATGGAACTAACTGCTCAAAATCAAAGTCATCTAGTGAAATCACTTGCTTCTTCCTTTTAGGTGCCACAACAACCATCCATGGTGGAATATCTTCTTTGGTGGTTGGAGTTGTGGTGGTTGGAGTTGTGGCCTCCTTCTTGTGTGTGTGAAAAGTGGACCTATATCTATATTTGGAATACACAACACTTCAATTAAGTCATTAGATGCATGGTTAGTAAATCAATAATCAATGAATAATGAACCATTACAAAGTGACCCATTGCCTTCTAGTAGATGCGAGTTTAGATTGCTCTCATATTTCTAAGTTATCCATTGACTCGACAACACCTAAACGAATGATTTTTAAATCTATATGAGCGTGGATTTAAGCTAGATGACTGCAAGATTAATCTAACATGATTTAAGCAATATATGAATATTTAAGCTAGAGGATTTAAGCAATATGAAATAACTAATATGCAATATCTCAATGCAAATTCTCAATGAACCTAGAGCAAACACAACATAATAACAATATATTCTTCAGGATCCTTGAATGAGATGAGAGCCTGAATTTATAGAAAATTCAAAAAGAAACCAAAGGATGAGATCAAATGATGATGAGCGGTCAATATTTTCCAAGAGGAAGCACAATCCAGGTGAATTGATGTGATTGGATGTTTCTCTCAGTTTTAAAGGAAATTGAACTAAATTTAAGATAAAATCTGGAAAAAACTGATTTATTCTCTATTTCATTCAATTTTAATATTTAAATGTTTTAATTGCTTTCTCTGAGACTATTTATCAATTTTTAATTTGTTTTTCTAGATTATCTCCAATTGATTTCTTTTCTCAAATTTTTATTCTTTTTTGTCAATTAATTCATTTTTTGATGATTTAATGGCAAATTGATCTATTTAATTAAAAATGCTAGGATATTCAATTAAAATAAATAAGATAATTGTTTAAAAATGATTTACTTGGAATGATTTAATTAATTAAATAAATATTTAATTAATATTGAGTTATTGATTAATTTTGCCATGTGACATTGATGATATTAGAAATTAATTGTGTGCTTAAGATTGATTTAATTGCCTTTGGTTAGGACCTTGGTGAAGTTGTCAAGATGAGGGGCTCATGGTTTAGATGACCATTTTTAGGGTATTACATTTGCCCCTCTTTGAATTAATGTGCGAGTAGCGCATTGGTTCAAAGAATAGTTGATGTCTAGGAGATACTAGTTTTGAACTTGATTGATCATGAACTAGATGAAGAGCAAGGTATTCAACTTGTTTTGAAGCGATGAAACTGAACAAAGTTGATTAAAGAAATATCGATCCCAAACTTGATTGAACAAGGACTGATAGAGAGAAATGATACCGAACTTGAACTTGATTGATCAAGAAGCGGATCTTACTAATCTAGAACTTGATTGAACTAGACACAGTGAGCGAAGATAAAATTGGTCTTGAACTTGATGGATCAAGACACGATGAGCGAAGATAAACTGTCCAACTTGATTTGATATGATGAAACTAAACACCTACTTAGATTGAGCGTGTGATCAAAGATACTCTTTAAAATTTTGATTGAGTTTAAACGGATAATCAGCTTGATGAAAAGTGATGAAACTGATTAACGTTAAGAGATTGATTCAGATGAAGACAAATATCAACTTGATGAAAAGTGATGAAACTAATATGTCCCTAGTGATTGATTCCATTCAGAAGATCGAGAGATCTCAACTTGATATGAAGCAATGAAGATGAGATGCCCTTTAGCAATAAGAATTTTATTTTCTTTAGTTGAAAATATTTTTGCTTGACTTTTAATGAAGATTTGAAAATTTTCTCAACATTGAAGATGTAAGGTCATGAGGTCATGAGTATGCCCCCTCGGGAGAGAAATCAAAAGATAGTGAGGGTACATGATGATTATAGGAAATTGTTGGCGATGATAAGTTATTTGAGCACAAATGATTTAGAGGAATATTCAAAAATTTAGCGTTGATAAACAATAAATTGAGTGCAAATTGAAGAAGAGAATGAGAACTTGATGAAAGTGCTAAGTGGTCAGCGTCGTGAAATTTTGATTAGAGAATTAATGTCAGATTTTGATTTTGATCCAAAAATGGACTCAGGACAGCCGATTTATGAGCTCTTGATTTGATTTCATCGTACTTGTGTTGATTGATTATGAGATGTTGTTCTATATGCTTTATTCTATATGTATGCATATCTTTTTAGTATAGATGAATGAATGCAAATGGAATATGGATGTTTATTTTTGTTTCTTTTTATGCAAATAAATGAGGAGATTGAGTAACTAGTAATGCAAATGTTTATTTTTCTTCATGCAATAATATGAATGCAAATAAGTGTAAAATGAAATGTATGGATCTATAGAAGATGCTCATGTATGCAGCTAACATCTCAATACAAAAGTACTCGATTGGAGAAGCGATGATGAAAAAGAGACCACTTAGCTGAGAAATGATGATGCTTCAAACTCTTATTCAAAAGATAAAGAGATCATTGTTATCATGCCAAAATCACTTGAAATGCATAAAATTTAGGATGAATGCAACCTAAACTTGGTCACTAGATTTGGAATGCTTGATTTTCATCATTGAGCATTTTACAAACACAACAAACAGAATAGAGTTCATTTCTTTGCATATGCAATATGAATTATCTTGTCTGCAATGACCCTTTGTTCGTTCATATCCTTGCACAGATTACGCATGCATCTGGATTGCACATTAAAGAAATTCCCTCAAAATAGACAAAGAAATAACTCCAACCTCCTTGTAGCATACAAATAAGAGAAGTCAAGGTATGTGTGGTGATTTCACCTTGATGTGAAGGCACTTATCATAGACACCAATTGATTAGATGTTTCCCAATCATCAGAATCATTCCTACAAGAAGAAAACAAAGAGAAATTATTATGCCTCCAACCCTTGCTCCTCTTAGTCAAGATAGACTTCCTCGAGTTACTCAGAGGGAATAATAAGTGAAAGCCAATGTAAAAGACAACATACAAAGAAAATTTCATGCATATCTCAAATAGTTTAGTGAGTGTTTTTAGTAGTCTTGTTTTGCTTGTTTACTCAGTGATAAAACTTTGCAGTAGTTAGGAGATAGGTGACTAACCTAGAGTGGATGACGAGGTACTACTGACTGAAAGATGACTTGGCTAATACTGTTTAGGATATGTAAATTGCTCAATTGATTACCCTAAGACTAGGACATTGATTGGTTTCAAGCCACGAGGGTCCCAAAAGAACTAGGATTTCACGAAAGTGACTAGAAGATATGTACAAGCTAAAGAAAAGATGCAACATTTCAGTACAAGAGATAAGACTAACTTGGACAAAATCCAGCATCCATAGTGATCTATGTCGTTGTTTTGATTTGTGTGATCATTGATAGGAATGTTTGGTTTCAAAGAGTAAGTACCCCGTATAAGACCAATTTGTCTAGTTTCGAGTGTACCCTTCCTTGTATAAGACATGCTAATGTTTGATAGAGTTTGATAGATAGATTAACAAGACATGACATAAGTTTGATTGCAGACTTTGAGTTTTTTTCTGATGTTGATTTAGTTTGATGGATAGTCTATGCTTTTTTGCTTTGATTTTCAGTTTATTGATTTTGTGAGTTTTTTATTTTTAGGATTTTGTTCAAGACATTTTATGATTTTTAGGATTTCATTCAGGACATTTTATGATTTTTAGGAGTTTTTTCAGGACATTTTATGATTTTTAGGAGTTTGTTCAGAACATTTTATGATTTTTTTAGGATTTTGATGTTTTCTCCTAGTGTTTTCTCCTAGTGTCAAGCACTATCTCACAATGTTAATCCATCACAAGGACCAAATATAGCAATGTACAACAAGGATTTTAGTGATGTAAAGAAAGGATTTTAGCAATGTAAAGAAAGATTATAGTACAATGAAGCCATATGGTCTAAAGAGGTGGCCATGTCAAGAGGTTTGTGGAAAGCATGTTTTTGCATTTTGTCCATAGTATTGATCAAGATCAAGGAATAGATTTGGATAGGGAACAAATAGAATAATCAAGATCAAAGGTGGTAATGAAGGATGTAAGAAAGCAATGGATAGGACATAAAGGGTCTAGATCAAGTGTAATAGATAGGGCACATGAAGCCTTCAAGGATCCTTAACCTTGTCAAGATCAAAGGTGGAAAAGGGATATGAATGTAGATAGAGCGGATGAGGGATAATGGAGGATGAAGGATAATGGAGGAAGAAGGATAATAGATGGATGTTCATGGATGGAACTTGCCCCCATTGTAAAGTGAAAAAGGATAATGGATTATGCATGATGCCCGTTTGCCAGGTTTTCATCATGGTACTTGCCCAAGGCACCACAAGAGGTGGTTTTCACTCATGGACAAAATTATTTCTCTTTTTTTTTTCTAATTTTTTTTTTGGAAGATAATGGAGGCATGATAGGGGATGGAAGAAGGACCCCATCATCTTGCTTCTTTGGATGGTACCCTTGGAATATGAGTTGCAATAGACCATGGCTATGAAGGTATGCTCAAAGATGTTGGTGGGATAATGAAATGAAACTAAGTCAAGGACTTATGCAAAGGATTGGATAAGAGGGATGGAAGGGTGGAAAAGAGGTGTTGGATAATGGATGGGATGTTGGAATAATTGTGTATGGCTAGATGTAAATGTTGGAAAGGTCAACATGGGCACACACCTTGAGGGATGGTGGACATATGGAGGAAAAGTGGATCTCAGATTTTGAGATTCGGATGGAGGAACAATCAGTGATTTTGGGAAATAAGGATCCAAAATAGATGAAGGAAGTGATGGAGAAATAGATTTGGAAGGTTTAGATGGACGAACAACAATTTTGGATGCCAATTTTGATTTTTCTTTAGACTGTTGTGCTTCAAGCAATTGCTTAGGGATCCACAGGGTTTTTGATTTTTCATGCTTTTGTAGTTCCTTAGAGCGCATTGCTTATACAAGTGCCTTAGGAACCCATATAAATTTTGACTTTTATTCTTTCTTTGTGGGCCTTTGTGGTGTTTTGTATTTTTATTTTTCTTTTTGGATCATATTTTTCTTTGTTTTCACATGTTGATTAGATGGGACATGTTGATCCTTGAATATATCTGGATTACTTGACTTATGACTTTTATGCTTGGCATCCAAATTGCTTGGAGGGAGATGCGTGGATAGATAGGAATGATATGGAGGTCTGTTATATGGATGGAAGGTACTCAAAGATGTGTGCCTTTGTTGATCCTACATAAGGGATGGAGGGATATAGGGACCTAGAATGGATGGAAGAGATGATGGGGAAAGTGTATATTTGGATTTAACTGGAGAAATGTAGGATTTATGAGAGATACCAACATCTTGAGAAATGTCCTAAGGCCATGACCTTTAACATTTTCTTTAATATGTAGGGGTTCTTGCTTGTGGAGGTTTACCCCTTTGCCTTTATAAATATTTTTACTTGTAGGATACACTTTTCTTTGGAAAGAAGGCATGAGTCCATTATGAGATGGAGGTGGAATTTAGGGAGTGATAGGATCATGAGGGATTTGTAGGTATGATGGATCCTTGAGGTGAATATGGAGATTATGACAAGGAGATGAAGGGATACTTTTATCTTGACATGGAAGAGGACCATTGGATAGAGTAGGAAGGGTGTTTGACTCTTCATTTTTAATAGCACCATTTCAAAAGGTGGAAGAGGCATCATAATATTTATTAGGAAGTGGATTAGGAATGATATTAGGAAGGATGCTTTTCTCTTGAGATGGAAGGAGTTCATCTTGGAAGAAATGGAGAGGTATAAAGGGATCATCATGGGATTATAGGGAGGTGGGATATTTTTCAATCATTAGATGGGATTGAGGAGTTTTGGTGTCTTGATCTTGATTTATGATAGGACTTGTTTCTTCATTTTTTAAATTATCTTCTTGACATGGAATCAGTTCTAAGGAAGGGGTAATATTGTTGATATGCATGGAGGATTCTTGGAAGGTGTTCATGTTTTGGCATTTTGGGAAAGCATTTTGAGTGGGACTCTCTGGAGTGGGTACCTTTGGAATTGGAGTGCATGATGGCATAGGATCTAGGATTTTTAAATCTTTAGAGGAACTTGTATCAATATTGGCATTAATTTGGATTTTCGTAGGAGATAGCCCTTGAAGGTAAACATGAGAAGTTTCATTGTTTGAAGGAGATGGTATGGATTGTTGCTGAGAAGTTTTAGGAGATGATATGGAAGGGATGGAGGCTACATATGGAGCCTTTCTAGACATAGGTTCATGATTTTGATCATGCTTAGAAGTTGTGCCTTCTTTTTCTTTAGGTGAGTCATTAGGATCTTCAATTTCAATGACACCATTATCAATGAGATCTTGAATCTTATGTTTTAATTCCATGCATTTCGAAGTCTTCTGTCCATTTTGTCTATGATATGTACAATACTTACTCACAAATTCACATCTCCATGTGGTTTTTTTAGGCAATATGATAAGATTATGCTCAAGAATCTCTTTCAAAGTTGACTCAATAGATTGCCCCAAAGGTGTAAACTATCTATCTAGAGGATATTTGGAGGAAATGTCTGTATGTTTTGGTGAAGGTGTCTTGTGAGCTTGTTTGAGATTTGGATTTTGATTGTTAATTATTTGTTGGTTTTTTATTGTCAAATCATATAATCGTTTTAGCATTCCTTGAAGTTTCTCACTCTTGATATCATGCATTTGTTTCTCAAATGGAGTCATTGATTTATTTTGTTGGATTTTCATGTCATATATTTCATTCTTGATATCTTGAGTCATTTGAGACAAGGTAGCCATGGGAATTGGAGCTAAGGTAGCCATGGGATTCATAGTTTTGTCAAAAAATTTAGAAGAGCTTCTAGTTTGAATAGGCATTTACAATCGATGAGACCAAGAGGTAGATGTGTTGCAGAAGTCAAGATCAAATTGAAGCTAGTTGTTCATTTAACGTAGTGATTGAGGGAAGTAACTAAGATCTAGTCTGGTTTCAAGAATGATCTATCCTATGTAAGATGTTATCTAAGTTAACTTAGGTTTGATAAGATGTTGATTTAACTAGCTTAGGGATGATCGACAAAATCATGCAACGCAACAATAGGGGTACACTATCAAGATTGTTTATGTTTAGAATTATGACAACTAGTTTTATGCTCACTGTAGACTAATTTGGGTAGGTTTGATTGTTCTGGACTGACAAAATCAGAGATTCGTACAATAGGTTTTATAGAACCAGACGACAGTGTAATAGCTTTAGGACGATGACAATAATATTTTGTATGAGTTGCTACTTAGTACTGTACAACAGATGGGTAAGTCTAAAATGAAAAACTGATCAATGCAATAGTTTATCGTACGACACAGAATTCAGGGTCAAACGACAGTTCCCTAAATAAGATGACATATAATCAGGTATCGTACGACATAGAATGCAGGATCAAACCAAAAAATGTTAGGACTGATGGAATATCATATGACATAGAATATGCAGCATGACGATAAATCAGAACTCGTACAATTGTGTCTGGACAGAGGTTAAATTCTGAGTTTTCAATGATTGAGTATGACCAGTTTTAAGGTGGACTAAGTTTTTGATGACTGATAAGGACTAGTTTTTGTCACTGATAGAGTTTATCACTGAGTTATTTGGTATTGTTTTCTCCATTTTTGGTATTCCAATTTCCATTTTAGGGATGAAAACACAGAAAACACATAATACGAATAATAACTCCAATCACAACATGCAAACCCTATGGAAGTTGTCTTAGAGAAGAAAACCTTTGCTTGCTGACTTAGGTACACACCCAATAGCTAATCAGAATACAGCCGCTAAGTCTCACACAATGGATTCTCAATGTCGTATTAGCTGACTCCAAATGCTAATGGGGGCATGATATGGCAAGTGTCTAAGGAGAGTTAATATCTCTCTTGCACAAAGATTATCAACCTTTCAGAGGTGAACTGGGTAGCTTCTAATTTGAATTGGAACTAGTAAGGGATTCGTTCTACACGTCGAGGTATAAACTCAATTAAGAGGTCTCCCAGCCTTGAAAACCAAGGTTTAATATACCCAAAGGTACAGAGGAGAGCTATTCCCAAGCACTGTCATTGACTTGATTTTCATCAAATCATGTTTGTTTTATAGTGGGTTGGAGTACTTAGCGTTTAGCCATTCCCACTTGGGTCATTCCCCTCTCACCAGTCGTAATGGCTATAGAGTTATTAGCTCCTCGAGAGGCCAAGCCCGCTAAAGATATACAAATCTCAAACTTAAAGAAAATACCTCAAGGGTCTAGATTTCTAATTGTCTATACAGACATGAGCATACTCTCCTCCCTCTCAGAATTTTCTTAAAACATGAAATATAGATTTGATCTTTAACCAGATAGCAATTTAGGTGCCTAAAAATGAATATAAAGAATACACAATGTTTGGTTGATTCTCTTTAGGCAACCTGCAAAAACAACGCATCAATAGTTATGTTGTTTTTTTGTTCTTTGACAGGCATATGTTTGATTTGTTAAATTATTTGACAAGCGTTCTGTAAGAAATTGGTTAGGCTGTGAAAAATCTCAAGTAGACAAAAGACAATTCAGGGTTAGCATCAGTGTAATAAAAATTGGACAAAAAATCTAAAGAATGAAACTTGTTTTAACCCAACAGAATACAAAATCGTATGACAATTCTCACAGAAGCAAATGACAAAAGCATTTTCTCATATGAGTTAGAACTGAGCATAAAATGACAAAGTACAAAATCAAATATTCAGAGCAAAAATTTGTACGAGCCTCTTTCCTGATTCATACAATAAAACAAAGATCTTGATAGAATGGCATACGATGCAGTGATAACACTCATACGATATTTAGCAGCGACTGTACAAACGAGACTTGTAGGATAGAAAAAGTAATTTTGAGGTCGAAAAAAGTAGTCTTCTGCCCCATGGTGGGCGCCAAAAATGTGTGTGTGAAAAGTGGACCTGTATTTGTATCTGGAATACACAACACTTCAATTAAGTCATTAGATGCATGGTTAGTAAATCAATAATCAATCAAATAATAAACCATTACAAAGCGACCCATTGCCTTTTAGTAGATGCGAGTTTAGATTGCTCTCAGATTGCTAAGCTATCGAGTGACTAAACAACTCCTAAACGAAGGATTTTTAAATCTATATGAGCATGGATTTAAGCTAGATGAATGCAAGATTAATCTAACATGATTTAAGCAATCTATGAATATTTAAGCTAGATGAATTAAGCAATATGAAATAACTAATATGCAATATCTCAATGCAAATTCTCAATGAACCTAGAGCAAAAACAACATAATAACAATATATTCTCCAGGATCCTTGAATGAGATGAGAGCCTAAATTTATAGAAAATTCAGAAAGAAACCAAAGGCTGAGATCAAATGATGATGAGCAGTCAAGATTTTCCAAGAGGAAGCACGATCTAGGTGAATTGATGTGATTGGATGCTTTTCTCAGTTTTAAAGGAAATTGAACTAAATTTAAGATAAAATCAAGAAAAAAATGATTTATTCTCTATTTCATTTAATTTTAATTTATTTCTCTGAGATTATTTATCATTTTTTAATTTGTTTTTCTAGATTATCTCCAATTGATTTCTTTTCTCAAATTTTAATTCTTTTTTATCAATTAATTCCTTTTTTGATGATTTAATGGCAAATTGATTTATTTAATTAAATATGCTAGGATATTCAATTAAAATAAATAAGATAATTGTTTACAAATGATTTACTTGGAATGATTTAATTAATTAAATAAATATTTAATTAATATTGAGTTATTGATTAATTTTTCCATGTGACATTGATGATTTTAGAAATTAATTGTGTGCTCAAAGATTTATTTAATTGCCTTTGGTTAGGACCTTGGTGACGTTGTCAAGATTAGGGGCTCATGGTTTAGATGACCATTTTTAGGGTATCACACTTTTGAGTAGTTATTGACATCTGAGATACATTCTAACTTGATGACACAACAACAAGAGATGGAATCGCTTGCATTACAATTGTTATAACAGATGGTGGCTCTGATGAAGCAATAGTAGCCATTATTGGTGCCGCCCCTGAAACAAATATGGTTACAACCATTGATTGTGTTTTAGTAGTAACAATGGTACTTACAATAGGTGGATCTTCAACCATGATATTTGTAGAAGATAGGGCAACTGACTTGTTGCTTTACAACTATTTGCTCTAAAGATTCATTGAAATCTAGAATTGAAGATTCAATAATGGACACGGGAACATCATCAAAACTTAGGAGGCTAGACAATATAACATATTCTTGATTTCCCTCCCCTTGTTGTAATTCTATATTCAACCCTTCATCATCATATTCTTCTACATCTTGATCTGAATTTGCTTCAATATAATGAATAACAACTTATGTGGGGGTTGATACCTGTGAAATGGTGGGGGTATCACTTTCACCTTGATGAGTTGTTTCTTCAACTTGCATTTCCTCTTCATGAGGAATTTTTTCTTCTTCTTGTTCTTTTTCTTTCTCAGCCTCTTCGACAGTTGGCTGCTATGGCTCTTTTGCTTGTGTCACTTGTGCAACTTATGAAGATTCACCTTTCTTTAACCCTTTGATAGTGAATTTGATTTTACATACTTTTCCCTTAGATTGTATCGAAGGGAATTATTGAGGTGCTTGCACATCTGCTTTGTTCTTGGTCCTTAATTCATCTATTTTGCCAACTGGGCCTTTAGTTTCATCATCGTCACCAAAACTAGAAGAAAGTCGCTTCATTCTAATCCCTTTGTTCAACAACCATGTATTAGTTTTAGCTAGAATAGGATAAATTCTTTGGGTAATATACTTACTTTTCTTTTTGGACCATTGGATGAGTGGCAAGGGAGAATCGACAATTTTTTGTTCAAAGTAGATTGGGTCTACTACGTCATCAGTATCTTCCATTATATTCGGGATCCTATCCAAATCCAAGTTCTCAATCTGTTCCAAAGTGAGACGACTGAAATCCATTCTTCTCGCATCTTCCTTATTTTCACATCTTCGAGCCGATATACATGTGTATAGCTACTCTTGATTTTGTTCTTCATCCCATGAAAATCAAAATTATTGCAAGCCTTCAACCTCCTCATGGTATTCCAGTGCATTTCTTCCTCCATATTTTCGGTCTTTGGGTTGGTCATCACTGAATATCAGCCAATGGCTTCTGGAAATTGAAGGCCAGACTTATGAGCTTGTGACTACCTCTCATGTACATGAATCAATTTTTGACATAATTCCATGAGGTTAATTTTATATGAAGGATACCTTGGTAGCATGAATGGTTCACCTATAAAAAATCCTATGTAGATATATGTGAAAGTATGAAATTGAAGGAATACACAACCAAAGACAGAAACTTTGTTGTATGCTACTTCTGAAAGTCTTCTCTTCAGAAAAGAAGGCATCATTGACACTTCTGAGGTGACTTCTTTGATTATTAATTGTAAGCTGATTATAATAGTTCCAAATAGGTACTACCATTATATCACCCTTTGTAGACAAACCTAGATATTGCCTCATAGAGGCGGCTGAATACACAAGATGCGAGGTCATATAGAACTTCAATGTTTTTTTGACCGCTTTCAATTGTGCATAGAGTACATCACTAATCTACTCAGCCTAATCTATTTTGGTAGTCCCTTTTTGGATTATGATCATGTAGTAGCACATCCATATTTGAAAGTAATGAGAATCTCTCAGATCTTTCACTCATGCTAGCATAGTGACCATATCATTGAATTCTTCATTGAAATCACTCTTATGGATGTATTTAGGCCATCTTAAAGTGATGGAGACCATAGCTGAAGATAAGAAAACTGTATTGATCATCTTCTTACATTTCACTTCATTCTTCTCATAGTACTATTGAGCACTATCTTTGGTTATGTATGTTACTTCCTCCACTGGAGAACCCTTAAACACACTATTAAAGAAAACATTGTCTAGTGTCATGACAATATTTTTATTTACATCCTTCACCTGTCTTGTATTAGGATTGAAATGATCCACCACTGCAAGTACAAAATTCAGATCATGAGCTACTACTAGGAAAGAAGCATACTTGTGCAACTCTGATTTGATTATGCTTACCATATGTGAAGGGGCTCATATGTGAAGGGGTTTTCTTGACTCGATAAACAAACTCTTTCATGTCCACATGACCGATCTTTGCATCTCTTATCTCTTTGACATTGGAGTCGACTGAGCTCTCTAGGAACATATTCAAGTATTTATCATACTTGTACTTCATTTTTTTCACAGATGGCTTGCTTGGTGAAGGCTCTAAATGACTTGAAGAAGGCTCTGATTTGCCTTGATCAGGCTTAGACATTTACAAAGTACTACATTCAATACTAATCATTGGTATTTTGAAGATCATCAGCATCAAAAAGGCAAATTCATTGAACAAAACAAGTTTCATGAGTCAAAAATGACTTAGGAAAAACATGACAAAAACTTGCAAGTCAGACTTTAAAGTCCAATCTGCAAGTAAGAAAACCAAGATTTGCACATTGGACTTTAAAGTCTGATGTGCAGGGGAAAACATCACAAGTTGCATATCAGACTTTAAAGTCCAATGTGTGATTTTGAAAAAGAACTTTGCAAGTCGGACTTTAAAGTCCAATTTGCAAATTATAATCTTGACAAAGTGGCTGCATGTCAGACTTTAAAGTCCAACCTTTAGCCAGGGAAGAACTTGAATCAGTCTGACCTGTAGCCACTAAAATTGCAAATCATGTGACCAACATAAAGGCAATCTAACTGGCATTTCAGACTTTAAAGTCTGACCTATCAAGTCAAGGAGAAAGCAAAGGATTGACAAGTCAGACTTTAAAGTCCGACATGTCAATTGGGGGAAAAGATCTTCTTCACATCGGAATTTAAAGTTCGATGTGAATCCTTTGGGAAAAACAAACCTCACATGTTAGATTTTAAAATTTGACATGTGGGAAGATATAAATTGGGAAAAATAATTTTCTAGGGTATTTGGACTTTAAAATTTGACATACCCTAGAACAAAACTAAACAATCAAGAAAAATGAAAACCCTACCTATTGAAAAGCATGCACAAACCGAAAAAAAATGAAAAACATACCTGAAAACTGAAAAGAGGGATAAAATTGGCTCACAACACTTTGAACATGCCTTGAATAGGAAAAAATCTGCAGTCAAAGAGCTTGAGTAGACAAAAGAACCAAATGAAAATGAAAAAATAAAACCTAAAAAGAGTAATAAATAAAGTTAAGAGTGCAATTAATGCACTAAGCACGTCATGCAGGTCAAACTTTAAAGCCTGATTTGCACATTAGAAACCCTTGCAGGTTGGACTTTAAAGTCCGACCTGCAATTAGAACTTGACAAGACTTCACATCTTACTTTAAAGTTTTATGTGCAATCAAACCAGAAGCTTAACTCCCCTGCAGGTTGAACTTTAAAGTCTAACTTGCATTTAAAAACTACAAATCATACACATTAGACTTTAAAGTTTGATGTGCAGTCAACTTAAAATATAAACACCCTGCATGTCAAACTTTAAAGTTCGACCTGCAGGTAAACCTGCAAAAAACACTAACTTAAAAAAGATAGAAATAAACGACAAAAAGAAAATTTTGACTAACCGATGGAGTAGGTTAGCCTCTCCCGGAGGACGTGAGGTATGAAATGAATGTTTCATAGGGTTGCCTCATGATTTTAGCCATGCTGAAATCAATGACAACAGGACTGGTGATAATTTATGATGCTACATTTAGCCCCCACTTTAATGGGTGTATGAGCCTATGCAAATACTCATAGTAAAGTAGAAATATGAGAGAGAGAGAGAGAGAGAGGAGCAACAAGGAGAAAGATCACAAGGAGATAATACATCACTAATTTTAAGGAACCAAGCCCCTAAACTCAAACAATCCTATGCAAGGACACACAAAACAAGACAAAGAAAAAGACAAAAAGGAAAATAAAGATAAAAGACACACAACACAAAAAGGCTCCAAGTCAACTAGTTGAAGAGACCTTGATAATTGTTGGCATTATGTGAACTGGTATGAGGACATAATGATATTGTATGTTGTCATTGATGTCAATATGTGATATGATGTGAACCAGCATATGTGATATGTGAGAATAGAGAACCAGCAAATGTGTGAACCAGTATATATGCCAAAGTGAAGTGGTATATTTGTTCAAGATGAACCAGCATGTCAAGGTGAACCATCATGTAGTTATGGGAACTAGCACATGGAAGCATTGTATGACTACCAGTTGGTAGGTAGTTTCCACTTCAGGATTTTCGGTTGAAGTACCTCAAGCCTATGTGACTCAATCAGTGATCTTTGTGTGATGAGTTAGTAGTATAACAGAGAACAGATCATGTTGCCACATAAGCCCTATGCGCATGAAGGATCTTGCATGAAGAAGACTATCCCTATCCACCTTGGGAATATGCGAAGTTTGGTAAATGGTGATAACGCATGATGGGTTATCAGCCACCATGAAATTGATGGATAATAGATGATGGAGAATGTCTTGAGATCGATTCAAGATTGTTGCATTTAATGCAGTATGATTCAACGGTCAAGATTGAACCATTTGAATTGCTTAACCTAATAGGTTTAGGGTTTAGGGTTTTTACTACTAACCTGTCTGTTTCCTATAAGGTCGATGTTGTGTTTCTTTCTAAAGTTGTTGGAAAAAGTTGTATGTGTGTATCCAAGGGAAGTGATACGTGATTCTTGCCAGACCAAAGGAGAGAAGAGATACTTGCAAAGTGAATGCGCAGAAGGTGAAGAGGAGCCAAAATGAATCTGCATTAGCATTGAGTACTATTACCAAATTATTGTAGTTCCTGTTGATCTTTAACCACTTCAACAGTTGTGAAATCCCTTAACAGGGTAGCCTTAACCGGCTTGATACAAATCCTTTAACAAGGTAACTCAAAGTTATTGAGTTCTGGGAAGCTATAGAGCTCTAGAGATCCTTTAGCTACTGAGTTCTTGAAATCCTCTAACAAGGTAACCCTAACTAGGTTTAACCCTTAACCGGGTATTATAACCATCCCTTAACCGGGTGATCCCTAACAGGATCGGTTCCTAGTAGAACCTATTGTAATGTCTTTAACCGGACAAGGCTCCTAACAGAGCAGACTTCTAAAGAGTTCAAAAAGCAGCTTGTGGGTATTCATCCCCATTGTGGTTTTTCCCAGTTGGGTTTCCACATGAAAAATATGTGTCATGTGTGATGCTTTTATCTTGTGATGCTTTGTTATTACCTGATAAGCATATGATGGTTTTGTGTTTTATGCTTGTCTATAAGACATATTGAACTAACTATTGTGAAGATCTGATGATAGTTTACCTATTCATGCATGAGGGTGTAATGGTACTATAGTATTGAGCTAAGAGGAAAGCTAAGTGAGTAACTTGTTTATGATTGTTTTAGTTGTTCTGGGTCTTACCGGTTGCACTCTATTTCAACCAATGTCACTGCTTGCCAGTCATTTGGAGTATTTGTTGTCAAACTAGTTTTGGATTGTATTTTGTCTATACTGTTTCACCCCCCCCTCTCAGTATCAGTTTGGTACTATTTGTTCATTATTGAGTTATCAATTGGTATCAAAGTGCTCTAGGTCCTTTGTGTTGTAAGCTTAATTGCTTGAGGTAAAGATCCCAGTCAAATGATGAAGAGGGAAGGTCCAAAGTTTAACAAGGAAAATTTTGGTATATGGAGAGATAGGATGAAGATATTCATCAGAAGCATGGGTGCTCAACACTGGAGTTATGTTGAGAATGTCTATGTTGTCCCTACCAGTGCTCTCATTGATGACCAAAAGAGAGAGATACAAGAAAATAGGCAAGTCATGGAAGCCCTTATTAGTAGTCTATCTAACATTGAGTTTATTGATGTTTAGGACAAGGTAAATCCCAAAGAGGTATGAGATGCTCTTGAAAATATCTATGGTGGTGATGAACATGTAAAATAGGCTAAGGAAGAAAGCCTGAGAGGGAAGTTTGAAGATATGTGGATGGTTGAAGGTGAGACCATCTAGCAGTATGAAATAAGAATCAAAATAGTTGTTGGAGAAATCAAGAGTGCAGGTGGTAAAATAGAAGATTCCACTGTGGTAAGAAAAGTCCTGAGATCCCTATTGTCGGTCTATGCAATAAGGGTTGCTACTATTTAGGAGTTGAGATCAATAGACAAGACTAAGGTGTCCTTGGACTCCATCATAGCCAAGTTGATAGCCTATGAGCTAAATAGTTTTGATGGCAGTGTTCAAAAGATTGAATCAACTTTTAAAGCCTTTGCTATACCACCCAGAAAAGGAAAAGAAGCTAGCACCAGTGGTGAACCTAGACAGAGCATAGAAATGGATGATGAGGAGATTCTGATGGCATTTGAAGCTCTCCTTGCCAGGAAGCTTCCTAAAGGAACCAGTAAATACAAAGGTAAGCTACCTTTGAAATGCTTTACTTGTAATCGGATAGGACATATTGCTATAAACTATCCTAGTGGCGATAACAAGGACAAACCAGAAAGGTTCAGAAAATTCAAAGGAGGAAATCGAAGAAAATATTTTATGGCAGTTGATGAAGGTGTCACAGATGGAGAATCAGAGGATGAAGAAAATGAAGATATTGTGTTTGTTGCTGTCAAAGAAGATGTGTCAGATAAGAAGGCTCTTGTCTCCTTGTTTGATAATTCTAATGAGTGGATCATTGATGGTGGCTATTCTCACCATATGACTGGTGATCGGAGCAAGTTTCTATCTTTGGAGGAGTATGATGGAGGTGTGGTTCACTTTGGCAATGATGCACCATGCATGGTCAAAGGAAGAGGGTCCATCTCTCTGAATGGAAAGAGCAGTGCTGACAATGTGTACTGGGTTGATGGTCTTAGACACAACCTTCTAAGTGTTGCCTAGCTGAATGATAGTGGCCTCACTCTGGAATTCAAGAATGGAGTTTGCAAAATCAAAGGAAAAGATGGTGAATTGGTGGCCACTGGCATGCAAACCAAAGGTAACCTATTTCATTTGAATGCAAATATAAGTACATGTCTTATGACTAAGTTTGCTGATAGCTGGATATGGCATAAGAGACTCTGCAATGTAAACTTTGATAACATTGTGAAGGCTAGTAAGATCAAGGCAGTTAGAGGGTTGTCGGTGCTAAGCAAACTGGATAATACCTTGTGTAGAGAGTGTTAATTGGGGAAAATGTCTTCCTCAACCTTTAAAGGTAAATCTTTCACTGCTGACAACTTGCTTGATCTTGTGCATACTGATTTGTGTGGTCCTATGAAAACTAGAAGTGTGCAGGGTGATAGGTACTTCATGATTCTCACTGATGACTGCTCAAGAATGATGTGGGTCACATTCTTGAAAGACAAGTCTGAAGCCTTTGTGAAGTTCAAATTTTTTAGAGCATTAGTGGAGAAGGAAAGCAGTAAAAGGATCAAGTGTCTCAAAACTAATCAAGGAGAGGAATTCACTTCCGATGAATTCAACAAGTATTGTGAAGAATTTGGCATCAAGAGGCAACTGTCTATCCCCCAAACTCCATAGCAGAATGGCCTAGTAGAGAGGAATAACTGGACTGTGGTTGAAGTAGCTAGAACCATTTTGATTCAAGGAAAGGTAGCTCACACCTTTTGGAGAGAAGCAATGAGCACTGCAGTCTACACAATGAACTGGGTACTCATCAAGAAAGGTAAGGACAAAACGCCTTATGAGTATTGGACCGGTAAGACACCTATGGTTAGCTACTTTAGGGTATTTGGTAGCAAATTTTACATCAAGAGGAGTGAACATCAGGAAAATTTGAAGCTAAATGCAATGAGGGAATATTCCTAGGATATTCCACCAAGAGTAAAGCTCTCGAGTGTTACAACAATAGGACTTAGAGAATTGTGGAAAGTATCAATGTAAGAGTTGATGAATCCTCTGAGAAAACTGAGGAAACCAGCAGTGAGCAAGTTGTAAATGAACCGGTTGCAACCTTCTAGGAACCGGTTGTCAGTCAACCAAGTACCAGTAACAGTGTTCTTGAATTGGTGAATGTTGATACCGATGAAGATGAGGATGAAGAGGAAAAGCAAGAAGAACCAGTCAAGACCATTCCTTGGTATGTCAAGCTGAATCATGATCCTAAGCAGATCATAGGAGATAAGGATACAGGAATCCTTACAAGAAGAAAGATCAGAGAAAACTCATGTATGATCTCTAAATTTGAGCCTAAATCATTCAAAGAGGCTCATAATGATGAAGACTGGATCAAGGCAATGGAAGAGGAACTTGACCAGATAGAGAAAAATGGTACATGGTCCTTGGTACCCAGACTAGAGCATAAAAATGTCATTGGCACCAAATGGGTGTTCAGAAACAAGTTGAATGAGGATGGCATAGTGATTAGGAATAAAGCCAGATTGTTGTGCAAAGGATATGCTCAAGAAGAAGGAGAAGACTATGGAGAAACCTTTGCTCCTGTAGCCAGATTGGAAGGAGTTCATATGCTTCTTGCATATGCAGCTTTTAAAGGCTTCAAAGTATATCAAATGGATGTAAAATCTGCATTCCTAAATGGTGTACTTGAAGAGGAGGTGTATATTGAGCAACCAGATGGGTTTTCCCTATCTAAAGGTAGTGACATGGTATGTAGGCTACATAAAGCCTTAGATGGTCTAAAGCAAGAACCTAGGGCATGGTATGAGCGCTTATATTCCCATCTTATGAAGATTGGATTTGAGAGAACAAGTGAAGATAGCAATATCTACTTGAAGTCTGAAGGAGATCAGATCCTGATCTGTGAGGTTTTTGTTGATGACATTATCTTTGGTGGAGATGACAAGATGAGTCATGAGTTTGCTGATGAGATGAAGAAAGAGTTTGAGATGTCACTTATAGGGGAGATTAAGTTCTTCATTGGATTACAGATCCAGCAGATGAAAGATGGAATCTTTATCACTCAGTCCAAGTATGTCAAAGAGGTGTTGAAGACCTTTGGCATGGAAGATAGCAAACCGGTTGGTACACCGATGGTGACCGGTTGCAAATTGTCAAAAGAGGATGATTCCACACTGGTTGATGAGAAGGAATACCGATCAATGATTGGTAAGTTGCATTATGTAGTGCATAGTAGACCGGATATTGCACATGCAGTTGGCATTATTGCAAGGTTCCAAAAAAGTCCAAGAGAATCCCACTTGGTTGCAATCAAGCAGATTCTTAGGTATCTGAAGGGAACAGTTGACTATGGATTGTGGTACCCATATAGCAATGATTTCATTCTCTGAAAGTATTCATAGATCTTGATTGGGTAGGTAATGTGGATGACTGGAAAAGCACAACTGGTGGTGCATTCTTACTCAGTGGTAGACTGGTCTCATGGATGAGTAAAAAGCAGAGTTGTATCTCTCAGTCTACAGTGGAAGCGGAGTATGTTGTAGCTTTCATGAACTACACTCAGACAATCTAGATGAAGCATGTTTTAAATGGCTTCAAAATCCTTGTATCTAAACTGGTAAGTATATTCTGTGATAACATAAGTGCTATCAATATTTCAAAGAATCCGGTTTTACATTCTAGAACCAAGCATTTTGAGCTTAACTATCATTTCTTGAGGGAAAAGGTTCAGAAAAAAGAGATTGCACTAGAACATGTTTCCAGTAAGGAGCAGTTAGTAGACATATTCACCAAGCCTCTCCCAAAGACTACATTTATGCATTTAAGAGGTGAATTGGGGGTACTGCCCCTTCAGGAGGTGAACTAAAAGTATTTGTTCCACATCAGTCAGGTATTTCATAGTCAAATTGTTGTTGATTGATGTGTTGAAGGATGCTACTCCTCAGGGGGAGTAGCATAATGGAACAGGGATGCTTGTGCCTCCACTTTGTCATTGTTGTCAAAGGGGGAGAAGAAGTGAGGCGGAAAATATATCTGTAGAAAATGGGGGAGAAAATGTGAAGCAGAGAGATATCTTTGTATATTGCCATCAATGCCAAAGGGGGAGATTGTTGGCATTATGTGAACCGGTATGAGGACATAATGATATTATATGTTGTCATTGATGTCAATATGTGATATGATGTGAACCGACATATGTGATATGTGAGAAGAGAGAACCAGCATATGTGTGAACTGGTATATATGCCAAAGTGAAGTGGTATATTTGTTCAAGGTGAACCGGCATGTCAAGGTAAACCGACATGTAGTTATGGGAACCAGCACATGGAAGCATTGTATGACTACCAGTTGGTAGGTAGTTTCCACTTTAGGATTTTTGGTTGAAGTACCTCAAGCCTGTGTGACTCAATTGGTGATCTTTGTGTGATGAGTTAGCAGTATAATGGAGAATAGATCGTGTTTCCACGTAAGCCCTGTGCGTGTGAAGGATCTTGCATGAAGAAGACTATCCCTATCCACCTTGGGAATGTACGAAGTTTGTCAAATGGTGATAATGCATGATGGGTTATCAGCCACCATGAAATCAGTGGATAATGGATGATGGAGAATGTCTTGAGATCAATTCAAGATTGTTGCATTTAATGTAGTATGATTCAACGATCAGGATTGAACTATTTGAATTGCTTAACCTAACAGGTTTAGGTTTTAGGGTTTTTGCTACCGACCTGTCTGTTTCCTATAAGGTCAATGTTGTGTTTCTTTCTAAAGTTGTTGGAAAAAGTTGTATGTGTGTATAAGGGAAGTGATACATGATTCTTGCCAGACCAAAGGAGAGAAGAGATACCTGCAAAGTGAATGTGCAGAAGGTGAAGAGGAGCCAAAATGGATTTGCATTAGCATTGAGTGTTGTTACCAGATCTAGCTTGATACAAATCCTTGAACAGGGTAACTCAAAGTTATTGAGTTCTAGGAAGCTATAGAGCTCTAGAGATCCTTTAGCTATTGAGTTCTTGAAATCCTCTAACAAGGTAACCCTAACTGGGTTTAACCCTTAACTGGGTGATCCCTAATAGGATCGGTTTCTGGTAGAACCTATTGTAATGTCTTTAACTAGATAAGGCTCCTAACAGAGCGGACTTCTAAAGAGTTCAAAAAGTAGCTTGTGGGTATTCATTCCCATCGTGGTTTTTCCCAATTGGGTTTCCATGTGAAAAATATGTGTCATGTGTGATGCTTTTATCTTGTGATTCTTTTTTATTACCTATTAAGCATATGATGGTTTTGTGTTTTATGCCTATCTATAAAACATATTGAACTAACTATTGTGAAGATCTGATGATAGTTTACCTGTTCATGCATGAGGGTGTAATGGTACTATAGTATTGAACTAAGAGGAAAGCTAAGTGAGTAACCAGTTTATGATTGTTTTAGTTGTTCTGGGTCTTACCGGTTGCACTTTGTTTCAACCAGTGTCACTACTTGCTAGTCATTTGGAGTATTTGTTGTCAAACCAGTTTTGGACTATATTTTGTCTATACTGATTCACCCCCCCTCTCAGTACTAGTTTGGTACTATTCGTTCATCATTGAGTTATCAATAATCAAAATATCTCAACCGCTAATATCATTATCAAAATGCTATCACAAGAACACAAGAAATCACATAAAAAGAGAAAGAGAATGCATCAAATGATGAACCATGATCTGCCAATAACAAATCTATGATTTGAATAGGAAGAGAAAAGAGAGAGGATATGGATGCCATGAGCTAGCTGTGTTTTATTAGGTGATCCCTTTTGGGGAGGAGAGTCAAAATAGTTTATCTATTTTTTGCTAGTTCCACTCATCCTGTTGTCTTGTTTCAGGAGTTACGAATCTTGTGTAAGACTGCTTGGTTTTGGAAACATCTCATATAAGACTTTGTTTTGTCTAGTTTTGAGAATGTGTAACCTTGTATAAGGCAGATATATGCTTGGTTTCAGGAACATATCATGTAAGAGTTTGTTTTGTTTGGTTTCAAGAATGTGTACCCCATATAAAACATATAAATGTTGTATCTAGTTTCAGGCATGAAGCATCTTGTGTAAGTCTTTGTTTTGTCTAGTTTCAAGAATGAACACCTTGTATAAGACATGCAGAAATATAGTACAAAATATAGTACAAAGAGGGTGATATGCAATTTCCCCCCTTAAGATGTGAACATAGTCTTATGCTAACATCTTAAGGAAGCTAGAAACAGGGATACACACCTTAAACACCAAAGAGATATCCTTTTAGGCAACAATGTTCATAAATCTAAGATAAAGAGGTATTTCTCTTATAAGAAAGGAAAAGATAGTTGAAAAAGAGATATCATACAACAAGTGTAAAGGGAATCCTTGGAGGGGAATATATTTTTTCTCAAAATACATTTACCTCCAAGAGGTCTTGAACAAAATATCATCCCTAACCAAAAGAGAAGAAGGAGAAAAAGAATGTCTACCTTCCCCCTATTGTCAAGTGAAAGGGATTCTTGATGAAGGATCGCACTTTTGACCTAAAATGGAGGGTTTGTTTATAATAGATATACATTGCCAAGTGTAAATGAGGTTGCATTGCATAAGAGTGAATCCTTGAGAAAGAAAACAACTTCACACAAGGAATGGCACCATATCACAAGCAAACACCACTCAACAAAGGAAAAGTGGATCCTTAGAAAGGGTAGGAGAAATTAGCTCTCTGCAAGTGTAGGGACAATGATAAGGATTACACAACCTCTAAGGAGAGATTTTTCATAAGAGATGAATCATTTTAAGAAAGGGATAGGTATTAACCAAGGAAAACACATGTACTCACAAGAAGGATAATTATATGCAAGAAAGGACATCACATTATGCAAAAATGCAACTTTAAAGAAGAGGTAATCTTCAAAGAGAAAGAGAGAATTGAATATATGTTGTCCTTACCCCCCAAGCAAGGAAACAAGGTGGAAGATATGTTGCTCCCCCAAGATGTTTGTTATTTAAAAAGCATCGCCACTCATGACAAAAATCCTCCAATGAAGTTACAAGTTAGTATCATAGGGTGAGGAGAAACATGGTGAGGTGAATGAAGTGCTAAAGCACTACCTCTTCATGAAGGAAAATTGCAAGATCGATCATATTGGTTTTGAAAAAATGCTTTAAAGGCCTTACAATTTACAAGAGAATAAGAATAATTACGATGAAAAATACAATGTTCACTACATTCCTTATGCTTATAATTGTTATTAAGTTTAATGAAGTGAAAAACAACATTCTTCTCATACATCAATCTCCAAAAGATTATTGTAGATAATTTTTATTTATGATCAATAGGAGTAGGTCTTGTTTTTTGACATAGGAAAAGGGTCACTAGAAGGAGGGGGATTGTCATCAATGAATTTGATAGTTACATTATCAATGATTTCTTGTATTCCCTTTTGAAAATCAGGACAATCATGGAAATGATGATCATGACTTTGATGATATGAGCACAAAGGGTTATTTAAGTAAGAAACATCTTTCAATGGATGATAATTTCTATGGCCTGTAAGATACTCTTTAAACCTTTGTACCCTAAGGAGATCAACTATAGGTGAATGATGAGGATGTCCTAGTCCTTTTGTACTAGCTTGTGAAGGAGGGTTTATAGGGACTTTGATTCCTTTTTCATAATTCCCAAGTCCTTGTCCACTATAATCTTGTTTTGAGATTATGTTATAACCACTCCTATAAGAAATTTTTAATTGTGAAGAAGAAGGGCTATTATTATGAATTTATTTAAAATTTATAGTGTAAGGACACATGGAATGATCAAATGGAATATTAGATGAAGAAGGAATATACTTGGAAGGGGATTTCTCCTTTCTTTCATCATTATTCATATCCTCTTTGATAGGTTGGGAAGGAAGGACCTTATCATCTAAGGCTTTATCTTTTCTTAATGCTATATGAGGAGATAGGTCATGACTAAAATGCATAACATGATGTTCTCTACAAATATTTTGATGACTAAGATAAGCTCTAGGAGAATAAGGAGGATCTAAAGGGATTAATAAACCAACATTTTGATCTTGCCCCTCTTGTACTAGAGTATTCCTATGAGAATAACATGGGGTCTTGTTTCTCTTAAATGCTTTCTCTCCATTGTAGAGATCATTGATAGGAGTATTGACTCTTTCTTTCTTGTTAGATGCCCTAATAGAGGTACAATTGTTAACTTTGTTAATGTCATCTCTAGGATTATCATTGTCTACAAAAGCCTTTATATGATATACACATGTAGTGCATGTTCTTAAAAATGTCATCATAAAACAACATATAACATGGATAAAATCTTTGATATATGACAATAAAGTAGTAAATATCTTTGAAACCCTAAAAATGTAATATGCAAGAGTACTATGAATGAAAAGAAGAAATGTAAAATGAAAGAAGCAATTATCCAACACATCATTCTGATAAATGTAACTAAAAATAAATGTAATCATATTTGAAATAGAAAATAAATTAGATTTAGTAAATTCCTTTATGAGTGCCTAAAATCAAATATAAAAATATAAATGAAAAATTATGCAACCCAAAAGCCAAAATTAGCAAATTAAATTAGGGTTTTTATGAATTTTAACCATTAAATTTTTGTAATTATCATCTTTGAGTGCAAAATTTATTTTTTGAAATGCCTAAAATTAGATTTGAGACCTCAAATTAGAAATAAGCATGCAAGGAGTCACGTTCACCAAAATGCAATGGTTGTAAATTTTGAATTAGGGTTTTAACAAGTAAAACCACTAACTAGCCAAATTAACCATACATTGAAAGGAGGTAAATTTAATAGATGTAGCCACAATTTGATTAGAAAAGGGGTTGAGAATGTTGATCAGATTTACCACTTTTTGTGGCGGTTTCCTTTCTAAGTTGAATTTGGAATGCAATTGTAAAATTAGGGTAAAATGAGGGATTATTGAAGTAATCTAGTAGAAACAGTAACCTAAAGATGTCCCATGAAGCCACCAACTGAGATCTGGGCAAAAAATGATGTTTAGAATCTATTCCTAGAAGTTTGGCTTGATTTTTTTGGACTAGATAGCACAGATCCGCCCTGGTCCTCCTATTTTCCTCCAACTTTATGTCATCGAAAGATGAATCTATTTGTGACTATTGACTCTGTCAGGTTTCCTGAATACAACTCCTACACCTATTCCTACACATAGAAATAAAGGGAAATATGTTGGGGATAGGGGTTTGTCTTAGGTCAAACCTTAGTTTTGGAATTAACCATGAATGAAATAATACAAATACTGAAATCAATGTCAAGAAGATATACCTTAGATTTACAATTATTGATGATGATGCAATTCTCTTTGAATGTAATCACAAATTTTGAGTGTAATGGCATGACAAACACATGGATATGAAACACCCTAATCACACACATGCTTGCATGAAGATTGATTTAACTTTTCTCCATAATGCTTGAATGATGAATATGTAGCCTTGAATCTCTAAAAATGCTTGATGATAACTACGTCATGGATACATGAATGGTAGGGATATGTTATTGATTTAAAATGAATAGATAGGATGTCTTTATATAGGGTTCCATAGGTAAATTACCAATTAGGTTTACCTCCAACATTCATGCATAGCCTTGAGAATCAAATTCTATTGGGGATATATAGTGCCTACCCCATTTCAAATTGGGACCCATTTGAGAGGGACTAGGACATTTTGGGGTGCCTTGATCTAGACTAGGGAATCCCACACCGAGCTCCTTTTACAAATAGGACCAAAGTAAATAGCCATGGGGGAGGGTATCCTATAGTAAGAACCATCAAATGGTATACATGACATAAACATTGCATAATAGGGTCAAACTAGACCTAGAGAGGGGATGAGGATAGGACATGCTAAAGTAGGAGCACCAACATGAGGTGTAAATTAGACTGGTGACAATTTATGATGCTACAATAATTTTGAAATGACAATGCAATAGATCACTAACAACATTCTACAATTTTTCTCCACTTTTTCAACATAGATATGTAGACATGAAGAAAAAACATGAAAATGGGAAGAAGAGAGGAACCTATGGTGAAAATTTGGATAGAGATGCTAGGCATCCTTGACCAAAAATTCTCAAACATAGACAACAAAAATAGTTTTAGAATTAGAATGTCACTTTGAGCATCTCCCTAAAATTTTGTCAAAAAAGTGTGTCATTGATGCTAGGTAGCCTTGATCTAGTGTTTTTATCTCTTCAAAATTTGATCTTGTGCATCTTATTCTTCTCATTTTATATCTACATTTGTTTCCTCTAGATCTTGTCACCTACACACACAAGATGAAAAAATGTTGTTGGGTTGATATTGGTTTTTGTAGGTCAAACCCAAAGTTTGGAATTAACCCTATGCTAGATTGAAATGAAATGGAAAGCATGCCTTGATAGGACAAAGGCTAAATCTTAAATTAAAATTCTTGATTAAGATATTATACCTTTATGAATCTTCTTTGTCTTGAAGTCTTGATGGAAAGTTCGATGTTTTCATGTAGGAATTAATGGATTTCTTCATAAGAACTTGATCATAGATTCCATCTTGAATGCTTAAAATATGAATACTTGACCTTTCCTTCATAGCTCTAACGATGCTTTATTACTTCCTCACTTGAATTTACTTGATAGGAATTGGATTCAAAATTGAGAGTTGTTTCAAATAAGGAGATACAACTTACTTTTATACCTATCATCATGAACATATTGAAAATTATGAAGAAAGTTGATAGGGGAAATAGGTTCCTACTCAAAATTTCTCAACCATTAGAGGGTTTGAAATTCAACCCTTTTATTCTGGACAAGAGTGGTAGGAATCCCTAACCAAGAGGTCAAGGGTATTAGGTACCCTTGACTAGTCCATCTGAGTTGAATTAAAGGTTATAAATTAGAGCAGGAGATGAGGATTACAAATTTGGAATTGGTGTGTGGTGCAGGAGCACCCTTATAAGGTCTTCCTCCATTTGATTTTGTTGGGATTTTGGTTCTTTAAGAAGCCATGTAAATGTAATAAGAGCCAAGAGCTCATTGGTCTTGTTTAGGTCCTAGTTTAGGTCCTAGGTTCACAAGTTTAGGTTGAGTTTTCTTTTGGAGTAGAGGTTATCTATTCCCATTGATGAGTTTGGGGTCCTTTTAGCATGGTTGTGACCATAGGATAGCCCAATGTAGGGCTAAAAGTCAAGAAAAGCAACATTGCAAAAGTTGCTCAAAAGTTGCAAAAAGTTGCATGACAACTTTTCAAAGTTGTCATGCAACTTTTCCACCTAATAGGTCATAACCTTAGCTTGGCATGGAGAACCCTAACCTTGGCACAAAAATCAAGGAAAAGACATTATATATTGTTGCAAACCCTAAAATGAGGGGTTGGATGTCAGATTGTACGGCCAAAGGGAAAAGACCTTGACTATGACTGTGTTTTTGTTGCCAGTTGACACAAATGGAGCATTAAAAGATTGAAAATGGATTGTTTTGTAGACTAAAATATGTTGAGAGTCTTTTATTGTGTTTATAATTTCATTTTGAGCATTTAGGTTGGGTTTATTGTGCAGGTTTTGTGTTATTTGTAAGTATTTTGTGAGTTACTTTTTCACTGTCCAGTTTTGGACTATTTTGTGTAAATGGGTTGACAACTCCTATCCCCATTATGGAAACACCATGAAACCATGGGTAATAAGAGTGAAGACCTTTTATATTATCTTAGAGGAAGAAGGGCCCTTGAAGATGCAGGAAAGCCTTTCAAAGACCCACTCCTAGGTGAGACTAGACTGTGCCCGGCTAGGAAGGGTTAAGGTTGTAGAGGTCTATGAGAGCAAGGAAGGACAAGGAAGGAGGCACCCTTTGGAGGATTTTTTGAGGGGTGTGTAGAGAACCATTGATGATAAGTAGGAGCTTCCACCAATCTAGACAAGGTGGTGAAGATAGCAAACCATCACTGTGACCCTAGCAGGCCTAAAAACCCTCATAAAAACCCTAAATTCACCTAGGGTAGTGTACGGACACTTGGAGGCCCAAAACCAGGAAAATATTTGAGCCTTTGCTAAATGAATAGCAGTCCCTTTGGTAAGTTTCACAAGTTTGGGCATCATTTGCAAGAGGGAGCCCTAAAAGTCCGGAATGGAGGCCTAATTGGGCACATTCCTTGTAGCCCTATTTTGTAGGAAAGAAGCAAAATAGTGAGATCGGTAACAAATAGGAAGGTCAAAACCTCTTAGGGGCACATGAATGAATGGAGAAATATGTCAAAGACCTATCCTATCCTTGCTAGGACCTGAGAAGGTTTAGGAAGAGTTAAACCCTTATTAGCCTATGTGAGGGTTTTTGAAGCATGTGAGTAGGTGAGACCTTAGGAGAAGCATCACATGTTGTTGGTGGGTGGATTGGGCAAGGTCAGGGGATTCCACAAGAAAGGGAAGTCTTAGAGATCATAGGGTGTGGTTGGAACACTTGGTGATCCAAGGAGAGGATCAAAGAGCATAGACTAGGCTAGTCTATCACATACCCATTCCCATCAGATTGGTATCAGAGCCAGGTTAAAGATTTGGTGGACCATGCATGTCTCTATACTCTGGTGAATTAGTAGGGGAGTACATAATGGTCACTAATGCAAAGCTGGCTAGGGAGGTAGAAGAACAAAAGGAGAAAAATAGACTCCTTGAAGATGCTATGAGTGAGATAAGGAACAAGCTACAAGAAGTGGTTGATCAGAGAGCACAAGAACTCTAGGGTGCGGACACTAGTGACAAATGAAGGAAAGCTATTGATATAGATGACATCATACTTGAACTAGACCCCTTAATCAATGAAGAACCTTTTGTAAAGGCCATCAAGGCTTTGAATACAAAATCTTTTGAAGGATTGCCACATTTCAGTGGAAGGATGGACATTGACACCGTCATGGAATGGATTGAGGGTATGGAGAACCATTTTGAGTGTGAAGGGGTAACAGAAGATCGAAAGGTTAAGGTTGCCAAATAAAGACTAAGGGGGGTAGCCTTGACATGGTGGAAGTACTTGTAAGAGGAGAGAATTAGCATGGGAAAGCTACCTATTGCAAACTATAAGGCCATGGTGAGTAAGATCAAGGAGAACTACTTGCCAGAGGATTATGGAGTCCAACTTAATAAGAAGTGAAAGGGATTGAAGTAGAAAGACCTTGATGTGGCCTCCTACATAGAGGAGTTTCAAAAGCTTTGTCTTAGATCCAAAGTCCAAGAAGAGGAATCTATCAAGGTGGCTAGGTATCTAAGTGGCCTAAAGTGGAACATCCAAGAGGAGATAAGCCTATGGACTCCTACCACTGTCCAAAAGTGTCATCAGCTTGCTGCTAAGGTGGAAGAGAGGAAAAAAAGGAAGGGAGACTCCAACCAAAGGGGTAGAGGCGGAGGTAGAGATCAAATGAATCACCGAGGTGGTTACCAAAGCAAGGCAAGTGAGCAAAGGAATCAAGGAGAGTCCAAGTTGACTAAGCATAACAGTGAAACCACTCTTAGAGGAGGCCATCCTCAAGGAAGAGGTCCATAAGGGGGCCCAAATAGGAGTAGAGGTATCAGTAGGGGTAATTCCTACTTTGCAACCATGAAATGCTACAATTATGGTCAATTGGGACACCCAGCCTATAGATGCCCTGACAAGCCTACCTCATCAAATAGTGGAAAGAGGGTTGCTTATGCCCATGAACACACATCAAGTAGCAAAACAATTGAGGTGGACAATATTGAATCAGAGATAGGAGAAAATTTGATGTTCAATAGAGTCTTGATAAGACAGCTGGTTAAGGATGAACCTAAGCATAGGAGAGCATTGTTTAGGGTGAGATGCAAAATCCTTGGTAAGGTTTGCAAGGTGATAGTTGATTCAGGGTCAACTAATAACATCATATCAAATGAGGCAGCCAAGAATTTGAAACTCACAAAGATACCCCACACTAGCCCTTACAAGGTGACATGGTTGAATCAAGGACAAAGTGTGCTTGTCAATGAACAGACTTGGGTAGAGTTCTCTATTGGAGGATACAAGGATAAGATCCTTTGTGATGTGTTACCCATGGATGCTTGTCATCTGCTACTAGGTAGACCCTAGCAATTTGATAGGAAGATGATCTATGATGGAGAGGAGAACTCCATTTCCTTCAAGAAGGATAGCAGAACCTATAAGATTCAGTCTTTGATAGAGAATGATGAGGGAACCTCAAGAACACCCAGTGTCTTGCTTAATACTAGTAAAGAGTTCTTACACCTGCTACATGAAGAGGAGACAATGGGATGTGCCATCTTTGTGAAGCCAAAGGAGGAGGAAGATAAGTTGCAGACAGAGGTACCTAAGAAGGTAAAACAAATGTTGCAAGAGTATAAAGACATAGTGAGTGATGGAACACCTACAACACTTCCACCAAGGTCTATAAGCCATCAAATAGACTTTGTCCCTGGTGCATCCCTACCTAATAAAGCAGCATATAAGCTCACACCTGATCAAAACAAGGAGGTGGCAAGGCAAGTGCAAGAGTTGTTGGATCAAGGATTGATCAAGAAGAGCATCAGCCCATGTGTAGTCCCGGTAGTACTAGCAACAAAGAAGGGAGGCAAGTGGAGACTTTACACTGATTCAAGGGAAATCAATAGGATCACCATAAGGTATAGATTTCCTATTCCTAGAATAGAGGATTTGATGGACTATTTAGGAGGTGCCATGTATTTTACTAAGTTGGACCTTAAAAGAGGTTATCGTCAGATTAGGATTAAGGAGGGTGATGAGTGGAAGACCAATTTTAAGACCATAGAAGGGTTGTATGAATGGCTTGTGATGCCATTTGGACTTACCAATGCCCCAAGAACCTTCATGAGGTTGATGAATGAGGTGTTGAAGGACTTCATAGGCATATTTGTGGTGGTGTACTTAGATGATATAGTCATCTATAGCAGAACCAAAGAGGAGCACCTAGAACATTTGAGGTTAGTCCTAGAGAGGTTGCATGAAGAGAAGTTGGAAATCAACTTAGAGAAGTGTGACTTTTTGAAGAAATATTTAGTCTACTTGGGGTTTTCGGTGTCTAAGGGAACCTTGAAGATGGATCCAAGCAAAGTGGAGGCAATCTTGAATTGGCCTGCCCCTAAAATAGGAACTGAAGTTAGGAGTTTCCATGGTTTAGCCCAATTCTATAGAAAGTTTGTGAGGAACTTCAGTGTCATATGTGCACTAGTACTTGACACCATAAAAGGAGGCCTTAAAACTAAGTTGAAATGGATTGATCAAGCTGATGAAGCATTCCAATTATTGAAGAAAGAAGTAGCCACAAAACCCATCCTAATCTTACCTACTTTTGACAAGCTATTCACATTGGAATATGATGCGAGTGGAATTGTAGTAGGGGGTGTATTGAGTCAAGAGGGAAGGCCTCTGGCATTTTTTAGTGAGAAGCTTAATGAGCCAAAGAAGAGGTATTCAACATATGATCTAGAGTTGTATGCACTAGTTCAGTCTCTCAAGAAGTGGAGGCATTACCTACTCCCAAAAGAATTTATGGTGTTCACTAATAACCAGGCTTTGAGTTACATTAACACTCAAGAGAAGCTTAGCAATAGACATTTGAAGTGGATGGAGTACCTCCAATCCTTTACCTTTACCATCAAGCATAAAAAGGGGCAACTTAACAAAGTGGTAGATGCTTTAAGCTGAAAGTTGTTGACTGTCCAAGAATTACAATTTTAGAGCATACGGATAGAAGGTTTCAAGGATTTCTATGAAGAAGATGAGGACTTCTCATCAGCCTCTAAGGTCTACAAGGAGTTCAAGAATCATTTTCATGGTGAGTATGCAGATTACACTCTTCAAAATGGTCTCTTATTTAAAGGCAATCAGTTATGTGTGCCTAGAGGATCCATGAGAGAAAATCTCATACAAGAGAAACACAATGGAAGTCTAAGTGGACACTTTGGAATCAATAAAACTTTGGATCTAGTATAGAGGTACTACCATTGGCCTAGGTTGCCAAGGGATGTGAGAAGGTATGTGGAGCAATGTGGTGTGTGTCAAAGGGAAAAAGGAGGATCAAGCAATGTAGGCCTCTATCAGCCATTACCGGTCCCAAATAGGCCTTGGGAGTGTGTGAGCATGGACTTTATGGTAGGACTCCCCAAGACAAAGATAGGTATGGATAGCATCTATGTGGTGGTAGACAAATTTTCTAAGATGAGCCATTTTATTCCATGTAGAACTACTCATGATGCAAGTTATATTGGACATCTCTTCTTTAAGGAGATTGTAAGGATTCATGGACTCCCATTAAGTATTGTTTCAGATAGGGATAGCAAGTTCATGGGCCATTTTTGGCAAACCTTATGGAGAAGACTAGGGACTAATTTATCATTTACCTCAACTTACCATCCACAAACTGATGGTCAAATTGAAGTCATTAACAGGGAGTTAGGCAACTTGTTGAGGTGTCTAACCAAGGAGTATGGGTAGAATTGGGATCTAGTTATTCCAAAAGATGAGTATGCCTATAATGACAGTGTAAATAGGACCACTGGAAGGAGTCCTTTTGAGGTTGTCTATGGCAGGCATCCAAGAGGGGTGTGTGAACTAAGAGAACTCTGGTTCCATGGAGATGAAGAGTGGGAAAGTAGAGGAATTCACTCAAACCATCAAGGAAGTCTAAGAATAGGTCAAGAGAGCCATCCTAGAGTCTATTCAAAAACTAAAAGCTAAAGTGGATGAAAAAAGGAGACAGGTTCAGTTCAGAGTGGGTGACTATGTGATGGTCCATCTAAGTAAAGCTAGAATGGAAAGCGGCAAGCCTACTAAGGTATAAATGAAGAGGGTAGGACCTTGTATAATTCTGTCCAAATATGGTGAGAACTCTTACAAGGTGGATCTTCCTTCAGATTTGGCTATATCACCAGTCTTCAATGTTGTTGATCTGATATTATATAAAGGTGAAATAGAAGGGCAAACTGAGAATCAAGCCAAGGTGATGCAGGACTTGGATGTGAATGCCTTACCTCAAGTGAAGCAGCCCATAGCAGAGGAGATCTTGGATTCAAGGGTGAAGAAGTCTACTAGACACCAGGTCTACATGGAACACTTGGTGAAGTGGGTAGGTCAACCTGAGTCTGAAGCCACTTGGGTTGAAGAGGACAGGTTCAAAAAACTTGGTATTGACCCAGCTCTCATCTCTCCCCTAGTTCCTTAATTCTATGTAGATGGGGAGTATGGTGTAGGAGCACCCTTATAAGGTCTTCCTCCATTTGATTTTTTTGGGATTTTTCTTCTTTAAGAAGCCATGTAAATGTAATAAGAGCCAAGAGCTCATTGGTCCTGTTTAGGTCCTAGTTTAGGTCCTAGGTTCACAAGTCTAGGTTGAGTTTTATTTTGGAGTAGAGGGTATGTGGTCCCATTGATGATTTTGGGGTCCTTTTATCATGGTTGTGTCCACAAGATAGCCCAATGTAGGCCTAAAAGTCAAGAAAAGAAACATTGCAAAAGTTACTCAAAAGTTGCAAAAAGTTGCATGACAACTTTTCAAAGTTGTCATGCAACTTTTCCACCTAATAGGTCATAACCTGAGCTTGGAATGCAGAACCCTAACCTTGGCACACAAACCAAGGCAAAGACATTATATATTGTTGCAAACCCTAAAATGTGGGGTTGGATGTCAGATTGTATGGCCAAAGGGAAAAGACCTTGACTGTGACTGTGTTTTTGTTGCCAGTCGGCACAAATGGAGCATTCAAAGATTGACAATGGATTGTTTTGCAGACTAAACTATGTTGAGAGTCTTTTATTGTGTTTATACTTTCATTTAGAGCATTTAGGTTGGGTTTATTGTGTAGGTTTTGTGTGCTTTGTAAGTATTTTGTGAGTTACTTTTTCACTATCCAATTTTGGACTATTTTGTGTAAATGGGTTGACAACTCCTATCCCCATTGTGGAAACACAATGAAATCATGGGGAATAGGATTAAAAACCCTATACAATATCTTAGAGGAAGCAAGGCCCTTGAATATGTAGGAAAGCCTTTCAAAGACCCACTCCTAGGTGAGACTAGACTGTGCCCAGCTAGGAAGGGTTAAGGTTGTAGAGGTCCATGAGAGCAAGGAAGGACAAGGAAGGAGGCACCCTTTGGAGGAGTTGTAGAGGGGTATGTGGAGCACCATTGGTGAGAAGTAGGAGCTTCCACCAATCTAGACAAGGTGGTGAAGATAGAAAACCATCATTGTGACCCTAGCAGGCCTAAAACCCCTCATAAAAACCCTAAAAAACCCCTAAATTCACCTAGGGTAGTGTACGGACACTTGGAGGCCCAAAAATAGGAAAATATTTGAGCCTTTTCCAAATTAATAGCATTCCCTTTGGGAAGTTTCACAAGTTTGGGCATCGTTTGCAAGAGGGAGCCCTAAAAGTCCGGAATGGAGGCCTAATTGGGTACATTCCTTGTAGCCCTATTTTTTAGGAAAGAAGCAAAATAGTGAGATCAGTAACAAATAGGAAGGTCAAAACCTCTTAGGGGCACATGAATGGATGGAGAACTATGTCAAAGAGGAGAACTATGTCAAAGACCTGTCCTATCCTTGCTAGGACCTGAGAAGGTTTAGGAAGAGTTAAACCCTTATTAGCCTATGTGAGGGTTTTTGAATCTTGTGAGTAGGTGAGACCTTAGGAGAAGCATCACATGTTTTTGGTGGGTGGATTGGGAAAGGTTGGGGGATTCCACAAGAAAGGGAAGTTCTAGAGACCCTAGGGTGTGGTTGGAAGACTTGGTGATCCAAGGAGAGGATCAAAGAGCATAGACTAGGCTAGTCTATCCCATACCCATTCCCATCAGTGTGAGAAGAAACTCCTCTTGGAGGTGATGTCTTTTGAGGAAAGATCTCTTCTCCTCCAAGGATCCTCTTTACACTTGTTACAAGATATCTCTTTTTAAACTATCTTATCCTTTCTTGTAAATTTATTGCCTCTTTAGCTTGGATTTATAAGCATTTTTTGCTAGATAATATCTCCTTGGTGTTGAAGGTGGGTATCCTTGTTTCTGGCTTCCTTAATACATCAACATAGGGATATGTTGAAATCTTAAAGGGGAGAATACATATTGTCCTCTTTGTAATATATTGTAATAAATTTTTGTAATGCCTTAAATGGGGTATTCATTCTCAAAACCAGAGAAAACAAACTCTTATGTGAGATGATTCATGCATGAAACCAAACACAACACTGATATATGTCTTATTATAAGGTCCCAGAGACAACTAAGAGGGGGGAGGGTGAATCAGTTATCAAATAAATTCAAACCAAAACAACTTAACCAAACTTAATGCTTAATACCTGTAATGTCCTAAAATTGTGACACTTGCAATTTTGACTGCATTTGGGTCTTCACGATGGCGATGCAACACGGAACCTAAATGGAGACCCCGAAACCTATTTATGACACCGAAAACTGCATTTTTTAGCACACTGGCCTGATCCTCCTTGCACCCTGCTGTCCCTGGGAGGTGGGACCATGGCGCCCAGTGCCCTGGTCCTTCAGGACCATGGCGCCCAGTGCTCTAGTCCCCCAGGACCATGGCGCTCAGCGCCCTGGTCCCTGGCCCTATTTTGGGCCCAATCTCTTATGGGGCCTTGGTCTTTATGTTTGCAATTCAAGAAATAATGTTTCCTAGTCGGCCTAAGGTTGGAAAAATCAGTCTTTCAACCCTAATTGGCAAGTATATAAACTACATTTCCTCTCCCATTTTGAGGAGGAAGGACATATGTGTACAAGACGTGGAAGCGATATTCAAACATTCAAACATTCAAGCATTCAAGCATTCCTTCAAGCAATTGAGCATTCTAAGTCTCCATTCAAGGCTAAGTGTTGCATTCAAGACAAGGATTCAACCATTGAAGAGGAGATCATTTACAACTTACAACATACAACAACATTTACACCTTCGCATGCAAGAATACAAACATTCTTACAACAAGGTATTAGTACTTTATTACATTAAAAACATTTACATTTACAACATTCTCATTTCTTGGTTAATTCCAAAACCAGGGTTTGACCTAAAGGCAAACCCCTAATCCCTAACCCCCCAATCATCCTCTATTTTCTATGTGTAGGTTGCAGGTACGCGGCTGTAATTGAAGATCTGGAATCCTTGTGCAGAGACGAAAAGATCCCCCTTCGTTTCACGAATTTTTCGGAGGACCGTGTGCACACCGGGCACCATCATCTTGTCAACTTTTGCTCAAATTTGTAGGACAGCATCATCTCAACATTTTACTGCTAATTCTAGGTCTGCAACTTCATCCTATATTCCTATCTCTATTTATAAGTGAATCTTTCTCACTTTACATGCATTCCTAGCTCAATCCTTCTAGCTACATTCTTTACAAAAGAGGGTAGCCTTGCTGTCTTAACCCTTGAAACTCATTTAAAATCTAGTCTTGCATTGTGTGGTATTGGATCTTGTGGGTTTCAACCCTTCTTTTGAATGTAAAGTCTCCCCTAAGTGAAAACCGTCAACCCTAGTGACCTCCTTTCTCTCTCCTTGGAGTGGTGGGGGGAACACTTAGGGTTCGATCGCGATTTTCCGCTTTACATTTTGGTGAACCTGACATGAACATCCTTTTTGATTATTCATGGTTAGATCTGAAAATTGGATGTCTTGATTACATTTCCATGTTTGATCTTTTGCAAATTTTAGAGATTAATTGCATGAAAACCCTATATTTTCTTTTTAGTAATTGAGCTTGTGAAATGTTTAATTGTTAATGCTTGTTTCAGATCTACCCTTCTATTACAAATTGTCACTTCATATTTGTGCTTTAATTCTAAAAATTAAGTGGTAAGTGTCAAAACCCTAATTTTTGAAACCCTCTTGATTCAACCTTTGACTGATAATTTCACTGATCAAAACATTTCCAAATTAGCTGTAACTTTGGATTCCGCAACAAAATCATAATATCTTTCATCCCTAAAAATTTGGAAAAAAGTTGCGAGGACCGTGTGCACCCCGAGCGCCATTGTCCCCGACATTTTTTCTGAAATTTTGGGAGCTAGATCTTACTATATTTTTCTACTAAAATCCAGAATCTTGGCTGATTTCATCAATTCTAACACTTTCAAAATTAAAGTCAAAGTTGGTCTAGTGATTGCTTGGATTAAGGCTCCTAATCATTCAAAAATTGTTGAAATTGAAATTTTGTGTCAAAATTGTGTTTCTTACTGTCCTAAATCTAAAAAGTGTGTTGGCATTCATTCGAAATTTCAGTGCTTTACTCAAATTCTTGCAATTTGTGAGTTTTGAAATTAAGTGTTTAATTGCAACAACTTTGATTTCCGCTTTCAAAATTGAATTTTGCACGAAATTGAGTCAACTTTTAAATTTCAAATCTTGCATTGCTCTTAGTATTCCCTCTAAAATCATAAAATTCAAAATTTTAGTTTCCCTCTCTTTTTCAAAATTCAAATTTTGCATTTTTCAACAATCTTGGTAGGGTTCAATTTTGAGATTGCAACTTTAATTTCGCCTATCTACATACCGTAAAATCACTCAATTTTTTCAGATTAGATTTAAAATCATCATAACTTTCATCCCTGAAAATTTTGAAAAAAGTTGCGAGGACTGCATGCACTCCATTCACCACGGTCCCTGACTTTTTTTTCGAAAATTTGGGAGATTGTCGTGATTGCATTTAACAGCCTAAATCTAGGAGATTGGCTGATTTTATTGAAATTTGCTACCTCTAAATTCAAAATCTTCTCTCTCTCTAGTGCATGAGTTTTACAACAATAAGCCCTACTTACACTATTCCCGTTAGACGAAGCCTTAGAATTAAGTCTTTCCAAGGTTTAATTACCGAGGAGTTGGAACCTAATTTGAATGGCCTTTTTAATGAGGACACGGGTAATTCCTCTAATCCTCCTAATGATGAAGAAGCTCTCCATGAGGTTTCTGTAGAACAACTTTCGAAATTGGATAACCAATTTGATGATTTTCAGCAATGGATGTCTCAAGAGTATCCCGATAGTCAAGCTCTTTCATTAATTGAGGGTCTAAAACGTATGGTTCAAAGTGATAAGAATGGAATTGATATTTGGCATGGTATTGCACACATTGTGGATTCGAATGTGATGCCTATGAAGAGTTGTGCCAAAACTTTAGGTTATACACAACCTCCCACTCAAATCAATCATTCTATTCTGTTGACAACTTCTATTGCTAGCATACCTACCTTTACATCAAACATAATGACTACTTCTATACAAAACATTCTGCCTATGATCACCAGTCATGGGGGCAATCCTTCCTCTTCAATTAACCCTCTTCCTTCATTTAATCCAACTTCTTCATTCATTCCTTCAATGAGTGTTCCTATTACATCTCCACAAATGAACATGACGCAAGGGGGCAATTCATTCAACCATTCCATTCCTCCCTGTAGTGCTCCTCTTTTCCAACCATCTCCTATGACTAACTATCATAGTGTCCCGCCACCTTACTCTCAATAAATACCCTCTTTCAATAACATAATACCTCCATCACAATCTAACACGTCTAATATGAACTCTTCGACTGAAGTGACCATTAACAATCTTGCACAAACTGTCTCTTCTTTACAGCAACAAATTGCCTCTATGAATCAATCTAAGTTTAGTGTGCCCACATTTGATGTTGCGAGCCCACTTTCTCTTGACATTGTTTGAGCTATCCCTCCTGAGCATGTTGAAATCCCGCATTTGGAGCTTTATAATGGTAAAGGTGATCCTCTAACACATGTTAAGACTTTTCAAACAATATGTACCGATTTTGCTTATGACCAAAGGTTGCTTGCGAAACTGTTTACTAGGACATTAAGAGATAAAGCCCTACAATGGTATTGCTCGTTGCCTTCTTATTCTATTACTTCTTTCAAACAACTTGCAAATGCTTTTATTCAACAATTTCAAAACAATATAAGTCCTAAAGTTACTTTGATTGATTTAATGCATTGTAAACAAGGTGTTAAAGAAAAAGTGACTGATTTCATTGGTAGATATAAGCATTTGTATGCTCAAATCTCTTTTCTAGTGCCTGACAATGATATTCAAAGAATCTTTATTTCTAATTTACAAAAAGATATTAGAGAAAAACTTTTGTTTTCTGAGTTTAATTCTTTCCAATAGTTGTGTGCAACTCTTCACAATTATCAACTGACTGTGAGTCAAATGGAACAAGCAAATCCTATGGCTCTGAGTGATAAGGGTGATAGTAGTAAACAACCATTTGGAAAGTTTAAACTGAACAGAGAGTCCGTTAACATCATCAACAACAATGTGAATGCAGCATCAGGCGTGCCTCCTATTTCTAAGTTTTTCAAGAAAGAAAGAAAGTTTACTCCTTTGAATGAATCATTGCATAGTATTATGAATAAGTTATTGGAACAAAATGTGCTTACTCTCCCTCCTCTAAAGCAAATAGATCCTACAAAGATTAATTCACCCTATTTTGATAACAAATCTTTTTGTCAATTTCATCGTCAACCTGGGCATGATACTGAAAAATGTTTTGCTTTAAAGGATAAAATTCAAGATTTGATTAATAATAATACTATCTCTATTTCTGGTATGAATGATAAAGGCAACACATCTGTAGCTCCTCCTAACCAAAATCTTAAGATTTTTACTGATCCATTACCTTCTCATACCTCTAATGTGATTGAGACTAATGATTCCTCTTTCTCATCTGATGGTCTTGTGTCTATGACTCCGAATATGATTAACTTTGTAGAGCAACAAGAAAACCCTAAAGAACCTTCCATCACATTTGATTCTAGTGAAACTATAAGGGCACCTGATGGTCCTTTATACATAGTTGCAAAAGTCAAGAATACACCTTGCCGTGGAGTGCTTATTGATTCTTCTTGCATGGTTAATGTTATTACTGAAGAATTTCTCTTCACTTTACAATTGAATCAAGTGATCTATGACAAAACAGATGTGATTGTGAAATTATTTGATGCATTTTCTTCTCCTGCAATTGGTTCTATTACATTACCTATTGAGTTCCATAACAAATCCCTTGATGTGAACTTTGCTATTATTCCTTCATCCGAACAATTTCGTGTGAAGCTAGGCTATCCTTGGCTATCTTCCATGAAAGCTATTGCTTCTCCTATTCATAAATGTTTGAAATTTCCCCATAATGGTGAAGTTGTTACTGTCAATCATAGTCTCTTTAAACCAGCTGAAAGAACTTCTAGCATTCCTATTGATTATTTTTGGCCTAAACAATTCCAATCTCTTCCTCCGCGAAGTGATCATCTTTTCAAATCCTATCAAAAGTGGAAAACAGATATGATCCTATCTCTAAGTGAACCTAGAACACCCAAACTTGATATTCCTATCATTCTTGAGAAGGAAGTTCTTCCTTTGAAAGATAAAACTAATGTCTTTCCTCAAGAAGATTCCCAACCCATCCCTATGCATGTGACTATGTCTATGTCTAATAAACTTTCTAAAAGTAGGCCTATACCTCCTCGTCATGATGGACTTGGTCTCCTTCCTAAACCAAATATTCCTCCTTTATATGGAGCAGTTCCTCCTCCTTCCTTTTATAAAGAGAAGAGACCTTCCTCTTCTCCTATTATCCAACCTAAGAGACCACAACCCAAACACCCAAGTGATAAGGATGCGAACATTCCTCCTCCTCAATCTTCTCCACTTCCTACTAAGACTAGACAAAATTGTTCTACGCGTGAACGCCAATGAAAGCATCATCTTAGAGCTCAGGCAGCTACTTCTCAAACTTTGCATTCCCCTAAAACACCTTAAGCTAGTATTATTCCATTCTCTCCTCAGTCAAAAATTGAGCCAAAATCTCCTAAACATAAGATGCATGATGGTCTTGATCCTGTGCGAGTTAAAGATCCTATTTTTATAAATCTTGATGATGATATAGATGAAAATGTTACTTCTCTTGCTTCTGATAGTGAATATGAATATGTTGATGTTGATAACCATTTATCTAATGAATTTTCTAAAGCACTTATCCTAGCTCCTAGACAAGAACAGTGTGGCTTGGAACATGAACATAGCCCTTGTTTGGATCTTGCGATAGCTCCATCTGCTGTGTTGGATGTTCCTCCTCTAGTGTGTTTCCTACCTTCCCGAAATATTGATCAGCAAGATCGGGGGGTGGATGGCGTGCTAGACTAGTTTCATTAGCATAGCAGACTCTCTCATCCTCTCTTGATCTCTTTTGTTACCTCTTCTATGTGTTATTTTCATTCTTCTATTTGTTGTCCTTAGTGTTTTCTACTTGAGGATGATGCAAAGCATTGAGATCTCTTTTGGTCTCTCTCATGTTGACTCAAAAGACACATGTGTTCCCTTCTTCTAGGTGACCTTCCTTGATTGGGGAATGAAGAACAATTATGCATACATACATATGATATACATGAATTATCATACAGCATACTGACCCCGAGGAAAGCGAAGTCACCTCGTGCTTTGTGTTTTGTGTCTATTATCCTTGGGTTTATCTCACACTTGGGGGCTAAATCTTTGTGATAACGTGCTCCTTTCCCTTCTCATTTCTTATATGTATCACTACCTTAAAGCAATCACCCTCGTTGAGGTGTGTGTGATCACTTTAACGTAGGGGGGCATACACCCCGTCTATCCCTTCAGGATACTTGAAAATTTCTTGGCGAACTTAGCTTTGCCTTGAAAATTTTTGGTATTTCTCTTGCATGACTCATAGTGAGGGAACCTTACTACTGATAGTCATGGTTCTCCCTCGTGATCTTCCCTTTTTCTTTGTTAATCGAAGTTGTAAGATCCTTAGTCCACTGGGGGCTTGGCGTATCTTGCCTCCTTGACGTGGTGAAATTCTTTCAATGTTGTTTCCTTGTACTTTACCAGAAGTATGGGCGTACGCTTATACTCCTGCTAAAGTGGGGGCTAAATGTAATGTCCTAAAATTGTGACACTTGCAATTTCGACTGCATTTGGGTCTTCACAATGGTGATGCAACACGGAACTTGAATGGAGACCCCGAAACCTGTTTATGACATCAAAAACTACATTTTTTAGCACCCTGGCCTGATCCTCCTTGCACCCTGCTATCCCTGGGAGGTTGGACCATGGCGCCCAGCGCCCTGGTCCCCCAGCACCATGGCTCCCAATGCCCTTGTCCCTGGCCCTATTTTGGGCCCAGTCTCTTATGGGGCCTCGGGTCTTTATGTTTGCAATTCAAGAAATAATGTTTCCTGGTCGGCCTAAGGTCAGAAAAATTAGTCTTTCAACCCTAATTGGCAAGTATATAAACTACATTTCCTCTCCCATTTTGAGGAGGAAGGACATATGTGTACAAGACACGGAAGTGATATTCAAACATTCAAACATTCAAGCATTCAAGCATTCCTTCAAGCAATTGAGCATTCTAAGTCTCCATTCAAGGCTAAGTGTTGCATTCAAGACAAGGATTCAACCATTGAAGAGGAGATCACTTACAACTTACAACATACAACAACATTTACACCTTCGCATGCAAGAATACAAACATTCTTACAACAAGGTATTAGTACTTTATTACATTACAAACATTTACATTTACAGCATTCTCATTTCTTGGTTAATTCCAAAACTGGGGTTTGACCTAAAGGCAAACCCCTAATCCCTAACCCCCCAATCGTCCTCTCTTTTCTATGTGTAGGTTGCAGGTATGTGGCTGTAATTGAAGATCTAGAATCCTTGTGCACGTTGGGCACCATCGTCTCGTCAACATTCGCTCAAATTTGTAGGACAGCATCGTCTCGACATTTTACTGCTAATTCCAGGTCCACAGCTTCATCTTATATTCCTATCTCTGTTTATAAGCGAATCTTTCTCACTTTACATGCATTCCTAGCTCAATCCTTCTATCTACATTCTTTACAAAAGAGGGTAGCCTTGCTGTCTTAACCCTTGAAACTCATTTAGAATCCAATCTTGCATTGTGTGGGATTGGATCTTGTGGGTTTCAACCCCTCTTTTGAATGTAAAGTCTCCCCTAAGTGAAAACTGTCAACCCTAGTGACCTCCTTTCTCTCTCCTTGGAGTGGTGGGGGGAACACTTAAGGTTCGATCGTGATTTTCTGCTTTACAATACCGGTAAACCAAACTTAATGTCGGTAGATAGTTTATCAGTTAATTGTAGTACCGGTAAAGATTAATGCATGAAACAAAAAGATAATATCATCCACAACACATAACACCAATATTTGTATGTGGAAACCCTGTAAAGGGAAAAACCACGGTGGGAAACCTTACCCACAATCAGATGATACTACTGCAGATAGTATGTGTATACAATAGGGGGTCTGCACATTAGAAAGGCCAAGTGCCTAGAGCTCACTGCTCAAGCACAAATGGGAGTCACACTGACTACAATTGGATGGTTAAATCCAATAATGATGTACTGCTCAAAATAGCATCTTCGTATGTTGGATTCAGTACTGGTGTAGTTCTGATATGTCTTCACAAAAACCTTCCTTCAACCTTCAAATTATGTTTGCATGTATTGAGCTACTTATGCTCACATATACCTTAATACAAATCTTTTTCCCAATCACATATCAATCTTACAAATAAGATCTTACATATATACCAAAACCTAGGACCAAAATGTATTGGTCGGCTTTACAAAAGATATTACAATAAAACAATTTACAAGTAAATCAATAACCAATGCAATATCCAATTCACCATGTCGGCTTAATGCATTTACAACAATAATAAATCATCTCCATAATGTGTCATGCTGATTTGGAATAGATAGGCCTGTCGGTGTTTATCCTGGACCTATTTGCTGGTAACAGCAAATATGCAAACACGAATATACCAATGAACAAATCTCCAAGACAAAGTGTCCAAACGATGTCTTCAACATAACCAAGTGTTTTCCATGTCATTTCAAGTGCCCGTGAACAATATATCCTATCGGTGAATAAGATACCAGTGACTGTGCATAAAGTCACTTGCTTGCTGGTGAACATTGCCAAATCTCCAAGTGCCAGTAGGCTTGACCAGAGTTGATAAGTATTGACATTAATGACAAAACCATATCAACATATCCAATATACCAGACAAAACAAACTCTTACGTGAGATGCTTCATGCATGAAACCAAACACAACATTGATATATGTCTTATATGGGGTGTTAATTCTTGAAATCAGAGAAAACAAACTATTACACGAGATGTCCTCAAAAATAGGCATATTTTTGTCTTAAACGGGGTTACACATTCTTGAAACCAGAGAAAAAAAACTCTAAAATGAGATGTTCCTGATACTAGAGGCGCGTCCCTTGGAATTTTTCATTCTATGTCTTACATAGGTTATTGCATGGTTGAAACCAAAGAAAACAAACTATTATACATGATGCTTAATACTTTAAATCGAACATCACTTGCACACACACACACACACACACACACACACACAAGGATGAGTGGAACTAGCAAAACATAGCTAGACTATTCCTACTCTCCTTCCCAACATGGACCGCCTATAAATTACATCTAGAATGTGTATCCATGTCCTCTCTCATTCTTCTCATGGATCACCTAGAAAAACACATCTATAATGTGTATCCATGCTTCCCCCTTTCTTCTCATGAGCTCATGGCTTTGATAATTGTAGTCCATGGATGATGTGTGCTCTTTCTCTTTTATGTGATCAATTGTGTTCTTGAGATGGAATTTTTCAAGAATGATATTAGTGGTTGAGACATTTTGATATCTAGGTCTCTTTGGATAGTTTACTTGAGGTCTTATTTTAATTTTTAGCATTTTTGTGTGTGTCTTATGCCCTTTTGTCTTTGTTTTCCTTTTTATTTTTTATCTTGTTCTATGTGCCCTTGCATGTGTTTGAGTGAGTTAAGATCCTAAGTTTGGGGGATTGGTTCCTCAAAATTGGTGATGTCTTATACTCCCTATAATTATGGTCTAAATTTCTCATCTCTTTCATCTACTTCATTGTGATTATTTGCATAGGCTCATACTCCTGTTAAAGTGGGGGCTAAATGTAGTGTCGTAAATTGTCACTGGGCCAATTCGCACCTCATTTTTTATGCCCCTACTTTAGTGTTTCCCTTCCTCATCCCTTATTTGGGTCTGTTATGTGCCTTATTTCTAGTTCTAGTGCCATGTACACCCACTAATTGATATCCTGGAGGGGTATCCTTCTCCTTGGGGCTAAATTGAGGTCCCTAATTGAGAAGGAGTAGGGTTCTAGCAACTTGGTCCCTCTTAGTTGGGCCCTATTTTGAAATGAGTCAAGGGCCCTATCTCTCTAGTGGGAAATCAATTTTGTGGCTTCACATGACCGTTGAAGGTCGGCCTAATCGGTAAATGACTTAGATAACCCTATATAAAGATATTTGGTGAACCTAATTTCATCTATCCTTTCAATCAAGAAATCCAACATCCTTGAATCCATGAAGCATTCATAATTAAGCATTTTTAAAGATATTCAAGGCTGCATATTCATCGTTCAACCATTGTGGAGAAAAATTACATCATCTATATGCAAGCATGTGTGTGTGACCAGGTTTTTTTCAGGTTCATACCATTTCATACAACATATGTGATTACATTCAATAATCAAAGAATCATCATCAACAATAGCAGATCTGAGATATATCTTTCCATTATTTATTTTAGTATTTGTAGTTATTTATTCAAGGTTAATTCCTAAACTAGGGTTTGACTTAGGGAAATCCCTATTCCCAACCATTTTCCTTTCTCCACTATGTCAAACCCTATTATCAACCATTTTCCCTTCTCCACTATGTGCAAGAATAGGTAGAGCTATAACTTTCAGGATCAACATAATTCATAGAGATGAATAAGTTCCCCTTGGGATGAAGAAAAGTGCAGAGGATTTGAGTGACTGGCACTCTAGTCTTGACAATTCAGGTCAACCCTTTTGGGAATAGGTCTAAACATTCACATATTACTCAGATCCAAGTTCACAGCTTTGTTTGACAACTGTAGGTCATTGTTTATGTATAATTAATCCAATTTCAACACTTTTACCCTAATTTCAACATTTTCACAATTCAACTCAAATAGAGGGAATCAAAATCCATCCAATGAATCTAATTAGAATTTTTAGCCCTACCTTACTTGGATTGAGCCTAGATCCATTGGATTCATCCCTCTTTAATGTAAATGGCCTCTAAGCAAAAAATAAGGGTTTTTTTACATCATTGGTGAAACCCTATTTTTTCACCATATTACGTCTTCTATGTCAAATTTGATGAACCACATGAAAGGAAACTTGCAGCCATCTTTATGACAATTACCACATAACCCATTTTTTATTTTAATCAAATGAACTCATAGAATCCACATACAAAGAATAGAGAACATGCCCATGAAAATGTGACACAAGATATACCCTGGGGAAAACCTCATGAGGGAAAAATCCAACCTCAAAAAGCATCATCCACCATGTATATCAGCAATGCATCCATTATAATACAAATATGGAAAGCTTCTCAAACCCAACCATAACAATCCATCAATAAGCACTCCATGTGACCTAGCATGAATCTACACATCCCATGCCATGCTTCCTTCACAAATGTTAACCTGGCTAACTGACCAACCCAAACAAATACCCTTGTGGTTGCTTTTATAAACACAAGCTCCCACAAAACCAACAAGTGGTATAACATCAAAACCATGTGCCCAAAACTATGCAACAATAAAATATAATATTTTTCCTACCTACCCTTGACCCACATTTAATATTGGGTACTTCATCACAGTTACATTCCCCAATATTAAATAAATACAATATAATAATACCAATATGTCAATACAACTCATCAAGTGGTTACAAGAATATTCTAAAGGAATCTCTACATGTTGCATGTCCATCTAGGTGCAACAATACAATATGATATTACAATATAATTCTATTTCCACCTCACAAAATAATAAAAGAATACAACAATAAAATATTATTATGCAAGGTGTACAACACCATTTTCCCAACACCACACAGACTAACATGTCCTCCAAAGTCAACATCAAATGTAACATGTAGATAAATAATAAAACTTTGCAACTAGTCGATTCAAACATCTTCCAATGCAAATTACTTAATTCAGATCTCCACATACCATAGTGAGACCCATAAAAATATTCTAACCCAACTTCCAATGCATATACAAACAAAAAAAGTATGATCCAAACAAGATAATTCAACCGGGCATAATGTAACTACAACATACAAGGCACAAACCAACATAACTCGCTTGTCAAACAAAAACACCACCAAAGAACTGAATTGGAATACTGCACGAACCAAATAAACATGTCCTTAGAACTACAACACTTGATTTCACATATTCAGAATCCACCAAGCATAGTCGAAACCAATTTGATAGAGACTCTTACTATTAGAAAGTAGAAACAACTAATCTCATTATTTTGAGAAATCAGAGGACCTATAAACTTGATATGATGCAATCACAGTTAGGAGGGTCCTCAAAGAGAACAATATGGACCGTGCAACAAATGAAACACAACATAAACAACAAGGTGTGATGGAGGCAATGCAGAATCATTCCTTATCTTCTTCCAAAGTGTTCTCCAAAAAAAATCCAAAAAACTTAATGTCTCTATGTGAACTATGCTCTTAGGAAATCCATGTAATCTTACCACCTCCTTGAAAAATAGGTTAGCTACATGCATAGAATTTTTTGTCTTCTTACAAGCTATGAAATGTGCCATCTTCAAGAATCTATCCACCACCACAAATATAGAATCATTTCCTCTATGTGTTTTAGGTAAGCCAAGTATGAAATCCATGCTATTTGATATAGCATAGAGTGTTTCAATCTCTCCAAATTCAAGTTAGCCACCATTTATTCTGAAACAAGGTTATCAACACTACCATTGTCAATTATAACTTTACAACACTTATCGGCTACTTTGCATCTTGTCTTGAATAAATTTTTCCTCTGCAAGGGCTCTTGCTCTCCTCCGGTATGATATAATCCTCTCCTCATCATCAACAACTCTGCATCCTTCGATCTGTTACCTGATTTGACAAGTTCTTCTTCATCCAAGGCTACTCTTCCATGGTTCTCTGTCTTCTTGTACTCAAAAGAATGATGTCCTTCTCCTCCACATTTAAAGAAGGTTCCTCTAAAAACTCTCTTTTCTTATCTTATGTCTTCCTTTCCATATCACTCATTCTAGTAACCTTCATTTTCTTTCATCCAATAAAAAATTTTGTCATCTCTCTAGTATGAACTACAATCTTAGCTAACTTCCTTGTCTTTACTTTGATCTGTATAGGTTCCTCGACCTCCATTATAGGATCTTCCACCTTGAAATCTTCCGCCTCTACCTCATTGCTTCTTCTCATGTCTTTTATTCAACTTTTCCTCTGCCTTTAGAGCATATTGATAAGCTTCTTCAACACTCTACAACTTGATCAAACTAAGTTCATCTTGTATTGACATCCACAATCCATTTAAATATTGAGCAACATGTTCAATCTCATCATTGGTGTGTTTGGATATGATGTTAATCTTGTAGAATGCTTCTATATACTCCTTCACACTAGATTCCTTTTTCTTCGGGTTCTGCAACTTTCAGAACAATTCAATTGACAGTCAGTAGGCAAGAACTTTGATTTCAACTTATTAACCATCCGCTTCTATGATTTGATCTTTTCTTTGCCTCTTCTCTATCGATCTACCTGTAAATATTCCCACCAAAAAGACACATGACCTTTCAACCTAGTACAGACATATTTCACCTTCCGGTGTTCCATAGTGTTCTTAAAATCAAAATACTTTTCCATCTCCATGATCCAATCCATCAATTCATCTGAATCCAACTTGTCATCGTAATCTGATGGCATAAAATATGGTTTGGTGTTCACTTAAAACCCTCAAGAACCTTTCTTCTTCTGGATCAATCACCAGTTGATTTTCTACTACTTCTCTCACTTCAACTTCTTCTTCATCATTGCTCACATCTTCAACATTTTGACCTTGTCTCTATGTCGTTTCAATAGCTTCTATTTGGGTTACAATTCCTCTCAACATTTTCATCACACCAGGGTCTACATTTCCATGTGCTCCACTACCTATAGCATTTATTTGAGCCATCTTCATGCAAGTCCTCTGCAACTACAAGTCAGATCCTCAATTTCACCACCCCACAACAAAAATATTATAGGACTCCACAATCCTTGGAATGAATTCTCTCTCTGATACCTCTTGGTGCAGTCATGGTTAGGAGGGTCCTTCATCCCTTCCATTTCGAGATCAAGAGATACGAGCTATTTTTGTAGACTTAGTTGATTCATAATCCATGCCAGAAGTGAAGGCAAAGGTTGGGGTAGGAGAAGAGGCTTTAGTTTCTCTAGTTATTTCTTTATTTCTTCTAGTCATTAATAAATTATTTTCAAAGAATAATATATTGAAATAACACTCATAAAGAGTCCTATCAAAACTAATAAATAGGAACCTTCTTGTCATCCAAATCCTCAGGCCATACTCTTCATAATCTGAAGGAATATAAAACTTTCTTCCATTTGGACATTAAGTACTCTTTCCTGCATATTAAAAATTCTATTGCACCACCCCTTCTAGAATTACTTCATGTATGCAAAATATTTGACTACATATAGTTAGAAAAATAATTGACATCCCTACAACTAATCAACAATCTCTTCACTCTACCTTCACTTCTACACATCACTGAACAACATAAATAACTACTACCACTTCTTTACCTCAACATTTTAGGATTACTTCTAACTCAAATACCAATAAGAAAAAATCAGACATGATACCAACATTTGGTTACATGATTCTGGATAATATACTTCATCTGAACATCTGCAACAATCCGCTACAACTTCTACACTACTGCATGCTACTAATAATTATAATACAACATTGTTATAAGTTCATCAATAGTATTAATCAAGGACAATACACATTGTTACATCAATTTTATTCAATAGTACTAAATAGGGACAACACATATTGTCAGACATTAGGTTGAGATCAATGATAACATATATTCCCAATTGTGATGGTGAAGAATTGGATCGAGTAAACTAGGACTTAATCCCACTTTCCTCCATACATTGGAATACAAAAGCTCCTAAGGAACTAATTCACTTTGAATAACTCTTGTAAGAGGGAGTTTGTTGGCATATTGGCAGAACTGTTGATGATATTGATGAACCGGTTGTGTAGGGGAAAAAAAGTGAGACTAGGACAATGTACCCTAATCTTAACTTTTGACACACATTGCAGAATATGAAAGAGCCTAGAGATATCGCACGGTTGGCTACTTCTTTTGGTGAAAGAGAGAGCCACGGGATATCTATTAGGATTTCTATTCCCTTGTTGAAATTGAAAGCTAAAATGATACAAGTTCAAACCCTAACCTCGAAATGTAAGTATGAACTAGTAACAGGTTTGCAGAATTGAGATTAAACAATGAACAGCGGTAAATGTAAGGATAAAATAAGAATGTACATATGTACCTGGAGTCGAAATCAGACTGAAAATGTTCGGGACGGGGGCGCGGGCACCACTGTCCTGAAAATTGCACCAGAAACCACTGTTTTGCACCCTGAAACACTGTCTGGAAACTGTCGGAAAGTTGTCTGTCCGGAGGACCAGGGCGCCCAGCGCCTCTGTCCCAGGGACCAGGGTGCCCAGCGCCCCTGTCCTAGCAGGACCAGGGTGCCCAACGCCCCTGTCCTAGCAGGACCAGGGTGCCCAGCGCCCCTGTCCCAGTCTTCTGAGCTGCAATTGCCCACAGAGTTTTGTCTCAGTCTCCTCTTTCCGGATCTGTGTCCTGCGGCGTCATCCGAATCCCGAAACCTGCAATAATATCTGAAAAAGGGGGAAGGGCGGCTATATAGGGTTTTGCCTTAGTCAAACCCCCGCTTTGGTGATTTCCACCTCCACGAATAGCCAAGTTGTTTTGTAAAATGTATTGTGTGTGCAGACCTAGTGTGTGTGCAAGGTCCAAAATGCAAGAAAGCAAACTAGAGCAACCTAGAAAGTAAACCCTAATTGCTTGTAAATGATAATGTAAATGCTCTAAATCAAGATGCAATGTGATCTAAAGCATGAATAAATGATGTATCAAAGCTTATGCAAAGACATGAAAACAACATGAAATCATACCCAACCCTCAAGGGAGGAGTACAAGCCAATCTTCAGTCGGTAATCTCCTATTGTTCTTCAATGTCTTCCAAGCCCTAATTGGATGAATGAATGGATTTGATAGATGCTTGATAGAATGATGTTAAGTGTTCTTGAAGTCTTCAAAGATCTGCTCTTTCGCTGCATATCAAGTTCCTGGAAACAAAAATCCGATCCCTTCAAATGAGGAAAGAGAGCTTTTATGTATGAAACCCTAGGTCGTAAATTCGTATTTTGGCCGACCTAGAGATTGAATATCCCGCCAATTTCTTGGGGTTAAGCTTTATTTTATGATTGGATCGCGCTCCCAAAATTTCGGAAAAAATGTCCGGGACCATGTTGCATGGGCGCCATGGTCCCGACAACTTTTCACCAAATTTTCAGGGCCGTCGGATATGATGATTTTAGAGAGAATCCCGAAGTTACAGGTGATTTCGAGATGTTTAGACCCCGAAACCAAGCCCCCAAGTTCGAAATAGGACTTAATTAGGGTTTTTGATTAAGTGATGTATTGAAGAAATGAAATGCGAAGGGCGTGCTTTAGTGAAAGGGCCCTACTTTATGATGTAGAGAATGATGAAATAAGACTTTAGACCTAATTAATTTGATTAATTAAGTGCTTAAGGAGAAATGCAATGCAGAATGCAAAATGCGCTAAGGCGGGTGCTAAACTAGGTGTGAAATTGTACCACCCTAGCAAGTGCGTACAATTTACGATGCTACATTTAGCCCCCACTTTAGCAGTCATATGAGTACTACATGCATATGCAAGCTAAAGTACAAAAAAGTAAACATTATTTGAAAAAGGATATATCCATAAGTCATCGGACGAAGCCCCTAGCGGTATCTGCAGTACACAGTTAGGAACCGCACCCTACAAAACAAACGTTAGATCACAAAATCACCTAATGCTTACTAGGGAAAGTGATGAAATTTGTGAGTAGCTATATGCCCCCCGTTGTTTCGACTTGCTTATTTAGGGAGGTGAAACAGGGTAACATGTTTACTTGCGACAAATTGTGTAATAGAGTGTTGATGAGGGGTGTTCACTAAATAGGCTTCATTAGAGCACTTTTTGGAACATCCCGAGAGTAGGGGAAGGAAAGTATGATTCCAACGCAACAAACGGCTCGAAAATCGCATCTCCCAAACTCAAGTTATGATAAGATGAATGATAGGGGAAAGATTAGGGTTTCGAGAAGTAAGAATAGACAAACTAGAGTATATACTACGAAAGTGACACTTGTATTCGTCACTTTGCCGATTTCAGGATACTATTCAGTGCAGTGGAGCCCACCTAATCATCATGCCTTCACGACGACCGGAGCATCCCACGAGGATCGAGATCCTGCGCCAGGCCGTGATCGACGACGAGCCACTAGACGAGGTGAGTTGACTGAACATTTGACTTTTGATTTCTCACATGTTTGACTTTTCCGTGATTGAATGTGGACCCTGAACGCCGACCAGGGCCCACCTAGGGCACCCTGGTCCCTGAGGGGCGCCCTGGTCCCCCCAGGGCGCCATGGTCCCTGACAGGGGCGCCATGGTCCTTGCAGGGCGCCATGGTCCCTGACAGGGCACCCTGGTCCCTGACAGGGCGCCATGGTCCCCAACAAGGCACCAAGGTCCTTGACAGGGCGCCATGGTCCCCAATCAGGGCCTGGCGAGGGGTTACAAGGCAAGCATTCAATGTTCAACAGTTTGCATTTGCGATTTCGATGATTGAGTACTGATTTTGGTCATGTTTTCGTTTTGCAGGGTCTCCCGTACATGAGAGAGCACACAGCGGGACACATCCTTCGCACTTTGTGAGACTAGATTCCATGGCTGACTCAGTCAGAGAGAGACACCCTATCGATAGTAGGATTTTGGTACGTGACTCTTATGCCGGCCATTCGATTTCATCCTGCGATGCTGATGGCACTGATGGAGAGATGGGATCCTGACACCTGTACCTTTCACCTTCCGGTAGGAGAGCTGACGGTCACACTCGAGGATGTGTACCGTATACTGCGTCTTCCTATCAAAGGGGCGACAGTCACATATGCAACTGATCGGGTAGCAGAGGATCATCAGAGGGAGTAGATGTACTGCATAGGGAGAGTCATGCCGAGCAAGACGAGAGGTCGTATCATGGTCAGCTGGCTCTTACATCCTACAGGAGAGATACCACTTCTGAGACACCTCATGATAGCCATCATAGCACTAGCCGTCTGCCCTAATGGGCGAGGGACACACATGCATGGGGGCCTCACATGGTGTATCAGAGGGATGGAGAGACATAGGAGAGTTTATGCATGGGGTCGGAGTATGCTTGCACATCTCTATCACGACCTTGAGGAGTATGTATTCAGACAGGGTTGTAGTTTGATGACATGCACACTTCTGCAGGTGTGGATCTTAGAGCACTTCACATGCACCAGGCCTGTCGGCTATCCACTGAGTATAGCAAGCGAGCGACCTAGGGTGTTCGCTTATCCACTGACCAGCGAGTGGAGATTTGGGGATTTGTTGTATTGGAGAGTGACTATTGACAGACTGACATCCAAGGTGATAGTGTGGAGACCTTACCTACTGATGCACAGATGGGATGGTATGGAGAGACAGTTAGCATGTTTACAGAGGAACCACCTACTACGAGGACGATATGCACATATCATAGTCCCCTTCTACTTCGACCGAGTACGGAGGCAGTTCGGACTGGAGCAGTGTGTTCCAGCCGATGTGTCCATCTATACTTGACACTCACGGGTCCTTCCCAGACCTAGAGCAGTAGCGAGACCGACGGTGGATGATATCGAGACGACAGACTTGGAGGGATCAGATCAGGATGTAGTCACTGACTATTCTGCAGAGCCTGGAGCACAACGTAGATATGTTTCATGGTTCATGAGATCATATCCAGGTCCTATCTTTCCACCAGATCATTCGACAAGCTATCCAGGCCCATGGAGACATGGAGACCGAGATGAGGACGAGGGATCCAGATCAGAGGAGTCAGATGAGGGAGAGTGTCATGAGGAGACGGGAGATCCTGATCCACTTACAGGCGATCAGCCCAGTGACGAGGAGGAGGAGGATGCAGATAGAGAGGAGGACGAGGAGGATGTAGGTGATGATGCGGATGAGGATGAGGATGATGAGGAGGACGACGAGGAGGATGATAGAGATGATGAGGAGGAGTCGGATGCAGCTCCCCACCATTCAGGAGATGATACCATAGCTCTGGATCCACCTTTTATTCCTCAACAGGAGGAACAGGAGGTGATACGGAGACCTGTCACCAGTACCATCCAGCCTACACCTATCGTGGATAGAGTATTTGAGCGAGGGGAGCCTAGCGGTTCCCAGTCACAGATGCTACCATATCATGATCCCTACTGGCACGAGGAAGATCCAGGTATAGTAGGTTTATATTGATTGATTAATGCTTTGATGATATAGAATGGTACTAACAAAGATCTATTCTACTGCCATAGCTAATGTGCAGGACTGGCGTTCCTTGATTCAGCAGGCAATGACAGACATCTCCATGATAGCACAGATTCCTAGTTCCTCACAGATTACGTACAGGCCTCAGGGGAACGCGGGTCGGCATGAGGATTTGTTCTTCCCATTCCGATTACAGGTAGATATATGGAGGGAGAGAGAGAGAATCCTATCAGAGGATCTCCATCAGGCGCGGCAGAGAGAGGGAGTCCTATCGGAGGATCTCCATTAGGCGCGGCAGAGAGAGAGAGTCCTATCAGAGGATCTCCATCAGGTGGGGCAGAGAGAGAGGGTCTTATCAGAGGACCTCCAGCAGGTGCGGCGAGATCTAGTAGCGGCCCAGACCGAGGCTACCACCTATCATGCGATCCTCATGGATAGGGATCGTAGGAGTTCCTCTCGGAGTCAATCACGATCTGTATCGCGCTACACACCCATGGGTCCACCTCCACGGCCAGATCAGGAGGGAGCATCCAGTCGACACTCTCCAGCCACTAGCCCTAGGGATAGGAGATGATTGTATGATGTAAGAGAGAGATCACATTTTGGATATACAGTGACCTATGTTTGTACACGATCCACACATATATATGTATATATACATGCTTCTCGTTCTGTCTCAAATGTGTTATCTTTAATGCCTAAAACAATGTATATTTTGTTTTGATTAAATCTAATACATTTGGTAAATGTACATGTATGTTCAGAATTTAATTTCTATGTGATTGATTTCTCAATGCTCCATGATTAAATTGATACATGTGTGACTTAATTAAAATATTTAATCAAGTACAACATTGATGATAAGGAAGAAATATGCATTAAGTCTAAGAATCATATAACTAATGTGATTTAATTTTGAACTTAAACACAACATGATACGATTCTACTTAACACACATAAAGACACTGTATAATATGCTAGCATAATGGAAATGTAAATCTTTCACAATTTACATAAATGAATTCAAGACAAACTATAAAGTAAGAAGACACGCTTGTTAGGAACGAAGCAATATAGATTAAACAACATAACATTTAATTCTATTTTGCTTTAATTAAGAAACACTAACATATTATCCAATGTTGAAGATAGATAAGAAATGAAGAATTTAAGCATAATATCTACGCAAGTGCATAGCATTGATAGGTTCTTTAAGAGGCGTACCGTCTACATCCGCTATTTTGTAAGCACCTGATCCATAATCCTCAATGACGATATATGGTCCAAGCCAATTAGGACTAAATTTTCCCTTTTCGGCCGGCAAGGCATTCACATTGCGCTGATTCTCATAAAGGACTAAATCACCTACTGAGAAGGAACGTTGAATAACCTTATCATTATAGCTTCGTTGTAGAGTTTTGTGATACGCTTGGATATGCTCAAGAGCATTTATACGCTGTTCATCAAGCATCTCAAGCTGTTGAAGTCGTTGTTCTCTATAAGAGTCATCATCTATTATACCTTTAAGAGAAACCCTAAGTGATGGAATTTCTAACTCTAAGGGCATAATAGCATCAGCACCATAAACAAGATTATAAGGAGTAGTTCCCGTAGCAATTCGTACACTCGTTCGGTAGGCCCAAAGAGCGTAGATTAGCTGGTTACTCCAATCCTTACCATGCTTATTTACGGTTTTACGAAGAATTTGCTCAATTATCTTATTGGATGATTCGGCTTGACCATTTGACTGAGGGTAATACGGTGTAGAAAATCGATGTTTGATATGATACTTCTCGAGGAATTTCTTCACGTCCTTGTTCTTAAACGAAGTTCCATTATCTGAGATAATAGTGGAAGGTATCCCAAATCGAGAAATAATGTTTTCTAGGAGAAATTGACAAATCACTTCAGCAGTAGTAGAGCGGAGAGGAATAGCTTCTACCCACTTCGTAAAGTAATCCGTTGTAGTTATAATGAAGGTGTGTCCTTGAGATGAAGGAGGAGAAATTTTTCCAATAAGATCCAAACCCCATGCGGAGAAAGGCCAAGAAGCTACTTGAGAACGAAGTTCTTGGGCAGGAGCATGAATCAGATTATTGTGTTGTTGACATTGGTGACATTTCTTAACAAATGAGAAGGAATCCTTCTGCATAGTTTGCCAATAGTATCCCATACGAAGCAACCTATGAACCAGGGATTTGCCCCCAAAATGCCCCCCACAGGCACCCGAATGTGCCTCTTCAACAGCAACAGGGATTTCCGACTTGTTAAGACAACGAAGAAGAAGACCATCATAACCCCTTCGATAAAGGACATTAGAAAGGATGATATACCTAGCAGACAGCTTGTGGATTCTAGCCCTAGTGTTCCTATTAGTAGAATCAGGGAAGGTACCATCGGTCAAATATCTTACAATATGCGAGAACCATTCATCTGAGTCTACAAAGTCACAACATGTTACCAAGCTAGAATCATCTTCAATAGCTGGAGAAGTAAGATTGTGAATAACGAAGTTAAGATCGACCATAGGGTCCTCTAAAGATACTAACGAAGCCACACATGCCATCACATCCACATGTCAGTTATCTTTTCGAGGGACCGGTTCTATGGTATAAGAATTGAAATTTTGTAATAAAGATATAGCAAGGTCTTTATATTGTGATAATTTGTCTTGTTTTGCTTGATATATTCCTGTTACTTGTCTTATAATTAATTGCGAATCTCCATAGATATGTATGTGTTTTACATTAAGAGCTAGGGCTGCTTTTATTCCTGCTATAAGAGCCTCATACTCAGCAATGTTATTGGTACATAGGAAATTTAGACGATATGATAAGGGAATAGGTTTCTTTGTAGGAGAAACCAAAACAACCCCTGCCCCCGATCCCATACGACACTTAGAGCCATCAAAATATAACTCCCAAGTTTCATCTTTCTCTATAGAAAGAATGAAATCATCAGGAAAGGACTCAGGGTTAGGGAATGAAAAAGGTGAAGGAGCCTCAACTAAGTGATCAGTCAACGCTTGTCCTTTAATTGCTCTTTGTGAAACAAATTTAAGGTCAAATTCAGTTAACATCATAACCCACTTAGCGAGACGCCCTGATAAATCAGTTTTAGAGAAAAGATGCTTCAACGGATCAAACTTAACCATGACATGGACTTCTGAATTTAAAAGATAATGTCTCAATTTCTGAGTCGCAAACACCACGGCCAAGCATTGTCTTTCTATCACAGAATATCGGGTCTCATAATCGAGTAAGGTACGACTTATGTAATAAACCGGACACTCCTTACCATCTTTATCATGTTGTGCTAACAATGCTGCGAGAGCATGAGAAGAAGCAGCTGTATACAGGATAAAGGGTTTAGAAGGTTCAGCAGGTTGAAGAATAGGAGGACTAGCCAAATACACTTTTAAATCTTCAAATGCTTGCTGACAATCCTCATTCCACTGAAAAGTGATATCCTTTTTAAGAAGTTGAGTAAAAGGAAAGGTACGATCTGCAAGCTGAGACACAAACCTACGAATAGCTTGAATCTTTCCTTGTAAGCTTTTAAGTTGAGATACATTTCGAGGAGGTGGCATGTTAACAATAGCATCTATTTTCTTAGTATCCACCTCAATCCCATGATGCGAAACTATAAATCCTAATAGTTTTCCACTATCCACACCAAAAACACATTTTCGGGGATTCAAGCGCATGTGATATTTACAAATTCTTTCGAAGATTTGACGAAGGACTTTAACATGATCCATGCGAAGAAAGGATTTAGCCAAAATATCATCAACGTAATCCTCTAAAATCTTATGCATATAATCATGAAAGATAAGGGTCATCGCTCGTTGATAAGTTGCACCGGCGTTTTTAAGTCCAAAAGGCATCATTATCCAACAAAACGTACCCCAAGGAGTGGTGAAAGTGGTTTTGTATTGATCTTGAGGGTTAATGAAAATTTGATTGTAGCCTGAAAAACCATCCATGAAGGATAAGAGGGCATGTCCTGCCGTAGAATCAACTATCATATCAATGTTTGGAAGAGGGAAATCATCTTTTAAAGAAGCCTTATTTAGATCCCGAAAGTCGGTACACATTCTTATTTTGTTATCTGGTTTAGCCACAACGACAATGTTTGAAATCCATGGGGAATAGTCAATAGGGCGGATAAATCCAGCCTCCAATAATTTTTCAATCTCAGCTTTAACAAGCAGAGCTATCTTAGGATTCATTTTTCGAATCTTTTGTTTCACGGGCTTAGCATCAGGAACTAAGACAATATTATGGGTAACAATCTTAGGATCTATACCAAGCATGTCAGAATATGCCCAAGCAAAAATCTCAGGGAATTCATGCAATAGTTCTTCATATTGTTTCTGTTCCTCTTTATCCAAACATTTTCCAATTTTAATGACTTTTTCTTTGTTGCAAGGATCCATCTTAACATCAGTGGTATCACTTATGAGAAGATTACTTTGTTGAGGAGTATCCTTTAACTGAGGGAATTCTTTCACAGTCTTATCATCATCAATCTCTTTTCCAAAATAAGCTTCAGTGTTCAAACAATAAGGGAGTCCCCTATTGTGATGATAACGAGGAAGAGTGTCATAGGCTCCCAAGAACTCAGCTAAAGCGTCGTCGGTAGGGAAGATATCTAGAGCACAATCACCCGAAGAATCCTCATCAATATACTCAGGGTGTTGTATTGATAAAGATGTAGAGATGGCATTAACACTAATGCATGGTCTTTTAGAGGCTTTAGTACGTCTGCAGGGATTATAGCCAAGTCCAAAGGCATAATGTTGAAAATTAGTCTCTAGAGGAACTCTAATCCCTTGTTCATTAGCACCACAACCTTTTCCATGATACCCATGCTTAGCAAAAATGAGAAAACCACGACCATAGCGATCAGCCATTTCAGGAAAAGAAGGTGGTTTTTCATAAGACAAAGAATCAAACTCTTCATAGTTATAGATGTGAGAAGAGGAAGTTTGAGAAGCGGCCACAAAATTATTACTCATAGCTTCAGGTAAGGTTGATTGACTTTTAGCTTCTTCTTTCTTTTCAACTTTGTGATTTCCAGCTTCTTCCTTCTTTTCAACTTTAAGTTCTCTAGAAGGAATCTTATATTCACCCACAAAGGTAGGGTTAAAGTCAAGAGATCCCCAATCATCTTCTACAAGAGCCTTCTCAGGATCAAAATCCTTTTTATGTGTAGTTTCAAGCCGAGAAGGATCTTCCTTAGGAATTCTAGATTCATCCCAAGGATTTTGATCATCGGAAAGCGAAGACTCATCGATAGGTTTCTTGTTTAAAGAGTCCTCACTAGACGAGGATGGCTTAGAAGAATCTCCCTTGGAATTAGATGTTTGTAGACAAGCTTGAAAATTAGTATCTCCCATCAAAGTATATGTCTTATTGTTATAAATGAATTTAACTTGTCTATGCAATGTAGAGGGGACAGCTTGCATACTGTGAATCCAAGGCCTCCCTAATAACAAGTTATATGTCAAATTTCCCGGCATAACATGGATAGGAGTAGGCAAAGTAACAGGTCCCACTGTGAGAGGTAAGGTGATGATACCTAATGAAGTCTTAGCCACATTGTCAAAGCCACGAATGGAATGAGAGTCAGGCTCCATAAGAGAAGTATCCACATTCATCTTATGCAATAGATTGATGCTACACACATTAAGGCCAGAGCCATTATCTACTACTGTTCGTCTTATAGCAGTGTCTTTCATGACAACCACAATCATCAAGGGATCATATTGTTGTTGGACTTCACTAGTAGGCAACTCATCTTGCGTAAACACAATTTGAGGCTTAGGATTCATCACAGAGTTAACAAAAGATGCTATATTACTAGATGTATTCGGTGGAGGAACATTCAAATCTTTCAAGGCATCTTGTAACATTCCATGATGAGAGGAAGAAGTTTGAATCAAATCCCAAAGGGATATCTTAGCAGGGGTAGTTTTAAGTTGTTCTATGAGATCATATTCCTTACCCATAACTTGCGAAATACGAGGAGCTTGAGGAAGAATTGGTTGAGGATTAGGAAGCGAAACTGGAATAACAGGAGGAGGATTGGGTTGCTTATTATTTCTAGTATGATAAGTATGGGCAACCGCATGATAACTCTCTCTAGTTATTTGCTTAGCATAATTGTAAGGACTTATAGGTAGTCTTCCTTGTACGGTAATGATTGGTTTATTCGGAGTACAAAAGGAATCATGATCATACCTCCCTTGGATAGTAAGGAGAGGAGTCTTAGGAATTTGAAAGGTGGGAGAAGGATAAGCACCTTGGACTTCAAAGAGAGGTTTGTTATATTCATTCAAATTTATCATGTTAACCAACTTAGAGATCTTGTTTTTGTTTATAGGTTTCGACAAAGCCACAAAGTCATCAAAGGCATCATCCAACAAAGCATAATCATATCGGTTAAAAGGTTTGTCTTTTGATTCAAAAGGAGACATCTCCTCATAGAGGGGATTATTGAAAACAATCATGTTACTAGATTCAGGGGAAGAGTGGATAGGAATGTATCCTTGAGAGGAATCATTCGACTTATCTTTCTCATCACACCTAAATGGCATAGTAACAAAGTTTATGAGTTTTTGGTAAAATGAAGGTTTAGCATCCTTAGGGTTTAAAAACTCATCTAAAGCTTCATCTAATTCATCTTGGCTATACTCATAATAATCATCAAATGCATGAACATTTTGCAAATAGAAATCTGACATTTTGAAAAGATTGCATAAAATTTAAACACACAATGCAAAGAAACACAAGTTTTCTCCCCTTCCTTTTTTTTTTTTCTTTTTCTCTTTTAATGAAAAACACACTAAATCTAGATCTAGATCTAACAAATGCAATGCAAGAGGAAGCAATGATAGATTCACGTCGGGTTCACCAAAATGTGTAGGGGAAAAAAAGCGAGACTAGGACAATGTACCCTAATCTTAACTTTTGACACACATTGCGGAATACGAAAGAGCCTAGAGATATCACACGGTTGGCTACTTCTTTTGGTGAAAGAGAGAGCCACGGGATATCTATTAGGATTTCTATTCCCTTGTTGAAATTGAAAGCTAAAATGATACAAGTTCAAACCCTAACCTCGAAATGTAAGTATGAACTAGTAACAGGTTTGCAGAATTGAGATTAAACAATGAACAGCGGTAAATGTAAGGATAAAATAAGAATGCAGATATGTACCTGGAGTCGAAATCAGACTGAAAATGTTTGGGACGGGGGCGCGGGCGCCACTGTCCTGAAAATTGCACCGGAAACCACTGTTTTGCACCTTGAAACACTGTCTGGAAACTATCGGAAAGCTGTCTGTCCGGAGGACCAGGGCGCCCAGCGCCTCTGTCCCAAGGACCAGGGCGCCCAGCGCCCCTGTCCTGGCAGGACCAGGGCACCCAACGCCCCTGTCCCAGTCTTCTGAGCTGCAATTGCCCACAGAGTTCTGTCTCAGTCTCCTCTTTCCGGATCTGTGTCCTGCGGCGTCGTCCGAATCCTGAAACCTGCAATAATATCTGAAAAAGGGGGAAGGGCGGCTATATAGGGTTTTGCCTTAGTCAAACCCCCGCTTTGGTGATTTCCACCTCCACGAATAGCCAAGTTGTTTTGTAAAATGTATTGTGTGTGCAGACCTAGTGTGTGTGCAAGGTCCAAAATGCAAGAAAGCAAACTAGAGCAACCTAGAAAGTAAACCCTAATTGCTTGTAAATGATAATGTAAATGCTCTAAATCAAGATGCAATGTGATCTAAAGCATGAATAAATGATATATCAAAGCTTATGCAAAGACATGAAAACAACATGAAATCATACCCAACCCTCAAGGGAGGAGTACAAGCCAATCTTCAGTCGGTAATCTCCTATTGTTCTTCAATGTCTTCCAAGCCCTAATTGGATGAATGAATGGATTTGATAGATGCTTGATAGAATGATGTTAAGTGTTGTTGAAGTCTTCAAAGATCTACTCTTTCGCTGCATATCAAGTTCCTAGAAACAAAAATTCGATCCCTTCAAATGAGGAAAGAGAGATTTTATGTATGAAACCCTAGGTCGTAAATTCGTATTTTGGCCGACCTAGAGATTGAATATCCTGCCAATTTCTTGGGGTTAAGCTTTATTTTATGATTGGATCGCGCTCCCAAAATTTCAGAAAAAATGTCCGGGACCATGTTGCATGGGCACCATGGTCTCGACAACTTTTCACCAAATTTTCAGGGCCGTCGGATATGATGATTTTAGAGAGAATCTCAAAGTTACAGGTGATTTCGAGATGTTTAGACCCCGAAACCAAGCCCCCAAGTTTGAAATAGGACTTAATTAGGGTTTTTGATTAAGTGATGTATTGAAGAAATGAAATGCGAAGGGCGCGCTTTAGTGAAAGGGCCCTACTTTATGATGTAGAGAATGATGAAATAAGACTTTAGACCTAATTAATTTGATTAATTAAGTGCTTAAGGAGAAATGCAATGCAGAATGCAAAATGCGCTAAGGCGGGTGCTAAACTAGGTGTGAAATTGTACCACCCTAGCGAGTGCGTACAATTTACGACGCTACACCGGTATAAGGAATGTTGATGATGATATAGTTGAGATGTTGTTTAATGACTTGATGATCAATTTGTGTTGTCATTGATGGAAACTATGGTTATATTATTTTATCATGTTATCTAAGTTGTATATGATTGACTGGAAAGCTTTGGAATGGATTTGATAGTTAACTAGAAAATAGGACTTTAACCAGTAAATGTGAAACTATGTTATGCTTAAGTAATCGGATCTTGGGATTGATGAAGAATTTGGTGTTGTGGTTTGAAATATGTGTTTGTAACATTGCAATGAGGTTATGACCAGAACTATGTCATGTTTTGGCTACCGAAAGTCATGTTTGTGATTGACTGATGTATTTTCTTTAGGGTTTTATTAGGGTTTAAGAACCGATACTCAAATCTTATAACCAGTAATGATTTTGAGTTCAGCAGTGTATTACATTATGTTTGTAAGATGGTGATGATGTGGCTAAAATTGCTTGAAGTGTTTAAATGATGTTTTGGTGTAATCAAAGATGGAATTTTTTGGGAAGTTGTGAAGTGCTTAGAAAAATGAGCTAAGGGTTTGAATGTGTATCAGATCAATGTGCGGTGATCATTCAACGCCTGCAAATTGATTTGTAATTGATTGTAATGATCCATATGATGATCTGTAATGAGTTGTAAAGATCTGTGATGATCTATGATGTAAATATTAGGGTTTTGTAACCAACTAAGTTGTAAAGTCTATTTAGTGTAAGTGTGTGATGATTTACTATATCTGTGTTCAAAAGGAGAGTGTGTGTCTGAACCAGTGTGTGTCTACAAGAGAGAAGAATATTGGAATAGAAAAGGATCTGTACAAGCAAGAGTGTTATTTCTAGATCATACATCTGTTGTTCCCTAACAGTTGCAGCAGACTCAAAATCCCTTAATCGAGTAGGTCCTGACAGACCTAATTGTATAAATCTATTCATTGGGTGACTCATTAGCTTGGGTTCTAAATCCTTTCACAACGCTACTCCTAACAGAGTAAAGTTCCTAATAAGGTTGAGGTAAATCCCTTAGCCAGGGGACTCCTAACAGGGTCTGCTCCTAACTAGGCATATTTGTAAGCTCCTAACCGGGCTAGTCTCTTAACAGGACGCATTCTAAAAGAGTGCAAAAATCTTGTGGGTACTAATTCCCACCATGGTTTTTCCCATATGGGTTTCCATGTGAAAATCCTGGTGTTCATTTGTTGCTTGATTTCTTATGTGTTGATTTGATATCTTTCTATTGTATGCATGTTGATGAACACTTAGAATGAGTAGTTTGATAAATCTGATTAGCAGTATGATTTTAGTTATTATCGGTACTATTTATGAGTTGTTTTGAAAGAAATATTTTGTGGTTGTTAAAGTTTTAAATTTTATTGTTATTGCTGATTCACCCTCCCTCTTAGTAATAATTGGTTCCTCATAAATAACAATTAGTATCAAAGCATTGGTCCTCTATGTACAGAAGCTTCACTGCTTGAGGAAAAGATCCAGAGGAAAATGATGAAGAAGGAGGGTCCGAAGTTTACTAAGGACAACTACACAATATGGAAAGATAGAATGAATATTTATATCAAAGGTATGAGTTCTTAGTTTTGGCAACATGTTACTACTAAATATGTATGCCCTATCGGTCCTCTAACTCCAGATCAGCTTAAGGAGCAACAAGAAAACAATCAAACACTGGAAGTCATTGTAAGTGCACTGTCTGATATTGAATACATTGATGCACATGGATTAGAAACTACATCTTAAGTTTAAGAGAAATTATAACTAATCTATGGTGGTGACAAACATGTTCAAAAAGCCAAGGAAGAGAGTCTTAGAGGTAAATTTGATGACATGAGAATGGTTGAAGGAGAGAATATAGCTAAGTATGGATAGAGAATTAAAGAGGTTGTTGGTGGTATTAAAAGTGTTGGAGGAAAGATTGAAGATGAAATTGTTGTAGGTAAGATGTTAGGAACTCTTTTACTTGCCTATGCTATAAGGGTTTTTGCTATTCAAGAGTTAAGGTCAGTAAGTAGTGATAAAGTCACTATTGATTCTCTTATTGGTAAAGTGACTGCATTTGAATTAAATAATTTTGATAACAATATTTCTAAGATATCCGAATCAGTTTTTAAAGCATCTGTAACCAGTACACCTGTGAGAAAAGGGAAAGATGTATGTCATAGTCATGACTGCAGATCTAGTCATGGCAGTAGCAAAGGAGACAATGATGATGAAGACCATGTGATGGAGTTTGAAGCTCTTCTGGCTAAGAGACTTCCAAGAGGCACTGGTAAATATAAAGGTAAACTACCTCTTAAGTTTTTGTCTTAAAATAAGGTTGGACATATTGTTGCAAATTTCCCTAACAATGATAGTAAGAAGAAGTTTAGGAAATATAAAGGAAAATGCGAGAAACAATGCTATGTTGTAGTTGATGAAGGTGTGATAGATGAGGAAATTCCTCAAGATGATGACAATGAGGAGATTGTCTTTGTTGCTATGAAGGAAGATCTTACTGATGAAAAGGCCTTGGTATCTCGGTTTGACTCTAGTGATGAGTGGATAATAGACAGTGGTTTTCCACATCACATGACCAGTAATAAGAACAATTTCATATCCCTTGAAGAGTTTGATGGCGGTGTGGTAAGATTTAGTAATAGCTCACCCTACATGGTAAGAGTAATGCAGATGATGTTTATTTGGTTGAAGGCTTAAAAAATAACTTGTTGAGTGTTGGGCAACTAAATGATAAAGGATATCACCATGAGTTTAAAAAAGGAGTGTGTGGGATCATGGAATGCAATGGAGATTTGATTGCTACTAGTAAATAGACTAGAGGTAATCTTTTTCATCTGAATGCTAATGTGAATATTTGTTTGGTGGATAAAATTGAAGATGGTTGTGGCACAAAAGGTTCTATCATGTCAACTTTGATAATTTGATAAAGGTTAGCAAATCAAGTATGGTGAGAGGTATGCCCCAACTTGTTAAACCAGATAATGTGTTATGCAAAGATTGTCAGATGGGTAAGATGACTTCATCATCTTTTAAGAGTAAATATTTTTCTTTAGAGCATATTCTTGATTTAGTGCATATTGATCTATGTGGTCTTATAAGGACTAGAAGTTATTTTGGTGATAGGTATTTTATGATTTTCATTGATGATTTTTTAAGGATAATGTGGGTAACTTTCTTAAAGGAGAAATCAGAGGCATTCAACAAATTCAAGATCTTTAAAGCCCCAGTTGAAAAGGAAATTGGCGAGAATCTAAAGTGCTTAAGATCTAACCGGGGTGGAGAATTTACTTCTGATGAGTTTACTAGGTATTGTGAAGAACATGGAATAAAGAGACATATGTTAGCACCTAGGACTCCTTAGCATAATGGCATTGTAGAGAGGAGAAGTAGAACAATAGTGGAAGCTACTAGAACAATGTTGATACAAGGAGATGTTCCAAAAATATTTTGAAGAGAAGAAGTTAGGACTATTGTTTATACTTTGAACCGAGTTCTTGTGAAGAAAGGTAATGATAAAACACCTTATGAACTTTGGCATGGTAAGATTCCTACTGTCAGCTACTTTAAAGTTTTTGGTAGTAGATGTTTTATTAAGAGAAATGATTTTACTAGAAAGTTTGATGTGAACAGTGATGAAGGAATATTTCTTGGATATTCTACCAAGAGTAAAGAATTCAAATATTATAATAAGCCTGCTGATGATAAGGAAAAAATTGTGTATATTGAACCAGAAGTGTAGAAGGAATATGAGCAAAACAATGCAGAAATAAGAACTCAACCGATAAGTGATGAAGAAGATGATGAACATGAAGCAGAAAGCATTGCACCAAAAATGGTAATCCCAAGATATGTAAGGCTAAATTATTCAAAAGACTAGATTATAGGTGACAAGAATGCTGGTGTGCAAACAAGAAGAAAAATTCAGAGAGAATTCATGTCTGATTTCAACTATTGAGCTGAAGAATATTAGAGAAGCTTTGAAAGATGAAGACTAGTTGAATGCAATGAATGAAGAAATTGACTAGATTGAGAAGAACAATACATGGTCTCTTGTTCCTAGACCGAAAGGAAAAAATGTTGTTGGGACAAAATGGGTATTTAGAAACAAACTTAATGAGGATGGAGAAGTTGTTAGAAACAAGGCAAGGTTGGTTTGCAAAGGGTATGCACAAGAAGAAGGTGAAGACTATGGTGAAACCTTTGCACCGGTGGCAAGACTTGAAGGTATTAGAATGTTGTTTGTGTTTGCCACTTTTAAAGGATTTAAGGCAAATCAAATGGATGTTAAATTGACTTTTCTGAATGGTATCCTGGAAGAAGAAGTATATATAAAAAAACTAGATGGTTTTGCATTGAGTGAAGATGAAAATATCATTTGCAAACTACACAGGGCACTATATGGATTGAAGCAAGCTCCAAGAGCATGGTTTGAAAGGTTGCATGAACATTTGATCAAGATGGGATTCTAGAGAACTAGTGAAGACAATAACATATATTTGAAGACTGATGGAGACAAAATGTTACTTGTTGAATTTTTTGTTGATGATATAATATTTGGTAGAAATGATGACATGTGTATGTCTTTTGCAGATGAAATGAAGAAAGAATTTGAGATGTCTCTTATTGGTGAGATAGAATTCTTTATTGGTTTACAAATTCAACAACTAGAGAATGGAATATTTATCTATCAGACTAAGTATGTAAAATAATTCTTGAAGAATTTTGGCATGGAAGGTTGTAAACCGGTTGGTACTCCGATGGTGACAGGTTGTAAATTGTTAAAACAAGATGATTCATCATCTGTGGATGAGAAATAATACAGGTCTATGATTGGAAAGTTGCATTATGTTGTTCACAATAGACTAGATATTGCACACGCTATTGGATTTTGTTGCAAGATTTCAAAAAGATCCTAAGGAAACACACATGGTAGCAGTAAAAAGGATATTTAGGTATTTGAAAGGAACAATTGATAATGGTTTGTGGTATCCTTATAATGATATTTTTTCTTTAAAATTTTTCACAGATACAGACTGGGTTGGAAATGTTGATGATCAGAAAAGCACAACTGGTGAAGCTTTCTTTTTAGGAGAAAGATTGGTGTCCTGGATAAGCAAGAAATAGTCTTGTATTTCACAATCTACAATTGAAGCAAAATATGTGGTAGCATCAATGAATTATACTCGGGCTATATGGATATTTTGGAAGGTTTTAAGGAAGACATGTCTGAACTGATGACTATTCATTGTGATAACACTAGTGCTATTAATATTTCAAAAAATCATGTGTTACATGCAAGAAAAAAGTGCATTGAGTTGAAGTATCACTTTTTGAGGGAAAGAGTACATGAGAAGAAAGTAAAAAATGGAGTATGTGTCTAGCAAAGAGTAGTTAGTAGATATATTCACTAGATATTTACCTAAGATAACCTTTGAATATCTCAGAGGTAGATTAGGGGTTGTACCCCTACATAAGATCAACTAAGATGCTAGTGATGCATCAATCCAGTGAATTCATTGAATATCTTTCAATTTTGGATTGATGTGAAGTGGGCTACTCCTCTGGGGGAGTAGCTATGATGAGATAAGAAGAGATGAAGATAACATAGGTATTTGCACCTTTGGCATTGTTGTCAAAGGGTGAGAAGAATTAGTTGAAGATCAACCATGAGAAGAAGAACTTGATAAATGGTAGAAGAGGAGATGTTGAGAAGGATGAGCAAGTATAAAAAAGATTAGTTTAATTTAGCATGATGAGGTTTCTTAATGTTTCCATCAATACCAAAGGGGGAGATTGTTGGCATATTGGCATAACTGTTGATGATATTGATGAACCGGTATAAGCATTGTTGATGATATCGATGAACTAGTATAAGCACTATTGATGATATTGATGAACCGATATAAGCACTATTGATGATGATATAGTTGAGATGTTGTTTGATGACTTGATGATCAATTTGTATTGTCATTAATGGAAACTATGGTAATATTTTTCTATCATGTTATCTAAGTCATCTATGATTGACCGAAAAGCTTTGGAATGGATTTGACAGTTAACTGGCAAATGGGACTTTAACCAGTAAATGTGAAACTCAGTTATGCTTAAGTAATTGGATCTTGAGATTGATGAAGAATTTAGTGTTGTTGTTTGGAATATATGTTTGTAACATTGTAATGAGGTTATGACTGGAACCACATCATGTTTTGGCTATCAGAAGTCATGTTTGTGATTGACTAATGTATTTTCTGCAGGGTTTTATTAGGGTTTAAGAACCAATATTCAAATCTTATAATTGGTAATTATTTTGAGTATGGCGGTGTATTACATTATGTTGGTAAGATGGTGATGACATGACTAAAACCAAGTGAAGTGTTCAAATGATATTTTGGTGCAATCAAAGATGGAATTTCTTGGGAAGCTACGAAGTGATTAGAAGAATGAGCTAAGGGTTTCAATGTGTATCAGATTGATGTGCAGTGATCATTCAATAACTGCAAATTGATTTGTAATTGATTGTAATGATCCTTATGATGATCTGTAATGAGTTGTAAAGATCCGTGATGATCTATGATGTAAATCTTAGGGTTTTATAACCAATTAAGTTGTAAAGTTTATTTAGGGTAAGTTTGTGATGATTTACTATGTAGGTGATCAAAAGAAGAGTGTGTGGCCGAACAAGTGTGTGTATCTACAAGATAGAAGAAAATTGGAATATAAAAGGATCTGTACAAGCAAGAGTGTTATTTCCAAATCATACATTTGTTGTTCCCTAACCATTGCAACAGACCCAAAATCCCTTAACCAGGTAGGTCCTAACAGACCTGATTATATAAATCCCTTCATCGGGTGACTCATTAACTTGGGTTCTAAATCCTTTTACAAGGTTACTCCTAACAGAGTAAATATCCAAACAGGGTTGAGGTAAATCCATTAACCGAGGGACTCCTAATAGGGCGCATTCTAAAAGAGTGCAAAAATTTTGTGGGTACCAATTCCCATCATGGTTTTTCCCATTCGGGTTTCCACATAAAAATCCTGGTGTTCATGTGTGGATTTATTTCTTATGTGTTGAGTTAATATCTTTCTATTGCATGCATGTTGATGAACACTTAGAATGAGCAGTTTGATAAATCTGATTAGCAGTATGATTTTAGTTATTACTGGTATTGTTTATGAGTTGTGTTGAAAGAAGTTTTTGGTGGTTGTTAAATTTTTAAAGTTTATTGTTATTAATGATTCAACCTCCCTCTGAGTAATAATTGGTTCCTCACAAATAATAGAGTTAAGGAATACTCTTAGGGTTTCTATTCCTTTGTTGCTATGAGAGGTAAATGAACTAAATGTGCAATAATGATAAACTAAGCTAGAAAGATGAAGGAAATGACTATGTAAACTTCAATAACAGAAAGATACAAAATATAGAGCTGAAGGGGAAATTCTAGCATACACCTGATATCAGAATCTAAGCCTGATAGAGTTGGACTAGGGCATTGAGTGCTCTGGTTCTTGTTATTGTACTGATTTGAAAATCTAGAACCTACAAATTGAAGCTTTGAGATGCAGAACTACCACAAATTGCCCAAAAAATGCAAAGGACTAGAGTGTTTGACACTCTGGTCCTAGACCAGAGTGCTAGGTGCTCTAGTCCCAGAGATCTAGGGCCTCCTAGATCTAGAACTGTTCCTACAAGTTCTAACTTTCCTGAAAAATTTCTGCTTCATTGGAACTTTATACTTGCACTTGCAACTTGAAAAATGATGTTTGGGTGGCTATATAGGGTTTTTACTTAGTCAAACCCCTTGTTTTGGTGATTTCCACCTCTGCAAATAGCCAATAAAATGTTGAAATGTGTGTGTGTCCTATAATCTCATGTGTTTACAAGATCTTAATGAACTAGAATGCAAAAATAGAGTTCTACCCTATGTTGAGTATAAACCCTAAATGAACATAATGTAAATGAGAATGCTTCAAATCACAAATGTAATAATGGATCTAAAGAAATAATGTAGATCTGAAAACAAGTGTTGTGAAACTTATATAATGATATGAAAATAACATGAAACAATACAAAACCCTAAGGAAGTGGTACAAGCCAATCAACAGTCGGTGATCTCCTGTTATTTTTCAATATCTTCAAAGATTCAATGGATGATGAAAAGGATTGATGAAGACTTGATGGATGCTTGATTTTCAGATTGAAGACTTCACATAAACCTACACTTTAACTTCACAAGAGGCTCCTTTAATTGCTAGAGTTGTTGGATCCTTCAAATGAGGAAAGGAAAGGTTATATATATGAAACCCTAACTTTGTTTTTTTTATCATAGGCCGACCTAGAATTGATATATTTTAGCATAAAGCTAGATTTAAATATTATAATGCCACTAAAACATGATCCCAAAATTCAAGGAGAAAAAATCGAGACCAGGATGGAGCATCCTGGTCCGATAAACTTTTTTCCAAATTTTTAGGGATGCAAAGTATTGTGATTATAAGGTGATCCCCAAATTGATGCAACAATTCAAGGTGTTTATATATGTGAAATCAGGCCTTGAAGGTTGAAATATGACCTAATCAGGACTTTGATGAATTAATTGATTAAAAGGATAAAATAAAAAGGGGCACACTTAGGGTTAAGGGCCCAATTTTATGATATGTGGAGTGATAAAGAGGACTTTAGATTTAATTAAATTAATTAATTACATACCTAAAAGAATTTAAAATGAAAAATGAAACACATTAAGGCAAGTGCTGACCTAAGCGTGAAATTGTACCACCCAATTAAGGGTGTGCAATTTACAATGCTACACCAACAAGTCCAAGTCCATCACTATGTACACTATTGAGAATCTATAATAAATTCTTCATTTCTACATATAACTAAGTGTGACAAGAAACCATACAAGTTTGACATCAATGACAACACAAAAAATCACTAACAACATTCTCCAAATATTCTCCAATTTTCCAACACAAATATGTAGACATGAAGAAAAAATCTACAAAGGGGAAGTAGAGAGGGACCTGTGGCTAAACAATTGTATAGAGATGCTAGGAATCCTTGATCTAAAAATCTCAAACACACACAAAAAAAAAGATTCAAAATTAGAATATCACTCTGAGTATTTCCCTGAAATTTTGTCAAAAAAGCATTTGTCATTGATGCTAGGTAGCCTTGACCTAGTGTTTTTTCTCTTCAAAATTTGGTCTTATGCATATTAGTCTTCTCTTTTTAGATCTATATTTGTTGTCTATAGATATTTCCACCTGCACACACAAGAGGGGGAAAATATTGTTGGGTTGATAGGAGTTTTCCTAGGTTAAACCCCAAGTTTGGAATTAACCCTATGATGAATTGAAAATAAATGGAAAGCATGCCTTGATAGGACATAGGCTAGATATGAAATTGAAATTCTTAGTTGAAATATTATAACTTTACAAATCTTATTTTTATTTAAGTCTTCATGGAAAGGTTGATGTTGTCATGTAGGAATTTATCGATGTCTTTATAAGAACTTGTTCATGGCTTCCATCTTGAATGCTTAAAATATGAATACTTTGTTGGAATCAAGGGAACATTGAGAGGGGGGGTGAATCAATGTTCAACAAAAATGACTTCAACAACTATATAATACAACCACATTATGCAAATGAATTAAAATAAATTCAAAAACACAAAGCCAAGATCATCAACACCAAGCTTTTTTAGATGGAAACCCGGTTAAGGGAAAAACCATGGTGGGATTGGAACCCACAATATTATAATAATGTGATAAGGAGTATAATAATATTATAGAGGGGAACGCACATGCATTTAGGCACACTACCTAGATCTCACTATTCAATTACAAAAGAGGGCTACAACCCAAAGGAAGTCTTACAACCTTACAAATGATTAAAAATAAGAACAATAATGTGTGAACTAAATAGTAGAATCTAAAAATGCTAGAAATCAATTCATGTTAAGCACAAAAGGTCTTATGCCATTGTTTTGTCTCTTTGCTCTGTTCTACTCTGCTCTGTCACATACCAAAGCACAGATCTCTCAACTACATAGTGAAACTACACCCAATTGCTCATGCATGCTTCCTATAATAGGAACAACCATCCAAACAATCATACCAATCAAACTAATATATCTGCACTGACAAAATAAATCAATTTCCATGTCAACCTAAAAACCACATAACACGCAACATGAAACATGTAACCAAGTTGGCCCAATCAGATCCAAAAACAACTAAGTGGACCAAAAAAAGAAATCCACATGCTTCCCATAAGTTGGCTCATCAACCTCAAACACATAAATAATCATCAAAATTACTCCACATGATCTGCACAATAGATCTCCACACGTTACTATACCAAAACATTATTATACCAAAAAAAATGTCTATTAGATCTTTTAACAAATACCTAACTCAAACACTGGAGGCCACAAACCTGGAATAAGGTGAATTGCATATCCACAACACATCTCCCAGATATGCAAAGAAAATTACTTAACCAAAATAATCCGCTAACCACAAAACTGCACACTCTGTTGGATACACTGTTCTTCTCACTGGACCTTACTGAACCTCAATCAATCTTTCAAAATGAAGGAATCATGAACTGTGGATTGGATATTTGACTCACTAGATGCTAGTTGCCATCAATGACAACAACTAATCATCAATTAAGTGTCTCATGCCAATAATCTCCCCCTTTGGCATTGATGGCAACACTTAGTGAAAAATGACTAAGTGTCAGATGAAAACCAAAATCAAACTTTTAGTCTCAAAAGAATCAAAGAGTCTCCCCCTAAGATCAATATTTTTCACTCATATATTCTCCCCCTTTGACATCAATGACAAAGGTAGAATTTCAGAAAACAAAAATGCTACTTACACATGTGCACACACAACCCTTATATATTCACAAAAAATTGAAGATATCAACATAAGAGTTCTTCAATGAGTTTAAGTGATTGTCCCAACCTTTTTGTATATTCTCCAACATAGGTATGAACCCACTAAGCAAGTAAGCTTGTGCATCTATTGTCTTCACATCACATAGATCACCACTAGAAAGAGCATCTTGGGTATCTTTGAAAACATTCTGCATAATGTTAAGCTTAGGAGTAATAGGACTCCTAACTTCATTGACTCTCCCAGTTATTTTCTCCTGGTCATGGTTTAGGCTCCTAGTTTTCTCAAGTAGAGATGTTACCTGATTCTCATGACTACTTAGTGATGATGTTAGGGAGTCAACTGATTGAGATATTCATTCAAGCTCATTCTCATGCACCTTACAGTTCTACTCAATATCTGTAGTGAACTTGTTCAAAGATAGACATGATTTGTAGAAGTTATCACTTGAAAATAATGCATCTTGCATGCTCTTCACACATTCTACTAAAGTAGTTTTATCTTTGACATTAATTCTTTTAAGATTTTGAAGCCTTTTTGCATTAAATTCATTTAGGACTTTTTATTTAACTAAACTTTCAAATGACTCAAAAATGTTTGTCAGCAAAACTAATCAAACTCTTTAATCACTTGGATAGAGTATCTGAAGTATATTTTTGAAATGAGGGTGTCAAATTCTTAAGAACATTGGTTGCTAAGTTTAGCAATAAGTTATCCTCAACATGGTATTTCAGCAGATCTTCGTTGGCCTTGGCTTGTGTAAATGATGTAATTTGTAGCTTTTGAATTTGGGATAGAGAATCTAGGTTGACAGGACCTTGAATAAATTATGGATCATCAATGATTGTCTTTCCCTTTACTTCCTCTACAGTGTCAGTTACTTTAGTCTTGATTTCAACCTTGACATCCAATTTTTAATTTTTTTGCATTCACCTTGGTGATTGGAGGGTCAAACGTAATAGTTGGAGGATTCTCATCCTTGTCCTTTCCTTCCTCAGCTTTCCTTGTTTCCTCTATTCCAACTTCTTCTTGTACACTGACTTCTGCATGCTCAGAGGTGTCATCTGATGTATGTATGGCTTCTAGATTGACTTGAGATGTCATTTTTTATCCTTTTGGATGATGTTCTTCATGCCCTTTGGCCTTATTTACCTCATACCGATTGTCTAGCAAAATTTTTATCAAAATGTTTTTATTCTCCTTGACAACTTCATTAATCTTCCCCAACATGTTTTTTTTTACCCTATGTTTTCTCTTGAATTTGTTCTTTGTTAACTTCAAAAGTCTATCTATCTCCTTTGTAGTAATGACTAAACATAAGTTAACCAACACATATTCCTTCAGTCTTTTATATTCCTTACTAGCAGTTTGTCTTCTAAAATCCAACCAGATAAATTCATCATGAACTCAGGTCAAGATATACTAGATCCATTCCTATTCATAGAACATCAGAAATTTGACAAATTGGACAAAACCCTTGCTCTTTAAATTTTAAAATTTAGGTTTCAGTACTGAGCTCTTGTCTAGGCATTGTAGTGATAGACATAGCCATCTATCAAATTCAAACTTGAAACTTCAACCAAAAAGGGGTTTCACAGTTAAATAACTTTCGGCTAGATTCAAGATCACACACCAAATCTGGATATCACTTTAGAATCTCTACAAGTTCTCTTTTATTGTTCTCTTATACTCTTCCCCTTCAAATGAAAGGTGATAAATGAATGATTATCCTGCATTATATCCTCCGCAACCCTAACTTTTCACTTCAATAAATGCTCTTAACCCTAATACTTTCGGATACCCTTCATTTCACAAGAATCTTTTGTGGACCTTCAGATTCTTCTAGAAATTCATCATAGATATCTGCAACCATCACACATACCTCTATAACTTGTTAGAATCAGACACAAATCTCAGATAGGGGGTTTGAAATATTTTCATGAAATCTTCCCCCAAGTTCGGATGCCTTAGCTTAGTTACGGATGAGGTTCCAGCACCAGAATCAAGTACGGACTCATCTCTTGCCTCAGAGCCACTCTTCTTGACCCATTTCTTCTTTTACTTCTCTCTAATTTCTTCAACTTTCACCTTCCCCTTATTATCAATTTTTTTATGGTCTACCAGAGCATTCTTCACATTCTTGCTTCTATAGTATTTTGCAATGTGACCAATTTTGTTGCAAGCATAGAAAGTAATGTTGTTTCTCTAATAAGGCCTAAAATTACTTTGATTTCCCTTTGATTTGCATTGGTTAGCAATATGTCCAAATATTCCACAATCATAACATCTTACATTCCTTCTATTTACCATACTTATGTATTCAACTAACTTATGACCATATTTATTGCAATTGAAACATTGAGCAATGAATGATGTAGTATTATGATTAGCTCTATTTATTCATGACTTTCCATATGACCAATTTTATTGCAAACAAAACATTTAACATTGAATTTATAAGCATTAGGTTATCTTACCGAAGGCCTTTTGTTCTTTTGTTGATTGCTTTGACTAGATCTAGATCTTTCTCCCTTCTCAAATCCAAGTCCTCCCATGTCACCTTTATTCTTCTAACTTCACAACATTTCATCCAACTTAGCTGAGCTAGTATTAAATTTTTATTTGTATTCATTAGAAGTGATAAGTTCATCTCTCAAAATTATGATCTATCATTCAAGCTCTTGCTCATTATTTTTAGATTTAATCAATTCAAGCTTCAATGGGTCATTTTCATAATTTAGTGTGCAACACTCATGAGATCTCTCTTTTAGTGACGAATTCAATCTTTCCCCATTCTTCTTCTGGTCTTCAATCTCCGTTGTCAATTTCATCACAGTGGCTTCCATCTCATTCTTTGGGACTGCATTATCTCTATCAATTTTTTTAAATTCATCTGTCTTGTGTTTCATAACTTGATCATCAATGTTTTTCTCTTCTTTCTCCTTAAGTTTATCCATCAGCTCCTTTCTCTCTTCTTTGGATGAGTTCACTTGATCTTTCAATGACTCAATGAAATTTTTAGTGTCTTTGAGATTTGTCTTCAATTCTTGGAATTTGGCTTTGGACTAATATAGATCATCAAGTGCAATTAGTAGCTATTGTCTCAAACCATTTGAATCCATTGAGACACCTTCCCAGATCTCCCTCAAGCTATTACGATCCTTTCGAGGAACTAGGATCATATACCAATTATTGGAATCAAGGGAACATTGAGAGGGGGGGGGTGAATCAATGTTCAACAAAATTGACTTCAACAATCAAATCATACAACCACATTATGGAAATGAAGTAAAATAAATGAAAACACACAAAGCCAAGATCATCAACACCATAACACCAATATTTTTAAGTGGAAACCCAGTTAAGGGAAAAACCATGGTGGGATTGGAACCCACAATATTATAATATTGTGATCAAGAGTATAATAATATTACAGAGGGGAAAGCACATGCATTCAGGCACATTGCCTAGAGCTCATTGCTCAATTACAAAAGAGGGATACAACCCAGAGGAAGGCTCATTTCCTTACAAGTGATTACAAATAAGAACAAGAATGTATGAACTAAATAGTAGCATCTACAAATGCCAGAAAGAAATTTTGATTAAGCACAAAAATTCTTCTACCATTGTTATGTCTTTCTGCTCTGTTCTACTTTGCTCTGTCACATATCAGAGCACATATCTCTCAACTATGCAAGTGAAATTGTGCCCAATTGCTCATACATGCTTCCTATAACATGAAAAACCACCCAAATGATCATATCAATTAGACTAATATATTTGCACCAACAAAATAAATCAATTTCCATGTTGCCCTAAAAATCGTATAACACACAACATGAAATGTGCAACCAAGTCAGCTCAATCCGATCTAAACACAACTAAGTGGACCAAAACAAGAAGTCCACACGCTTCCCATAAGTCAGCTCATCAACCTTGAACACATAAACAATCATCAAAATTACTCTGCATGATTATCACAACAAATCTCCACACATTACTATACTCAAACATTTTTATACCAGAAAAATGGTCTACCAAATCTTTTAACCAATACCAAACTTAACACTGGAGGCCACAAACTTGGAATAAGGTGAATTGCATATCCACAACACATCTCTCAAATCTACAAAGAAAAATAATTAACCAAAATAATCCGCTAACCATAAAATTGCACACTTTGCCAGATACACTATTCTTCTCATTGGACCTTACTAAACCTCAATCAATCTTCCAGAATGAAGGAATCACGAACTGTGTATTATATATCTGACTCACTAGATGCTAGTCTCCATCAATGAAAACAACTGATCATCAATGTAGTGCCTCATGCCAACATACTTGACCTCTCCTTCATTTCTCTAACAATGCTTTATTACTGCCTCACTCTAATTTGCTTGATATTATTTGAATTCAAAATTGAGAGTTGTTTCAAATGAGGGGATACAACTTACTTTTATACCTATCATCTTATAAGATATTGAAAATTATGAAGAATTCTAAGAGGGAAATAGGTTCTTGCTCAAAATTTCTTGACCAATAGAGGGTTTGAAATTGGGCCCTTTGGTTTAGATAAGGGTGTTAGGCATCCCTGACTAGGAGGTCAAGGGTGTTAGGTGCCCTTGAATAGTCCATCTAAGCCAAATCAAAGGTCATAAATTAGAGTAGGAGATGATGATTACAAATTTGGAACTAGTGTGAGAAGAATTAGGCATGAAAGCTAAAAATGCCAAACTAAAGCCCAAGTGAGTATGAAGTTGTATACAATACAATTTATGATGCTATAAAAATATATTTTTTAATATAAGAACATAAATTTTCCATGGAAATTGCTTCACTTTTTAATGTAGCTAAATCATGGACACACAATCCAAGACAAAAAATATATAACAAATCAGATACAATGTATATAGAAGCTATTATGAGAATATTTCCTAGTTTTTTGTCCATCTATATATATGAATCAAATAAGTGGATTTTTTTTTTTCTGAGTTATTACTTTGCAAGTCATTTGTTGATATAAAAATAGGCATTCGACTTAATAATGATGTAATAAAATCAAGTTGGGAGTCATTCAATAATAATCAACAACATGCTGACTAAACAAGTATTCTAGAAGATGATGAAAATATGTGACTTTGAATTGAAGATGATAACTTTTCTCAACAAAAAATTTGAAAAGTCATATCTTGTTTACACTTGGCCAAATTATGGAAGTCATTGAAAACAATATGTTGGGAAGAAGAGATACTAATGGAAAATCACTACAATATTGTGAATACTAGAGTGAAGAATACAATAAAGCACTAAAATGAATCAACACCAATGGGTTTGTCATAGATGATGATACCTAACACCTTGTGCAGGAGCACCTAGTGAAGCTAATGGAGCACTTCATCAAATTTTGGTTTGAAATGGCCTATGTTGGTAAAGATTGAATAATGAACTTTCTGTATGTCCAAAGAGTGTCTTTAGTGTGTTTTAGTGTCTTTTGTGTCTTAGTTTTGTTGTTTGTTGAGTTTTTGGTCTATTTTTGACCTATTGTGCTTTGTAAGCCTAGAATGGGCAAAATGTGGAAATATGGTCAAAACTCCTTATCAAGCCTTGATAGGCATTGAAATATGTTTGTATGGTTCTATCAAACCATTTCACATTGTGGAGTTAAGTCTATTTGGCTCACAAGTCAAAAATACTCATTATACCAAAAATTGTCACTATTGTCAGGCAACATTTTGATAATATTTGGAAAATTTGTAAAAACAATGCAAAAGATGGTTATTGGTCCATACCTGGGCATGATTTAGGTTTTGAGTGACTATTTAAAGCCTCACACAACTTTGTATTAGGTTTTCATTCAAAGAAAAGAATGTTTCAATATAAAAACTCAAGATTTTGTCATTTTTCTCACACTTTTTGCTCCAAATGGTATAGCAGTCCGTACTTCCCAAGCATTTAGTTGTACTATTTTCATTTGGAAAGTTGTTCCATGTTGTGTTAAATATTTTTCACCTAGTTTTGTGTGATGGTGTGAAGTTTTAGCATTGTAGCAAAATTATTTTGTTTTACTATGTTCTTAGTTAGGTAAGGGTTTGTCTTCAATAATGGAAGCAACTTGATTTTCTTTGGCTCTTTCTCCATGGCCTCTAAGAGTCAAGTTTCTATACATAGCCTTATTTTACATACAATTTTTTGTTTATTGTCAATGGAAAAGAAAGTGGTTTTTGTTGCTAACTAGGCGAGCTCCTATAGCCCAGCTAGTGAACTTTCATGGTGAAAACAAAATTGCTTTACAAACCCTCACCAAGTGAACCTTATTTTGGTTTCCCAAGGTGGAATGAAGTTTTATTAGAGCTTTTAATCCATATGGAAGAGTGTTCCAATGAATAATTAGTTGAGAAATGCATTTTGAGCAGCCAAAGTATTGAAATACAATGGTGTTTGAGCACTTTTCCTCTTGAAACTTGGTTGCATATCAAGTGTTTATCTTTATGCTTGTGCAGAAGGAATTTGGAAGGCTTCATAATGATGGTACAGATCTTCTCATGAGATTTGGTGGTCTGAAGAAGTGTTTGGAGTGGTGTTGGGGTGTTAGAAGACTTGAAACCCTTAAAAACCCTTTTTTTTAGGCACATATATAGGAAAATCATTGTATGGCTCTGTCAGACCTCCTCATAGAAAAAAATTGAAATATCTCCATAAAGGGTATCCATAAATGCAAAGGTTTCATGAGGTGTTTTGGCAATTTGTGGAGTTATAAGCATTTTAGTCGTTTTGGAGGGCTAATTGGGGTTTTTTTCTTGTAGCCCTGTTTTGAGCTTTTCCTAAAATTGGGTAAGAAGACAATTGGAAAGACCATCAAAACAAGTTGAATTAAGCCTAAGAGGATGTTAGAAAATTTCCTAGACCTCCTACAACTCTTGGTGAGTGATCTTGGTGTTTGAAGCTAAGAAGCTAAGTTTCACTTTTGTGAGGCTTGAGAGCAAGTTTGAGTGAAAACAAGAACTAACATGGTAGGAAGATCTCAGGGTTGATATAAAGCATAGAGAAGGAAAGAAATTAAAGAAATAGTACCTAAATAAGTGACAAAAGTTTCAAAAATTACCTTTAAGGGAACTTGCAAGACAAATTGATTGCAAACACACAATTTGAGCCAATTTTTGAGTATCTCCCTATCATAGTGATATCAGAGCAAGAAGTAAGACTTGGGTGGAAGTGAGTAGTTTCAAGATGGTGACCAATGCTGAGTTAGAAAAGAAGGTATAATAATAAGAAGAGGAAAATAGAGCACTAAGGGAGAGATTGGAGCAGCTAGAGATAAAACTAGTTTCCACAGAGGTCAGGGCTAGAGAAGTGAGTGATAAGGTGGATGATAAGGGAAAATTGGTAGCAATAGAAGATGAGATCCCTATACCTGACCCTGTTCTTGAACAAGAACCTTTCTTGAAGGCCTTGAAGGCATTGAGTGGCAAAACCTTATAAGTTGTAGCTCTTTTTAGTGGCAAGATGGATCCAGATTCAGTCATGGAGTGGATTGAAGGCCTGGAGAATCACTTTGAATGTGATGGGGTGATAGAGGCCCAGAAGGTGAAGGTAGCTAAGTCTAGATTGAGAGGGGCTTCCTTAACATGGTGGAAGTTCATTCAAACTAAGAGAGAAAAATAATGGAAACAACCTATAGCAACCTGGAAAGGAATGGTGTCTAAGGTCAAGGAAACCTACATACCAGATGATTATGAAATCCAACTACATAAGAAGAGGCAAAATTTGAGGCAAAGGGAGTTATATGTGAGCAGCTATACAGAGGATTTTCAAAGATTATGTTTGAGGTCAAAGGTTGTGGAAGATGAGAGCATAAAAGTTGCAAGATATCTCAATGGCTTGAGATGAAATATACAAGAAGAGTTGAGTTTGTTGTGTCCCAATATAGTGCAGAAATGCTACCAACTGACACTCAAAGTGGAAGAGAAAAGTAGGAAGAAGCAAGAACAAATAAATAGAGGCAGAGGTAGGGGAAGACATGGTAGAGGCCATAGAGGGAATTTTGGTGGAAGAGGAGTTGATCAAAGGTCTCAAGGAGAGTCCAAACTTATAGAGCAAAGTGGGGATTCTAATAGCAAGAGCAGCTATAGAGGAAGGGGATCTAGCAACCTAGGTAGAGGTAGATCTAGTGGACCAGGAAGAGGGTCCTACTTATCCACCATGAAGTGTTACAATTGCCAAAATTTGGGTCATCTCGCCTATAGATGTCCTGAGAAATCTTCTTCATCTCAAGGAGGTGAAAGAAGAGTGACATATGTACATGAAGATGCAGCAAGCGGTAAGACACAAGAAGTGAGATTAGCTTCAGAAGATGGGGAAAGTTCAATGATGAAAAGAGGCTTGATTAAGGATACAAACAAAGAGTAACCAACTCAAAGAAGATCTTTATTTAGAATCAAGTGCAAGATCATGGTAAGGTTTGCAAAGTGGTGATAGATTTAGGGTCTACAGACAATATTGTGTCAGAGGAAGCAACAAACAAACTTAAATTGGAAAGTGTTCCACATAGTAGTCCATATAAGGTTACTTGGCTCAACAAGGAATAGCATGTGGTGGTGAATGAACAAGCTTGGGTTGAGTTCACAATAGGGGGTTATAAGGATAAAATCTTGTGTGATATACTCCCAATGGATGCTTGCCACCTACTTCTGGGTAGGCCATTGCAATTTGATAGAAAAGCCATTCATAATGGTGAGAAAAACTCTTACTCTTTTTCTAAAAGATGGAGTTACTTATAAAATTCAGTCCTTAAATGATGAAGGATAGGGCAGCAAGTCCAAAAAACCAAATGCCTTGTTGGTGAGTGAAAAAGAGATCATAAACACTCTTGAAGAGGGTGAAGGAGTGGGATTTGCTCTCATAGTGAAACCAAAGGAAGAAAAGAAAGAAAAGAAGGTTCAAATACCTCATGAAGTGCAGCAAATACTAGACAACTTTAAAGAAATCATAAGTGATGGAGCACCGGCAACCTTACCACCTACTAGAGCCATAAGCCATCAAATTGACTTCATTCCTGGAGCTTCATTACCCAACAAAGAAGCCTACAAGATGACCCTGGAATAGAATAAAGAAGTGGCTAGACAAGTACAAGAGTTTTTAGATCAAGGTTTGATAAGAAAGAGCATAAGTCCTTGAGTCGTACCTATAGTGTTAACACCAAAGAAAGGAGGAACATGGAGGCTATTCATAGATTCAAGAGCCATTAATAGAATCACTATCAGATACAGATTCCCTATCCCAAGGACTGAAGATTTGATGGATTTCTTGGGAGGTGAAAAGTTTTTCACAAAGATTGATCTCAAGAGTGGTTACCACCAAATTGGGATAAAGGAAGGTGATGAGTGGAAAGAAACCTTCAAAGCTAATGAAGGACTTTATGAGTGGCTTGTTATGCCATTCGATCTCACTAATGCTCCTAGTACATTCATGAGACTCATGAATGAAGTGCTTAAAGATTTTATTGGTAAATTTTTTATTGTATACTTAGATGATATCTTGATTTTTAGTAGAATGAAAGATGAACATCTAAAGCATCTTAAATTTGTATTGCAACAATTGTATGATGAGCAACTAACAATAAACTTGGAGAAATGTGAGTTTATGAAGAAGGAACTAGTCTATCTTGGTTTTGTAGTTTTAGGTGGAGACTTGAAAATGGACACATCAAAGGTGGAAGCCATCACCAATTGGCCAACACCAAGAACAACAAGTGAAGTGTGAAGCTTTCATGGTTTGGCACAATTCTATAGGAAGTTTATAAGGGGATTCAGTGATATTTGTGCACCTATGTTAGATACTATTAAATGAGGAGTCAAGACAAAGTTTTAGTGGACCAAGGAAGCTAATAAAGGGTTTGAACTCTTGAAACAAAAGGTAGCTACACAACCAGTACTCATTCTTCCTAGTTTTGATAAGTTATTCAATATTGAATGTGATGCAAGTAACATACCAATTGTTGCTATTTTGAGTCAAGATAATAGACCAATAGCTTTCTTTAGTGAAAATCTCAATGGTGCAAAAAATAAGTATCCATCCTATGATATTGAATTGTATGCTCTTGTCCAAGCTATTCAAAAATGGAGGCACTATTTGCTACCCAAAGAGTTTGTTGTTTACACAAATAATCAAGCTCTTAGTTTTTTGAATTCACAAGATAAGTTGAGTCATAGACATGTTAAATGGGTTGAGTACTTGCAATCATATACATTTTCCATTAAGCATAAAAAGGGACAATGTAATAAAGTAGCAGATGCTTTGAGTAGAAGGCTACTAATAGTGCAAGAAGTGCAGATTCAGAGTATTGGAGTTGATTTCTTCAAGGATTTGTATCCAACTGATGAATATTTTGCAGCCATTTACAAGGTTTGTCAAGAATTTCAAAACCATTTTCATAGTGAATATGCTGACTTTACCTTGCAAAATGGTTTATTTTTTAGAGGTGGACAGTTGTGTGTTCCCAAAGGCTCAATGAGGGAAAATCTGATCCAAGAGAAGCACAATGGGTGTTTGAGTGGTCATTTTGGTCTAAATAAGACATTGGAACGTGTGCAATGTTTCTAATATTGGCCAAGAATGCAAAGGGATATCAAACAGTATGTTGAGCAGTGTATGGTTTGTCAAAAGGAAAAAGGCACATCTACTAATGCTAGTCTTTATCAGCCATTACCCATTCCTACAAGGCCATGGGAATGTGTGAGTATGGATTTTATGGTTGGTTTACCAGAAACAAAGCTTGGTTTTGATAGCATTTTTGTTGTTGTTGATAGATTTAGTAAAATGGTACATTTTGTTCCTTGTAAAACTACTCATGATGCTAGTCACATTGCACACTTGTTTTTCAAAGAGGTTATTTGAATCCATGATTTACCTATTAGTATTGTTTCAGATAGAGATGTAAAATTCCTTGGACATTTTTGGAAAACTCTTTGGAAAAGATTGGGTACTAACTTGTCTTTTGTTTCAGCCTATCATCCCCAAACTGATGGCCAAAGAGAGGTGTTCAATAGTAGACTTGGTAACCTCTTAAGGTGGGATCAGATTCTTCACCAAGTAGAGTTTGCCTACAATGATAGTGTCAATAGGTCTACTGGTAAGAGTCCTTTTGAGATAGTATATGGTATGCACCCAAGGAGTGTTATGGATTTGAGAAACTTTGGTAATGTGCAGCAAAAAAGTGTTCAAGCTGATGATGTAGCTCAGTCTATGAAGGAGGTTCATGATCAAGTAAAGAAAGCTCACCAAGATGCTTCACAAAAGGTCAAAGCTAGAGTTGATGCAACAAGGAAAGATGTATAATTTTTCAGTTGGTGACTTTTTGATGGTGCACTTGAATAAGTCTAGACTTCAAAAAGGAATTCCTAGAAAACTCCAAATGAGGAGGATAGGTCCTTATAAGGTTTTGGCTAAGTATGGCTCTAATGCTTATAAGATTGATTTGCCTAATGATGTTGCATTGTCTCCTATCTTCAATATTGCAGATTTGGTTACATACAAAGGGCACCTTCCTAAGGAGGATGAGATAGTTTCAGATGTTCTCCAATCACTTTCAGACTCACCTCTTCCTTCTACACCCATGCCTCAAGCTAAAAAGGTGTTGGATTCGAGGATTGTAAAAAAGACTCGACACCAAGTATATATGGAACATTTGATCAAGTGGAGGAACAAACCAAACTCTGAGGCTACTTGGATACCTGAATCAAACTTTCTTCAGTCTAGAATTGATCCCTCATTGGTGCCAAACTGAGTCACTTGACTTCTTTATCTTTGGGGGAGTATGGTGCAAGAGCACCTAGTGAAGCTAATGGAGCACTTCATCAAATTTTGGTTTGAAATGGTCTATGTTGGTCAAGATTGAATAATTGACTTTTTGTATGTCCAAAGAGTTTATTAGTGTGTTTTAGTGTCTTTTGTGTCTTGGTTTTGTTCTGACTGATTAAAAAGTGGGTTTTAAGGACCCGAAACCTTTACATCACTGGAAGATAAAGAGCAACAAAAGGATTAAAAGTCTACATACATAACGACTAGCCAGAAGACCAGTGAACAGAAAGAACAACAAAGCAACAAAACACAACAAAGAAACCGAGGAAATGCTGCTCAACAATTTTCTTTAGTAGGTCCTCTACCTTTATCACCAACTCATCATAGGTAGCCCCTATAGCTTTCAGCTCTTCTAGGTCCTTGTTTTGTGTCTTGGTTTTGTTGTTTGTTGAGTTTTTTGTCTATTTTTGACCTCTTGTGCTTTGTAAGCCTAGAATGGGCAAAATGTGGAAATATGGTCAAAAATACTTATAAAGCCTTGATAGGCATTGAAATATGTTTGTATGGTTCTATCACACTATTTCACATGGTGGAGTTAAGTCTATTTGGCTCACAAGTCAAAAATGCTCATTATACCAAAAATTGTCAATGTTGTCAAGCAACATTTTGATAATATTTGGAAAATTTGTTAAAACAATGCAAAAGGTGGTTATTGGTCCATACCTGAGAATGATTTAGGTTGTGAGTGACTATTTAAATCCTCACAAAACTTTGTATCAAGTTGGCATTCAAAGAAAAGAATATTTCAATACAAAAACTCAAGATTTTGTCATTTTTCTCACACTTTTTGCTCCAAATGGTATAGCAGTCCATACTTCCCAAGCATTTGGCTGTACTATTTTCATTTGGAAAGTTGTGCCATGTTGTTTTGAATCTTTTTCACCTAGGTTTGTGTGCTGGTGTGAAGTATTAGCATTGTAGCAAAATTATTTTGTTTTACCCTGTTCTCGGTTGAGTAAGGGTTTGGCTTCAATAATGGAAGCAACTTGATTTTCTTTGGCTCTTTCTCCATGGCCTCTAAGAGTCAATTTTCTATACATAGCCTTATTTTACATACAATTTTTTTTTTATTGGCATTGGCAAAGAAAGTGGTTTTTGTTGCTAACTAGGCGAGCTCTTATAGCCTGGCTAGTGAACTTTCATGGTGAAAACAAAGTTGCTCTACAAACCCTCACCAAGTGAACCTTATTTTGGTTTCCCAAGGTGGAATGAAGTTTGATAAGAGATTTTAATCCATATGGAAGAGTGTTCCAATTAATAATTAGTTGAGAAATGCATTTTGAGCAGCCAAAGTATTGAAATACAATGGTTTTTTAGCACTTTTCCTCTTAAAAATTGGTTGTACATCAAGTGTTTGTCTTTATGCTTGTAGAGAAGGAATTTGGAAGGCTTAATAATGATGGTATAGACCTTCTTAAGAGATTTGGTGGTCTGAAGAAGTGTTTGGAGTGGTGTTAGGGTGTTAGAAGACTTGAAACCCTTAAAAACCCTTGTTTTTAGGCACATATATAGGATAGTCATTGTACGACCCTGTCAGACCTCCTCATGGTAAAAATTTGAAACATCTCCATAAATTTTATCCATAAATGCAAAGGTTTCATGAGGTTTTTTGGCAGTTTGTGGAGATATAAGCATTTTAGCAGTTTTGGAGGGCTAATTGGGACTTTTTTCTTGTAGCCCTCTTTTGAGCTTTTCCTCAAATTGGGTAAGAAGACAATTGGAAAGACCATCAAAACAAGTTGAATTAAGCCTAAGAGGATGTTAGACAATTTCCTAGACCTCCTGCAACTCTTGGTGAGTAATCTTGGTGTTTGGAGCTAAGAAGCTAAGTTTCACTTTTGTGAGACTTGAGAGCAAGTTTGAGTGAAAACAAGAACTAACATGGTAGGAAGATCTCAGTGTTGATATGAAGCATAGAGAAGGAAACAAATCAAATAAAAAATACCTAAACAAGTGACAAAACCTTCAACAATTACCTTTAAGGGAACTTGCAAGACAAATTGATTGCAAACACACAATTCGAGCCATTTTTTTAGTATCTCCCTATCAACCCCACACATAAATTATAGAATCTCGGATGCTAAGGAAAAATAACACTTTATATGACTATGACACATTATTGCCAAGGTTCAAATTGTATTGTCATTATGCATGATAATTTAGGGAATAATATAAACACTTAAATCATATCTAATTGGTGCCATTCATTCAGATTTTTAAGATTCCCTTTTCTTAGGGTGTTTTCCACTTTTATTACTGCCACCAACTAGAGTTGCAATATTAATTATTAGAGCCTCAAATATCCCTTCACAATTATGAATCTCAATCATTGATTTTTCTAAATTAGAAGGAATAAAACTTACAAGTTTCCAAGAAGAGATTTGCCACATAAAAATACACATTGATTTATGAAATGAGCTTCATGAGAAAAAAATTGTTACAAAATATAAACCCTCAACTTCATCAAGCACTTCCTAAAATTAAAAAACATGACTTTTAGGGGCATGTTTATGAATTTGGCTGCGAATAGGAATATATATTCTATGTTAAAATATTTATTTTATTACAATAAATTTTGTCTATTAATAGTACATACTCATCAAAATCATTTTTTTAATATATTTTGTCGGTATATATATGATTTGGGTTTGATATTTAGGATAGTTTATATTTGTCAATGATAGATCACCATATCATAGTAACATTTACATGCTAAACTACTATGGAAAGAACTCAAAGTAGCTGTTTCTTTAGCTAAAACATTTAGATAGGAAGAAGAAAATAATCACCAGTAAAGGTTTCATCAACTTCTCACAACTCTAAGAGATGTAAATCTAATAATTGATGATAAGATGCTATTGATGGAAAAAGCTAATGTTGTCATACACTCCAACCAATGAAAATTTTGACAATAATATTCAATTATTTTCCATTAATTATAATACTTAAATTCATAACAAAAAAATTGCATTTCATCAAAATGACCTATCACTTGTAGCATAGCAAAAAAAGTAAGTGGTCTCAATGTACTAGAAGGAGGTCAAAATGATGAACTTGATGTGAATTCATTAAATGATAAGGATATAAGATTCATATTTCAAATGGAGTTGTATGGCATATTTCTAATATTATGTACAAACTTGAAAGTGCTCCACCAAAGCCATCAAATATGCTATATTTGAGCTTGATGGTTACTTAGAATAAAATTTGAAGATAAAATCAACATACATAAATCTAATTACAACAAATGGGCCTCACAAATTCACATATTTTTATGGTTGGTTTGAGCATCAACCATACATAAATTACAAGGTTCGATGTCCCTTTTAAAATCCATTATTGACATTGACCAGGGTAGGACCTGAGACTCAAAAATACATTAAGGAGGATTAAATCCTCATGGGCTACAACAAATTACAACTCACACGTTTTTTTGGAAAATACCCTTTTCCCACAATCCAAGTTTTCCAACCCCAAAAACTATTACAAGTGTCCTCAAAATGAATCCTAAATAGCCTCCCTTTGGTTGGTGCCAAAAGTACAATTTGAAAT